>NC_142994.1:625000-1250000 GCF_061535395.1 Colias eurytheme
ATTTGCCTTCACAACTTACAACTTTTACAAACGAACTAGATATGTAAGTATGTAGCATTTTCGTTGTGAAGGACTAGGTCTGAAATAGGTCTGTGAAAGACCTGTATTACAGATCACTAGCCCCCCTCGGTGATCTGTATAATATCTGTATATTTATTATTTTGTATCTATTCTTATATACTTTTTTGTTTGTGTCTACCTTTGAATGCCTATTGATTTTATTGACAGAATGAAGCCTGTTAACACTATTATACCTATTAAGCTTAGTTTTACATTCTGTGGACTGTTTCTTTTACTCAGATGAATAAATAGACATGTATCTTAAACAGATTTGGTTGAAATTGATAACCACAGGTGTCTTACCTTGCATTTTGGTATATGACAGTCGATTTGAGAGTACAAAAGCAAATTCAATAACATTCAATCTATAAGAAATATTCTGGTACACAGTAACTAGCAGTATTTACGTCTGAATTGGCGAAATCAGCTTATTCGTCTAATTGCAGAGGGGCTGCAATCAGGCTCGTGACACGTGTCATTTCGCACCCCTTTTGCACGCATTCCTTTGATTCGGGAGGCGCAGACCGGCGGGCGGAACGCGGCGTTTTTTTTTTGAAGAAATTAGCGTGAAGATCTCTTTAGAAGGGAAACAGATTCTTTCTGATATCTGTTACATTCATCAGTTACATTAATAATGTATTATTATAATTCATTGTGAGTCTTAAGTAGTAGGTATAATAATTATTCTCAAAGAACAGTAATCAGTGAAAAAGTGTAAGTTTCCTCTGCTCTATACTGCGCAATGTGATATGCACATTGTACAGGCCTTTAGTTTTTTGTACTTAATTAAAAAATGTAAAACCATCTTTTTGCTGGTACTGTTAATTAATTATTATAAAAAATACGGCAACAAACTCGGACGTCTTGCAAAATAAAACGCCCGTTTGCTCTCCCCTAAACCCCGTGGGACATAACAGCAGCACATTGCATGTGACGGATTAACATTATCATTTGACACTGAATTTATTTAACAACCCGCCCCCCGTGTGTTTACATCCACGCTATTATTTTTTGAAAATAAACGAACAGAAGGATTTGGGAACCATCAGAAAGTTGCTATTTTTTCTGTAAAAGCTTTTGTTTTGTTTAGCTTTAGCAAAAAACTTTCGATGTAAGTCTAATGTCCTTTTACCAAACAAAAGAGATAATTAGTTTGATGTCAGTTGTTCTACTAATAATAACTTATTAGTTATTAAATGCAAATGCGCGTTCACACACAGCCACACGCATGCATACGCACTCGCATACACACACACACTAAGGTTATTGGCTCTACATAGAGCTACAATCACAAATTCTACAAAATGAAATCTAACTGCCTAAAAAATCCAACAGAATAAATTGCACAGAGTAAGCTAATTAAAACACATTCTCGTAAGCCGAATTCATACGGCTCTCCAATTCTGTGATACATACGCGTAACAACTCCAACATTCAAATTATTAAGCTCTATGAAACTAAATTTAGCGAAACCTTACAATCGAAGCGGGAGCAAATTCGCGCAACTTTGCTTAACTCAGACCTAACTGTGCTTCAAATTATATTCGCTAAAAAAGTTTAAATTAATTTATAAAGCCCGTGACGTCATTGTGTCTATTTTCTGTTGATTTTTTTCTTGCAGTCGGAAGTTTTTATTTGATTTGATGCTGTTTTTTATAAACCCTCCCAATAAAAAAATATACAAATTAAGTTTTAAGATGTTATATGTATGCAATAACAAAAACCTGTATTATTATTATAGCTACAAGTTAACCAATATTTAGGTTTTTTTGTTTAGGCTACTTATAACTTTTAAGAATATATTTATTTATCATTTGCAATTCAAAAAAGTGAAAAATGATTACCTTTCAAACTCGAATTTTAAACCAAAAGTAAAAAAAACTACTCATGTAAACAATGCCTTTTTTTTATAATCCCCGTAAGTAATTTACTAGACATCAGCCATCAATCCAGAATCCGTAAGCGTTTAAAATAAGATAGACTTTGTAAATTAAATGCATCGTCCATTGCATCCACATTACCTTCATGGGCGTCATCAATCGAGCAGATTAACTTGCGCACTGAAACTGCCGGCGTAATCGAGCTCACGGGAAATAGATTTTTAAACAAATATTGTAGAGAAAATTTAATATTATTTGTTGGTGTGTGTGAGGTGATGCTTTAATTAGATTGTAAATGGAAATGTTAAGTCTGTTTTGATGATAATTTAATGAAAAAGGAAGGTATTGTTATTATATATTAACTGGAAAGTGTTATTGACTAATCATTAGTTTGTATTGGATGGGTGGTGGATTGGAATGATTTAAAAAATAACGTCATTCTCATGATACTTATTACAGTGATTACTGAAGGAACGCCGCTTTAAGCAAGTGTATTAAATAAAAAAATGTTGTGTGGTTTTATGAAACCACGGTAAAAGTGAAACTTACCTAAAACCTAAACCTACTCGGCAGCCGACCGTCACGCGACATGCGCTACACAGACCAAAAAGTTTGAGACGATGTAATAGGTTAAAAAGTTTCACTTTAATAACAAATAATTAACTAGCTTCTATTTCTATATAACTTTTTATTGTCAAAAATAAATTTCGTATGGAAAAAGGGAAAAGCAATACCCAAATTTTCGAGCTTAAAATCTCGCACATTTCCCAAATAATTTAAGCGTATCTGAATTTATTTCAAATTCCGCGAGTTAGAACGCATCTTTATGTAAATAAAGAGCTATTCATATTTTATTAGTTAATAAATTCCATTAACAAAAACATTGAGGCACCGGCGCTGATTCCCACGTTATGTATGCAGATGCGATGTTAAGGCTCTTCATACGGATCTGCGGATGTAAAAAATATGTTTATTTTTTTTTACAAACATAAAGGGTCGTGAAGTTGTTGAATAACGTTGATGATGTTGGTATTGATTGTGTGATTTCCGAATCGGTGCTCAATGGTTATATTGTGAATTGAAAAGTGTTTTAAAAGAAATGAAGTCATAGTCGGTAAAGAAACTTTGATTATTTTTAGAAAATATAGAACATTTTGTTAAATTATTTTAGAAGTATTGGTTAAAGTTTTCATTAATAAAATTTGACTCATTACAAGTTCTATAGAACGAATCTTCTCACGATGATAAATGCGTATATGCGTAATCATGCGTTAGTTGTAAAGTACCTATATTTAATTTATATAGAAAGACTAGCGGTCCGCCCGGCTTCGCCCGTGGTACATATGAAAAATAGATGTTGGCCGATTCTCAGACTTACGCGATATGCACAGAAAATTTCATGAGAATCGGTCCACCCGTTTCGGAGGAGTATGCAGACTAACATTGTGACACGAGATTTTTATATATAAGAAGATTATTTATTGCCATAACACTTAAATTCATTACAACGTTAACTTCAGTTTTAATTAGGCAAACGGACACAGTCTCAACATAAGTTATAAGTAGTATTAAATTAGATATTATATGATTCAAATGAATGGTTTGTTGATAACCAACACACAAGAACAATTGAAACCCTAAGAACCTATATTTTCTATAAAAAATACCAGGCTTCCGTGTGATATCGGCCTTATCCTAAAGCCCACGTACGGATAGACGCACGTTACAGTTACGATATTAATTATTCATCGGTTTGGACGAATAAAGCAATTTCACGCTTCTTTGCGCGCGAATCATAGCGCGCCATTGCAGATTATACAGGCTGCTCTTATTGTCTTTTTATATCCTTCGAGATCGATCGTATCTAGAAGATATAAATTTGAAATGGCTGTTAGGTTAAAGTTTATGTGCTTTATGGGAGGTATGAATTTTGGAATTTAGTTGTGGTTTTATCATTTTTAAAGAGGTTTTTCAGATTAGTACCTACTTGTAATTAATAGGTGGCTCTTGTTTCTTTTCCCGAGTCGTAAATAATTTACTTGAATTAAAAAAATTTCGATTCATTCTAATTTGAGTTTTTTTCAAAAGTGAGTTTCATTTTTGCATTTTCTTTATATTCACTTTGGAAAATATTGAATGTCATGTGCACGAAGAAGCGTAAAACTTTATTATTCTATTTATTTAAGAACTAGATTTCCGCCCGCAGCTTCGCCCGCGTTTTCAAAGGAAAACCCGCATAGTTCCCGTTCCCGTGGGATTTCCGGGATAAAACCTATCCTATGTGTTAATCCAAGTTACCCTCTATATGTGTGCTAAATTTCATTGTAATCGGTTCAGTAGTTTTTACGTGAAAGAGTAACAAACATCCATACATCCATACATCCATACATCCATACATACTTACATCCATACATCCATACTTACAAACTTTCGCCTTTATAATATATAGAAGATTATATTGTTGTGTGTGTACTTATTTATAATATTTCATTTGGTATTAAGTATTAACTTAGTTCACTATAATTATGATTGGGCAATGGGCAAAACAAAAGGTGATCACTTTAAGAATTTAAAAGAAAATGCATCTATTCTCGCATTAGGACACACATCCTTTTTGAAGATAAGAATTATGAAATTAAGGCAGGTATGTTTTTTTTTTATTTACATAATTAAATTTTTGATGTTTGGTTTTAAACAGCTAATTATATAACGAGCACGCTGTATAATAATAACTAAAACGCGGCTTAACCCAAAACCGCGCGATCAAATTTGCCGCGTCAGCGCACACCTTCGCTTTTAATAATCATTGTCCTTCGTTAATTGATGATGGCGTGTATGTTCATGTATTATTATAATAACAAAAGGGTATTTAATTTTTAATGTATGGATTTTAAGTTCTTTTCAATCGCTTTTTTATAAGCATACGCAGAAGCTTCACAATAGCTAATTAGTGTGATTAAATTTAGAAGTTTTTTTGATTCAAGTTTTAAGACACTGAAAATCTGATCTAAAGGGGGTTTATGAGATGGTTTCGATGTCGTAATCGTGCAAGAGATTGAATAAAGTATGTTACATTAGTACAATATAATATAATTACGCTTATGATGGATCAAATATACTTATTTTTTATTTGAAAGTTAACAAGAAAAGAAAATTACAAACATCATATCTTTCTATCAAAATGTCTTTGAAATATTCCATAAATCGCGAAAATGAAAACACACTTCCATAAAAACCGTTCAAGTACTTAAAAAATTAAGTTCATTAATGAGTTTACTCACTTTGAATTTTTGATTGCGTCGTCAAGATCCCCACGTGTTTAGAGAGTATCAGGAATCCGAATTAACATTTATATTAATTGAATACATTGTCTTATTCCCGGTTTTAGTATGTAAATGCTGAATAATATCGCTCTTTATTTATTTTACGGATGTGTGGTCATGTAAATCTGATTTTATATTTGTCTATAATAATATTAAAATTAATATAATTAAATTTGTAATGGAATAGATTGATACAATATTAATAGGAAAGGATTAATAAGAAAGTATCTACTTTTATTAAATAAAATTCTCAAACTCAGTTTTTAATTTTTGACCTATTTAAAAATTCATTTACTATTCTACTATTTAGAATAGCACATATCGATCTCTTCGTGCCATGTTTGTAATAACCACTAAACCTAGGCTTTATTTAAGGTAAATGACTGAACGAAATTGTTGAGTTATACCATAATATTATATCGATATGCCTCTTTGAAAACCATCTACTAGATTCTTCATTGATCAAAAAATTCCAATTTTATTAATGTACTTAAAACAGAGAAAATGAAAGTAAAGAAATATCTATAAACGTTCTAAGAACAAATATACCGAAAACAAAAAGATAACACCGACTAAGAATACCGAGATCGAAGTTTAATCAAAAATCCGTGAAAATTTGCATCTCAGTATTTGTTAATCATGAACCAAGTAGAGGGTTAAATAAAGTTATTGAAGGGAAAGGGCCTCAAGATCTCATCGCGATTCGGTGAATTTTAATGTGCAATAAAACGTCTTACATCCTTTTGTGAAAAGTTAACATTTTTCAAGCCAATGATACTACTGTTTATTTTGGGAGTTGAGAAGTTTTCATTCTTAATTCTCGATTGAAATCAGGTTGAATTTTTATTAAACTGGTCTGGTTGGGACAGGATTTTATTTAGGTTAGTAGGTTAAAATAAAAAATTAAAAAATAAAAATCATTTATTGATCAATTTGTGGGTTAGGTACAAACATGTAACATTTGGACCCCAAACTAGGACAGCCTGTATTTTGGGGTCCACCTTCCTTAATGACACAATAATAACAAAACTATAGCATAATATTAACTTAAATAATGATTTAGGTAATTTAGCTATTTTTTATACAAAATAATACAAAATAAATTTAAATTATACATTTTAAATCAAGTTTAGTAGATATACTCATATGTTGTGCGTGCGTGTTTGAATGAGTGTGTGTGTTTTATTATAATATTATGTATAGATTAAAATGTGAAACTAATGGGTTATAATAAATGAATAAATCCGAAGGATAAAAAAACAAATATAAATTAAAGTGAGTTAATGTAATTAAAGTTTTATAGGTTCGGAAACTATATTCCATCTGAAAATATGTGAAAATAAAAATAAAGTCTTTTTTAATTTTCAATGAAATATTATATTCCACGAACAGTAGCACTAAATAATGTTATCTAATAAACTTAATAAGGGAAACAAGCAATGAACACATATTGCCTTGCAAAAACGTACACATTGTACCTTCGGAGAATCCCAAATTAGAGAACAAACAGGAATTTAATAAGGCATTGAACAATATTATCGCATTATTAACAGAATATCATCGGATTGTTTTGATTGGGCCCCTCGTGAAATTTTTAATTAAACTCTTATAGATATTTACTGTTTCGACTTGAGCAATTAACAAGGGAATCTTGGATCTTCGAAATAATAGCGATTTAATTAAGTTGTGCAATGAGTTTTGTGATTTGACGAAAGCCGGGATATTTTAGCTTCTGTTTTATTTTACTTGGATTCAATTTTAACTGTTATATAACATTTTATCCAATGTTTTGGTAGATTTTGTTATTTTCCGACAATTTCATTTTAGATTGACTTAAAGATACCTGTGAGTGACGTTAACATTTAAAAGCAAAGCAAAATAATATTTATTACTAGATAATACAAAGTTCTCAATGATTCAAAAAGTAATAGCTAATGAACATAGTGAATTGTAAGTTTGCAAGTAGACTCTTGTCCACCACATATTAAACATAGACATAATATTAAAAAAATGCCTTCATACGAACATATTAAAACCACATCAAGAGCAATGTTGATAAATTGGCTTTAAAAAAATTGTTTCCTAAACATATAGCGATCCAACAAGTTATTACACCCCAAGAGCAAAAAGGTAACGTCTGAAAAGTTTGATATCGAAAGTCTTGAAAAAGCGAATACCTCGTGAAACTAATAATACTCCTTTCAGGAAATGTGGATTTAAGAAGGCCCGGTAAAAAGGGGTTTATTTCGCGCGACAATAAGCTAAATACCCAAAGGAGAGCGGAGCTGAGGTGACAATATTATTCGAGCCAAAATTGGGAGCCGGCGCATTTATTAAAGCGAAAACCGGCTACAAAGGGATGATATTGAATTGTAAGGAAAGACGTGGATTTATAAAAGTAATAGATGGTAGATGTGGCATTCTCGAACTTATGAGAGGTTCTGATTTGTAGTACTATCAATCTTTACTAATATTATAAAGAGGAAAGGTTTGTATGTATGTATGTATGTATGAATGGTTTTCACGCATAAACTACTGGACTGATTTTGATGAAATTTGGCACAGATAATCTTTAGACCCTGAGAAAGAACATAGGCTACCTTTTATTGCGAAATATGTACCACGGGCGAAGTCGGGGCGGACCACTAGTATAGAATATTTTTGGTGGTAAAGGACTCTACCCATTATAACGTATCGTACATATACTTCCTTTTCATTATTAGAATATATCAAGATCGGAAATATACACGATGTACTAATTTTCACTTCAAAAAAACAATAAGTATCTTAGATAATGTATCGTGGAAGACGCCACAGAGATAATAAAGTATCAATGCATGGATCATAAAATAATAAATTCCACTTGTATGTTTGATATCTTTCAAAGTGCTGTTTAATGCTCCGATTAATATAGAGTATTATTATATTTATATTTATATTAATATATTGCATAATATAGAGACAACTATTTGTTCACCCAAGCTCTGTCTACTATAACCATAAACGTGTTTTATAAATTTTGAAAAACTTAATGCAGGCTTAGATAATCCAAGAAATTGTCATTTAAATATAATTAGCAGTTCTTGAAATAAAAAAGGTGAAATTCACATATCTAACTTTTATAATAAATTAGATAAAGATATATTATATAGATATTATATTATATAGCACATCGAAATATAAGCTTATTTTCGTTAGTAAAGTCGGTCGGGTCGGCGGTGACACGCATAAAGATCTTCGACTTCTTTCATTGTAGATTAAATTCTTGGCTTCCCGCACACCTAGCAGGCTTGCCTCTACTTAAAGCTATACTTGTGCTTTGATTTATTTGTTGAATGTTTAATATGTTTATAGCAATACATGCAATATTATTGCAATACATCATACGTATAACTAAAGAATACAAAATAAGGTAGTAAGTTGTTACTTTTCTTATTAATGATGGATGTATCATTCTTATAAATAAAGTTTGTGTTTATGTACACTCTTGATGGCGATCTAAAATTAGGTTCCTATATAAATATATCATAATAAATGTAACATTAGCATCGCTGTAAGTGTAGCACCAGCTTCGTTAATATCGGATCTTTCGTAGCGGCTTAATCTCGCTGGCCGCGAATTTAATACATATTTCATTGGAATATTTCACCAAGTATTACTTCCTTTGGTGTTTGTTAAACATCGGTTTATTACGGCGTTTAGCCGAATTGTTCGCTCTAATAGCCTTTTTGTTTCTGTGTTAATGAGATTCCCTTTTTGGGTTTCTTTAGACGATCTTTTTATAAACAAAGCTTTATTATATTGAGGTGGGAGTATAAAATTAGATTTTTAATGTACGCGATTTATTTATTTAATGTTAATAAATATAATATAAATTAATAAATATACTTCGATATTTAAAAAAAACATTCATGGAAATTAAAACCAATCAAAGCCTTATAAAACACAAAAAGCTCAAGTTATGGAAACTACAAAAGTTGCTACAAAATTATATCGTTCAGTTATATTTTTAATGTAAATCTAAATAAAAAGGTACATATTATGTACCATACCTACCATGCATACTATAATATTATATGTATATATACAGCATATAGAATAAAACCCGTAGAGGGGACAAAATGGAATGAAAACTAACCCTCTGACGCAAACCTTTTGGCGCGGTAGACCTATGAACCAATAGTATCAATGCACGATCCTATATTTCATTTCTGAGAACTCTATAATTTGGAATTGTGACCTAATTATTAAAGCGTAAGCTGTAAGCCACCCACTATTCAGGGAAGTTCGAATCAATACATGTGGGAGTACTAAATTTACACCTCTGCCTATTTCTCTTAGAATACATGATGTGTATAAATACAATATGTATGATAAATCGGGTTGGATCTTAAAATAATTTATTTATTTATTTATTTATTTAACACTTTAATAATTGTACAGAAACCTTAGAACTACTTACACAATACACATAGAACTGAGTACAACTATTTTGGCGGCCTTATCACTTAATAGTGATCTCTTCCAGGCAACCACGGTAAAAGGTAAACAAGCAAAAAGATCACTAATTGGCGGGACGAGAACAGAAAAAGAATAATTAATAGCAAGAAAACAAAAAAAAAATAATATATATCTACCTTAAATAATACATATCCATATACAATATCACATATACTATACATATACATACACAATATATAAATATACATATACATAAATAAAATAAACAGATATACTTACATACCAATTACATATTATATAATAAACATAAATAAATATATACTTAGAGGGAAACACACTGATATTGAATAAGATAAAATTATTATACGAATACCATCTATATCTAATACAGAGTACCACGTACATATTGTAACATAATGAAAATATGAAAGAAAAATAAAAAGTTAATAAAATATTACTGGTCCGGATCGGCAGCGGAAAGAAAATGTTGTCGCACAAGATTTTTAAAACCCGAAGGGGTCTGGGCTTGACGAATATTTAATGGCAGAGAGTTCCATAACTTAACTGATATCGCTGCAAAAGACTTGCCATAAAAATTTGTGCGTCGGCTTGGAACACGCAAGATGAGTCTATCCTCAGAGCGAAGTGAGTAGCTTTCACTGTGCAAGAAGGAAAAATTGGACTTGAGGTAGGAAGGAGCGGAGGGATTAAAAAGGATACGGAACAGTAGTTGCAAATAGTGTAGATTCCGGCGAAGTCGGATAGGGAGCCACTTGAGCCTTTTCCTGAAAGAAGAAACGTGGTCATATTTTCGAAGGCCGAAAATAAATCTAATACAGAAATTTTGGAGACGCTCAAGTTTATCAAGATGCTCGACTGCTAAATCAGGAAAACATGCATCTGCGTAATCAAGTATAGGAAGGAGAAGGGATTGTGCTAGCGTAATTTTGGTAGGAATAGGCAAGAAGTTACGAAGCCGCCGGAGCGTAGCAGAAGCAGCATAGATCCTACGGCTTAATTCCTGAATATGGTGAGACCAGGACAAGGTTTGGTCAAAAACCACACCTAAGTTTCTAACTACCGTTTTGTAAGGTATAACAACGTCACCGATTTTGATGTTTGGCAAAATACCCCAGTCGATTTCCGAAATTAGATAAGGACTACCGATTATGATGACATTGCTTTTAGCTGGGTTGAGTTTTAGTCCAAATTCGTTACACCAGCTGGTTATGTTAGCTAATTCGGAATTGGAAAAATGGATAGCCATAGGTAAGTCAGCAAGGGAGGACTGGGTGTAAATCTGCAAGTCGTCAGCATACATATGGTACAGAGACGTCAGCCGGGAACATAAGGAGTTAATGAAGATGGAAAAGAGGAGAGGAGACAAAACGCCGCCCTGAGGCACACCGGCAGAGACCGCACACCAAGATGAGTACTTAGTATCCACCAAGATACGCTGCCTCCGGCCGTGTAGGTAGGAATGGAACCAGTCAATTACGGAAGGAGAAATGTTAAGAACACGCAGCAGACCCAGCAGTACGTCAAAGTCCACAGTTGTAAAAGCGTTGCTGAAATCTAAAAGAGTAAGTACTGTGAGCTGCTTATTGTCCATACCAGCACGAATGTCGTCAGTAACCTTGACCAGGGCTGTAGTCGTACTATGACCGGGACGGAATCCGGATTGAAAATCACTAAGGATATTATGTTTGTTCAGGAAAGAGGTAAGTTGCTGATGTATTATACGTTCAAGGACTTTGGATAGGAAAGGTAATATGGAAATTGGACGGAAATCTGAAAAGGAATTCGGGTTGGATTTTTTGGGTAAAGGGATGACTTGAGCATCTTTCCAAACAGTTGGGAGTGTACCGGTGGACATGGAGAAGTTCAGAATGTGAGTAAGGGAGGGAATAATGATATCAAGGATGGGAATGATCATAGTACGGCTAACAAGGTCACAGCCAACAGCATTTGATGAGATGGACAATATGTGTTTCTTAACATCCCGTTCGGAGACTTGCTTAAAAAGGAAAGGAGGATAAGCAGGAGTAGGAAAGGTGGAGAGGTTTTTGAGAGTACGGTGTTTCATATTGGGGTCAAGCGAGGAGGATGATGTAAAGTGCATATTGAGTTGGCTTATATCAACAGTATTAGGAAAAGCATTAGACTCTTTACCAATCCCCAAGCTTTTCAGAAATTTCCAATTTGTACCTGAATCACCGCTCTCAAGGGATTTGTGGATATGGCGTCGCTGAGCGTCTCTACACAATACATTGCAACGATTACGTATTCTATTATACTTTGCCCGCGCTTCATCCGTTTGTGCGGTTTTTAACTTAGACTTGGCACGGTTTCTTTTTAAAGAAAGAGATTTTAATTCCGGAGTAAGCCAAGGTGCCGGTGTGTGCTTCTTTTTGACAGGTCGGAGTGGCGCAAATTTGTCGTATAGATTTAAAACAAATGTGTTGAATAAGGAGACTTTCTCATCTATAGACTGCGCATCAAACACCTCTTCCCATCTAATGTTTTGCGCATCGCAGCGAAGCAAATTCACGTCCATTCCCCCAAAATTACGCAGCAAAATGGTAGACGGTTTAAGTTTCGGAGAATGGAGCTTGTAGGAAAGGTAAATGAGGTCATGAAAGGAAAAAGCATCGGCTGAACACTGACCATGCTCGGATATGAAGTTGGGTAAGGAGACTATCATTAGGTCAAGTAGAGAAGGATTGCAGCCAGGAAAGTAGTGAGTTGGATTTGAGGAAAGGGCATGGAGATTGTGGGAATTCAGGATGGAAAGCAGCTTATTACTACGGCTATCACCTTTAAGCAGACAAGTGTTGAAATCACCCATGAAAATTAAATGCTCATATTGGGGAGAGAGGTAATCTACAAGGGTTTCGAAGGAGGAAAAGTAATCTATGGAGAGAGAAGGACAATAAAAAACACCAAGAAGGATTTTAGCTTGCGGCAAAAGGACTTCAATAAGGAGATGTTCAGTGGAAGAAGCAGGAGGAGGTTGCGAGGAAGAGCAAATTAATTTAAACGGAATGTGAGAGCGAAGGTAGATAGCTACTCCACCACCGCCCTTGCCAACACGATCATTGCGTATAAGGTGAAAGCCGGGGAGAGAATAAGCTGAGGAGGAATGACACGGCTTGAGCCAGGATTCTGATACAAGGATGGCATGGATATTACTTGATATAAACGATGAAAGCATGTCGGGATAATGTGCCGGAATACTTTGCGCATTAATATGGATGGTATTAAAGTTTTTAGGGACGTTGTTGAAAAAGGAGTCAAGGGTAGCATCTAGAGGAGGGGAAATAGCACTGTGAAAACTATCATCACTACTGAGAGATGAATTGGACCAGTGTGAGAAAAGATCATCATTAAAATTCAAATTTGTATCGACTGACATTTAAATATAAATAAATAAAAAGTATATATATAAATAATAAATAAGTTATATACTAAAATATCTTATAATAAATAAAAAAAAATAATAATAATAATAATATAGATTAAAATTAAGCAAATATTATTTTTATGCAAGTTCACGCTTGGTTACCTTGTACCCACCTTTACAATTATAACAATTTAGAGCATAATATATAAACCGTTAATTAACTCAAAAATGATATATATAAACTTAAAAAAAAAAAAAGAATAAAAAGAAATAAAAAATAATAATAATTAAGAGCAGTACGATTAGCAAGGATTATACTGTATAGCTGATATAGTCTATGGTAGTAACAACTTAGGACAAATGACAACGACATTTGACAGCTGACATAAAGTAACAAATGAATAACAACAACAAGTGACAGTCCAAAGTCCAAACTTATAACATAGAAATAATTAAAACTTGAAACGTTTTGAAACGAGTTTGAAAAAAAAATAAGTTATTATGAAAGAAATTTCAGATTGGATAGATTCAATAAGAACAGCAAGTTAATTGATATAATTAAAGAGGTAGTCAGAGAGAAAAGATGATTTAAATAGTGAGAGAACTTGAACATTGAATAAAACCGAACAAATTTACTGTTAGGACAATCACTTAGCTTTTGTTGGCCTCCTAGAGCGTGATACACCCCTGATGGGTTTTGAAGGGTCACCAGAGGACGCTGAAGCACTTGGATGAGCCTTGTTACTTTCTGCCGCACTGGAGGGGATGTTCTTGAGGTCACCCATACTATCCACACGGTGGCGGACTCCGTCAGCAGCCATAACAAAGATCCTACCATCCCTGGTCCAGCACTTGGGCACTCCAAACTGACTTCTGGCAGCCATGAAGATTTCATGCCGACCCTTGGTCAAGAATTCAGATAGTGTAATACCCGAACCCTTGAACTTTGTCTTGGAGGACCAGATCTGTTGTTTCATTTGAAGTTCCCGAAATTTGATAAGAACAGGTCTAGGTTTGCCTTCCTTAATTGAGCCCATCCGATGGCAGCGGCTGATGTCATTACCAGACAGTTGGGATGCGTTTAAGTGTTTGGATATAGCAGCAATAGTGACAGAGGTTGAGTTTTCATCCTTGCCTTCGGGTATTCCATGCACCAAAAGAATTTTGCGCCTGTATTTCATCTCCAGGTTGTCGTGCAATTGAGTCAGAGCATCAACTTGAGCCTGCAGACACTGAAGCGAGGTTACAACGAACGCTCGGAAAGCAGTGAAATCTGATGCTAGTCTTGATGGAGGACTAGCCAAGGATGAAGTAGTGCTGGTCTTCTGCAGATCGTTTTGGAACTCCATCATACGTTTATTAAAAGTCTCAGACATTTGAGCAACAGATTGTTTAATAGACTCCATAGTGACAAAGTGAAGTGAAGTTTATATAGTTGAGATTGTATTATTTAAGAGCTCTTTTTATGTAGTTTTGAAGGAAAAAGTACAGGTGAGTATATTAGACACTTTAAAGCATAGTTTGATACAAGTTATTAATATTAATTAAAAATAAATTTGGGAGCAATTTAAAACACGTGTTTATTTATTTTCTGCCTACCGCCGAAAAAAAAAGTAATTTTAAAAATAATTTTAATTTTAGAGATAAAACGATAATTACTATGCTATATTATAAAGCTAAAAAGTTTGTTTGCTTGTTTGTTTAGTTGACCGCGCTAAACTTAGGAATTACGGGTCCGTTTTGCAAAATATTTAAGTGTGATAGCCCATTTATCGAGGAAGGTTAAGAAAGTGCGATAATTAAGACCTTTAAGACATTAAGACGAAACAAAAAACGAAAGAAGAATAAGCGTACCGGAGCAATGCGGGTACAACCACCGAGCATAGCTAGTGGATACAATAATATGATACATTTCCTATAAGGTATATAAGAAACCAAGATCAGATTTAATGGTGTGAAACAACCACCAATTAAAATTATCAGATCCTGAAAACGAAATTACATGTATCAACCAAACATATATCTATAAAACCATATATGCAGTAAATTATGAAGTCATATCTTCACAAACAAAGGGCCATTAAGAGGAATCAGTTGGAAGTTGTATCTGCGAGGCGCGAACAATTGTTGCGACTTTAAATCAAACAGTTCAGTCGTTAAGGCCACGTGCGTCTGCCGTGTAGTCGCCGGGTCCAATGTCGCGGGCGGCACGATACGATATTGTATCGATATAATCATAGACTATAAATATTATACTAGAGACCTAATCTGTGCTATGCTATGCGGTTTCACCCACAGACGAATGCTGGGTAAAGTTATTTCTATAGTTTATCTGTTATTCTGGTACATAAGCTGCATCACTGCTTTCTATCAACGAAATCTGTTCAGTAGTGAAAACAACTAGACAGAAGATAATATAAACATATTATTATGTACTTTATACTCTTTAATCGTTTAAAAAAAAATTGGTTGTCTGTAAAGTCGGTTTACTGACGATAGTCGAACGTGACAACGTCCGATTGTGCTTCTTTGTCGCTCGTTCCGTGCTCTCGCTTGCACTTCAAGCCTATGGAACGCCTCAGAGCGAGGTAACGCCGCATGAGTCATGTTTTTTCGTGCGTGCAGCCGGCTCTATCGAATTATAAGACGTTGTCACGTCAAAAATTATGAAAATTAAAGTCTTATATGACTTAGGGGCTTCAGCATTTGTAGCTCGAAGCAGCTAGAGTCTCTTCAAAATATACCTAGGTATGAGAAATTGTTCATGATTTAGAAATGCAATAATAACAATCAGTACTAGTTCTCTATGCATCTCAATTTTAGGCAGCACTTTTTAACTCGCTGCAGGATTTTCTAATTGTTTCACAAAGCATTACTAAAACTACATTTTATGTGAAATAAATAAATGCATAATAAATAATAATCGAGACAATGGAAACGTAGCTGAAGAATAATGAAAATACAAGTGAACGGACACCCCTGTGCCACGATAATAAGGCACAGTGTTTTGTCTTAATTTACGCGACGCAGCAGTTTGATGTTAAGCAGTCACAGAATTGTGCCCATGTTCAAACTTTTCCAAGTCAATTTGGGAAATTATGTTGGCTGAAAAGATGTATTTTATCGAAATTGTACAATAATTCTTCATAATTTGAGTTGATGTCGAAAAAGAGGGTTTTATTTAGATATCTTCACTACATATGTACTTATGTAATGTTATTGCATCTACCAAATACACGTAGGGACATTTAAATAAATCAGTGGTGTAAAAACACTTGCGTTAGTTCATTTTTTGGCTAATAAATTTACTTTCTATGCATATTATATCAAAATTAAACATTTTGTTATCAAACTCAATTAATTAGGCTTTGATTTAGCTTTTAAATAGACAACATCAGTTTCTTAGTATCTTGATTCTAATTGCAAGCCTATGAACTAAGCTACAGCCTACCAACTAACCGTTTGAATTAAATTGTCACTGTCGTTCACTGAAATAAAACTACTGGAACACAAATAGAGATACAGCTTCGTAAAATCACGAGTGAAATATGATACCTCAATAAAATTTAGCGTCGCATTGTTCTAAACAAATTGCCGACAAAAAGTCGGTGACGTTCACCGCTAACCGACGTGTTATATGACGTGATTTGAATGTCGCATTTTGGGTTCCGTAACTTTTACAAATAATATGTAGCTTTCCACCCGCGGCTTCGCCCGCGTTTTCAAAGAAAAACCTGCATCGTTCTCGTTCGCGTGAGATTTCCGGAATAAAAACTATCCTATGTGTTAATCCAAGTTACCGTTTATATGTGTCTTAAATTTCATTGTAATCGGTTCCGTAGTATTTGCCTGAAAGAGTAAGAGACATACATACACATATACATTTACCCTCACAAACTTTCGTATTTATAATATTAGTAGGACAAGTAGAAATTGCTTCGCTAGGGTACGTGGATAAACAGATCCGATCAGCTGTTTTTAACCGACTTCAAAAAAAGGAGGAGGTTATCGATTCGGCCGGTATGTTTTTTTTTTTCATTCACACAATGCACATTTATAATATAAGAAGGAGCTTTAATATTGTATAAAATTAATAAAAATTCTGAATGTATCTTTTGTTATTTACATGAAAACTTTCTTAGTGTTCTCGTATAGGTCCTATCTCAAGGTAATGATACGTTTAAAACCGGCATTCATTTAAATCTGAAATCAAAATACAATTTCTTGCACTATAATTAAAGTATTTTATATTTAAAGAGGAAAGAATTTATTGTACTAATTATTATTATATATAAAATTAATTATAGAATTTATTGTACTAATCTTATATATAAAAATGAATCGCAAAATGTGTTGGTAAGCGCATAACTCGAGAACGGCTGAACCGATTTCGATAATTCTTTTTTTATTATATTCCTTGAAGTACGAGGATGGTTCTTATGTAGAGAAAACGTAAATATTATGTACCACGGGCGAAGCCGGGGCGGACCGCTAGTTAATTATAAAATAAGAATTTATTGTACTAATTATATTAAATACAGAACCCTAGAACTTTTTCGGACGGTTACAAATCGGATGGGCGACGCAGGCTGCAAATCTGTTCAATGTACCGTGTTACGAGCCCTAACGCCACACCACAAGCTATGGGCCTCACATAATTAAGGACATACAGTACTTGGATTTATCACTCACTCTAATGTTTAAGGATACTTAGCTATTTTGCATTGACATCATCAGCAGTATCTAAAAAACATTTTTGATCGACATAATTTGTTTATTTAGCTGTGCTTTTGACCATTATTTATTATTTACCTATGTTCACATAGGTATATTATAAATACTGTAATAATCATGAGCATGTAATGATCAAAAGCTTTTCTTGGTTGATAAATTTTGGCCAACTGGCTGGTGATTCCTACAGCACTACACGCATACAAAGAGAATTAGTAAGACGTGGCACAAGTATAAGACAGTTGTTACACACAAGAGCCAGTATATTGTTCAAAAATGTAGATATAGTACCATGATAAATGTCTCTTTTTGTTTCTAAACCTCCTAGTTTCACATAGATTTTCACATATATTTCAACATATAGTTTCACATGTATATGTTTATTTTCATATATTATTTGTGTTTTCAGCTCACAGCTGATATGCTTAAAAGAACAGATCCAGAAGCAGCAACTCCTGCATTTTCATCAACTAAAACTATTCAGAATTATTTCTATCGAACGCACATTGAAAATACTCATTTCCACCGAACCATCCTTTATCTGAACACTGTTACAGTTTTCTTGTGAAATATAGAACGATACAAGTCAACGTCAATGCGTATACATCCGATACGACACGAAGCCGCCACGCAAAGACAAATACCATGCAACTGGCGAAACAAACATCATCCCACTTCTGATACCCCTATCTCAACTGCATAAGGTCCAATTTCCACTAACCCACCTGCAATATCGAAATACATTATCTGGTTTCAAAACCCTAGAGCTGCGGTTACGTGAACCTTACCCATTTATAAATAAGGACGGTTTTCGTTTGATAAATATACGGTTAACTTGTGGCTACGTAAGCTGCACTGGACACCAAGGGATTTATCGTTTGAGGTTTAGACAAGGCTTTGTCTTTGAAACAACAAACGGCTTACGTATTGATAAAAGAAATTTTTTATCTTAAGTGGAATGGACAGAGGCAATGAAATATTTTGCTTTTGTAGTTTTTATTTGTCTGTATGCAAGGAAGAGCAACATGGTTGGTTGTTAAGTACCCAGACTAGCATTAGATACTCACTACAAAGGCAATTGGTAGTTGTAAGACTAAATAAATAAAATAAATATATAAATAAACATTTCGGGACAATTTTCACAACCGGCACGATCTGATCCCATACTAAGCTTTCGCTGGTGTTATGGAAACCAGATGGCTGATAAACATACATATATAATTTTAAATAAATACTTATATAGATAATTAATACCCAGACACAGAGCAAACATCTATGTTCATCACACAAATATTTGCCCCGGGTGGGAATCGAACCCACGACCTCTGGCTTGGAAGGCAGGGCCACTACCAACCAAGCCAACCGGCCAGTCAAGAATTAGAAGATTAAAAAGAAATAATATAGATTTATTTATTTATTTAACACTTTATTGTGCACAAAAACTAGTACATAAAGGTAACAATATGAAAGAGTATATAAAACACAAAGGGCGGCTTTATCACTGTGCAGTGATCTCTACAAAAAACTACTTAAATGTATTTCGGAACAAAATTTATACATTTTTTTAGATATAAAATCCTTATAGGTTTTTAAATCCAAGAAATTTGTTCGGCCATTTCACCGTTCAAATCAAAATAACATACACCGTCCCTTTGGCAATGGGCCACAGATTTACTAGATGCTAGAGAATTAGATTTTAAGTGCATATACAGTGGATATTTGTGATATAAAATATACATAAAACTCAGTCACATAGCGTCATTTACACGGTAATTATTTTATTAAACTTGTAGTTACTAAAATTACGTTTAATTTTTTATTTTTTTTTTTGAAATTATGTTATACCTACAGCAAAATATAAACCAAAAATTATTATTTTAAAACAAAAAACATCATATTATACAACTTGAATATCTATTTGGAATGGTGCAACGCATTACTCACGCAAACATGTTTTGCAAATAACAATTAAATTAAAAAATGAACACCATTTTATTTATACACAAAAGACCATCTACATTTAGTATCAAATCGAAAATAAACAAGGTCCATTACGAATTTTAACACCCTTAACGAGGGGTCAACGTGACTTACACTGTTTAGACAAAAATCAAAATCAACAATAGCCCCAACTAAAGACGGGTTTAATAATAAAAATCAACATGTCCGTCTGTCCAGTGAGGGACAGTCAGAAAGGGTCCTTAATAAGATTAGTAATTTCCAATTCAAACCTATCGTCCCGCGAATTACATAAATGAATGTTTGTGTTTGTAAGTTTGGCGTTTGGCAAGGCGTTGTTCTGGGTAATCTTTGTGATGAGTTGATAGAGTTTATAATTTAGTCGTTAGTTTATAAGTGTGATAATATTATGTAGATACCTATTTTATGCAATCGTACTACATGCTATTAAAGATTATTGTATTTTATATTCATTCGTTCGTAATAACAATCATACAAAAAAGTGGCATCACTTTTTAAGCTCGTGTATTCATCTGAATATTTGACCTCAGCATCCAAATGTATGAACTAATCAAGCATATTTTGCAGAATGTTTAAATATGAAAATTGTTTTACAAAAAATATATTCATCGAAAATTTAAAATATAGTTTAAAATTGAAACAGATATTCCATGAAACATTAAAATATGTCCTATAAAAGATAACATGATCGAAATGAAATGTACCATCCGCAAACAGCACAAAATATCACAAAATTGAACAAGCAGTTCTAAGAACCAGTCAGCAAGTTACCATAGTTTATTTGTCACTATTTAAATGACAGGAAACTACAACAAACATTCCTAATGAAGCGACTTGGCACAATGTTTTGGTACATTTTTGGTTTCAAGTCGTGACGGGAATGCCGGTAAATGTTAACTCCACAGTTTATGTAACGTGAGAGGCGAAATATGAGTAAATACGCGTGACGTGCTTGTTAAAGTGTTCGTGGGTTTTGTTACTGAAGTGTCCAATCAAGTTCCACTAGGTGACATAGCCTTATAAATACAGTAGAAGAAGTTTAAAGAAGACTGTTTCTGTTATTTTTTTAAATACTAAAACTAGTGACCCGCCCACGGCTTCGCCCGCTTTCTCTTAATCCAATAAATGAAGTACTAACCCTGCGAGAGTCACTCTACCTATTTAAAAAAACACATCATATTCCGTTGCGTAGGTAGTTTTAAAGGTTTAAACATACGTCATAGGGACATAGGGATATTGAGACGGGGGAAGCGAATTTGTTTCTACTATTTTAATATAATATTATGTAGTGAAGTAGTCAAAGAAAACCCATTGAGTCCCGAACGGCCCGATCGGTCCACAACACAATAGATTTTCTATTGTGTCTGTGATTCCGGGGCCTGAGTTATTAAGTCTTAATTAATTCAAAGTAATATTTGTTAAAACAGTTGACGATTATAGCGGAAACAATGTTCGTATCAGAATCAGAAAGCATCGCATTTTAACTCGAAAAGGCGAAATTGTTAGCAGTAACCGTGTAGTATTTCTTGAAGTTAGACCATAGCCGTTCGCCAGAGTACCTGGATAACCTAGCTTCTGCCTATAGTGGCTCTATAATCTGCCATTCCTATGCAAATTCGTTCGCTGAAACAACTATGACTTTATATAAAGAGATGCATTCGAGGTAAGGCCGTCGCATTTGACTAATTATCTTTTGTAGTCCTATTATTATAATGTGAACATTGTTAAAAGTTAAAGTATTGAATAAGATAAAGAAATTATAGAGTACCATTCTTAGTTCTTACAACAATTGAAAAAAAAGAACAAACGACCATAACATCAACCCATTCCTTATAAGTTAAGATTCAATTGTTTACACTCACTATCATATCGTTGCTGTTATCATATCTACATGAAACTACTTTTTAAATCAAAATAGTAATCCGAATTAATCTTTTACGTATTTTGAAATAATTCTTTACCAATTAATTTAGGCAAAATTTTGCGGATAGAGTCTTTTACGTATTTTGAAATAATTCTTTACCAATTAATTTAGGCAAAATTTTGCGGATAGAGTTATCTCTATCCGCAAAATTTAGAGTTATCTCTATCCGCAAAATTTTGCCTAAATTAATTGGTAAAGAATTATTTCAAAATACGTAAAAGATTAATTCGGATTACTATTCATTATTAACACAGAGCTTTCTAAACATCTCACTGGCGAACATACTGTTTTATAAAAATAGTTTACTGTCAATTGTGGCATCCTAACCGTAAGTATCCCCATCCTCAATGTTTGGAACGACGTCCGCTGTAGGAGTAAGTGAATTTTCTCTTTATGCAGCCACTTGACTCGGCTACAGAAGGTTTTATCCTTTGATTACACTTTGGGAAAGTTCGCAACCCGATGAGGCCCGCGGGCCAGCCGATAGATGGGAATTGTTTCAAAAACTCTGTTTAGATGACGGCGGAGACAATCTTCGCGAATTTAACTTTGTAACAAGAACGCGGAATTCGCTTTCTAGAAGCGAATTCCGCGTTGATGGAGATTTTTTAAGGTCGTGGTTTTCGTGTAATTAATGTTTGATTGTAAACTTCTATGCGATGTGAATAGGACTGTTAGTGGTTGTAAATAAAATATTCTTGATTAAATAATTTTGTATTATAATGTAGGTTAACAAATTTTCTACTGTTTGTATTATGATATCACAGATAAATACGTATCTGTACGCTATATCTACAAGTTGTTTAAATCCACATTTCAAATAAGTGTATGTTGTTGCTGATAGTACAATAATAAAACCACCAAAGTAACACTTTCCCAACCTCATAAAAAATCTTATAAACAATATCTTATCAGAATTTCCAATCAGCGTTTAAAATCACTTGCCAATATCTTATCCATATCGAATCGCACTCAAACACCGCAGACGGGAATCGAACCCCGATCCACGGCTTTAATTAGCTAATAACAAGTGTAAGGGTGCGATCAAAGGGCCCCTTGATTACTGCAAGCTATAAGTGTACCGCTTGACCGTGGTTGAGATTGTAGGCACATTTTCTAATCAAGCTTTCCTGTATTGTAGAAACTAGATCGATCCTTTCTATGTACTAGATACAGGACATGGGTAATTAAATATTAATATCCAAAGTATTTTATCTTTTAAATATAGTAAACAAATACTCATTTAGATTCAAATGCACACGAAAAACTGATGCGTAAGCTATAATTTTGTAAGTTTTTATTTCATGACAGAATATTAAGATTTTGAAACATATTTCATATTTGCCGCATAATTCTTTCTAAGTAGCAACAATCAAAATCGATGTTATGTAATCGAAATAAAAACTTTATATTAGGCATGTTACACCATAAGCTATAGGTACAGCATTAGAAACATTTTGACGAACAATTATCGAGATTTAAATACTCGCAATCTATTAGTTTACAGTAATAGTTTGAACTACCAAACAAAATAAAGATCTAACTCTTACACAGACCCTCTTCTTACAACTTACAAAAACAATAATAAACGTATTTTAAAATTCACAGTATATTCAGCAAGAAAATTCGCCATACCAAGGGTCCGCTTGCGACACTCGGAGATCGGATTTGAATGAGAAGTAGCTTTAAATTAACATAATCCCGTATTTGTTGCCTAAAGTTCGCTCTGAATTATTTGTAAGACGTCTCAATGACGGCCCGACACTGATCTTAGATATAAGATGTAAGTTTTGTGCTCAATTGTATGCAATTATTTGTGAGTGCTGCTTTTATACCGGGAAAGGGAATTTCTATAGCTGATGTAATATTTTCAGTACATAAGAGTAGTAGTGCCGTGTTTCATCAAAATTCGTTCACTGGTTTTTACCTGACGGAGTAACATCTATCTATTATTCATAAATTATAATGTTTATAATATTAGTAGGATTATAATACGAAGAGTAAGCAATAAATAAAATATTTACAACCACTTAAAATAATAATAGAGGTGTATAAAAGTCGTATTAGTTACCACGAAATAATATCGTTTAGCAATTTATTTCATTTCGTAAATGTCAATATAAATCAACATAAAAAGTTTTTGCTTGTGATTTCAATATCTTGGTTAATGGATTATTGGTAAAAGCGTTTTGATGTTTTTGAAAATCTTTACTCTATAATCAAAAATATTATTCAACATCGGTCTTTAATGTTAATTCAAGTGACAGAAAAAATAGAGTATCTAAAAATTACTTTTAAACTTCAACAAAAACTCTGCTGAACAAGTAAAAAATAATTGGTCGCAGTAAAACCAAAATAATTGGCCGGACGCCGTAGACAAATCCGCTGACGTGAACTAGCGTAGCAGCTCGTAGCGCGTAGCACCGCCCGTAGCCATCTGAGCTAACAGTGCTAGCTACATTGAAAGCAATCCCATTATCTCTGTAAGCAATCAAACTTGTGCTCACATGAACTTCCATCCTCGGATTCGATTAAACCTCTTGCAAATTTAACTTCGACCGCTTTGACTTTCAAATCGATTTCAATTCGATGTTAATTTGATTATATCTGTTCTAAGAATGCTGAATTGCCAATCGGCTTTCATATTTCGGTGCGGCTCTTTGGAGCTTAGCTGATTCAGCGGAGTTGTGATTAGTCAATGTTTGACTATAATTAGAGTTGAAATTTTGTCTGTAAAAATTCGTAGCTTATAAACTATGTGAGTAGGTCTGTCTGATAAGTGATTTCATTTTGAAAACATAAATTAGACTATTAATGAATAAAAAAAATTGAAAAGCGCATCGGAATTAGCAATTATCATTTAACGTGTAATATAAAACACCATCATTGTTATACTGACACTTTGCATAAAAGTGCAGCTTTTAAAACTCATATTTATAAACATTACATTGTATTTTTATTGTACGTGCAATTTAAATAAAAACGTGAGCCAATCGCACAAAAGAAATCAACCGGTCCAAACCAGATAATCAAAAAACGTCACCAACTAATTTGTCCTAACATGTGCGCTGACGCACGACGTCCGCTCGTGACGGGACCCATTTGGAGCAACCCTTTCGCGGGTCAAGCATCACTAATACGGCCAAGTTTCTTGAAAGTAAGTGACCAAGGGTTGGCACCTTTGGTAATTAGGTTTTGGGAATCTCTATTTTGTTCTGCTATTCTTGTCTTTACAATTAGAGTGATATGGAGTAAGAATAACTTTTTAAACAAATTAGGAAGTTTGATTAGGATTTAAACGTGAAATTTAGCATCTTAAACTTAATAATTTAATGTAAAGATATTTAAGCTTTCATATTAAAGCTAATTTAATATATAGAATTAATAATTAATTTAAAATTCATGAAAATTGCCTGTAAGTTTAAACGTGCATAAAAATTAATTAATCATGTTTTATTAGTAGATGTCTACAATTAAGTAGTGCTGTTTTGAACAAACATACAACTTGAAAAACCTAAACTTAGAACAATATAGTAGATTTGATCTACATCATACCTTCATATTTATTTTGTTAATTTTAAAATAAAGCTCCTTAAACTTTACTTTTCATTCTTAAATTTCAAACTAAAATCAATATACCCTACGTATGTATTGTGTGCCAAAATCCGCATTCTCTTTGATAGTTTTTGAAGCGCCATTTTCAATTACACGTGTGGGGGGAGGTGGGGAGGGGGGGGGCGTCGCTTGTTTCTTTCTCTGCTCGAGCCGATTATCACGGCTAAATGACCGTCTTAAGACTGTCTGTGGTGTAAGTTATAAGAGTTTGTTTTTGGAATACAATTTGTTTCGTTATTGTTATTTATTTTTTGTATAGTCCTTATGCGGTGGCTATACATCTACAGCTAAGAGACAAGACGGCGATAGAGTAATATTCTAGAGGAATATTATGAAAGTCGAAACTATGACTATTCAAGCACTGTTTATAGCAGGACAGTTTGCCAGAGCAAACTGCAGACAGTGAAGGGTTAGTTGGTAAAACTTACCTCTTTATATGCGTGTATAGAAACGATTTATATATTTTGTTATATGTGCTCTATGTATGAAACAACTTTTTTACTATTTTGTTATTATAAACTATGTTTCAGAAATATAAATACCTATTATTTAACTCATAACTTCAAAGCAACAGATTGGCTCTAATCGTTGGAACCTGGAAGTCGTGATAACATAATTAACTATACAATTAAGCTAATTGAAACAATTTTAATAATGTTTATTAAAACCATAACTTTCGTTTCCCTTTTTAAATAACACGGTATACATTAACTGTAAACAGCAAAGTATGTACCTCTTCTAATACATGATGCATTAGAATACATACTATATTATATTATGAACATAAGACATTATTATCATTATCATTTCATTCCGCTATTCCGCTATACCTTGTACCACATCGGGTGGCTCGCAGGCTCCACTATTGCCATCGTTATGGGACTCATCTTGCGATATAGGGGATTGATAACTGAACCTTTTTATTTGAGGGAAACGCTCGGAACTTCTAAGGGCTTCGCATTGTTACCTGTTAGTGAGACTCCTACTGTATGTGTCTTATAGGAAATTCACACTCGATGTGATTTGGATTGTGTGTTATTGCAATTCTTGGTTACTAGGAATTGTAGCTATTTTAATGTGGTTTTTATAAACGTAAATATTACGAACTGAATGGAGTCTCTTGTCGGTTCTTCTCCATACATACTGATTTCCATATCGGTAGTAAATGGTAAAAATATGTTATGACGATTCAAACTGACTCTAGAAGAAGTATAGTTGAATAAATAAACATTTGAGTTTGTCTATTTTTTGATAATGTCAGATTAATGCATGGAATTGTATATAACTATTTGTAATGGTATATTTAAAATTAATTTTATCTACAAGTATAGATGATTATTAGTTCAAGCGAATCGTCGGAAATTTTACTTCGTTAATTGCAGTATTTCCAAGATATGATGTTCTAGTGACTGTTGCCGCTGTATTAAATATTATTTACAGTATAATTATAAAACTGATTATTTTTATTAATTCTGTTATTTACGCTCACTTGTATTTTTGTATATTTTGACAGATTGGTCGAAGTATAATAATTGAAAGTCAAAAATAATCACTTATAATACCACAAGAGCTTCAAAATTATCGGGTATTTTCCGATAGGTTCGTTGCAAACAAATGAAGGAGTCAAGTTTTTAGTCAAGGTTAAAAAATCACGAGCGCGAAGCGCGAGTGATTTTTCCTGAAAAACTTGACGACTTTATTTGTTTGCAGGGAACCTTGAGGGAAATGCCAGATAATTTTGAAGCTCGTGTGGTATTCGGGAGATTATTTTTCCGTCCCAAATGTCGGCCAATAATTTCACAATTGAATTCAACCTGTCAGTTTGACGTCAACGACCAGAGAAAATTTTCAAAAAATTATCAGTATAATACCATGTAGGTTGTACCACGTGACGTCGAATGGTGCAATTCTATTGGTCGATATTTGGGTCGGAAAAATAATCGTATTAAAACAAAAAAAAAACGCATCTATATATTTTCAATACAAAAGCATTCGATTATATCATAATTCGTTAATGACATGAAATGTCAACAGTTGGAAATTAACAACTCAATCAGAAACTGTTAAGCGCGCTACGTGATTCCAATGCTAACATGTCGTTTGGAATGCGTTCATATTCTGAGGAGAGGCGAGGAAATATTGTATTGGTTAAGAATTGGCAAATATTAAATAATCCATACTAATATTATAAATGCGAAAGTAACTCTGTCTGTCTGTCTGTTACTCAATCACGCCTTAACTACTGAACCATTTTGAATGAAATTTGGTATAGAGATATTTTGATCCCGAGAAAGGACATAGGCTACTTTTTACCACGGGACATAGGATAGGTTTTATCCCGGAAATCCCGGGAACGGGAACTATGCGGGTTTTTCTTTGACTGCGCGGGCGAAGCCGCGGGTGGAAAGCTAGTGTACTATAACAATTTAAAAGCGATTACGAAAGAATTTGAATGAATAAATATAGTCTGGATAAAATTACACGGGAGGATTCCCGTCATCGGTCGAGCTATTAACAAAGAGAAGAAGAAGATTTAACTAAACCATCATCGTTATAACGTCATAGTCCTTGCTTTCTGCCAATTGCTTTGTTTGCACTCTGAAAATTATTTCTCCATATAAATTTACATAATTTAATGTTTTTATCATATTCAAAATCATTGTAATGGATTGACTTTTACTGTGCTGGCTGGCTGGTACGTATCAATTATTTATTTAATTTCCACCGTAAATTCCCTATTTCAATAGTCAATTCAGATAATTTCATTATGTAATATTTATTTTGATAAATAGCCTATAAAATCTCTTCGCCCACATCTCTAAACTCTACCGCTTCCAGATAAAACGGAAAGGCATTCCCATCACGTAGATAGCTATTCAAAAAGCAACGAATGGCCAATTATAATTTGTGAAAATCAAATGAAGCGACACATTGCGGTGTTCATACGATAATGTTTGCTTTTTTACATTTAACGCGTCTGGGCGTATGCTAATGTGTGAATTCATTGAATTAACCGGCTTTTTGTGTTCTATGAAAATATTTTTTGTTCATGTACATGTGGTATGAAAAAGATCTGCAATATTATACAAAGTGTGAAAATATGGCGTTCTAGGTAGATGTTAACCTTAATCGCGTCGGCGGCCGTTACAGTTTTATAACAATATAATTTATTTATTTAAAAGTAGGTAAAACCTAAATCACAATGGTCAAAGGTGGAATAACATACTTTTTTTTCAATATTTATGCTGAAACAGTTCGATATATTATTATTTTATGTGCTTTGAAAATATATGTATAGATGTTACTTAAACTTTCTCAACATGATGTATAATAATAATAACACATAAAATAATCACATAAAATAATAAAACAATAAATCGGTTTCACTTTCATTTTATTATTTTTTATGTATTCAATGCAACGAACATACATTAGGAAATTAAAGCAAAATTTACAAAGGTTTCTAAAAAATATCATTAACAAAAATACGTGAACGATTTCATAACCATTGAATAGGTAAGAAGTACGCAAATCGCTCGATTGTCCCGCTCATTCTGTTTATGCTAACGTTGAGAGAAATGTACATTGTTTTTGATAGTCACATAATTTAGCGTAGTTATCATTTGTCTTTTATACAATTTTGGATATATAATTATTATAATTTGAACTGAAAAAGGCGAGCAAAAATACTTCAATTTGCAACTCTACTGCATCTTTAAAGATATATTTTAAGCTTTAAAACAATATTCAATATAAAAAATTCGATCACGAGGCGGGATTCAAACCCGCTTTTTCACTTGGGCTGGGCATGCCCCGATTTTTTTTGTTTCCTTAAAAAATTCTCGTTATTTAATTATTATTCGATTTTGGCTCAAACATAATATCTTACACGTCACCTCTTACACTATACCTTTTGAATTAATTTTCACCTTATTCGATGACCAATTTGACTCAGAGTTTTTCCATCTAGTACCCTGATTAAAATACCGCAGCCAACTCGGGCGTTAGTTGAAGACCTAAAAACTCGTTTCAACGAGCCAGCACTAACAAAATTAGTAGCCAACAGTTAAACTTGTAACAAGTAAATCGGCGTTAATTAAACGGGCGGTTGTCTGCATAGTTGTGTGTCTTCAATTTTGGACACTTGAAAGTAGCGTTATTGCGCTTGATCGTCACTGGAGCTTCACTTTGTGGTGGAAAGTATTGACCGGTAGGGGATAAATTTGTAGATACTAGTATAAAGTTGAAGAGTTGTTTGTTCATCTACACGTGTATGTTCACGCGCTAATCTCAGCAACTACTGATCCGATTTGAAAAATTCTTTCAGTCTTAGATAGCCCGTTTATCGAGGAAGGCTATAGTTTATATATCATCACGTTATGATCACGAGGAGCGGAGCACTGCGGGTAAAACCGCAAGGTACAGCTAGTTTTGAGATAAAAAATTTAAATGTTCATAACTATACATATAATTATATTATATTTATACAAGGTGTGATAACAGGTCACAAGTATAATATAATCCAAGGCATAATATTTCAAATTTCACACTAGTAGTACTATTATTTGTACGCAAAAAAATGTCCGAAGTATTGTACGAAACTTTTCTTAAAAAATGTGTAAAAATGAAATGATAATAGAATGTAAATTTAGTTTCTCAATCTATTGTTTAAAAGAAATCGTGCTAGATTTAATACAAATACGTAAATAGATAAAATAAGTTCAGTTTCCAACCCATAAATACCACCAATGAATTTAATTTTACAAACTAAACAAAGTAGCATTATCACTAACTACACACAAAATTTGAGTTGAAACCTTCTTCATTCAGGTGTAACATAACACTTATATGAATCCACTTGAAAACTGAACGTTCGGTATTTGCATTGAATTTGCAGACCGTACATAGTTTTGTAAATATTACAAAACTTGTTAACTCCGTGCTCTTGAGTTATGGGGATTGTGTGGGTTTTCCTTGTAATTGAGTATTGGGATCTTCTATTAGAGTGAGTTTTAAATTAATTTATTAGTTGTTAATTTACATACCTACTATACAATGTAGATAAGTCTCCGTTAATATAAAAGATAGAAGGTAGGGAAAGGGAAAGAGTTGATTTTAAGCTATTGCATTGCTTCTATCGCGGGCCTTGAGCGCGGGGACCGAATCGAGAAATTCCGTAACGAAAAAACCTCACGCTCCCCACTCCGACGGACACGGCGGTGTGGCTTGAAGGCATGCTATGCAATAGCTTTACCGCGTCAGTCCCCGAGTGCCACACGTCTTTTTTTTGTTTTTAATTGATAAAGAGTTTCTATAACGAAGGGTACGTTATTCCTAAGAGACAGATTTAAAAAAAAATGGGTAAGTGAGTAGTAAAATACAATCCAATTGAACACCTCCTTTTTTAAAGTCGGTTGAATAAAGGAAATGGCTTACTAAGTATGCTCTCTTTTCCAAACATCTTTAGGTTGGTATGTTATAAAATTAGTATTGATATAGTTTTGCGATATTGTATCGTAGATACGCACAGCGTTAGCCAGATAAGCTCTGGGGTAATACTAGATTCAGTGTAAAGGCTCTATTGGCATACTAATGTAATCCCTATAGGGTTGTAATACGGTTGTAAAATATCCTCTCATTACTGGTTACAGTAAAGTAAACGTGCTGTTATTTCACGTGATTAAGATGACGGATTTGTATAAATTTACCTATATTCAAACAGATATAATAAAGTAGTAGGAAAAGGTTATTTACCTATGTTTGGAATGTCATGTTAGAGGATAGAAAATTACATAAATAACGTGCTGCATACGCAAATAATTTTAATTTTAGTTGTAAGGACATGTCAATCTAATCGAAAACCCACCGGTAAGTCGAGAATTTAACTTATAACTGAACATAAATGTTATCACAGTTTTAAAAACCATTAAAAAGCATACATTACTCTGTATAGAGCAAATTTCATGTTAGTCATTTGTGTAAGAGAGAGATGACATGATGAATAACGATGTGCATGACAGAGATAGAGACAGTGGCTTTTGCTATTGCACGAGTGAATGCACCTAATGTATGGTGTGCAAGGAAAACAACAATTCGATCACTTGGAAACTAATTAAATTGTGAAGTATGTTTGGATTTATTTATTAATTAATTATTTTTTTACGTATTTGTAACTACAATACTTATGTGTTATTAAACAAAATAATGTATGCCGTTACATTTAATAACATCACACTTTCTATATGCTTTAAAGATTTAAGTCAAAATAATACGACTTATTCAAACATAATAATTGCATTGTATTACAACATAACAAATGATGGAACATAATATTATATCCCAAATTGTCATAAAACACTGTATTAACATTTTTGCATCCGTCTTACATAAAAACAGTACATATTCTACAAACAAAACCACAAAAAAGCCACGAATATCCAGTAAAAACTTAACAAATTTTAAACGTTAATAATTAAGTGGTAATTTAATTAAATCATTTATTCTGACGGTACACACTCACACGTGGCACAAACGAGCCGGCCTTATAATGAATAGCCGTCGCCTGGCCCGATATTTCAGTGAATTAACAAATGGCGTCCTGTCACAAGGCATACGGCGGACGATTTTTCTGCACACGGTACTGACCTGATGTAGGTGCGGTGGCTCTGCCGTCCTCTGCTCTGTGGTTACAGACTAAAAATCTATTAATGGTAATTCGATTTTATTTATTTATATGTTAATATTTATTAGTTAACATTATCTATGTGTCCACATGGTCATTTAAGAGTGATATGATTATTATGAAATTGATGTAATGATTAGTTTAGTTTAACACGATAGAAATACTAGTAGGTAGATAATATTTGATGTTTATATTTTTCAAAATATAATAGAGATGGTTTGTACTAATAGTTGCGCACTGAATATATCTTCTAGGGCGGCTTGACTCTATTTTTAGTACTTAAAGTAAAACAATTGTTACTGCATCTTATACAGCTATGTCATACTGCAATTTTAAATTACACTTGTGTACTAAATTTAGCGATAGTATAATGTTTAATATGCATAGTTTTTAAAAAAACATTCAATCAACTTTTTTGAATGATATAATTATTAAATGAACAAATTTAAATAGTAAATCTTTTCACATGTCCCCAGTTTCAGTTTTTGTGTCGTAGCACTTTTTTGTAGACTGTATTTAAATGTGGTTAGTACTTCACATCTAGGCGACGTTGATGTTAGTGGTGCCACAGACTAAAAATATAATCAGTACGCAATTTTACGACGATTTTTTACTTGTTTATTTACAACATTTTCTGAAATCATGAAAGAAGATTACTATGAAATTAAACATTCTATGTGGATTTTTATAAGTATATTACATTGTTTGTAAGCACTTTGTTTCATATTTTAAGAGTTTAAACTCGTTGATACTCTACATAGAGCGAGCGATAAGACGAGTTGATGATCATTCCTTCATGAATGAAATAGTGAGACGCAAAGATATTTAAATGATTCTGACTTCTGTAAGTTGGCTTTTATTTCATTTTTAGTAATCGATACATACCTAATACATAAGTTAGTTTGTTTGTTCATTGCGAATACACCTAATCCATTAAGTATTGTCCTTTACAAATTGTATTTTTTTTATTTTCATTATATTTTCAGGCATAAAACTTTGTATCTGCATGTTCTATACTATGTAAGATCCAAATTAACGACAGGGCTAGAGGCTAGCCGGCGCAGGTAAGCCTACTTCAACTGAACGTGTGTTAGCAAACGAGCTACAGTCACTGTAAATAGGAATATTGGATTTTTATACTTGCAACTCGAAATATACGGAATTTTGTACAAAGTATTAAAATACTTTGTAAAGTTGATATTTTTGTATGCTATTATAACAGTGGCGTATTTTTAAAAGCTTTAAAAAGGAAATTTAAATAAATTCGCAATAATTATAGCTGACAATATGAGACTTCACCTTTTTTGAATAAGGGCCGAGTTTTCAATCCTTGGATAAAACTTACCCGTCCAATAAAGTATTACACGATAATATTAAAATGTCACGTAAACTGTCAAATACGGGCAATTAGAATATGTTTTTAAAATGGTAGTTTTATACATTATTCGACGAATAAGTTTTAACCAAGGTATGAAAAATCGGCCCTAAAAGTAATATTAAAATTCGACCTTTATTTCAAGTCTATGAAAGTTCAAATGCCTTTTAATTCAAATACACAGACCTATTATGTATAGTTAATCTTACACATAAAAAACCTATTTAAAAACAAAATTTTAAAACCTTCGTTCCTATAAAACAATTTACTACAAACGCTACTAGTAAATCCCTACAAATTCGTCGTGATAAAGTCATTCCGACGTGATCCGGGCCAATCCGGGCTGGGCTATTTGTATGGAACTAATTGAGACCCCGGGGACCCCACCTGTCACGGCCCGTAAGATTTTCGACCCCAACTTATTGAATTATTACAAACTTACCTTTATTACGTTGAATTGAGTCGATGCACGGATTTGTTTTCAGTCAACAATAGGTATTTTTATTTCTGTTCTCATTATATATCGAATGAAAACGTTGTTAGAAACTATTTATAGTATCTAGCTATTTAACTTTTTTTTAGGCTCTACTAATGAAATAAATCTATGTTCTTAGCAAGCAATGGAACTCACAAGAATATTTAATTTATACGTACTATTAAAATGTCTTTTGTCATTCATTAAAATATCTTGATATTTAATTATTGATATCGTAAATAAATTCTAATATTGTCTTCTTAAAGTAAACATAGATTTGTATTATATCTGACAGTGACCGCCTCCTTGGTATAGTGGTTGACGGGTGAGCGAAGAACCGAGGGGTCCTGGGTTCGATTCCCGGTGGAGACGAAGAAAAAAAATGTCTCGATCTGGCAGGACACAGAAGGCTGATCACCTACTTGTACCTAAAAAAAATCGATCAGTGAAACAGATGTATCCATAATGCATCTGCCTCTTACCCAATAGGGGACATGGGACTTCACTTTATTTGACAGTGATTATACTTAATTTTCGGCCTTTAGAAATTCGAGCTCAATCCAGAACACGCCTTAATGTGAGGAAAAGGTAATTAATAATATACTAATTGAAGCTCCTAATCTCTTATTAGAATATATTGCACATGATAACGATCTATCGCTTATCATTACCATAATTAGGAGCTCAAATATCAGTATGTCACACAAATGGGCGCATTTTGCATGAATATTACGAATGCCCATAAGCTGTTCATTCTACTCAAATAATGCTCGTAATTGGCCGAATGGCTTGTAATTTTAAACGTGTTGTTAGGGTTGGCACTTATGAATACTATTTAGATGTGAAATGCAATGTGACAATACAATGTGAGTGAAAGAAGCGGTTTTTAGTCGTCTGAAAGTTTCTGATGTCGCTAAATATTATGTGTTAAATAGGTAAGTAAGGGATATATTATTATTACCTTTCTTAAGGGAGAGAGTTATTGGGAGTTGGAAGCCCAAACTACAGATTACTAAATAGTTTCTACATAACCGAAACTCTCACACGTGCTAAAAAACGAAATAAAAAGTTATGATTAATTTTAGTGCCAAATATTGTGTGCGGCACGTAATTATTTTACGTAACTATTTTATTTTATAGGTAACTCATGTAATTCAGAATATTTTATGTAGTTAAAGTATCTTTTTAAAGGATTTTATTTTAAAGCAAAACATATTTTCATGAAATTTTATATCCAAAACGAAGCTGATGTTATATGAAATAATTAATAATTTAGTATTCAATTCCTACTTTTCTTTATTTGTAATTGTGTTCATAAAAAAAATTGCGTGACAACCCTACGCCCTATAAAGGGTCATGTACTATTGTAAAGACACACGTAGGGTCACGTGCCACTAGTTAGTTGTCATTGTGCGACCTGCAACGTTTTGTGACGATCCAACTAGTTGTATAGCTAATTTTGTACTACATTTGCATGAATAAATCCTTTTACAAAGGGTAATAGGTGATTTAAAGTCAGAATAATGTAATAGTTTATTAATTTTATATTCAGTTCTTGTATAATTATGTTACTGTAGTGTTGTAGCAAACGCTGAAGTAAATGGGTTATAATTTTAAACACAGTGTGGACTATGTTTACAAATAATCAAGCGTTCACACACACACACTCACACTCACGCACACAGATGTGTCTCTTATCGCAAATACACGCACGCGCACACACTATTATATACAGAAAAAAATGATAAAATGGCATTGGATATTACTTTTTCAAAATGTAAAGCAAGGCTTCATGATTTTTACAATAAAACTATCAATAACTTTTAAATACATATTTGTTTATTCAGGTCCAAAGTAAATACCACTAAATATGTCTTCAACGTTTAATAAATCGGATCTATCATAATGTATGCTGATACAGAAGTAAAATGGTCTGTCAGCTACCGCCTCCATCGCGAAGCGTTGGTCTGCTGGTTTCGGTTTGAGTTCCTCTGAAATAAAATAAATAATTGTTATATTTTGTTTTATTTATTTCCCCCACATACCTATAATACCTACTAAAAAGAAAGTTTGAGAAAATAATATAATATATGTTCACCAGTTTGTAAATATTTGACTAAAAATTGTAATAGAAAAGAAACAATGTATGTACATATTAGGGAATGCAATCCCGATCCCGCGGGATCCCGATCTCGCGAGATCTCGTGTAATTTTTCGGGATCAATCCCGACGCATCATATGACGAGATCCCGTTCGAGATTGACGGGATTGGGCGGCAGTGGTCAGCGACGCAACACACAACCACTCGGGGCGCATGCTTTTCAATTTTTCCTAATTCCCTTGAAATAAGCTTATTGTTTTGATTACCTAATTTACCTACGTTAATTTCCTTACAACCTGATTATTATTTAGTTGGTAAGATTAAAGAATAAAGGTTTTATTTTCTTTCGAGTATCATAATATTATTTTCTTCTTCTTTTTTCAAGTGGCAACTCCCGATCCCAGTGAGGACGGATTCTGCCTCATATTATTTTAGTTAACCTCACTAGGGGCTATCCATAAATTACGTCACACGTTAATAGGGGGGGAGGGTATCATCTGTATGTGACATAATTTGACAAGGGGCAGGGGGGATCAAAAGCTTTGTGACGTGACATAATAAAACGAAACGAAATTTGTACGTGAACAAGAAACTTTGAACAGAATTTTTTTTATCTACCTACCTATATGTATTTATTAATAATTTCGCACTCTCGCTATAAATTTATCTCTTACGCAACAACATTTAATTCCTAGAGTCATGTTGTAATGCAAGTTTAGATACATGCATAAGTTTGAAAAATGTGTGACGTCACATTAGGGGGGACGGCGTACTAAAAATGTGACAACCTGTGACAAGGGAGGGGTTGAAAAGTTCTAAAATTCGCGTGACGTAATTTATGGATGGCCTCCTATCACAAACAAGGAGTTATTAGCTTTTTCAGTCATCGGAATTCAACATTTTTTTTAAATTAGACGGGATCCCGAAAATTCCGGGATCCCGCGGGATTGATATTTCTAATCCCGCGGGATCCCGAATTTGCAATCTCGAGTCGGGATTGCATTCCCTAGTACATATTAGGTATATTATGTACGCTTTATCAGGCATATCACTTTAAAAAGTTAAAGATTATTGGAGTAGCTCTTTTAAACAAAAGATATTTTTTGTTAATAACCGTATAAGTAGGTATCCTTTTTTACCTAATTTAAATTTCGAAATCTTATCAGTTATCACCATTGTATGATTGTATTGAGGGGCATTTTACATCTTATCTACTGCTCGTTTTTTCTTCGTCCGACGTCACATTTTATTAGTACTACGAGGCCGTTTAAGTACAGTTCTTTAAAAATGTAATCATTTATTTATTAAATACCTTGAGGCTGCTGGCGAAATACCCCCATTTCGTCTACTTGCAGGAAGTTCTTTTGTTTTGCTTTACTCAGGTGCATGTGCTGATTTGGAGCTGTTTCCTTTAGTATGGTATCGAGTCCCGTGGTGTTTTTGTCAAATATAGTTTTCAAACCAATCTGAAACAAGATATTTTAAAAGGAACATATTGTGGATTTTTTAAAGTTTTTCCCCTATTTTTTCGTGAAATTATTGGGGTTTTATAATGAATAAAAAATAAATAATATTATACACGTCATTTTGTATGACCGGTTGGCTTAGTTGGTAGTGGCCCTGCCTTCCAAGCCAGACGTCGTGGGTTCGATTCCCAACCGGGGAAAATATTTGTGTGATGAACATACCTAGATATTTGCTCTGTGTCTGGGTGTTAATTATCTATATAAGTATTTATTTAAAATTATATATGTATGTTTATCAGCCATCTGGTTTCCATTACACAAGCGAAAGCTTAGTATGGGATCAGATCGTGCCGTGTGTGAAAAATTGTCGTGAAATATTTAGTTTTTAATAAGTTGAAGTAAACTTCAATTCTAGGCGTATTGATTATCAAGAATTGATTTAATGAAATTATTTCTAAGCAATAATGATGAATTTGTTAATTGAGATTATCATTATAAATTTTCAATAAATTGTCAATAAATTTTATTATTTATGAATTTGTATTATTTTCTTACCTTCTTCAACGAATCCATCCAATCAACAGCAGTCTTTATCTTGAATCTCGGCAATTCAATATCAACAAGTTCAAACCGCATTCTTCTTTTAATTTTTCTAAAGAAGTCCGGTTTGTCCAAGTTGTTCAGAAAGTCATTTAGACTTTGCAAGTCAATGGGTATCACGACAGTCATTGATATTCCTGCGCTAGCTAGCTTCATGTTTATTACCTGAAAATGAGCGAAAGATATAAAGAAAAATATATCTTGTAATAGACTAAAGATTCAATTCGTATCAGCCGTTTCTAGATTATTTTTTACTGTCAACTAGCTTTCTGTCCGCGGCTTCGTCCGCTTTGTCTAAAACCTAATAAATTATATACTAAAACTTTCCTCTTGAATCACTCTATCTATTAAAAAAAAGCGCATCAAAATCTGTTGCGTAGTTTTAAAGATTTAAGCATACATAGGAATAGAGACAGCGACTTTGTTTTACACAGTGGGTATTGTTTCTTAATTGAATTTGAATTTATTTAATACTAGCTTTCCACCCGCGGCTTCGCCCGCGCAGTCAAAGAAAACCCCGCATAATTCCCGTAACCGTGGGATTTCCGGGATAAAACCTATCCTATGTCCCGGGGTAAAAAGTAGCCTATGTCCTTTCTCGGGTATCAAAATATCTCTATACCAAATTTCAAGCAAATTGGTTCAGTAGTTTAGGCGTAATTGAGTAACAGACAGACAGACAGAGTTACTTTCGCATTTATAATATTAGTACCTATGGATTCATTACGTTTCACTACCTCTCTCTTACTCACTTATGTGCGTTCACAATACCTATGTATTAACTTACTTTAATTTTATTAAAATCATCGTCAATGTAAAGTACAGTTTCAGTTTTACGCATCATTGGCACGGAGGATATTTTACCATTATATTGTCGGAATTTGGAGTATTTTGTTTGTCGCAAATCAAATGGGACTTCCAAGGTAACCTGAATAAAATAAAAAGAAATTATAACTAACTTTTACATTTATTGTGATGTTCAATTTTACAGCAGTAATATTTTACGCTTAGCATAATTCGGTTTCCATTTGTGATGACGGTTTTAAAATATAAATAGCAAAAGGCACAACAGCTTTCGAGTGTTATGTATTTCAAATGATGACAAAAAATCCATTTATTTTTTGTTATCATTTGAAATAAATTATTATTAAATACTTGTCTTATTTTCGGTGCTGTTTAATTTTGTCACTTCTACTGTGAATTCTTGAATTGTGAGCAGAAATAGATTAAGATTATGACTAGGTTATTTATTTATTTATTTAATTAATCAAATTAAATACTTTGCATTTAAATATTAAAATTGAACGTACTTTAAGATAAGCGACGTTGACAGCTAATAAAGAGGTCTCGTTATGTATATCATTTGTTTTGATTACATCTGTTATTCGTTTGTAGGTTATGCCATCGATCTGGATTAAAAAATATAATTAAAATATTACGTATTATATTAACGATAACTATATTTATGTATAGTAGAATCCAATGGTTAAAAATAGAGCTCCTTATTCTAATTATTCTGACTGGCGTTCCAATACTCAATGAAATATACAAATTCATCCCACAAATAAGTAATATGCAAATAGCGATGTAAAAGTATACCTATGATAATATAATAGTTTAGTAGAAAAACATCGCAATTTCTTCGAAACTAGTTGGTGTTTATATTATGAATTTCGCATTTCGCAAGAAGAAGCTAATATTTAAATAAACTAAATTGTTATGTACATTCAAGCTGGAAAAGACCAAAACGTGTGACCTGTATGACTAATCTATTATAAAGCTGAAGAGTTTGTTTGTTTGTTTGTTTGTTTGAACGCGCTAATCTCGGGAACTACTGGTCCGATTTGAAAAATTCTTTCGGTGTAAGATAGCTCATTTATCGAGGAAGGCTATAGGCTATATACCATCACGCTACGACCAACAGGAGAGGAGCCACGGGGGTGAAACCGCGCGGAGCGACAAGTGTTATTATAAAGTGAATTTTTACCAATTTATTTATAAAAGAAGTCGCTGCATCTGGATACTTAAATCCAACTTTATCGACCTGAACTCCAAATTCAGTTGATAAGAACGTATTTTTAAACTCATTTGTGTAGTTTACGAATATCCTGTTGAATAAAATGAAATCGATGTTTTTCAACTTTGTCAATGGTTCTTCGAGATCTTCATAACTTGTTTTTATCTGGAATAACAAATACGAATGTACAACGCGGTCACATTAACTTGACGCATCGCTGGAATGCGAAAACCCGCCTGCTTCCCCCCGCATTCCCTTAGCTCGCCCGGCAATCGTCAGTATGGTTAGCACTTAGGGTTAGCATCTCTGTTACCGATACAAAATATCGTCATCAAAGCCATGCCGCATGGCTTCGATGTCGTCATTTTGTCATTTTGCCCATGGCCCATGCGTCAATGTGACCGCGTTGTAGTTTTGTAATAATTTCAAATTGGTTCATAACTTTTTAGAACAATTAAGAAATTATGTTTAGTTAATTTTTTCTCCAGAATATCTCTATCTTTCTATTAATCTTATTCTATCTTTCAATTTTAACTTTTTTTATCAACGAAAATTATGAAAAAAGTCAATTTAAATTTAACTGCAATAACATTGACTAAATAGTTATTCGTTAAAATGTTTACCTCACTTATCTTTTTATAACCAAGAGTGGATAAAAGTTCATCTTTAACACTTCCTTGAGCGAAAGCCGCTATCTTGCAAAGAGAGAGACGTAGACTCAAAGTTGATACAACTGTGCTGGTGTTGAAATGTGATAGTAAGTAATCCTGAAATAGGAAAAATCTACGTTAAACTCAATAAGAATAAGTTAGTAATTGAAGTCAGAACGTTGCTATGTTGGGTGTCGATATAATGTAACTGAATTATTGAAAAATTATCTGCTTTTCAAACGAGAAAATAATGTTTTGATGATTCCCATGGAAATGATTTGATCCTACTATAATATTATAAATGCGAAAGTTTGTGAGGATGTGTATGTGTGTGTTTGTTACTCTTTCACGCAAATACTACTGAACAGATTACAATAAAATTTAGTACACATATAGAGGGTAACTTGGATTAATACATAGGATAGGTTTTATACCGGAAATCTCACGGGAACGGGAACTATGCGGGTTTACTTTGAAAACGTGGGCGAAGCCGCGGGCGGAAAGCTAGTATTATAGTAAGGATAAACAATTAAAATTAACTCACTGCTGCTAATTTTCTTCTAATTCCATCAAAAATACACATAGAAACTGGCAGCAAACAAAATATACCCACTGGAAAACGAAATATTATTATTTTTATTAAAAATATAAAAAGCCCACTGATGTTAATGAAATCCATACATTTAATTAAAACCAACATATCCACTAGTGAAATGAAATGCTTGATCAAATCGAAATACTCATATCGTAAAGTAGTAGTTCTTGGAAATATGTTTGTACTGGAATTTTATTGTTTTATTTTTATTGAATTATGCAAAGCATGTTTATGTTAGAAAAATCTATTTGATGATATCATTGTTATATTTGTTGCTCTTTATGTAAAAACTACAGAATTGTTTTGCGTATGTTTATTTTTTAGTTTTAAGCGTAGATATTTAGAGAAGTCATTATGATTTATAATATTATAAGACGATAAGATAATCCATGCAGGTAAAAGCATGCAAAATATTATTATCATTTCAAAACCAGTTAATATTATTTTCCATCTTTCAAAACTTATGTGTTCTGAAATATATTAACAAAATATTCATAGATGAAGATTCTGAACAAGTAGGTGTACAATCTATCGATAATGGAGTTGTTAAAGACAATATCTTGGAAACATATTGGATGCAGCTCGGCGAATGTGTAAGCGAGCGCGCGACTAACTTAAGGATTGTGGTACAGTGGGAGAATTTTGTGTAATGGGTTTAAATCACCGGTTTATAATTCCGCATGAGTAGTATAGTATTGTGTAACGTTGATGTGCTTTTATAGATTTTATCTTGTGCCAAATTTTGTATAGATTCGACTTGTATTTTTTGTGTGAAAAAGTAAAAACAAAGAAAGATAAACAACTTATGTTACGCTATTGGCTCACAAATTCGTTATAGGTTTTATATTTTTACTGAAAAGTTGTAACTGCTAAAGGATATTATGCATTGGGCCATTACTTTATTTTTATAATTTTTCGTTTTCATATGTTTATCATGTAGAAAATAAATAATAATTTATGGTGACTTTGCTCTACCAACTGCCACAATGATTAATCATTTTAACCTATAAATAAGAAACACTCCAGTGTGCCCCATGCTTTGTCAAGCGATAAATCCGTAGCTACATCTGGGCAGGCGCTCAATTCAATTTTATTACTATTCTCCGAGACTTATTTGATTCAGTCGTCAAAGCGATCGGAGACTTGGGTAACATTATCGCTTCAACAGTATCTCCTGCAGTGGAAATGGGAAACAGTGAATAATTTTGGGAACTTTTTTTTAAATTGCGGTATGGGGTAAGACTATGGTGTCTTCTGATTACGGTGTGTAAGATATAGGAAAGTAAAATTTAATATGGGGTCATTTACATAGCTTATTCATTGTTATTAATTCAAATATAAATTGGAATATTATTTGGTTGATGACGTTTTGTTTTTCTTTTCCTCGCTTACCCTGGACGAGCTGGACTTAGCCTACCCTACCTTAATTTTAAAATCATTGATTCAATGCTAATACACACATAGCGTACACCGAGGGGCAATACTCACGTGCGTAGCACCGAGGGGTCCCGGGTTCGATTCCCGGTCGAGACGAAGAGAAAAAAAATGTCTCGGTGTGGTAGGACTCAGAAGGCTGATCACCTACTTGTCTCTAAAGAAAATCGATCAGGGAAACAGATGTATAATGCATCTGTCCCTTACTCCACTAGGGGACATGGGACTTCACTAATACACACACGTGGAAAGTTACATTAAAGCTATATGGATTATAGAGGTCGCATTAAACACGCAATCATAAATATTAAATTTTATTTCGAACAATATGCACGAAAATAATAATAAAATACTCAGAAGAGAATGAAAGATATTCCTATTCAAACATTTTACTTAGAAAGCACTGAATTAATTTATTATTATAAGAATAGTAAATTGTTATAATAATTCTAAGAGTAAATATGCTGTTACGTGCATTTATGAAAAATTAACCCTTGTTAGTCGAAACGTAACAATGCGCGCGTTAATAAGATAAACAAACACTAATAAATTAACGGGAAATTCATCAGAAAATTCACTAGCATGTAATTGAATGAATATTCAGCCATCTTAATCAATAGCAGCATTACCACGGAGGTCCTAAAGGCATTCACCGTGAAATTGGAGTCGAAACGAAAGGGACGAAGCTATACATATACAACGGGAGTGAAAGAGAGAACAGCTAAGCAGGGTTTTATAAATCATTTTTCTCGGCACGGCAGCGTTTTAGGATGTATGCACACGCAAGACTCGCGCGTAATAAATTTTAATTTTTTTGAATTTACTCGACAGGAATTGCTTATATGCAATCTTGTGGGAATACGTAATATGCATGTAATAAACTAGTTATTTAAGGGTAGATAATGTTATTTTATTGAGTTCGTCTGCGAGTAAAATACAGTGTATTTAATGTTTAGAATTGATTGTGTAATATTTTTTAATATAATTTATGATGATGATGTTAATGAGGGAAAGCTTGTTAGAAAAAATGCGTATTAAAAAAATGAGGCTCTGTGTAATGTGGAATTCTCAAATTTTTGAATTTGATTATTAATAAATAAATATGATATAGGTAAACTAAGGCTCACGTAAAAATCGATAGTCACTACCAAGCCTTAGTAAAATGCTGAATCGCGATTATTTCTCTTTGCGTTTAGTTAATCAATTATTCTAATATTGTTGGCGCGGTCCGTCGATTGCCTGACACCGCACGTGCACACGTTTGCTTGAATCATATGTTTTTGGTGTTTTCTTTGTCCTGAACTATTTCTACATTAAAATAAATGTTTTCTGAACAAATAGATTTATTAAATAAACAATTGCAGTAGGTACTTATTATTTTAAGTTCCAATTGCATTAATCAAATGTCCATTTATTGACTCAACAACGTTTGTATTAGCAGTTTCCATTTATTGACTTATTATCGTCATAACGGACATTCTTCTAGCAAAAATATAACAACTTGTAAACGTTAAGGGCCAAATCCATATGTCAAGTGTCCCAGATCCATTGAAAAAGTGAGATTGCAAAATTTAGAAGCAAATTGGAGCAATCTAACGGTGAGTATGAGCAAACTTATTAGCACTGGACCGGGTTATCGTCTTTTACTTTTTACAGGCTGGATTGATTGGATGCTCAGGCACCTACATGCCGTGTGGGTATAGGCGTAAGTGTGATACATATAGCGCGAGCTGCAGTATAGATAGATTTTTGCAAGCAAAAAAATTATTGAGGTTTAAAGTCAACAACAGACAGATTTTGCGTATAAGTTTGTGCTGAAATGACTAAGATAGGCTTCGTTTTTTGAGGCAATTACCTACTCAGAAAACTACATATGTCATTTTTTTTTTATTTTCACCAAAAAAGTAGATGTTGGATGATTAAAGTAGATGCATCTAATTTGGATTAGATGTTGACATGTCTTTGAGCTAAATATTTTGATTTTTAAGCTATTGCATAGCTTCTATCGCGGGCCTTGAGCGCGGGGACCGAATCCAGAAATTCCGTAACGAAAAAACCTCACGCTCCCCACTCCGACGGGCGCGGAGGTGTGGCTTGAAGGCATAGCTTGCAATAGCTTTACCGCGGCGGTCCTGAGTGCCACACGTCTTTTTTAACTAAAATATCCAACTACACAATGTGTGTTCATGTCATGAACTACACACATAGGACTAGATTTAATTTTATATTCGCTCCCAAATCGTAACAGAACATAAACAAAGTTCTTTTAACTCGGAATTCGGCAAATCCGGAATCCTCTTAGCGCTCATTGCTATACAGTAGCAATAGGCTTTGCATTATCACGCAAGCCGGACGATTTGAATTTCAATATATTTCACAGACTGAGAAATGGGAATTCACTCCAGAATTGGTATTTGTGGAAATTATTAATATGCTTTTGTACGGGTTTAACCCACTAACGTTTAAAGACATAATTCGTCGAGTATGGCAGATGTTTTAAAGTCGAAATAAATAGTTCTTAATCTCAATGTTATGTCTAGTCTGTGTTATGATTATATTGTAATAAATAGTTTAGTAATGTTGATTCGCCATAAACAAGCAGGAGTAAGATTTTTCATGATTGAAGTTGATAGTTACATTGAGGTGGTCATTCTGATTGTTATATATGAAGAATTACTTATGTTAAAAGTAATAAATAGTAATTGTTGCAAGTTATTATTGCAATAAAAAATAATGAACTCAAACTCAATCTCAAACATTTATTTATTCAATTATACGTCTTTTAAAAAGCACATTTGAATCGTCATTACATATTTTTAACAATTACCACCGATTTGGAAAGCAGTATCTATGGAGAAGAACTGGCAAGAAACTCCATAGTTGCTGCATAGTTGAAAATAGGTACAATATCAAATCGAATAAAAACCACTATTATTGGCAAATTTTCCCACCCTCTAACATTTGCGGCAATATTTTACAAACACTGTTTATTTACGAAGCCCAGTTGTCTATTGGACAATCTTGGACGATAAATCGGAGGATTTCTCTTGCCTTTGAAAATTCTTTATACGTATCTTTTCGCTCGAATGGCGTCTTTATCTAAGTATATTGAGCGGGCGATTTGTTTTTTGCACTCTATTTTGTATTGGATCTAATTATACCTATAGTGGAAAATCATGGTCGTAGGTTTTCAAATGATATTTTAATTATTACTGAAATATTAGGATATTATACTTAAGTTTAGCCATCTTTATTTGCCCAAATGTGTAGTTTTCTTTGCAAGAATTATTTCCAACAAAATGAAAATGTATAGATATTTTTTTATATAAAATATTTTGGTTTTATAAATAAAATGATGGTAATTTTTGTTTACGCATTACTAGAAAGAAGACGCCAGTTTATGATAGTAGTAATATGTCCTAATAAAAAACAATATAATCATTGAAATCTCACTCCATATAAATTTCAATATTACAGAAAATAAAATATTCCTGACGTTATTAATTTAAAGTGAACCTGCTCCACAGTTTTAATGTCTTCACGTTACATTTATCTTGAATAATATTCTACGATACATGGAAATACTTTTAGTTTGAAATGCAATAAAGTTATTTAAAAGAATAAGAAGTTGAACATGGACGTGATACAGAAGAAACATTATAATATTGTAAATTATAATATTGAAAAAATTTCAATAAAAAATTTGCCAGCTTTAAAGTATAAAGTAAATTAATTTTTAGACAAGAATTAAACTTCGTTAATAATTTAATGTAAATTTACTTATTATATTCTAAGTACTTTGTTAGATATTATTATTATCTAAGTATTTGAAATTCATTATAATAGGTATGATTCATTTAGGGCCGATTTTTCAATGCTGGGATAAAACTTATCCGACCAATAAAGTATTACCCGATAATATTAAAATGTCACGTAAACTGTCAAATACGGGCAATTACAATACGTTTTTAAAATGGTAGTTTTATACATTATTCGACGAATAAGTTTTATCCAAGGATTGAAAAATCGGCCCTTAAATAGAAATAAGTAAACAGAATATGCGATATCTAACTCTATTTTTTTAATATTTCAAAAATGCGTCGTCACAAATCAAAATCACAATTCTATCTGAAAATAAAATGGATTTATTAAGAATTAATGAACAGTGTAATAATAATGATATCATTGCTAGAAAATATTGTTTCAATTATAATACGAGACGGGAACGAAAAATTATGCCGACGGATGAGTAAGGGGAGTTTAATGGTTGCTGTTACGACTATTAATTTTAATAATTATTATGTAAAATAGGAAGAAGATTCAATAAAAATAATATTGAATAGGTATAAATAACTGGAATAATAAAAATTAGTTTTTGATGTGGAAATTTCTTTGGCATATTACTATTATTTAATATAATATAATATGATGTTACATATGTATTTTGTAAAATTAAATTGTAAAACTGACATGATTAAAAAGAGCAACTATGGAGTTTCTTGCCGGTTCTTCTCCGTAGATACTGCTTTCCGAATCGGTGGTAAATGTTAAAAATATGTAATGACGTTTCAAAAGTGCTTCTAGAAGAAGTCTAATTGATTAAATAAATGTTTGAGTTTGAGTTTGAAAGAATGATGTTTAAAATAGTTATAGGAAAACTTATGGTACATAACTGTTATAGGTATATTTTCAGAGAAAATGTTTCTACATAGATATAACCAGTCACTTACATCTATATACTTACCTATAATATTATAAAGCTGAACAGTTTGTTTGTTTGTTTGAACACGCTAATCTCAAGAACTACTGGTCTACTGGTCTGGAACTACTGTTTGTTGGATAGCCCATTTATCGAGGAAGGCTATTCACGCTAAGACCAACAGAAGTGGAGTCACGCGGGTGAAACCGCGGAGCACAACTAGTCATGTATATAATGCAATTTATTTTAAATCCATAACAAAATATGAAAGCTCTAAATCAGGTAATAGAAATTAATATTATGATGCAAAACCATGGAATAAGTAAAACAGTACATTAGCATATTAATTAAGCGATTAAAATTTACGCCAGGAAATATTTGCATTAAATACTTCTCGAGAAATTAAAAAGACTTTCGGCGAATAATTTCACGCGTATTTGCTTCGGAGTTTCAAACAATTTACATGATGAATGAAGTAGCAAATAAACTCAAGATTTGAATCATTTTGAATATAAAAATCCCGCCAAGATTCATTTCTTTGAGTGGAATGTTAAACTTTTCGGAATTGGTTTATGCATATCAATATTTACTAGCCAAGATTTTGTGTATTGTCATTACTTCTGGTTTTATGAATAAAAGGAGAAATTTTTGATTAAACGTACATTTTTACAATGCTCTACCGAATAAAATAAAGAATTATTATTTCATAATAAACATACATAGCAGCTATTTATTATCTTCTCTATATTTATATAAAATTCATGTCACAATGATAGTTAACATACGAAACGGCTGGACCGATTCTCATGAAATTGTTTGTGCATACGGGTAGGTCTAAGAAGCAGACAACATCTATTTTTCATACCCCTAAATGAGAGTAAGGAACAACCGGGGCAGCTAGTTATTGTATGAAATTTAGCTTTTGATCAAATAGCACTGCAGCCTTTAATCACAATATAATATGAAATTATTTCATACCACATTCACCATATAACACTATCGAATAATAAGAAATTTCACAGAACTGTCAGCAAATTTAAACCGAACTCCGAAGGGGCTCCAATATCCGCCTACATTATTATCGCCACGTCGTCATCACAATATAGGAATGTATTGTTGATATTTTCACTTTGACGTTTCATTTTTTGTGTAAATATTATAATTTACGGGTTGAAATTTTTTACAAGCGTAAATAGTTTTTTTTGTTGTAACATGAAACTGGTGAGTATTTTAAAATTATAAAAGTACTAGCTTTCCGCCCGCGGCTTCGCCCGCGTTTTCAAAGAAAAACCCTCATATTTCCCGTTCCCGAGGGATTTCCGGGATAAAACCTATCCTATCTCTCAAGTTGGATCGAACTGCACGTGGTGTGCGAATTTTATTATAATCGGTTAAGTGGCTTAGGAATCCATTGAGGACAAACATTGTGACTGTGTGATTTATATAATATTATGTATATTAAGATCTACGACGTTTTCTTTAGATTTATTTTCAATGGTATCATGAAATGTTATTTTGCATCAGTACATTTCAAAGAGGATCCTAAAAAGTTCATTTCTTAAATTATTATGACCATGGTTGTGAAGAAGGTACTAAATAGTATTCTAGAGTAGGTACCTATATTTTATTTAAAAAAATTGTGTTATCTTAAACTTGTAGTTTGTATCTGTCCGTATGTATGTCTATATGAATGTATCATAGCTCTCAAAGGGACGAACCCACTTCAATGTATTTTGTTTTTATTTAAAATCTATTCAGTCGAGATAGTTCTGAACTACGTTGGTGTGAATAGAGGCTTTCATTTCGAAGATATTCCTTTTTATATGAAAGTTTTGTAGCTGAGATTTCCAATCTTTTCTTATATATGCTAGTATTTAATTATAATTATGTAAGAGTTATTTTATTGTTACCTCAAATTATATAAAAAAATAAAATAGATTTATTATGTATAGCACCTATTAGTCAGTGTGAAATTATAAATATGTACATAATATTCACCTCACTACATAGTATCATACAAAGTTGATTCCCGATGTCTATCTGTGCTTAGATTTTTAAAACTACGCAACGATATTGATGCAATTTTTTTAATCGATAGAATGGTTCAAGAGAAAACAGAAGCGGCGGGCGAAAAGGTAGAACTATCTAGATATTTTGTATGTGTATAGTATCAATAAAAGTTGTTATAATAATTAATTAATTATACTATGCAAGTTTATATAATACTAGGTTTCCGCCCGTGGCTTCGCCCGCTTTGTCTAAAACATAATTAATTATATACTAAAACCTTCCTCTTGAATTACTCTAACTATTAAAAAAACCGCATCAAAATCCGTTGCGCAGTTTTAAAGATTTTAGCATACATAGGGACATAGGGACAGAGAAAGCGACTTTGTTTTATACTATGTAGTGATGACATACAACATTTTGTGCCCCAAACGCGTCAAAATATTCAAAACCACCCTTGACATTAAAGTAGTTACAGAATCTTATTCCTATCTCCGGCCGTTTATACAGGCGGGCATCACAATGGGCAGTTAGCCGAGCCAGGCAATCTGCATATTAACAGCCTCCCTGTGCAGGTATGAAATCAATGATTGCATCATTGCTCCACTATCGACCATTCAATACATTGTAATGAATATTGATTGAGCTGATTGTTAGTCGTGCGTTAATAGTTATGGACTTGCGGGTTTCATTTTATTACGCAGTACTGCAGATATTTTGCGGCAGTTTTCGTGTGATCCATGTTTTGGTAGCGATACTGATTTTTGGCAGGGGCTGTTCAAGTTTTAGACAGGAAGTGGACAGGTTAAATAAAATGCATGCATTAAATATTTACACTTGTATATAATTAATTATAAGATAATTTTGTAATTATTATATTAGAGCAGTTCATTTATCAAGTAATATTAATAGGAAGAGTAAGTTGATTATAAAATATATTATAGCATCGAAAATTTAGAACACCATGGTTAGGAGGACTTTGTTATCTGTAATTTGTTATATGATAATTTTGTATGCATGTAAATTTATTTATGTAATTGGGATTTGAGAAATAAATAAATGATTTGATTTTATTTGAATTATAATAATAAAAAATATGTAAATAGCTCTACCATGGCTTTTAATTTTCCAATTTATTCCTACAACAGTTCATAGAATCAGTAAGTGCCTCTAAAGCTTTTTATTTATTTTCTGACTAGTTATTTACTACTTATTAATGTATTATTATATAATGTATTTATTTGTTGTACTTATAAATTCATCTATACAATATATAAAACTCAAAGGTGACTGATATAGTGATCTATCAACGCACAGCCCAAACCACTGGACGTATCGGGCTGAAATTTGGCATGCAGGTAGATGTCATAGCGTAGGTGTCCCCTAAGAAAGGATTTTAGAAAATTCATCCCCAAAGGGGATCAAATAGGGGATGAAAGTTTGTACCATGAAAATTTATCTTTTCCACTCATGCGAAGCTGCGGGCAACAGCTAGTTTTACATAAATTTAACACTAAAATAATAATTACTAGAACCTCATCTCATAGCGTATTAAATACCAACACTATCTTAAGCTAATCCCGGAATAAAGCTAGGTTTCCAACGAGTTAAATTACCTGTGAAATTCAAGGGAAGGAATACATACAGAGGCTGGCGTCGCACAAAAGATGCATTAACATAACAAATTGGGGGTCTCTCTGACCCCCGGCGTGGTCACTGCATTGTGTTAACGCGTGAATTGCTACTTTTGACACTTTTGCTTTTTATTTTGTTTGTATGTGGGTAGGTGCTAAATAGGTGAGTCTTGTGCGGTTAATAGAAGTTAAGTGAGTGGTGATTAGTTTTTAGTACCTATGTATGAAATGTGTGATAGTGCAAAGTTTCTTTTTAAAAGGTATAAGATAATTATTATATCAAATAAATCAGTACAAATTTTCATGTTTTTTTGTCTTTTTAAATATATCTCTCAATGGTATATATACAATAGAATTGCTCTAAGTGGACCTCTCCCAATATGGAGTTATACCAAGAAATTAAAGTCAAGTAACGCCAGGGTAATCTAGTATATTTAACAAAAAATTAGAACTCGGTAGCGTGTGATATCAGCAAAGTATTAGGTAACTAAAGTTTATTACAATATAGCTGATGTTGTTGCAAAGTTAGAGTATATTTCAAAACGATATCTTCTTCTCCAAGTATTGAGTTTTAGCAATAGATACAAGTAAAGCCAGGGTATTCCAGTATATTTATTTACAAATTAGAACAGCCTACAAGCCCCTATACTCGGTAAGGTGAGATAGCAGCAAACAAAAGTATTAAAGTAGGTACATATATACATATAATACCAATACAGATTTCGTAGCAATTGTCATAGATGTTACAACAATAAATAGCTCTCCGATCGGTGATTGGTAACAATAGATAATAAACTCGAGTAAAGCCAGGTAATCTGTACTAACTTCTATACTTAATGTAATGTAAAGCTGAAGAGTTTGTTTGTTTGAACGCGCTTATCTCAGGAACTACAGGTCCGATTTGAAAAATTCTTTCGGTGTAAGTTAGGCCATTTATCGAGGAAGGCTATAAGCTATAGTATATCATCACGCTAAGACAAACAGGGGTGGAACAAAACGGGTAAAACCGCGAGGCACAGCTAGTATAATATTAACAACAAATTAGATCAGCCTACAGCCTACAAGGATACCCGGTAGCGTGCGATAGTCGTGGCACCGTCTCGCTTATCGCGACTGATTACAATAAAATTTTACCATGCAAGGAATTTCTTGTTCACATTTACATATGGGGGGATAATTATTCACCACCGGTGGTAAATAGCTGGGGAATATCTTTACGCGTTGCGTTGATTTCAATGTGTTTTATGTCGTATCTATTTTCTACCTTATTTGTTTATAAAATTACCTGAAACTTTTTCTTACAATGAAGAGCTTTCATACTTTCATTCAATCATGTGTTTTAAAATAATCTAAAGGCAAATTGTGTTTCAGTCCAGTTTTTCCCTAATTTTATTTAATATAAATGATATTTATATTGTGTAAAAATAATAGTTTACGAATGTATTAACAATACTCAAAGCCGATTTTTATATCAATAACACAACTCAGCCAATCCTATTATCAGAATGGATTATCTGTCTTTTTCTAGGTAAGTGTTTACGTAAAATCCAGTCCAAAATAACTTGATTGATCAACTTAATATTCCTTCTATTATAAAAAATCTAATGAGTCTTTTATATCTAGAATGTTCCTGAAAATTATAGATCAACAGAAAAAATCGAAGGACTAGATAATAAAATAAAAAAACAACTTCAAACTAAATATATTGTTATGATCAAAATACATATCTGGTCACATATCTGGTCACAGAAGGTATATCATCTATATATATAAAACTCAAAGGTGACTGATATAGTGATCTATCAACGCACAGCCCAAACCACTGGACGTATCGGGCTGAAATTTGGCATGCAGGTAGATGTTAGGACGTAGGCATCCGCTAAGAAAGGATTTCCTGAAATTCTTGCGGGAACGGGGAAAAACGGGGATGCACGTACAAAGTCGTGGGCGGAAGCTAGTTAGAAATAAGCTCGAAACGATAACCGTAACTATACCTCATCAACATTACACAGACCATCGGTGGAATTGAATCGCTACAGTAATGACATCTATGAGCCTTGCGCACGGCCAATCCGGACGCAATTGTTTTAAATGTTATTTTGAAGTCCTGAAGGTTATTAATAAAATTATAGGTATATTTTACCAGCAGATTTTATTCTTTTTATAATTTATGGTACCTATTTATTATTATATTCTATGCTTCCTTTCTCTGCGGACATTACTTGTGCAAGACTTAGGGTGCACTCACACACATCAGTCACCGTCACGGCACCGATGACTGATCGGTGACGGTTTGTGTACGTATCCACAAACACCAGTCACCGTCATGTTGTCCGTCAGTCACGTCGCCGGTTTGACTGAATCATTGAACACATACATCAGGTTAGTCAGTGATTAGACGTGTGTCACGCTAGAGAACATGTAGCAATTATTGACGGTAGCACGACGCTGACTGAACTGAGACGTGACGGCACCGGGTGAGTGGGGATAAAAGTATGATACATGTATGGAAAGATTATTTGACGTGCCTGACCGGTGACGTCACTGATAGATTTCGTGCCGGCGACTGTCGTGTGGGAACAGAGTCATACTAGAACTATTGATACATATTTTTTTTTAATCCTGTCCGGTGACGTGCCGTGACGGTGACTGATGTGTGTGAGTGCACCCTTATACTAACTCGTGTATATTCAACTTAATAAAGTTTTTTGATTTAAAATTGGGTTTTTTATTGACTAATGCCAAAGATCTTATAGATTTTCCTATAATTTAGTTAGTGACGATTCTCTAGATACAGTGATTATTGATTTAGTTATTCATAAACACATAAAAGATACTGGTAGGTATTAACTTTAAATACTTAAATTGGAAACAGCTGCAAGAGGATTTCCTGCAGAAAAAAAAGAACGTGTGTGAGCACACGCGTCAGAAGTGAAACTTCGAAACATTATTTCAACTAGTAAATACATTCTACATTATTGAATTCGCTTGTTAACTTAATTTAGAAATCATTCAAATTATAGCAATGGCAAACAAAATTACATACAGTAGCTCCAATAGAGATTATACCATTAGTAATGCTATAGACTAATCCACCGGGATTCGCTCATATTGACTATGGCATTAACGGTGACCGAGTTATATTACTTCAATTACATTTTCGCTCGATTACGCTTTATTTTTATTATTATTTTATGTATTAACTGCACTCCCAGAGCCGTTGAGTTAACTAGCTCTGCTCTAATACCTACGTACATTAAGTTTGTATAAGTACCTAGTAGTCCGTGTTTCTAATTGAATAATTAGTTATAAATAGGTTCGAAGACCGTATAGATGTAAATATTATATGATTGTTAATTGTTTAAATTATAATCTAAGATTGCAGTTACATTTGTTTAAATTATAATTTGAGTTTTTCAGGAGTAAACATCTTTATTTTTAACGTTATGCATGTATTACTTATATTTTGAGGAGTTTTTACTAGCATACAATTATAGCTAAATCTGTTTTCAACTTAGACGAATGTTTCAATTGTTAAGAATGTATATTAAATCATAAGTATACTAATGTATGAAAAAGCAGGAGACGTTTGTATAATAGCAAATCACCATTAGAAGATTAAATCTATGAACAAATTATCCCCACATATACTAGTCACTCACACACGTAATTTCAGTACTAGGTATATACAATCAGACACACTTGTATTCCCAGAACTAGCCATAGACTTAAGAAGCAGATAGAGCAGACAGTACACCTGGATCGCCAAGCACCTGCAAGTTCCAATCTAATTAGTTATGGAAATGCGGCCGGTCCATGTAAATATATATTAGATGTAAATTGTTTGGAAGTTTGTACACAGTGCTTGTGGACTAGTAGATTGATAGCGAGCTGTTGACTGTTTGGATGTATGAGACTGCTATGCTGTTTTCAGGTCTATTTGGAGACATATTAAATCGTAAATGAACTCGCCATTGTGTTGATTTTGCGGTGTTGAGCCACAATAAAAAAATTAACAAAGCTTTACCTATAAGATAAGGTAAAAATGAAACTTTCGTCACAAATAAACAGAAAATCTAATATTTCTTCTTTGTAATATTATTTTAGTATAAGAAAAATAAGCCTCCTTTATTTATTATATTATCATTCTATAAATTATGTAAGTATAAATGTGATCATTAAAATAACTGATAGGTACCTGCTATAAAAATAATGACTAATAACTATATTTTTGGACCTTGCCATTCCTAATATATAATTGGAAATAAGCACTAACAAGTTAATTGTAAATAAAAACGTCAAAAAAGCGCCATAAACATACATAATTAAATGCACATAAAGCTACGTACACACTGTAGTAATACACTTAAGCGATGTACCCACAAGGACAAGACAGCGGACAACATATTTGCATAGCAAATTGTGGAGATGGTCCCCGGCGATTTTTGTAAACATGAGTTAGTAAAGCCAGTTTACATTTGTTTATGTTTTATTCGATGATGTGCCCTGGGGTTTAAGTCTTTTATTTCTCCGCTTGCATTATTTTAAGTTGTAAAAAATGTTTGTGTAGGAAATTCGTATATTAGATGTGTAATAATTTGGAATAAGGTTATGCTTCTACCAACATAAATACTTACTATAAGTTTTGTAGTTTCCTGGCAGGAAATTATAGTCAAGTTGCGTTTTATACATTTGAAGCGAAGTTCCTCCTCAATTTCCCCCATTCCATATTATAAAAGCGACTTTTAATATGATTTCATGACATTTTATTTCAATAAACTTTGTTCGTCAATGTTGTTATTTAAATACTGACTTAAATAATTAATGAATGTGATCATTAATCAATATTTATAAATTATGATCACTGCTTATAAGTGATCACGGTACTTATTTATTTCTTCTTTTTATAAATTTTGGACATTATATCGAAGAAAATTTCTCAAATATATCTGTCTGTACCTAACATTCACATCCACACAATAGTCTAAACTATAATATCAAAAATGTACAAAACACGAGCATTACAATGCACCGCTCACTGCACAATTGTATAGAGGCGTCTTCAATCAACGGCTAAGAGCTTCACATTTCCGCCGAGAGATGGCGCTGTTCGCAATCACGCTTTGTGCGAAGCGATAGCCCTTCCGGCCGACATGTATGTAAGAGATGTTGAACGTTTTCAGATTTCGTTGGTGGTATATTTTTACTAGACAATACAAATATATTTTATTCAATACTATACAAATATAATATAAAGATTGTTCGAGGTATTTTTAAATTAGTAAGTCGAACTTCTATGTGCAGATTTATTCATGAATTATAGTTTAGATTTGATGCCACATTACCAGCTTGAGCACATTCTTTATGCAAGTAACTGCTATAATATGAATTAATATGCTGTGATATCGACTTGTCTGTAAAACGTAACGTAGAGCCCTCAATTGTATAACTAAGCTTACAAATATCTGGAAAGTAGAAATATATATCGACAGTCACTACACAGTATTTAAAAATGTATGATACATAGTTAACCAATATTTGTTACATAATGTCTCTCCTAATTTTTTGTCAAAAAGCTACTTTTATAGTTTGTTTTTGATTATTTTATTTAAAATCCGCGGTACAAAAGTTATGATATAAGTTAAACCTACCTTCGAAAGAAGTTAAGTTAAAAAAAAATGTGATTCGTTTAGATTACTCCGTATTGAACTTTTTCCACTATCTACCAATACCTCGCACAAAATAGTTCCCAACTCTTACGTTCCTAAAATCATGGGCCTTTGTCTCTTTGGTGCGATTCGTCAATTTCTTTGGTCGGCCATGCAGAAACCAATAACGGTGAAGTTTGATTCCAGACTCGTTCAAGTTAGTTTTGTTTCCAAATTGGAATGTGAAGCTTTGTATTTAGCGGTGCTTTACGTTCAAGAATTTGGGAAAGATCGTAAAAACTTGGAATTGGTTTTGATTCTCTTCTAGTCAAATGGCGGAAAATTGACGGAAAATGGAATGTTTAAGTAAACGTGTGGTGAATTAGATATATAGATTATTAGGTATTTATTATATAATTAGCGGTCCGCCCCGGCTTCGCCCGTGGTACCTACATGTTTAAACTATCCTATCTCTCAAGTTGGATCCAACTGCACTTGGTGTGCGAATTTTATTATAATCGGTTTAGTGGTTTAGGAGTCCATTGAGGACAAACATTGTGACACGAGATTTATATATATTAAGATTATAATCAGATGGATACATAATAATAGGACATAATTTCATAAATTTATGTGCGCTTTGTGTGCAATATTCGCGAAACATAACAATAATTAATAGCATTATGCTCAGGTAAAAAGTATAAGTACTAAGAAATAAGAAATAACTTATAAATATTAGTACATAAAACCTTTCTCAACTCTCCGTTTCAGATTGAAAAGCTGCGTGTTCTAATAATATTCTTTACTTTATAACATGACCTATAGCATTATAAAGGCTTTATTATTAAGTTGCTTACAAAGAATGAACTTGGGTTCTCGGGTAAAAACACTCTAAGTAATATCATTGTTCGCCTACGTCGTAGCGACGCATCCGTAGGCGCGTAGCGTAGCGCTACGCTTTACTGTAGCAACGTAGACGCTCAATATAATATAATAATAATATAAACTTTTATTCACATAATATCAATTATAAAGCTCAAATTTAAACGTCCGAATAGCATTTAAATTTCATTTCGGAAACTTTTAACTCCGTCCACGGGAGCCCGTTAAGCGTAAAATTACAAGCCGCGCTGTATGCACTAGGCTATACGTTATATGCACTAGACTGCTATCAGGCATTACCGTGTCTGATAGCTCAGTACCAAACCGTCGTCGAACCGGGCTGGACGCGTTCAGTACTTTTTATAAAAAAATCGAAAAAAGTTTTCAACTAAAAAATTTCTGATTTCTAACCGCGATTTCAATACTATATTTAGGTTTAGGTTAAGGTCTGAAGCTAACTCAGTCGGTTGTGAATTAGTGTAGCTGCTTGTATCGTAGTGTAGGTGTAGGCTTTCAAACTTCTCTGTGTAGACTTTGTAGTGTATCGTGATTAGTTACGACGCAACTTTCTAGTGGTAAGTGAAAACTTTTCCTAAGCGTTATTATTTTCTCTTATTTTGTTCTATAATCGTTTTAAAATTTCTAATATAATATAAAATATGGATAAAATTTTATGTAAAAAATAAAGTACTCGTTTTTGATTTGTTAACTAGAAAATCGCTCAACCAACACCGATGTATGTTTTGTTTTTAATTAAAATAAAAAAAATTGAATGTATAGATTGGAAACTCATTTCCACTTAACATAAAATTTCGATTATATTTTTAAATCTTTTGTTTGCGACTTAATATCGATTTTTTATATTTAAATAAGAGCCCATTACAAAATTTCATAATTATTATACTTATATTGAAGAGATTAATTTTGTTAATAAAACGCTCTAGAAACTATGTACATTATGTACAAACTTTTGAAACGACAAGAGCACCTCAAAAGTTTTGCCGAACGGGCTTTATTCATTACTTTTAAAATTTAAAATGTATTCGGTTATATTATTTATGAATGAAAGGAAATTATAGGAAAATTGAAAATAATCATAATATTCCACTCACTGACTGTGTATGTGACACACACGCGCACACACTCTCTCACACACACATACTCACGCTTATCCACCTGTCCAATTCATGTATCGTCATAATATATTATATATATATTTATAATTAACTAGTAATTTTTATTCTTTAATAGTTATTAATCTGTAACTATAATATTCTGTTTACGTATTTTATAATACTTGTATGAACTCATAAGGGTTCTCACTGTTTTCTGAGACACAGGTAATAACCTAGTTCAGAAGGCAGAGCAAAATTGTGAACTATGTAAAATTTGCTAATAAATACTATTTTATTTATTTATTTTATATCGGTTTCGAAGACCTACTATGGTTAGACAAAGCTGACATAACCTAAACATAATATAAGTCACACAAAAAACATGAGCGGCTAAAAAGAAAGGCACTTTTTAAAACTCGTAAACTAAAATATATTATAATCTATCTCTTTACAATTCCATTAATAAATAGAAACTGTATATTTATTATGTAGGGGTAATGTCGGATGAAATGTAACTCAGCGATGCGTACAGTGAAACTTCGGAAGGCTTCTATGCTAAATGAATTTGGAGTTTATTATTGATATAAAAATGTTTCTTGGTGATTAAAATATTAAAATAATTAAAATTATAGTCTCTATACTAATAGATTTATATCTATCTTATATTATACTAGCGGCCCGCCCCGGCTTCGCCCGTGGTACATATGAAAAATAGATGTTGGCCGATTCTCAGACTTACCCGATATGCACAGAAAATTTCATGAGAATCGGTCCACCCGTTTCGGAGGAGTATGCAGACTAACATTGTGACACGAGAATTTTATATATAAGATAAAGTTACGAGTTTGTTTCTTTGCTTGAACGCGCTAGACTCGGGAACCACGGGTCCAGTTTGAAAAATTATTGCACTGTTTAATAGTCCATTTATCGAGGAAGGCTTCGTATAATAACGCTTAGACCAATAGTAGCGAAGCAATACGGATAAAACCGCTGGGCACAGCTAGTCTAATAATATAGGCAGTACCTATGAACAATTATATTAATATAACATACATTTTAAAATATATTTCGGTCCTTAATTGTAATATTATTTTTATTTGCTCATAAATACCAAAGGCCGGTAACCGTTAGACGCAAGTCATGGAGACGTTATTTATTTTCATTTACTAATGAATCTCATTTATATAAGGTTTTTAATGTTATAATGTTTTATTATTTTGGACTTGTAAGGTCATCTTTTATCCACAGGGCTTAGACCCGAAGCCTGGTTCGTCCCTAATTACGTTCTTAACGTTAATTACAATTGACTGAATTGATAAAACTAATGTTATTTTTGCTGTATGTGCGTACATACAGCAAAAATAACATTAATAAAGTAATATATGCAATTACCATCATAATTATTAGTATTAAATAATTAGGAAAGATGTGAATAGGTCTCTCCGTGACGCATTCACTGTGGTGTTCGAAACGCTGGTTTTTATATTTCAATGAATCGCGTTTCGAATCTGTTACACCGTATTTATTTTCTAAATTTGAATCACATTATTTCTTCAACAGATGACTGAAATTTTTAAATCATATTTTTGAACATAAAAAAATAAAATACCTCAAATTTAATGAAATTGTTACTCCAAGCAAGATCAGACATCTAAAATCAACTTAAAACTGCAAACAGCGGAATCAGACAATATATAAATGGATTTGCTTAAAGTATTAGAATGAAAGTGCCTTATTAATACAGACTTCAGACGTTGGTATAAAAATATTTGTCCAGGTTTTAAGTAATTACCTTCGGTGTTTGCGATTCAAGGTTTGTCGAGAGGAACCGCCATTGTGAAAAATCTTACCCTTAATAATAAGTTCTGTTATTCGGATGCACTCGCTTTTAACGTAATTCATTTTGTTAGGGATTGAGTTTCAGTAAGTTTGTGATTTTAAAGATTATTTTTCCGACCCAAATATCGACCAATAGAATTGCACCATTCGACGTCACGTGGTACAACCTACATGGTATTATACTGATAATTTTTTGAAAATTTTCTCTGGTCGTTGACGTCAAACTGACAGGTTCAATTCAATTGTGAAATTATTGGCCGACATTTGGGACGGAAAAATAATCTCCCGAATACCACACGAGCTTCAAAATTATCTGGCATTTCCCTCAAGGTGTGCAAACAAATAAAGTCGTCAAGTTTTTCAGGAAAAATCACTCGCGCTTCGCGCTCGTGGTTTTTTAACCTTGACTAAAAACTTGACTCCTTCATTTGTTTGCAACGAACCTATCGGAAAATACCCGATAATTTTGAAGCTCTTATGGTATTATAAGTGATTATTATGCCCTTCTTTTCAGCGGTCTTTGCAATTTATTCCAAACTATTAAAAATTTACCTGTTGTTATTTCGCAAATAATCGCTCTTTACTCTCTCTCACTCTAACTTTTTTCACAAGATTTTTGAAAAATACCATTTTTATTTTTTTTTTTATTAAAAAAAGGTTCATCAATAGTTGTTACATACGTATCTTTCGCGATAAACAGTTAAAATTAGATTTATAACTTATTATGCACAACAATTACAGATGAACACAACATTCACAGAATCTAATAATAAATTAGGCGATATCTATACACAATATATCTATACAATTAATTAGACAAAAAGAAATGTGTGTGCTCTTATGATAATGGAGTTCAGATTGAAATGATTAAATACAACAGGCGATATTAAAAAAAATAGTTATTACAATAAATATTTCATCTATTACGGACAAAAAGACAGTTATGTGTGAATATGAAAAATAATTAGGTCTTAATGTTAAGCATTGCTTTCCGAAACTTATAGAGGGAGTCTGAGAAAATATCTACTGAATTGCTATATTTATTGTGTAAGGTGCAAAGTCTAGGAATAGGGGAGTTAACCATCGAAATAAGACATTTGATTCGGTTTAACATATTTCATGTAGGTACCCTCAGGTTCTGCGTCCGAGAAGCTAAACCTATTTTCCAGACTCCGTTCCATACTCCAAAAGATTGGCTTATGTAAACGGATGTTACAGTCCGTGTTGAAAACCCTTCGTAATTGGCCTGGACTTGGCGACTTCACTAAAATACTGTGGATTTTGTGTATAATTGCTATGCCTGTTTTTGGAGATATTTTTGTTAAGCCTATGTGTTGAAGAACTTTTTTTCAAAGACCATTATAATCTGAAATCAACGATCTTTGAAATCTATTTATTGCTTATTGCAGATAAGCAGTAAAACAAATCGTTAAAATGTTTAATTTGAAATTCTTTCTATCTTCGAAGTTATTTAATATGCTTGAAACAATCACTATTGTCTATCACTATATAGATATAGATTTGAACACCAATTATTTCTAACTCTTTCTTAATTTATAGTAAATTTCAACCAAAGTTATTTAACCGTTCGAACCTGGAGATTAATAGTATTTTAGTGCCTACTAAAGAACTCATTTAAGACATAATTTATGTCCATTTCAAAATTCTAGTTTAAAACATATCGTAGTTATCACTAAGTGATCATGAACAAGAAATCACTTCCTGCCCATGATACTTGCGAAAACAAATTAATCATATAAATTTCAACCCAAAAAATAACAGCCTAAAGTTTAAAATTGTGCAGAATTTATTCGCTTATCGCTTTTTAATTACAAACATACAAACTATAGGACATGCGGGCATCAAGTGGTTGCCCAAATTTATGGCTGCCCATCCCTCTGAATTAGTTTTTGTTCATCTTCCACTTACCATAGATAGAGCGAGCAAGTCATAAGCGTAAGCGGGTTATTTCTTTATGACATCAATTAATACATTAGTTGAAACTGTGCCTTAACTACCTAGATTCTAGAGAAGAAAGAAATTGAAATAATATCTGCAATTTTTTTAACATAAATTGTTTTAATGGTTTGTAAACATGTGGGTATACCACGAAATCTTATTAAATGTCGTCGTCCAAAAAGAAAAACGTCGTAAAAGCGTATATAATATTGTTTATTCACATTACACAGCGGTTAAACAAAGCGGTAAGGCAATATAGTAGTTGATTTCATTATAATCTCAAGCAATTCTAGCTGAAATATATCGCCTGTTTCGTGGCCCGCATGTCGCGAAGGGTCCCAAATAGTTGCGGACTCACCGCAGCTTCTAGGCGACCTGTTTGACATATTCATAGGTCGCGACTCTATTCAATTTATTGTTTTAATTAAAACTCGTTCTTAGATAGTTTTGGAGCATTAATTTTGCAGTGGCTAGTAACAATTGGTTGTGAAGGGTATTTGTTTTCGTTGATAATTTACGGATAAATTATTTTGTAGCATGTGGTTGTTGTTTTGGTTATATGTTTGAATTAAATATCTTGCCGCTTATTTCATTTGACCTGGATTAAAAAACAATTTAATTTTTATTATGACTCTGTAAAGATTAGCGACTTATTAATAGAAGAAATATGAAAAGTGCGTGGCAAAAAAGTCGTGTTAATATATTTCGGCTCGGGTTTAATTTATAAAAAATAACATTCACTTTAAATGAAATAACAAAAACCTTCACCATATATTCAATACGAAAAACAGTAATTTTCAGAGCTTATCCGAAACAGGGGATGGAAAAAATAGGAATCTATCGAAAGACACTTATCTATAGCGAGAGGTCGTTAAGATACACGCATTTATCTCGTGCGGTTCGATTGAACTGTTTTCTTCGTTCGATTTATTGCGGGTAGGCCGAAATATTGCGAGCCAGGTGTTTACTTTACTTTTTAATACCTTTTTTTGTAGTTTTATTGTGGTGTGTTTCCTGGGATTTTGATTGGGAAAAGAGTAGAGTCCTGGTAGAGATTTTTTGGTAATTAAATGGTGCATAGCAAGCAAGAAACTGCATTTATTATTTGTATTTGATTTGATTATGACTTGATTGATCTTTAATAATTCGTTTAATTTTTAGCAATTCATTTAGAGCTTAGGACGAATTTTGATAATTCATAATTTGTGAAAATAACTTAATGGTTAATTCATGATTTAATTATATCAACATTGCGATATGAATCCGGCTCTGTCATCCGCTCTATTCTAACATGTGTTTAATAAAACTATTTCAAGATATTTTTTTACTTTACCTTAAAAACATTCATATACCTATTTCTAGTCACAAATTTACACGTCCTTAAACTGCTAATAACAGTACAATTCAAGCTCGATTCGATCGTCCTTATTGTGGATCCATCTCGATGCAGGCCGATGCGTTTCTCTGCGACTGGCCAATCTGTTACTGATTGATTCATGGAGCGATAGATATTACGGCTAAGGCTTTAATTATTAAGGGATATTTGGTAATATTTATGGAATAAGTATGAAGGGGAGTTAGAGTTTGAGTTTGGTGGAGGATGAATTTAAATTTAGGGAAGTAAGGGGCTAAAACAATTGAAATGTGGAAAAAAAAATAAACACTATCGTTGTTAGATAGACAAAATTAACAAATTATAATTTAAATGATTGACATTCTAGTAATGTATAAATTTGGAAACAATTATTAATTTTACTACAGTCAGAAAAAAGTCATCGGTCAAATCTATTATGTGTTTATCATATTGTTTATACAATCGAATTTCCTCGACACCCATTGAATCCAAAATCCATTCCCGATACCCATTCCTTAAATCATGCAGGGAAACGTCACAAATCGTATCCGTTTAAATAAATATAATCAAAGATATCGTTCGCAAAATTTATTTCGGCTCCGGGTTGTTTCCGCTCGACTGGCTACCGAACACCGACCATTTTTAGGGTTCCGTCTAAAGGTTCAACGGAACTCTATTACTGACTTCGCTATCCGTCAGTCCGTCGGTCTGTCTGTCTTCAGGCTGTATTTCATGAACGTAATAGTTAAGTAGTTGACATTCAGATATGTATTTATATTGCATGAATGAAAGCTTTATTGTACACACCAAATTAAAGAAATACGATACAATAAAATATACATAAGTTGCACAACATGGCCCCTATAATAAAAAAAAAAAACAAAAAATTCAGGTAAGCGACGGTAGGAACGATCGTAAACTGGATGGATAAGCATTTTTGCAATTGCTATTTTTTTTTTGTACGGAATCCTCATGCCGCGAGTACGACTCACGCTTGACTGATTTTTGATATCACGATATGCATCCCGTACAATATGCTGCTTAAACTATCAAATTCGACACTGAAATATTTGGCGAGCAGTTTTTGGGCAATGGCGCGAATTAATTTTTGATTGCTGGGCGCTTTTAGCGTCTGTGACGTGGATAGAGCTGTAAGCTTTCGAAGCCTGTAAATGTGTTTATAATTGTATAAAATTGTTTTAATGGTGAATCATTTTTAGGGGTTCAGTCAAAGTTGTTATATAATTTTTTATAGGATACCCATTTGTTCAACGAGGCTGTAAAAGCACTTTCATATTTCACTATTTGTCAAATTCTTCAGCTCTTAAACTCAATTGATTCACTTTATGTAATGATAAAGTTTTATCAAGCATGTGAAATCGTAACTAACTTCAGTGAATAGGAATTGGTTTTGTAGATATTTCAATACGTTTAGCGCCATACTATAACAGTAAGCCTATTTATTACCTACAATAATTTGAGTAAAATTTCAACTAGTTACTGTTCTTCGTCTCAATCCTGTATCGAATAGTAAATACACAAATAAATATCAAAGCCACCAATCTGCAGCTCCATAGAAATTAATATCGCGGATGTATGACTGAAAATTCGGCGATGGTTCAGTCATTTGTCACGATTTATAGTGAAAACAGGAATTATTCCGTTATTTATGCACTAGGGTCGATCGAGGAGATTTATTCGCTGCACACGGTATTACTGTTGCTACAATCGCTTCTCATATATAACTGTTTTATTAAAGTTTTCGTGCTTTATGATTTAAGCGTTTCGGCGGGTGTGTACCTATGTATTTAAGGTCGATCTTTGTGAATACAGATTTAAATACGTTTTTATGTATTAACGTAGAAATAAATGAAACTATGCTACCATCTAAAGGTGGGTGATCATTTTCGCGTATCACATCTCCGTCGCGTAGCATCAACGCGTATCATGTTTGCTAGAGTGGACGCAAAATGATCGCGTGGTGGCGAAACGGAGTTCGCTTGGTTTGCTAGTATTATATATTGTTAACTTATTTAAAAAAAATGCAATTTAAATGTAAATGACTTACTGAAAAAAGATGTAGTAGATTTTTTTTATTCTGTGAAATCATTCCATTTTAAATTTATTAATTAGATTTTATTTGTTACAGGTATCTTCATCATCTTCAGTTTTACTTGTAAGGTAAATAAAATATATCTTATAACTAAAAGACTGATAGACAGGCGAAATAATTAATGTATTATGTATTATCCTAGTTATGGTTTTAAACATTTTTATACATTTTTGGTGTGGCTAATCAACGGATAAAGTTTTATCCTGCGTAATATATTAAACAATTTCCTTTATAAAATATAACATAATGTTACGAAAACCATTGTTTGAACGTAATAATTACCAACGACATGAACAAATACATAATATTTAAACAGAATGAGACTACCAATAAGAACAGTGGTGGCTCAGTGGTGAGACCTCGCACTTCGAATCGATAAGTCCGAGGTTCGAGACCAGACGAGCGCGCAGGAAATAAACTGATTTTTCAATTTATCTGCGCATGTTGTAACACCACCACTGCTCGAACGGTGAAGGAAAACATCGTGAGGAAACCGACATGTCGAATAATTAAAAAGTTCGACGACATATTATTGTTTCATCCGCTAACACGCACTTGGCCAGCGTGGTGGATTATGGCCTGTATCCTCATAGGAGGCCCGTGTCCCAGCAGTGAGAACGTATATGGGCTGATGATGATGATGATGATGAGACTGCCATCAAAAATCCTCAAAAATCAATCAATAATATAACATAACCCATACGCTAAACTGTACACAAATGCATTTCAGAAATCCACTAGAGATTTAGTAACAACTGTATGGAAGATAGCAGGAGCCAGGAGCAGCTGGGGCAAGATTGCGTGCATAATAAATAAGGTCGCCATTTTTCGTTGACAGTGAAAATGGAAAATATTCTAAACCTCCCACTATCTCCTTACCTCACTCGGGTTTAAGCGACTGTTGGATATAATTTATATCCCCTCAAATCCAAAAGGACGTATGTATTTGGTGTGGTTATTGGAATATGAACTGAGTTTGTAGGTGTTAAAGTTGGCTTTGTATTATGTGGTGCTTGTTTTGAATGCTGAATTGTGCAGTTTTATAGTTTAATGGAATCAAGATGTTTTAAATGTGACAAATCTTTTTTGTTTGTTTGTGTGTTGTGTACGTCTTTATTATTTTTCTATTCGTATGTGAAAGAGGAGGGTAAAAATGTTTGGGAAAAGAGGTAGGATTTAGGTACGTGAAGCAAGCATGTATATTTAAAAAATAGTTAATCCTTGTTAACAAGACGATTGAAAAGCATGCATTTTAACTTCAATACTAATGATATTATATACCTACCCTTAGATTGTTCTATGACTAGATATATTGACAAAACTAAAAAATAAATATCGAGTAGCTTGTAAGAAACTTTGACTTTTCATACAAATACTTACAAGTGCATTTATATTTTCAAATAAGCTTCGTTTAATGTTACGAATGAACCGACCACTGCATTGCGATGCATCTCGATGTTTGCTCTACGTAAGGTGCAGTGGAATTCATCTCAAAACATATTTTTCCCACAACCCATTTTAAATTGTATAGCCACCACTTAAGGTTAATTTTACCCTGGCTTAACCGTATTTATTGACAATATTTTTCGAGCAAAATTTGTATGGAAACACAATTTTGCCGGTTTAAATTTCTTTGCTGCACGTCAGGTGCGTGGAATGGGTGCAATAATTTGATTATTTAAATAGCGTTTTGTGTGGTTGTAATATATAAAGGGAATTGGCATTACTAACGAGGTTGTTACAGAAATTATATGAATTTAAGCCGACGTCATACGGTTTACGAGTTGTTACGTTTTTTGGTTGGTGTATTTGATTTAAAAAATAATTTGAGCTCTGCTTCCAATAAGTAACTGAAAAACTACGCACAAAAGTGCAAAAAATGTAGAATTAGAGAAATAGACTAATGTGCTTTAGTAATGACTACTTTTATATTATTATGTACTAGTGGTCCGCCCCGGCTTCGCCAGTGGTACATATTTCGCAATAAAAGGTAGCCTATGTCCTTTCTCGGGTATCAAAATATCTCCATACCAAATTTCATGCAAATTGGTTCAGTAGTTTAGGCGTGATTGAGTAACAGACAGACAGACAGACAGAGTTACTTTCGCATTTATAATATTAGTATGGATTAGTAATTTTTGCATTTGCCATTTTCAGAACAACGTACTTACTCAAGGCAATGAATGTATAATAAAAAAATGTACAGAAAATATCAATGGGGACGAAGCCAGGGTGCAAGCCTAGTTTTAAACGAAATTGTTATGGTTTAGATCACTTAAACTAAGTGGCAAGGCAAGATCATTAATGCATTTGTGACATGCAGCCCCACGCATCTGCATTGCGATATTAACCAGCCAATTTGTGATGACACCATTTAGCTTCCGATATAAGAGCATTTTTAGCTCTTTATTTTATCGGTGTTATTGTAAAATTTCTTAGTATTATTTCTTATTGTAAAGTTCTTAGTTTGAATACACCTTGTATTTAAACTGAGAACTAAAGAAATGTTTTAACAATATTAATTTTAGCAATTAATTTATTGGAAACTAATTTTCTTAATGAAGTTCGCTCGCTTAAGTGATATTGCTGTTAAGGTATATAGGCAGATAGATGACGATAGACATCACTTCAAGTCACAGTTCCTAGATTAACATTCAAGCAGCACCTTTAATACCTAAAAAAAGCAATAGCTTTTAAACTATTTCACCTTTTAACCAGAACTAGAAGTGAAATTCAGTATTCCATAACCTTCGTCTCTAAAGCGAACACTAATCTATGTGCAGTAGACGCCACTGAGTGAAAATTGTTCTCGTAAAATTTTTTACAGCGTCATAAAATGGGTTAATTCCCAGTTTGTGGGCCAGGCTCGACTTCTAAGTGTTTTAAGTCTTCTTTACTACTTGCTAACATTAACATGAACGTCTACATAGTACGGGGAGTATGGGAGTTTTGAGGAGGAGCTGAATCGCGCTATTGAAATTTCAACGCTCAATTGGTCTGATAATTGTCAAAAAAAGAGACAAAATTCTTCGATAAAGGGAAATCTTGTAGTTTTGTCTAATTGATGTAATGATATTAAAATTTGTGGTTTGTGTTGTTGCAATATGAAAACAAATTGATGCATGAACCCTCATAAGACTGTGTCCCTACAGTGTGAAAATGTTATTAAGCATAATATGATGATGATTAATACTGTATTCTTAAAAATTTAATCCTATTATCCTATCAATGTCAATATCTCCCTAAAAACTATTTTCCAATACAATTAACATACACCAACATTATGATTCGCTGCCTATAGTTCCAAACCCTTAACAAATAACAGCACCTCAATGGAAACGCAATTATTTATCTCCTTTGCACTACTAAGCATCATTTAACCGAACAAAACAGTGATAAGATCAATCCTGGAGCTATGACCCATATCACAATGAATAGTGACACCATTCGACTTAATTTTCCTGCGATTTCTGCGCTCATTTAACCTCAACATATTCGCTTTACCGACCCAGTTTCAGACGACTAATGAAGTATTCTTTAAATAAAACGTTACTTCTGTATTTAGCAATTTATTAGTGTCAGTTGCATTCACAGGTTGCATTATTATAAAGTAATATTTATTTATTTACTAGTGGTCCGCCCCGGCTTCGCCCGTGGTACATATTTCGCAATAAAAGGTAGCCTATGTCCTTTCTCGGGTATCAAAATATCTCCATACCAAATTTCATGCAAATTGGTTCAGTAGTTTAGGCGTGATTGAGTAACAGACAGACAGACAGAATTACTTTCGCATTTATAAATTATAAGTATGGATTTGTAAAAGGTACCTTACAGCTAAACATAAATTAAATAGAACATTATACAATTCTATATGCGAATTACAAGGTACCTACACCAATAACAATCAGATACAGTGTGTGAGCAAAAAAAATACCTATAAAAGATACGGTGCTAACAATTAACAAATCCTATTTTACAATTAAATATAAAGGTAACAAGATGCACGAATGAGTGAAAGTGTGAGTGTAAGTGTATATGTGTGAAAATAAAATTATAATATGAAAATTATTGTCAACCAACTTCTAGAAGAATCAACTCAAACAGTTCGAGTTTGAATTTGTAGAGGCGTAAGTTCATGTGTGATTGTAGTCACCATCAGGCACTCCTCTTTTGGCGATGAAGACATAAAATGCTTCTTCTGGATTTATCTTTTAAGTTATGGTATTGTTTTCCCGATTTGAAATGAAAATGAATTTCGTACAAAATCGTCGCTAAAATGTCTCGTATATATAGCTGAATAAATTCCCTTTTACGCGTGTACGTTATACTATGGATGTAGATATGTGATTGTCAATTTAATCCAAGAACGCGAAAGATACAAACATACAAAACAATCGAGATTCTCGACAGCGTTTATTAGCGAGAGTAATAAGAAAACTTGGGCGAATCTTTGTGAATTTGCATTTTATCAGGCTAAGAACACAACTTAGTCGAAGGAAAGTAGTATGCAAAAATGAAGCAGCAAGTTATTTTTTATTTTAGACAAAAAGGCTTGGTTTTTTTGTTCTATTTATTAATAATTAATACTGAGAATGTTTGTAAATTTATAATAAGTAAAATTAATTGATAAAAAGAACTAGTACCTATAGTTGCGAGATGAAATACGAAAGCGAACAAAAAATATACAAAATTATCTTCGTTATTAAAAAATTGTATATTTACTGCATAGTTTGAAAGCAAATTCGAATAATTTATTCAATGCTTCGCAACATTTAATAAAATATAGCATCGAAATACTTACCGTTTAAATTTACAGTAGTATGCATAAACAATTTAAAATATTCATAATTCCGTCATAATATTGCAACTTATTATTAAAATTTTATCATAAACCACCAAATATCTCGTCACTAAATAATGAAAATCATTAATTTATTTAAATACAGTATCCTTTATTAAATAAACGTTTTACAGTACTTCAGTTTCTTCGACCGTCGTGTTTTTATTATTTTTTTCTTATATCACTCTCTATACGACCTTCACCACGTTCTAGAACGTCATATAAAATATTATAATCCAATCAAAATATAATGACAATTTAAACCTAATCTTATTACCACCCCTATCAAACCCTATCACATCGCACGAAAACAACCAGACAAATAAAAGAGAATCTCAATTGGGCGATAAAAAGTGCACTATTGCATAGCGCCGTCCGTTCACCTCCGCCGTCTTATGATAACAATTTTCCTCCGTTTTTATCTCAGGCTTTTTATTACGCGACAACTACAGCGATTGGCTACGGGCCCTCGCTCGAAATTATTTTATATTTCGCTACTATTACACTGAAAATGAATTTTGTTACCCATTGTTGTATGTTGACAAAATGTGTGTTACACTTGGTATATGCGGAATATTGTGTGAGATGAGCTTTATGATTGTTTTCAGGTTGGTGGCATAGATGGCGCTGTAACCAATTTCTATCTACGTTATGAAGGGGAAATTTTGTGAGCTTTTTGTAGATAGTAATTTCTAGAACTACGAAATACTTCTGGAAGGCTAGGCTATTGCTGTTTTGCGTAGAGTATATTTTTTGAAGTGTATTCAAACTTAATTGCGACGTGGTCATATTTTTCATCGATAATGGATGTCATGAAATGTTATTTTCGTATGAAAAGTATCTGATAGTGAAGTTATGTTATTAACACTTATGAGATGAAAAACATGTTTATAGTCATCGATATAAGCCGCTTACACAAATTTAATTAAAGTATTCATAGACTCAAAACGTTGGCAATAATTTATGATACATAATATACAATACACAATTTACATGCTAATCGAAATCAAACGATGATATCAGGCAAGCTCCAGGAGGCTCTACAGTTTCCTCCCACTTGTCATGTAAAAACTTCGTATCTCTGTTATTTGACTTGATTCTGAACTATTATTAGATATTTATCATTTTTATACATAAACTTTAATGTTTAATTTAACATTAATATTTTATTTTAAATGTTTGAATTTATCTTGAGTTAAGAGTTATTAATACCCTAACAAAAGACGACCAAACTTTATTTATTGTTATTATTACAAACTCGCTTTTCAACTGTATTTGTACCTACGTGGCCTTCACTGCACACACAACCCAATATTTACCAAAATAAAAATAAAACACGCCTCCAAAACGCGATTCAATTCGTCCAATAAATTGGCGAAATCTCTTCCCTTTAAAAATATTTAAACCGTCAGAACCGTGGGTTGACGAAAATTGCCTATTACCATGGACTAATAGAATCTAAATATTCTATTAGTCCATGCTATTACCTATGCGCAGTATTACATAGGATCTTTGCTGAGACAATCGAGATGATATTGGGATGAACATTTGTGAAGAAATTGAATTGGAATGGGTATTTTGAGATGTTTTGAATTGTTTGTTAGGTGTAGGATGACGTCGTTGGGTGTAGGCCACTTTTGTAAGAAAATTTAAGCTTCATATAAGAAGGTATGTTCAGACTTTTTAGGCTATTTAGTAACTATAGCTGCAGTAGGACAGTCCGTAAGAAACCATTGAAGAAATTGGCACCTGGTTCATGGACAAGCATTTTAATCACCTATTTGAAAATATTTAAAAACAAAAAAAAAGACATGTGGCACTCGGGGACTGCCGCGGTAAAGCTATGCATGCCTAGCCTTCAAGCCACACCTCCGTGCCCGTCGGAGTGGGGAGCGTGAGGTTTTTCGTTACTAAATTTCTGTATTCGGTCCCCGCGCTCAAGGCCCGCGATAGAAGCTATGCAATAGCTTAAAAATATTGAACAAATAGCATACTTTAACGCACCGAATTTAAAAAATAATTTGGAAAATCCAAAAGTGCACGCCTCATAATTTTTTTTTAATAAATATTTATTAATTATTATTTTTGTTTATTTAATAACAATTAAACCACATCGAATCAGACCCTGAAAAATGAAAGGGTTCTATTCCTGAGCATACTCAAGCGTAAGAGAAAAAAAAAGACTCGATTAGTAAAGTATTTCGGTCGCTATCGTGTTAACAAGAAAAAGGATCCGCACATACAGACACACGGACGTCCAAGACAGAACTTTTTTAAACTGTTTTTTAACTAGTTTAAATAACAAAAATGACATCAAAAATATCATGAACGTTAAAAATAGTGTTTTTTCTTAATATGTGTGTGTATGTATTATCTTACAAGTGCAATGTATGATACATAAAGACATTTTAAGTTTGAAAAATCAGATGTTTTGCGCGAAGTGACAGTAGTACCCACCTCAACGCTTCGCTTATGAGGCGTGCAATAATGATATAACACGTAGAAACGTACATAAAATTAAATTATCATTACACCCCGTTCACTAGAAAACGGTGCGTTTAATTTGGCGCGGCTATAAACCGGCCGCTACACATAGGTGCACCTTAATGGGAAGATTGTTTTATAGTTCTCATTATGAAGGAATGTAGTGGCAATTTATTCTGCCTTGCGCAAGGAAATTTCACGGTAATGTTGATTAGTTTTGGGGAAACACTTTTAATGTATGAAACGAGGCTGGATAATGTCTGTACCTAAATATCGTAAAGTATGATTTTTATAGGGATAAATTAAAAAAAATCTGTTTTTTTTTTCAAATAATTTTTTGGTCGGAGATACTTAAATAAGCCGTGTATTCTAACATCTAGTTCTTTTGTAGAAATAATAGGATTAGATGTACAAAACACAATAACGTAATTTTTACAGCATCTATTTATTATAAAAATTCAAATCCATACTTGATTTAACATAGATCTACAAAAGTACATTTCTTTTCTTACTACGTTACTTACCTTCTACTGACTATTCATTTTGTTGTGCATGAATAATTATGAAACACAGTGAACACAAAACTGCAACTATTTTCACAATTCCCATCCAAAATTAATGTAATATTGTTCCATAATTGCATGGAATGATTTCTGAGCGTGATTTCACACTCAAAGCGAGCAGAGCATTGTTCTTTTAATTTTCCTGTTCCGTAGCTTTTGTAAGATAGCGAAATAAAAGTGGAAAAACTGAGCGCAAATTAAAATCTGTTTGTTTGCAGATTTGGGTAATATTTTATTTTGTTGTTATCATATTTAATAGCTTTTCGGTTTTTAATTGTTACGGTTTTGTTAGTGGTATGGAATGTAGTGTACTTTTTGCGATTTCTTTTCATTAGTACAGTCGTAAAGGAGACCAATTTTGTTTATTAAATCTTATTTAATAGGTATATTATAAGATTTACTAAAAGTGTTGAGATATTATAGGGAGAGTAGAGATATATAGTAGAGTGTAAAGATGTGTAGTATGTACCTTATATTCTGAAATTTCATATTTGTTAACCAAGTAAGTGATTTATTTGGATCTATTCATTTATTGTAGTATTTTTGAATTTTGCTTTGGGTAATATAAAATTTATAATAATGAAACCCTTCTTAAGTTTATTTAAAGCCTTCATTTCTACTACAATGTGATTAAAATAATAATTATTCTTCAAATAACAAATTTCAGCTACTTTTCCCTAATCTTTGACAGGATCGCGTCACAGATCCTCATCTACCAATTAATATATGGATAACAAGATATAATCAAGTGCTTCCCCTAAAACACTTGCGTCTTCACACAGCGAGATTTAATCGCGTAGCGTTCATCCATAGTATAAAGAGAACAAGTAAGGTATCTTCGAACAAAGGTACATCGCGTCATTTGTATGTACGCGGAGCGCTTGGCCACGCCCCCCGTTCATGTACGTACGCAAGCTTGACACACGCACACAACGCCCCTCGGTTCCTTCTTATGGACCGGTCTCGTCTTGGGCAATTGCTGTGAGCGGTAGGTGTTTGTTTATACAATTATTTAAAATATCAGTGTGACAAGTGACAACCCGGCACCTCACGAGTTCCGTGCGCTCCTAAACTCCGCGAGACGGCCTACTTATTCTCTTTATACTATGGTACATGTATGAATTATTGATGTTAATGAATTCGTTGGAATGTGAACGTGTGCGAATCTTTGAAATATTCATAGCTCAGAAGCGGTTAAATTAAGTTATTTAAATGCAATGTTATATAACATGAACGCCTTGTATTATATTGGAATATAGTATGTGTTAATGTTTAGTCACATAGCATTCAAATGAGAATCCTTTAAACAATAGAAAAAACCTATCGATCACATTAGAACCAAAAACCAAAACCGGGCGAAAGAAGCAGGTTCGAATCCCGCTTCGTGTTCAAGATTTTCGTATTCTCTAAGAAAAAATCATATATTTAGTATTTATTTTGTAAGTTTTACATCATGTTACGTTTTATTTAAAGAGTTAAAATGAAAGAACTTCTTTCAATTTATCGTTCAAAAGTATCGAATTTGTTAATATTCAGAGCTTGTAGAAGGATTGAGTCGATTCGCGAAGTCGACATGAATAAAAAATGTAATTTACATTTTTATGAATTAAAATGTCTGCGTAAATAAATTTCGAGTGCATCGATAGGTTTCATAAGTACCTCGTCACTTTATTTGCGTATGAATGAAAGTAATGCATATAAATATGAACGTTTTGTAGCTGGTTTTGTATCTTAACAATTATGTAATCCATACTAATATTATAAATTCGAAAGTAACTCTGTCTGTCTGTCTGTTACTCAATCACGCCTAAACTACTGAACCAATTTGCATGAAATTTGGTATGGAGATATTTTGATACCCGAGAAAGGACATAGGCTACTTTTTACCCCGGGAAATAGGATAGGTTTTAACCCGTAAATCCCACGGGAACGGGAACTATGCGGGTTTTTCTTTGCCTGCGCGGGCGAAGCTGCGGGTGGAAAGCTTGTTATAATATATAGGTATAAGCTTTGATTTGGCTTTGCTAATGCTTAATATATTTTTGATGTAATAGTAAGTAGTTTTTAAATAATTTTCGTAAAAAATTTTAGTTATCAATATTATCAATTATGTGGATCAAATTATTTCATGTGTATGTACTAAGTATATATAAATACAACAAGAAATACAATCTATCTTAAACAATCTTACGTGAACCATACACTTTACAGCATATTAAATATATATGATATTTAAGCCATTCCCTTTTATACAGCTATAAACCTGACATTGCATCAATAAAATAAAATCGTATTGCAGTTAGCAAACAATTCAATAAAATCAAAAAACGTAAGACGAACTTGAAAATATTTGTAGCATTAATACAAAACTCGGCAACCCGAACAAAATAAAAGCACACGAAACTGTATAGAATTGCGGGTTTTGAAAACCAATTACATTTGGCCGGCTAAAGTTTGCTGAAGGCAGATAGTCCCGAGGCAACGCGATCCGCTCCGAAAATTCTCAAATTAAAACGTTTCCAATATAACTAATGGCCTTTTAAGATTTTATAACAAAGAATTTTATCGGACAGATAGACGGAGTTGGCTCGCAAATTGAGAAACTTCGATCTGCAGAAGTTAATTTTATAATTGGTGTTTGCGGTTCAGATTGGATCCAGTTAGCGCTTTTTTGGTATGCTTTAGTTTTGGTTATAGTTTACAGTCGTTAAACAAGCTTGAGCCTATGTATTTCTCCTGCGATAACGTAAATAACGTAAAGATTAATTAATGAAATTCAAAATATTGTTTTCTTATTAATAGTAATTATTAGTAAGTAATTAAAATCACAGAACTAACAAACGATATAATTAATAGCTTATTATGGTTATATTTCGGTTGTTAAATTAAAGTTAGTATTCATTGTATTCCTCCTACTATTTAGTCCTTAATTAATAACTTTTTCTTTGTTTCACATTTACATTTAATTTAAAATGAACGATGTAGTTCAATAAGTCTATTAAACTGAAATGGCTTCTCCATGCGTAGTTAGAAAGACGTGAACTTCTTAATACGCATGAATATAATGAGTGTGTATTTGTTAAAATATAATGTGCAAGTACACACAAGGTTTTGTATTTATCTCGAAAGTATCGAATTCAAGACCCTCAATTCAAGCCCCAGTCACTAATCACTGTACCAATGGTCAAATTCACTGCTAAGTTTACTTTTATGGAAAAAATGTTTATAATTAAATCATTTGATAAGAGAATAATCGTAACATTCAGTATAACTGTCCGTATTTACATAAAATGGTGAAAAACTCCACCTTATCTCGGCAAATTAACATTCTTTAGGAGATAAATTAAAGAAAGTTTCCTTAGTTAAAAATACTTGTAGGGTGACCATTTCAACTATTGTTTAACACGAATTTATATATTTTTGTTGTTTTTTTTTTGTTTTTAATATAGTTTTAGCCTTTAGCTTCGTTTGCGATGTACATCATAGAAAGTGTGTTATCTATCTATCTATTTTAACAGCCAAGATAAAACTACCCATAATAATATTATACCTATTTTATGTTTACTCACAATCGTTGTCATGAACACAGTAATCATTCTGACTTACTGTGTAGTAATCCAACAAAATATAAATTACTAGCGGTCCGCCCCGACTTCGCCCGTGGTACATATTTCGCAATAAAAGGTATCCTGTGTTCATTCTCAGGGTCTAATGAATATCTGTGCCAAATTTCATCAAAATCGGGCCAGTAGTTTATGCGTGAAAACCATACATACATACAAACCTTTCCTCTTTATAATATTATTGAGTAAGTATAAGTATAGCTATATAACACGATAACATGTACTTGTAGGTCACCAGGTAAATAAAAACAATGCTAAAACAGAGCTACATTGCGTTATTTGATTTTTATCACACAAATAGATGCACATTCAACTGTATAATGTTATTTTTATTTCGCACAACTCAGCAATAAGTTCACCCAAGTGTGCTGTTAATGCAATTTGTTTTACGAGTTGTGAATATTTATAATGCTATTTAGGTTTAGACTCAAATATAAATTAAGTTTTTTGTACCGGTATGTTTTCGCGCACTAGGTTTTTTACTATTTAGGTGTAGTCGTAGAGCTCTAAATTTTATGTTGTCTTCATTTTTCATTTATTGAACATTAGGAGCGAAAATTTATGGGATGAAAATAATAGTTGTGATTAATCTGAAAGATGAAGTTGATCAAAATGCTTAGTATTTTGGATTTGATTATGAAACGGATATCAAAAGCAACGTTTCAAACTTTGTTTAGAATCCGATTCTAATTTATTTTAGCATTTATTAGGAGTACATCACTTGTATGGATTTGATACGATGAAATTACTTTCATTTGAAGCACGAAATTTTTTTCATATTATTATATCTAACATTAATTAATAGCTTAGGCGTTTTGTGGAGTGCCTACCTTCTCAATTCAAGAATATCAGTAATAACAAAATAAAACAATAACCTTTATATTTCAATGTCACTTCTTATAAATTCATGGAGTCCCTACGCCATCTCAAGGCTGCGTGAAAAATAGATTTTTTTAAATAGGTTCTGTGGTGCGAAGTGATTTAATGATCCAAGATTGGGATGCGGATCACGCTGACTTTAGATTTTTTATTTGTAATTGATTAAACGGGGGAGTAGATTGAAATTCCTTAGCACGTGTGACGGGAATGAAAGTGGGAATATGAGGGTTTGAAAGGGCCTTCGTCTATCAAGGGTGCTTTTTAATTTGCTAGGTTTAAATGCTGCGCGCTTATTACGAGATTTAGCGGTGTATTATATTGTTAAATGTTAGTATTGTCATGTTAAAATGGCAAGATATGAGCTTTTTAGTTGACGGGTAAAGATATCAATTGAAAATTATTTGATTCATCTCTAGAGTGCTTAATACATTCTTGACAGTCTGTTCAAATAAAAGTGAATAAGAATAAAACCGTATCTCGTTAATGTAATATTTACTCAGAGACAATACAAAACATACAATAAGAGCAATCCCGGCGCAGTGTGGTGACATTATTATTTGATTATTGTATAATACATAGCATACCTATGATAAAAGTGGGAACAAATAGTGAGATGTTAAAAACCTGAAGTTTGCAGCTGAAGAAGTGAAAGTGTCGAAATAGTCTAGATGAATTATCTAATTGAATAAGAAATTATTAAACAACTAGCGGTCCGCCGCGGCTTCGCCCGTGGTACATATTTCGAAATAAAAGGTAGCCTATGTTCTTTCTCAGGGTCTAAAGATTATCTGTGCCAAATTTCATCAAAATCGGTCCAGTAGTTTATGCGTGAAAACCATACATACATGCATACATACAAACCTTTCCTCTATATAATATTAGTATAGATATTTGTATTATGGAACGAGTCAACAGATAAACATACAATACGAAACCAACGAAAGCCTATTTCGTAAAAACGCATATAATTAATATTAGGTATTCGAGATTCTAACCAATTTCTTATAAAATATAATAAATCATCCAATACTTCATTTAAATATAACTTTTATCTTCATCTATAACTTCAAAATTAATAAAGATCTTATAAGGCATTTCTGAATATCAAATAGCAATTATTGTCATAAAATATAAATCATAAAACTTATTCTGGGCACTAACCTCGATGACTTTATTGTCATTCGGCTAAGCTCAACTTTTAATATTTTATAAAATATTCAAAGATTTTCTATTAATACTGTAAAAAGCGATGGTAATGTTATAAATTGTAGTAGTACATAGAATTTTTCCATTTTACAGTGGAAAATATATTTTATTATACGTCTTAGATACCTACCTACTGTTAAAGTTTTTTCAATTAATTTAAACCGATTTCTAAATATTATAAAACTGTTAAAATTTAAAACTAATATACGGTTTAAAATTATTATTAAAAATGTCATTATTAAATAGACTTTGATACTCTGCCAATGTTTTTTTTTTTTTTTTTTATTATGTCAGAGCAAGCAAAGGGGCAGGTGGGCCACCTGATGGTAAGTGGTCACCACCGCCCATAAACACTTGCAACACTAGAAGTGTTGCAGGTGCTTTGCCGGCCTTTTATGGACAAATAAGCTCTTTTCTTGAAGGCCCCAATGTCGTAGTTGTTCGGAAACACCGCAGGTGGCAAATTGTTCCACAGTTTCACCGTACGCGGAAGGAAGTTGCGGGTGAAGCGGACAGTGGTGGAACCAACCATCCAGATGGTGCGGATGGAACAGATTTTTACGGCGTGTGGTCCGGTGGTGGAACTGTGCGGCTGGTAGTAGATGGAACAATTCCTCAGAGCACTCCCCATAGTAGATTCTGTACAGTATACAGAGAGACGCAACGTCTCTTCGCACTGACAGAGGATCGAGCCTATCGGAAAGCCTACGGTCATCGACAATTCGAGCTGCTCGACGTTGGATGCGGTCAAGAGAAAGGAGTTGGTACTGTGGAGCTCCGGCCCAGAGATGAGAACAGTACTCCATATGCGGTCGCACCTGAGCCTTGTACAGCTGAAGTCGGTGGGCCGGCTTGAAGTACTGTCTCGATCTACTGAGCACACCAAGCTTTTTCGAGGCTAATTTAGCCTTCGCTTCCAAATGACTGCGGAATTGAACGTCACTCGAGATTAAAAATAAAAAAAAAATAAATAAAAAATTAAATACCAATTGTAAAATTAAATACCAATTAAGAAAGTAAAAAATAATATTATAGGTTTTGTTCAATATAATTTTTAACCACCACAAGCTTTCAATTTTAAATTCGGCCGGTATGTTTTTTTTTTTGTTAGTTCATATTATTTAGTAGTCGTAGTAACAGAGACTCAGAATTTTTTTATAAATTTCTTTCCAACTATCTCTACGTTTACACAAAGTTTTTGGATTAAATGCAATAAATATGTCACCAAAGTAAAGCATCAAGTGCCAGCCCTAATTTCAAATTAACAGCTGCGACGTATAGAAAAAATCAGATGAACGTTCATTGAGACTTGCTAACATCAGAGTTGGAGCGTTAATTATTATAGTCTGGCGCACACACGAGAGTCTACGAAAGCTTTACTACCAATTTCGCGAAATTCAATTTCATACGTCATTGTTATGTGATGTAATAATGCAAAAATTGGTCGGTTTAGTGAAAAAGATTTTGGGAGCAACCCTAATTTTTAAGACAAAACTAACTGTAGATACTCCTTTACTAGCCAGAAAAAGATCTGATTAAATCAGGGTGTAGATTTTTTGTAGTTGGAACTAACACACTCAAAATTATAGTCATGGTTTTATTCTACTCGTAAAGCGCGTCACACACGGTGAAGATACTATAATATTTTATCTTAAGATACTGTTATATTTTATATTACAGTATCTTAACGCATCCGGTATCAGCGTTCGGACCATCATATTTCTTTTTGTCATTGCGTACTAAGACTCCTGTAGAACCGCCATCCTGTTACAAATGACGCGAAATTTTGTGGGTCATTTGTAACAGGATGGCGGTTCTACAGGAGTCTTAGTACGCAATGACAAAAAGAAAAATGATGGTCCGAACGCTGATACCGGATGCGTTAAGATACTGTAATATAAAATATAACAGTATCTTAAGATAAAATATTATAGTATCTTCACCGTGTGTGACGCGCTTAAAGATACCGTGCATATAATTTGTATATTAATGTATATAATATACTAATATGTACGGTACCTACATTTAATAAATACTTGTTGTGCAATTTTATTTCTATGATTTTTGAAGTGAAACTGCTTAAGGCGCATTGAGAGTAAAATTTCATAGGCGCGTCATGGAAATACCGTCACGTCATGAAGTAAGGTAACGATTTGGTATCGTTGAATCTTGCCAAAGAAGTTTCACATCTGACACGTGTGCTCAGCACACGCGCTCTTTTATGTATAAATGTTATTTCTATATTTATGTGAATTACAGTATATTTAGAATTCAAAGCATTTGTTTTTATCAGTCAGTTAAAAATAGTTTAGAAACCACGAGCTCAAATGAGTGTACTAATTATAAAGTTTATGTTTCAAATTGAAATGGCTCTTCACAGAAAAGTATGTATAGAGTTTTGTTGAGAAAAATTCAGATAAGTAAACTTTTACGATAATAACGACCTTGTTATTTTAATAAATAAAGAAACAAATGTAATCTGTTCTTACATTCAAATTCAAATTCAAATTACATTTATTTACAAGAATGTAGTTACAAAAAAGGTGTTATTACAATGTACATAAGAGAAGCATCCTTAAAACAACCTTAAATATCGATATTTCAAATTGATTTTTTTAAATTGAAATTTAATCCATACTTAATATTATAAATGCGAAAGTAACTCTGTCTGTCTGTCTGTTACTTAATCACGCCTAAACTACTGAACCAATTTGCATGAAATTTGGTATGGACATAGTTTGATACCCGAGAAAGGCTACCTTTTATTGCGAAATATGAACCTACCACGGGCAAAGCCGGGGCGGACCACTAGTTACTTATATATAGAACGTCATCTTCAAAACTTTTGTCAACCCATTATTTTAAAACTTAGTTAATACCAAAATTTTTGCCCAATTCAATCATACTGAAAATTGCTAAAATACCAAATATAACGCAAAATGACAATCGGTAAGTTGCTTCAAAAGGCTACAATAAGTTGGATAATCCTGGAAGGATTTATTTGCCCTCGCTTCAGTGGCAGGGGCGTATTCATATGTAACTTTTATTTTTTATTATTTCACTTTCCCGTTTGGGGTTCCGTTGGGAGATATATTTTTATAAAATACAAGCGGTCCACCCCGGCTTCGCCCGTGGTACATGTTTACGTTTTCTCTACATAAAAACCATCCTCGTACTTCCAGGAATATAATAAAAAAATAGTTTGGAAAATCCAAAAGTGCACGCCTCATAATTTTTTTTAATAATTATTTATTAATTATTATTTTTGTTTATTTAATAACAATTAAACCACATCGAATCAGACCCTGCAAAATGAAAGGGTTCTATTCCTGAGCATACTCAAGCGTAAGAGAAAAAAAAAGACTCGATTAGTAAAGTATTTCGGTCGCTATCGTGTTAACAAGAAAATCCTCCGCACATACAGACACACGGACGTCCAAGACAGAACTTTTTTAAACTGTTTTTTAACTAGTTTAAATAACAAAAATGACATCAAAAATATCATGAATGTTAAAAATAGTGTTTTTTCTTAATATGTGTGTGTATGTAATAACTTACAAGTGCAATGTATGATACATAAAGACATTTTAAGTTTGAAAAATCAGATGTTTTGCGCGAAGTGACAGTAGTACCCACCTCAACGCTTCGCTTATGAGGCGTGCAATAATTATCGAAATCGGTTCAGCCGTTCTCGAGTTATGCGCTTACCAACACATTTTGCGATTCATTTTTATATATAAGAGAAGATTATTGAGACATTTGGTTATTACGTCTCCTTGCTAGTTAAGTTGACAATATGCTTTCAGCAGAGGTTTAGAAAAAGGCAGAGGCTTGTCTATACTAATATTTTAAAGCTGAAGAGTTTGTTTGTTTTAACGCGCTAATCTAAAGAACTACTGAAACGGATTTGAGTAATTCTTTCGGTGTTAGATAGCCCATTTATCGAGGAAGGCTATAATATATCATCACGCTAAGACCAACAGGAGTGGAGCCACGCGGGTGAAACCGCGGGGTGCAGCTTGTTTTAACTATAGCGTAGTGTTTCTTCTTTTTAGATGGTAATATATTTGAGCTTGTAAAGATAAGTAAGTGTGTAAGTTTTCTGAAGAATGTGTACTTTATATACAAAGCCTTTTTTAAGTTTTGCTGAGTAACTTTATAACTAAGTGCATTCTTTATTATACTAACTTTATTAAAAAATAACTTTTTTGTACACATACAATAAAAATCTTACAAAATAACAATGCAATTTGTCTTTCTTAATGCCTTATACATAGTATACATATATATTATGTATAAAACGTCTTTTTTAATTATTTATACAGGATAAATTTCTTTTTTGGAGATTACATTAAAACAGTTTATTTTTTATTACAATTATCGGAATCTAAGAAAAGATGTAATTACGATGACTTCTAACACTTCTCTAACTAATATGAAGATATTGTACATTGGTTTATCCAACCTAACTATAGTACAGAATTTGTTTCTAAAATTGAAAATATTTTTCTGCGTTATTATTTTCACATCTATATACCTAGATATAAAAATGAAACCCGTTTTCCTTGGTCATGGCATCACGTGTGAACGGGTGGATAATTCTTTTTTTATTATATTCCTTGAAGTACGAGGATGGTTCTTATGTAAAGAAAACGTAAATATGTACCACGAGCGAAGCCGGGGCGGACCGCTAGTTTAAAAATAAGATTCAAATAAATATAAATGAAATAAGAGCAATCAATGAGTGAATGATTTTAACCTCCTGGGGCCTGCGGTCATATATATATTACATAAACAATAAAAAAATATTTCAACGCCATCTTTTGCGTAAATGCGGGAATAATACCTCAAATCGATGTAGTGGTATGTCATCCACTATACTAAACGGTTTTTGGTTTTATATGTGACAGTGATTTGAAGTATTCTCATTTCGAAGTTGACGGTGGCTGTGCGACGGCAAACACGTGGTCAGTAATCTTACATTTCTTCTGGAACCATTAGTATATTGCAGTATATCTTTGTATATCTAATGAAAACAGATATTATTTCTGCAACCGCAATAGTTATTTTGTAAGATTAATCTAAAACTCGTGAAAAATATGAATGTTTTCTTTAATGTCATACTGGTAAGACGTTTGGTCTCAATTCTTGCCTAATTGGTATTAGTTACTAGGGCCCCATGTATTACCTATATGACATTCTTTAGTTTATGTTACAGATTTTATTATAATTTTCAAGGATTATAAGATACTGAGATCTACCAACACATGGATGAGTCAAATATTGACCTATATGATGGACCTATGGAGTTTCTTGCCGGTTCTTCTCCATAGATACCGCTTTCCGAATCGGTTGTAAATGTTAATACTGTTATGACGATTCAAAAGTGCTTTTAGAAGAAGTCTAATTGAATAAATAAATGTTTGAGATGAAGATAATCCCCAAAATGATACCGATGAAGCCGCCCAAATACCAGAAAATGATTCTTCTTCCATTCGTCCAATGAGTATGAGTCATGTCAGAACAGAATCGTCACTATGTATGTCATCTTCAGTTATTGGTAGACCATCTCGGGGACGCACATGAGGTGGACCAAGCATTAGAGGAGGCTGACCGAGAGGATGGACTAGAAATAAGACCTACGGGTGGACGTGACAATAGAAATACACCGCCGCGCCGGTGCAAAATACTTGAACTGGTCGTTTCTCACCCTTAAAAATACCTATCTTTGAACCAAGGTACAAAAAATAGACACAGAACAATGGATAAAATAATAAATATTTAGATTCAAGTTTCAAAATATATAATAACTAAAAAACCATGTAGTTTTTCTTCATTTTCATAAACTTATTACACTTGGAACTGGGACCCCCTGTAATATATACATGACATAAAGAAAATCCAAGTTTTCCACGAAAGATTTTTTTTACCATTTTTTTGGATATCTATAATTGCATTAGAACAGATACAGCTAGTTTTTGTTAAAAAAGAAAGAAAAAAAAATCCTGGGTCTCAGGAGGTTAAAGTGAGCGCTTTTGAATCGTCATACAACAGAACCACCGTGCTAGAAAGTTCGAATACAAGCATACGGAACCCGTATTCTTCGAAATATTATAGAAAAATGTCTCAAAGCCTAGGGTTCGGACAATCTACTTTGAATCTATAGCGGCGCCGTCCATAAGACAGCTAAATGAAGTGGAAAATTAGAAGGTTTACTGCAATGACCGACGGTATCTGTATATTTTAACGGCTCTATATTTTACTAGCTTTCCGCCCGCAGCTTCGCCCGCTTTGTCTGAAACCTAACAAATTATATACCAAAACCTTCCTCTTGAATCAGTGTATCTATTAAAAAAAACCGCATCAAAATCCGTTGCGTAGTTTTAAAGATTTGCATACATGGGGACATAGGGACAGAGAAAGCGACTTTGTTTTATACTATGTAGTGATGCTCATTTTTTAGTGTTCATAATTATATACCATCATACAGGGACATAAAAGCATACGTACAACATGATATAAAATAAAATGGTTTTACTATCACTACATAGTATAAACAAAAGTCGCTTTCTCTGTCCCTATGTCCCTATGTATGCTTAAATCTTTAAAACTACGCAACGGATTTTGATGCGGTTTTTTTTAATAGATAGAGTGATTCAAGAGGAAGGTTCTAGTATATAATTTATTATGTTTTAGACAAAGCGGGCGAAGCCGCGGGTGGAAAGCTAGTTAACTAATATACAGCTATATATTTTAAGCAATAAATATCCCAATCACGAGATATATAAATCTCAACCAACACCAAGATATATCTTAATTATTGTAACGTGGAATTGATATAATTGGGTTGAGATCTAAAGATAAATCTGAAGATACACACGCAATATTCCAATACGATTGATCTTTTAGATTCCATCGTTGATAGATTTTGGTGATTATATTTAATTTAATGTTTACCTTTTAACCGATTGTTTTAATAGGAGGATGATGGTTTTCAAGTTTATTTGTTACTTAAAAAAATAAAAAAAATCGTGATGTAAGATTTTATCTTTATTTTGTATTAAGTACTTTGTCCTTTACGAAAAATAATATATTTTAACATTCTATAAGTTATCTCCATACTTTAACTTACAACATACAAGTAATGCCTATTATCTACACAAGAGGCAGTAAATATTCGTCAAGTAATATCAAGTTTGCCTCTACTTTAGTTTCAAGTTGAAACGAAGGCAATCGGGCATGTATTAATTTCCTTACAAAGGTTCCGCTTTAAATGAATTTTCACCGACCGGTGTAATGTTATTATGTTGTATCTAATAATATTATAAAGCTGAAGTGTTTGTTTGTTTGCGCTAATCTCGGGAACTACTGGTTTGGATTGAACAATTGTTTTGTGTTGAATAGTGAATTTAATACTGCTTATTTATAATGCTATACAATCACGCCACGACCAGGAGCAAAGAAGCATGCCATCAGAAAATATATTTATTTTTGAGAGCAGACTAAGTTGAAGGGTCTTCTAATAGGAGAATATAATATAAAGAGAATTAGTATTGATCACTTCTATCACCTTCAATATTTTTATCATATTTGCAACGTAATCTTAATCTTAATACTATTATAAAGGCGAAAGTTTGTAAGGATGTAAGGATGTATGGATGTATGGATGTTTGTTACTCTTTCACGTAAAAACTACTGAACCGATTACAATAAAATTTAGCACACATATAGAGGGTAACTTGGATTAACACATATGATAGGTTTTATCCCGGAAATCCCACGGGAACGGGAACTATGCGGGTTTTCCTTTGCAAACGCGGGCGAAGCCACGAGTGGAAATCTAGTTTATTAATAATTCCAAACCTCAAATCTGAACAACCACACCGACCAAGTGCACCAACAAATCGACAACAAAATATTAATTCATCAACAAATTTACAATTTCAGCGCCAAAAATTCAGCTCGTAGACGCTCCGTTTTTCATTAATTACCTCCTTATGGAACAATAAGGGTACAAGAGCTTCTACAGTTGAACCCTTGAGCGGAGTCGAGTGCAAAATTAATATTGATGCTCTGCTCAGAAGTTATCTTTGGTTTTAATAACGTTGTGTGTGATCTGAAATTAAATTTGTTATAGTTATCGAGGGCTCCTGAAAGTTTGTGATTTTGGGCGTTTTTGCGTAGGCTCTTGAGGTAATAATAATATAGGTAGTGTTGATATTAGGTGTTGAAATGTAGGAGGATATTGTCGGAGAATATATTCGGATGTAAAATGTATTAAAGTGGAATATCAAAGCTATCTACGTATTTGGAATATTTATGCTTAACCATGTGACGATAAAGTGACTTAAATTAGTGAAGATTAGAAAGAAAGATACAATTTGATTTGCAAGTGATATTGGCGTCGAGAATAATAATTTAAAAGACATAAGACAAACAATAATTTAGCTGCTAACTCAAAGACTTTATAAAATGCAATCATAAGCACAAGTAGGAGACAATTTTAATATTTTTTAAAACTATTCTTACAAATTTTATACTGTTACAAGTTAAACGGAATAGAGAAGCCGTGATAAAAGACGTTAGGTGATAAATATACGCAAGTAAATCAATAAATCGAAACACAATAGACATTCGCAGAGCAACAAAGAAATCGTATTGATGGCACTTTTAAAAGAATTTCGTCAACGTCATTCAATCGTATCTACGCACAAAGGGAAATAATAATTTAAGATACTTCGGATAAAAGGAAGCGAGAAAGTGGTAAAGTTTGAACAATTCGGGGCCAAAGGTGCCTCCCTGGAAACTCCGAACTACTTTTGATTCCGCTATGCTTTGTCTAACTTACTATTTGAATGGCTTCCAGTTCAATAGTTAGTTCTATTACAGAATGAATAGATTTTCTGAAGATGTTGTGTGCATTACGTATTGGAATAGATTCAGACTTCTTTTTAAGTTTCATTTTTCGGTTTACTTTTAACTAAATGAGTACAAAAGCTGTTAGGTATATAATATAAAAAAATTCCAACAAATTATTTAGGTTCAAAGATAAAAGGACGACAAAATAAAAACGTTTGTCAAAAACTGTATTAAATACAATATTATTATTTAACTGAACTGATTCGAAAATCCTACTACTATTATAAAGGCGAAAGTTTGTATGGATGTATGGATGTTTGTTACTCTTTCACGCAAATACTACTGAACCGATTACAATGAAATTTAGCACACGTATAGAGGGTAACTTGAATTAACACATAGGATAGGTTTTATCCCGGAAATCCCACGGGAACGGGAACTATGCGGGTTTTCCTTTGAAAACGCGGGCGGAAAGCTAGTGATTGCATAAACCATTAATTTTCGACGGACAATATGACTGTATACAACGTAGTATAATAATTATAGTTTATTATAGCTGCTCTTTTAAACTTGAAGAATAGATTCAGATTTAAATGCCTGTAGTGAAACAGATGGTCAAAGAGCAAGCAGTCCAAATGTTTGACAGAATGGGGACTGCGAAACATTTTTGCTAACTTTAATTCGACTGTCAAAGAACTAAGAACGGGAACAATCTTTCAACTTTAAGTGTAGCGAATTTCTTGTAGACTTGAAGCTATTTCAAGTTTTGCGTTTGTGATCATACTTTAAATATTGTGAAAGTGTTTGTGTTTTTGTGAAATAATTTCGATTTGTTGAGGACAAGGCGAGGCATAAGAGACGTGAAAGTAGTTTAATTGTAACATAAAATTATTAGTTTTTTATAACACTTTATTTTTGAAACATTGCAACGTGCTAGGCTCAATTATAATTCAAGCGGTAGGTACCTACCTAAACACAGAACATAAGTTTCATAAAATAACCAACTAATTAATATTCATACTTGAATAAGTTACAATTGTATCACATTTATTTCTTCTAAAAAGGGCGTCCACACAAATACAAACAGAGCAACCCACGAAATAATGTAAAGGTAAAAGTACTTTCTCATAAATTTGTGAATATTTGAAATTTAGATTAATCATTAATTAGGTATATCTTCAAAAGTTAATTCAATAGTATCTCTTTAAAATGAATATCTAATGAATTTCACGATATAATCCAATAATCCATCATAGTACTTCAACTATAAATATATCAGTAAAATATTCGTCCCAGCTCAAAGACGATATCATAAATATTTTTTCAATGAATAAAATTATAGATAATTAAATGCCCTCAATAATTCTCTTTATTCCGGTAAAAATCCCTTTTATAATATCGCAGCGAGCTTGAATACTAACAAATGAAATTCAATTGTAGATCTGAATGGTAATATAGAATGGACTAATATTAACGCAGCTCTCTTGCTACCTAATAAATGTTAATTCTATAGTCGGGCTGCGATTACACCGAAGCGTAATGTAACAGCGAAGTCTGGAGATATTGTTCAGTTCTAGAAATGCATAATAAATGTGAAAGTCACAGTCTATGGTTATATAATTAAAAGCAAAATTTTATATGACTCGAAACCCGATACATAATATCATATTATCTTATCATATTTTTTAAATTAATACCTACTGTGAATATTTTATTTATCTAAATAATGCAGTAGGTATTAGGCTGGTAAGATGATGCTATATTGAGCTACTAAATAGAAATGTCGTTAAAGTAATCGCAAGTTATTTAGGCAATCAATTGTTATAATTTTATAAAATTTTAAATAGACTTTATAAAGAAGATAAACATGAGAATGACATGCCTTTTTGGGTAGCATATTGTGTTATATCAAAGGATATAAATTTATAAAAAGTTGTAAGGCTTTTAGGCATTTTTTTTATAAAATTACACGTCTATGTAATAGGCAGCTCGCACCCTTCGCGTTCGGGAATAGATAAATATTTACACGGCGGCGATCTGCCATACTTGAGTTTAAAATTGTAATTTCATTGAAATCCGACGAAGTAATGACGTTTGAGAGCTTTTAGTGCTTTTATATCATCCCGGTGGCACAATGGTTGGCTTTCGACGAATATTATTTTGAATGGGAAAATTTTTTATCGAAAAAGTCAAATTATATAATTTATAGATATTCGTAACACATGAAAAGGAGCTGAATTATTTGAAAATTGGGTGAAGAAAATGATACAAAATACTTTTTAACCGACTTCCATAACCAAAAGGAGGAGGTTCCACGTTCATCTGTATGTATTTTTACTTATTTTTAGTATTCCTTGTTACTACCTCACGCTCGCTCATTACTCCCCCAAATTATGCAACAACAAAAAATACGTCAGCGCGATTCACAATCATTCCGCGTACCACGTGACCGTAAATAGATTACGAATCAAACGCAGGATCAAATTGTCTCCCAACTAAATACGTTTCCAAGACAAATAGAGTAACATCACAGTGAACAAACATAAAGATTGTCAACAACGTCAATTTTCCCGCACAAGGACGGAATGAAGAAGTGTATTATTTGGTTAAAATAATGATGTATTGGGTTTGACTAGACGTGCGCGATCGGCGAATTAGGGGGCTTTAATGCTGTTTTTTGGGGTTCCAAAACCTTTGTTTTAGTGGAACGGAATTTTTTGTGAGGTGTATGTGAAAAAATAAAGGAAATTCCGAAGAAACTCGGTTATTTGACAAAAAAGACATGAGAAACATGACTTGATTACTATAATGAAGTCATGTTTCTTATGTAGAGTCTAACTTAAATTTTTTAAGTAACATAATATACTTAAATAGCTATATATAAAAGTAATAACTAACTAACCTATCGGCTTAGTTAGTTATATTATCTTTCATTGAAATATTGCGTGAGTGAAATAATGAACGTTTTAAATTATTCAAGTTATTTAATCCAATATTTTTGTATAATTGACCACCATACAAATAAAATTACCAAATTTTATTGTTACAGAACCACAATTACGTAGCTCCCCTCAAAATAACGTTTTTTCCCAAACCCCGCGCTCTTGATAAGACTCCCATTTGTGTGTTTGTTCAATAAAAAGAGATTTTTGTCAATCTGTCGCAGCTTTCTCTTTAGTTACCTTATTTGAAACTAGTTTATTTATATAATATAAAGGAGATCTTATTGAAAAGTTCTCTAATGTATATTCTTATAGGGATTAAAATAGGTGCGTTAAATTTTTCCAGTATAATATATTATACTACTATTTAATATTTTAAAACCACTTGCAAAAGTAATTAGCTTTTATTGTGGTACATACGCTATCACACTTCTAATTTTCATCAAAACCTGTTCAATAGTCGTGAGGTGATTGAGTTACATATACGAGTACGACTATCTCTCCAAATATTAGATATTTGCTAATTTCAGTATAGTAATATTATAATATGTAAATTCTTGATAGAACAGTTGTTCTATAATAAAACAGTGATGTACACGTCGCATGTTAACAAACATCGACATTTGTCTTGACAAGCGTTGTTAATGGCCGCTCCAAATGTTGTGCGTTCATAAATGTATGACAATACTACATGTTGTACCTATATATCCAACAGGAATTGTACGAATACAGGAGATATCTTTTTTATGATTGATATATTTTAATTAGATTCAGAATTTTTTTTAAACTGTAAACGCTTTAAATTAGGTATCTATATGTATTATGACTCTACCTACTCTGATTATATTAAAATTAAAATTTAATAACACCACCACACAAAAATTTTACTCCACCAAAGTTATTTATACAAAAAAATGCTTCACACTTATTTAAAAAAAAGAATCGATTTTTTCAAGTTTGAACAGGACATTGGTATTGTTGGAATAGCGCTATCCTGCTTTTGGGCCGACGTCTGATATTTTTCTCAATCTTGTCAATTGCCCGTACTATATCTGACTTGTGTTTGTGTGCATGTTTATTTTAACGTATCTTGCAAAGTTGCCTAGACTCCGTTAATATTAGCCACTATAGGCGATCATTAGTTTAGGTGCACATAATAAATTAAAACATACATTAACACAACCATAACTCATCGCCATGACATAAAAATACGAAAGAAGGCATCCTGTGACAACCCTATTCCGATATTAAGAGAAATGGAACGAAAAATGCACTAAGAGGACAAAAGGAAAAGCCGGGTGATGTATTATTATAAACTATTCCATGAATAATTGAATCCGACAAGCGTAGCAAACAAATCCGTAACAAATATTATTTGCTATACCATTGTGAAGATTATAGGGCTGTGAGATATGGAATTTTTTATCGATAGTTTCGATTTGCACTTTATCATTTTTATGGTCGTGAAATATAAATATAATACGTACATTTTTGCTGAAGCGTATTGAAATAGATATACTTCTTGTACCCAATTTTGTCACGAAGCTAAAATTATATTTGTAAATCCATTATCCCTACCTAACTACTATATTATCTAATAACTAGCTGCTCCACGCGGTTTCACCCCCGTGGCTCCACTCCTGATAATATATAGCCTATAGCCTTCCTCGTTAAATGGTCTATCTAACACCGAAATAATTTTTCAAATAAGACCAGTAGTTCCTGGGATTAGTGCGTTCAAACAAACAAACAAACTCTTCACCTTTATAATATTAGCACGTGCAATAGTAACATGTGTACGTTAGTACCTATAAATATTTTGGTTTTGATGGGATCAATTTAAATTTAATATTTCAGTTTGTGTCATCTGAAAACAAAAATTATATTTAGTGCTTTACTTCACATAATATTACTACCACCTACTTTAGTTAACTTTTGAATAGCAACAAAAATATTAACGATAAACTGTACGCACAACACTAGCGGCGATGGGAAGGGTGCAAAGATTTTCTCTGCTAAGTTTCTTCGCTGATGGTGTTTCGGTGTAATCTGTACTATTTAGCCTAGCTCAGCTCTGTGTCATATGGGATTTGAATAGTCTGGAGTGGGATTCATCAAATTTAGACGAGACATAGGCATTAGGCATTAACAATAATGTAGTAGGTATGTAGAGACTAGAGATCGCTTACTAGATTGTAGATACTTAGTAAATTACATGTTTTATGTACATAGTCTTCTTTGTAATCAGCAACATCTCAAGGTGTTAGATGAATAATTTGACAATTTCATTTTTTTTATAATTAGGGACGTTTTACTGGATTCGTGTTCGTTACGTCTGGTTAAATAATAAAATGAATACGCATTAAAATGTTTAAGATGTAAGTCTAAGGCATTTATGAATCTCGCAGAATTACATAATATTTCAGTGAAAATTAAGGGCGATGTAAATAAAGTATTCTCCAAATTTTTTGTCCGATTTCAAGACACGTTCATAAAGATAAACATGACATTCGCAGGAGGGTCATTAGTCGTTATTTAGCTGTGAATTTCGTGAACAAGTGTCGCTTTCACGGCCTAATGAGACTTCAAGAAAACGCAGCCTCCCGCTGCGTGGAGATGGAATATTGTGTTTGAGCGTGTGCATTATAGTAATTTGTTTGTGTGTTTGGTTGGGGTTTCTTATAAACGTCTGGGACTTCTTTTGGGGTGATAGTGACAAAGTTGTCAATGTAAAAGTTAACTTAATTAGATCAAATGTAACAAAAATTAATAAGATTAGAAAATAGGGGCGGAATTCTCACTAGCACCTTTAGCGTTATCGTGGCGGCGTGACGGCTTAAATAATAAAATAGACCGCTATTATAAGCTAGAATATGTATGATCATTTTAATAATAAAAGCCTTTTTCACTCTCGACACAAATGATGGAGTATTTGTTATTTAAGTATTATGTTCAAACTAGATTTCCGCCCGCGGCTTCGCCCGCGTTTTCAAAGGAAAACCCGCATAGTTCCCGTTCCCGTGGGATTTCCGGGATAAAACATATCCTATGTGTTAATCCAAGTTACCCTCTATATGTGTGCTAAATTTCATTGTAATCGGTTCAGTAGTTTTTACATGAAAGAGTAACAAACATCCATACATCCATACATCCATACATCCATACATCCATACATCCTTACAAACTTTCGCCTTTATAATATTAATAGGATTAATCATGACTGATTACAACATCTTAAACTAAAATTTATAAATTCATGGAATATCATGAAGATCATTACACACTTACAAATCAGTGAAAAAACGTGATTATTACATTAAGAGAAGGTGTAGTACGGTCACACTGGGGAGCCCTTGAGGAATCCTCAAACCTCTAATGAGATGGGGCCCTAATGATGCCTGAGGGCTTCAAGAATCATTGATATCGGAATTTACTTTAAGTTTTTTAAGATTTATGTACTTAGAATAAAAAAATATGGATTTAAGTATCTTAAGTTTTTATGTGTGCGTGGAAAACAAATTATTCATTTCTAATGTATAATGTATAACGATTAAGGATAGCGTAGCGTAGCGTAACTTCATCAATGTAACAGGTGGTTAGAGCTACAATTTATCATGTAAAAACACAATATGAATTTTTGATTTGCTAATATATCTCTGATTTCTTTTATAATCTTTTCTAAATATTTGCAAGTCCACAATCAAGCTAAGAAATAAATTGCATTAAAACATTTCTAAAAATTGAAAGATACTAAATTAACAAAAATTACATTTTATCATAACTATAGACCTAATAGGCTTACGATCTGCGTTTTAGTTACAATCTCATTGCACCATAAAACAAGTTCTTCCAGCACTTGAAACATCACTGTAATATTACGGCCATATCTCTCGATCACGGTGAATGAAGATGAACACACGGACATAATGACTATGTAGGTGTTATTTCATATTAGACGATATCCACCACATTACAGTGAGTAACGATTTCATTATGGTCAACGTGTTGAGATTTTGTACGCGATTTATCGGCCATTTTGCTAAGTTGTGATTGGTTGAGATTCCTGGAAATATGTATGTACTATTTAGTGTAAGGGGAAGTGAAAATGAAGCATTGGTTATGTTGTAATATATTCCTTTATGAAATTACAGACTTAACGGTATTGTTATATTATGTTTTTTCATAGCTGTATATTATTGGTATCTATCTCGACGTTTTGAATACTTTACAGCGAGGGTGCTCACGAACTGACTGATTCGATGATGATTATTTGATTTTTGCTAAGTTTATTTTGCTCATATTACTTGTGGGCATGGGAATATGTGTAAAAACTAGTGGTGTTTCGTGAAATTTTTTTGAAGACGAAGACATGTTTAGTAGGTAGTCATAATAATATGAGATTCTACTACTATCATTAATTTTTAATGCATCTATGTGTTAATTTTGATACTATTACATCTGCATTAAAATGCTGTATTTAGGTGGGTGATGATACCACAGACTAATAATAATATACTACGTATATGATACTATTAACTCTACCAGATATGATGCTTCTCCGTAGTAATTTTTTGAACCATCGTATCATGCAATTACAATTACATCAATTTCAAGGCACTATTCATCTTGTTTTCCTTATTGTTACGTCATCCTTTAGAATGTATACATTTTTAACAGCTACAATATCAGTCCTTTGATATATTATGTGGGAGCAATTCAGCAAGTTGAACCGAATACAGTACAAAGCGCGAGTGCAGCGCCGCAAATTGAGTTACAAAACGATTCTTTTGCGGCTGTGTGTCTCAAACTTTTGCCAAATATAGGGGTTAATTGCTTTTCTTTAGTGAATTTGTCTATAAGTGATTGGATGTATATATTTAGTTTTCTGTGAATGGGAAATTTTAAATTTGTAACCATTATAAATTGTCTATATTTTAGGGTCATTCAGGTTAGGTTTTAAGGGGCGATATCGAAAAATGCGACTGATTGAAAAAAGTTACACCAACTAAAAATCAAACATTGTTCGTTCGAGTCAATGTTAATTTTTTTGTAATGTAGTTCGCATTCATAGCCATAATCAATATTTTTCAAAATATTTAGGTAGTACCTACCTCAAATTAAGAACGAATATATCTTTCCCGATAAAAAGGTAAATTGAAGACACAAGCGGTACTGATACTGATACTGGATTCGGTCCCCGCGCACCCTCCAAATAATATAATCCAATGATATACATAAAAATCCTGAAAATAAATTGAAAAAAATATAATAGAATAAAAGATTGAGCATCATCGCTGGCAGCAGGTGACGTCAGCGCATGTTCGTTAGCTCGCTTCATTACTGCATGCCCCCATCCTGGGGTTCCTCGTCAAAATAACGTATCCATAAACACTTATAGATTTAGTTTTTCGAATATGTGATCAATATGTATGATGTAAGAGGGTTGGGTTTTGAATGGCAATAGATAGTGATTAGGATAGTATTTATAATGGAAATTACTTATATGGTTCTTGTTAAAAAGTCTATGTGCTATTTAACCCATTGACCACCGTAAGGCCCGATCGGGGCGCGACACAATAGATTTTCTATTGTGTCTGTGATTCCGAGGACTGATGGATTAATGCAGAATTTCTGACCAAAATTTCATACATACGATTCTCGTTTACGTGATCTTTAATAAATTCTCATTTACCAAGTATCTATCGTGAGTAGGTACTATATAAGTTGACAATTCTTCCCGCCTTAAGTGACACACACGACACTTCACTTAAGACGCTCACACACTAGTCTAACATTGGCTCATTGCGATAATCACAGGATCCAAATCAAAACAAGGTTAACCTATGAGGTTAATACATAGCTGATTTCAATGGACCTTCATTAGATGTGGAGGGTATTGCAAATATTGGAGGTTTGTCCAACTGTTTGGCAAATGGAGTGGTCGCATCCGTGCAAACATTCATTAGGCAGATTAATTGTAGCTCCTAATGGCATACTTTGGTTCAAGTGTTCGATGGATAAATATTTGATATTATATCTGTAACTATGTGGTTGTTGTTTAGGGTGTTAGCATGTATGGAGGATGCAATGTGTAATCATTGAAGCTACGAGACCTTTGCTGTTTGGATGTTATTTTGATAAAAGATATGAGATTATATAGTTTGAAACGAATTTAGGTACTATGTAATGTAATGAAGCTAATATTTTATTGTAATTACAAAAAAAATCGTCTAATAATGACCCAACAGAAGCTGTCCAATCTAAGCGTGGCTTGCCAAACGTGTTAACTTTAAATAGCCTTTAAGTTTTCTTCTTTTTTGGTGCAAATTTCAGAAGTTTTTTTTCATAAAATCCTTTTCCTGACATTGACGAATACAACAAAAAGAATAGTCGAAACCGTTCCAACCATTCACGCGTGATTGTACTCAAATGGAGATTTATTATTCTGTATAGGGATTGTGCGTCTTTTATTTGTATAGTTTGGTTAAAAATTTGGATACATCTGTCGCCAACGTCCATACCACGTTGAATACACCGGTTCTCGTCCGATCACCGAAGTTAAGCAACGTCGGGCGCGGTCAGTACTTGGATGGGTGACCGCCTGGGAACACCGCGTGATGTTGGCTTTTTGATTTTTTTTTTAAATGTAGAATTAATATTGCGTTATTTCTTAAAACAAAATTTTAAAGCTCTATTATGTATGGACAAGTAGATATGAATCATGTGTGTAAGCTTTATTTTTTGTACATCCTTGATCTTGTGAATATAATGGGTGGTTAGTAATAATAAAAATGAATGGTATCATTTTAGCATAAATTGTAAACCAATTCACATACTTAATACTTATTAGGTAAATAATAATATTTACCTAATAGTTTGTAAAATCCAAAAGTGCACGCCTCATAATTTTTTTTAATAATTATTTATTAATTATTATTTTTGTTTATTTAATAACAATTAAACCACATCGAATCAGACCCTGAAAAATGAAAGGGTTCTATTCCTGAGCATACTCAAGCGTAAGAGAAAAAAAAAGACTCGATTAGTAAAGTATTTCGCTATCGTGTTAACAAGAAAATCCTCCGCACATACAGACACACGGACGTCCAAGACAGAACTTTTTTAAACTGTTTTTTAACTAGTTTAAATAACAAAAATGACATCAAAAATATCATGAATGTTAAAAATAGTGTTTTTTCTTAATATGTGTGTGTATGTATTATCTTACAAGTGCAATGTATGATACATAAAGACATTTTAAGTTTGAAAAATCAGATGTTTTGCGCGAAGTGACAGTAGTACCCACCTCAACGCTTCGATTATGAGGCGTGCAATAAGTATTATGTGAATTGTTGTATACATAGGCGCTTTATGCGCATGCTGAATGCCGATACAGTTTATATGGGGGACGGCGCGTACGCAGTCCCCACTACCAAAAATAACGCGTCCGAGTTATCCACATTAGGGATAATCGCAGAGGTCAACCCCGCCGCAGTGCAATGGCGGGGCCTCGCTCTGGGGGAACCGCCTTCCTGATCACGGTGTCCCCTACGCCAGGTAAGTATGAGTTCGCCACGGTTTCAGGGGTATTTACGTGTTCTGAAAAAAACTTCTATAGCGCGAGCTTAAAGCTCGTAAAAGAATAGTGGCGCCATCTGTTGTTACGGTTTAGAAACTGGCAGGTACAAGAAAAGCTTTTCTGGTGATGCCAATAAAATCGAATCTTTTACATTTAATAATAATATAGATTACTTATCTTAGTATTTTAAAGAAAATTTTTTTTTTATAATTTGACTTATTCAAGTATTATGATCCGCCAAATACATTAATATTACTTAGAACAAGGTTTTTGGTTCAAATACTTAATGAACAACCAATTCGTCTCAATAAAGAGAAGGATTTATTAATTAAGTCAATTTAAAATACAAAGAAAAACCGTACAAAACCTGTCAATAGTGATGCGATAACGTAATAATCGATAAATGACGTCAATCGTCGCGCACGATCACTTCCCAAAAGGCACGTTACCGATTTTGGACGGCTTCCAAACTAATAGTGAGTAGACAATGGTATCGATCAACAATGCCTTTATACTCTCGCAGTGAAAACGAAACGATTTTTATCGATGAATGATAACATCACTATTGGTGTTTACTTTCTTCAATGGGCTGCGAAATTGGATTTCATAGCTTTATTTTCTGTTGTTTTTTTGGAAGAATTATTTGGATGCAAGAATAGGCAGATTTTTCCGGTGAGAAATTGAGAAAACTCATGATACTTACATAATTTTCAAGATATTTTTTATAATTTTTAAAAGTGTTCAATTCACACACAATATAATGAGAGCTTATTCGTAGGCTCAAGCTTTAAATAAGATTAAACGCATTGAATTGAAGGTAAATACTTTACCCAGTACAAACATCTTCATTAGGTACCCGTATCTTACTTTCTTATAAACCTAAGAAAAATAAAATAAAATTTTTACACCTAGTACCCTGTACCTACCTACCTAATAAGGTAATACGCTTACAGGTAAGAATTTAAAATGATATACCTAATTCAGGTTGTCAACAACGTTAAATGTAGTATAAACAATATTTAATTCAAAATATGATGATATTATTAAAAGACAAGTAACCGAATATTATAATGGGATTCGAGATAAAAATAAAGAGTTTTTAAAATAATTCAATAGCATTTTAATTTATTCGTTCATAAGAAAATAAATTCCTCCTTATAATATTACTCTTGACTGGTATATATACCACGTATCAAAAGGCATACATTGATATACGTAAAATAAGATTTTCGAAAAGACAAATAGCGTACGGCAAACTTTCACCCCATGCAAAAAAGTGATGCACTATAATTGATGGGTTCACTATTTTTGATCGAATATCGTTTATAATATTTTTTGTCGCCTGACACTGCCCAGGCGGTAAGTACAGTTGTATAGAAAATTGTTTAGCAAATATTATATTCAGCTTGCTTAAATATCAAAACTTCAAAAAATGTATATGTATATTGTAATCTAAAATAAAAGATATAAGAGAGAATAAAAATACAATTAATATGACTTAAAATAAACATTAAAGAATTGGATTCGTCAGATAATAGACCCTTTTAGTATTTATCGAATTTAAACATACCTACCTATTTTATATCTCTAACTATAACATTATTTAGACTTATAATAATTTAAATTTGTTTGAACTGTACATACCTCTATTTTTACGAAATAAAAAAAAAGTATGCGTGTACTAGAGTACACACGTAAGAAGTGAAACTTCTTTATGACCTTAAAAATGTCACGAGTATGGCGTAACGCAAAAATGTCACGCATACGGCGTAACGCAAAAATGTCACACTAAATTTTTGTCCAACCCCGATAAAGAAGTTTCATTTCAAAAATAAACCTAAAATATTATTTCAAACAGGCTTTTCCCACCCAGCGTACCGGCGTCACACTCGAGTAGCAAGGGTTGATAAATCGCAACAATTTTAGAGTGCATCTAACTACGGGCTAAGATTTATCTTTCACTGCTGACATGTCATTACTCGTTGGTGCCCGAGCTCAATATGCGTGGAGATTCATTTTTGACAACCTATTGTTTATTGATCATAACGAAGTTTTGGATAGGGTTTTTTTGGATTTGATTCGATTATGGATACGGTTGTTTCTTCCGGGGGTGTTTTAATTAATTATATGTAGTGGCGTAGTAGACATGTAGACTGTAGAGTCATCGTTCTTAGTACAATTTATACACTCTTATGAATATGGGCTATATTTTAAATAGTTTTAGGTCATTAATACTTTACTCTACTACTCTACTATGTACTTAATAAACTCATCTCTGTATACATGAAATATAATATTAATTTATAACATATTCTTTCTAGTTTTAATGCCATACATAGTACGACAGTCGAAAAATATAACGTTACTATTAAATAAATTAATCAGTGAAAGTTGTGTGAAATACAATAGCTAACCTTTTAATAACTTTAATAATAACCTTCTCATCACTACCATTATCCGTAGTCAAAATAAACTTCCAGTTCCTATCTTTCTTTTGCTTTTCATACTTATTGTTCCACAGGAAATTAATGAGCCTATTACAAAAATACACTCAAAATTCACCTTTTTGTACAACCAACAAGACCAGCCAAAACAATTCATAAAAGTATGGCCTCAAAGCGATTTTATAAGCTCACTCTATCATATAATCGGGACCGTAAAACGTGCAGTCACTTGAAACTTCCCAAGTTCAGAAGTTGGACCTTATTACCAGCGGTCTGACAGAACGACGTAATGGCAATCACTTCATTTGAGTTCGGGTTTCCTAGGAACGTTGAAATAGTCATTTTTATAGTGGCTGATTCCATGGTTAAAAAATGGTAATTTCTTTATTTTATTCTTAGTAGGTTCCTTACAGTATGAGGTATGAAAAAATTATTACACTACTTACAAACACACACGCCATACCTACCTATAATTCTCAATTCACCAAACGATTGAAATCATATTAAAATAAAACATAATAATATGTGTAGACTAATTTTATAACAATATTTACACTTCCAAATCTACAAATTTACAAAATCATTGTGTGTTGTAAATAGATTATGTATTTTATATTTATATTTTAAATAACTAACGTGTCTATATATATAAAAATGTTGTGTGGTTTTATGAAACCACGGTAAAAGTGAAACTGTTCGAACGGTTCCGAACACTGCTTTGTGTAGCGCATGTCGCGTGACGGTCGGCTGCCCAGTAGGTATACCTACTCGGCAGCCGCGATACACGCGACATGCGCTACACAGACCAAAAAGTTTGAGACGATGTAATAAAAGTTTCACTTTAAAAATGAAACCCGTTTCGCGTTGTCACGGCATCACGTGTGAACGGGTGGACCGATTTCGATAATTCTTTTTTTTTATATTCCTTGAAGTACGAGGATGGTTCTTATGTAGAGAAAACATAAATATGTACCACAGGCGAAGCCGGAGCGGACCGCTAGTTATTTATATAAACGGATACTGTTCATTCAGTTAACAACATCTCACATGGAATATCTCTCGAAATCAATATCCTTACCGTCATAAACAATTCGCAAGGGTGAATAAGAAACAATCGTTATAGTTTGTAATGTTCAGTTGACCCTCCATGGAGTACTTTGTATAATACCGTTAGTGTCCGTCCAGCCTATGTAAATGTGAATAGATTGAGTTTGCGCTCCTTTGGTAATGTTGCCGTAGTTTTATCCTGTAAATTGTATGAATAACTTTTGGTAAAGGTATATTGAGGGTGTGGAACAATTTGTGAGGGACGGAAAGTCTATTTTCTTTTAGGAATTGGTGAATTTGTGAAAAAGTTAATTATTACGCTCTAGGTGTTGAGAAAAGTAATATTATGTTGATATTATCATTAATGGTGTGTGTTAGTGTCCGTGGTATTGCGATAATGTTTGTAAAAATTACTATATGGGGCATGGGCATTATATTACAAGTTGTAAATAACAGGAGAAAGATATTAGTTACCTACTAACTACTAACTACGAAAATAGTACCTAGGTGTTGAATGACTAAATAAAAAAAAAATGTTGTGTGGTTTTATGAAACCACGGTAAAAGTGAAACTGTTCGAACGGTTCCGAACACTGCTTTGTATAGCGGATGTCGCGTGACGGTCGGCTGCCGAGTAGGTATACCTACTCGGCAGCCGCGATACACGCGACATGCGCTACACAGACCAAAAAGTTTGAGACGATGTAATAAAAGTTTCACTTTAAAAATAACATTTTATCAGTAGGTCTGACAATAAATTTGATATCGGCTTCGCTTGCTGTGTATTAAACCTTAAAATATAAATTTTAAATACATAATATTACATAAATCTTCCTCTTCAATCACTCTATTAAAAAAAACTGCATCAAAATCCGTTGCGTAGTTTCAAAGATTTAAGCATACCGTACGTACTTTTTTTATACTATCTAAAGAGCAATCAAAAGTGAGCCAAATCAGTACACCAAGCAGTTTAAGTTATTTCAAGTTAACCTGACCGTAGCTTAATGTTAACTTGTACCATTTATCACTGTACGACTACATCGACTAGATTTCTGTATTCATTTGCAGTCGATGCTATTAATCAGCTCTAGCAAGATTCTGTTTTGTTTGACTGAATTTGCTTCTTACATTGAGATGTGAAGGTATGGACAGGGTAGGAAGTTGCTTATATTTATCAACTAGTTTACCGCCCGCGGCTTCGCCCACTTTGACTAAAACCTAATAAATTATATACTAAAACCTTCCTCTTGAATCACTCTATCTATTAAAAAAAACCGCATTAAAATCCGTTGCGTAGTTTTAAAGATTTAAGCATACAAAGGGACATAGGGACAGAGAAAGTGACTGTCTTCGTGGACAGATGGGACAGCAATGTATTGAGACATTGGGTCAAAATCCATGTCTCAAGCAGGTTGTAAATGAAAATAAGATTGTTTTTAATATTAAATAGAATTATAATACTAACATAGTTTTTTTTAAGGCCATTTTACTAACAAATATATGGATTTAAATTAATCTGAAACAAATGAAATAAATAAATAAATAAAATAAATATACAATGTAGTGATATAAAGGAAATAATTTTTTACAAAACAAATACAAGAAAAAAAAATTAAATAAGAGGGCAATATTAGGTTAACTCTACTAGGTTCAAAATAATGTTAACGAAAAATAATATTCAATTCTTAAATTGAGTTTATTGGAACATATTAAAAAATTCAGCGAAATATTTAGAATAGAATTATTAGAAATTAACCTTTTAACAAGCGTAATAATTTTAATTGGTTGTTCACGTATATTACGATATACCTATAAATCTTATATATAAAAATGAATCGCAAAATGTGTTGGTAAGCGCATAACTCGAGAAAGGCTGAACCGATTTCGATAATTTTTTTTTTATTATATTCCTTGAAGTACGAGGATGGTTCTTATGTAGAGAAAACGTAAATATTATGTACCACGGGCGAAGCCGGGGCGGACCGCTAGTATAATTATTATATTTAAAAACATTCTTGACATTAAATAAGCTTACTTCTGAACTTTAAGTCCACGTTTTTACTAATAGGTAACTATTTTGTTGTCTGCCACGTACTCAAGTAACATATTATAGTAGCGAACCTAAGTAATTGATTAGTGATGTCCAATTCATTTTTTGTAGGACTAAACTATACTAAAAGAAATCATGGTCTGTAGCTTGGTGCAAAATTTAAAGTTTCTATTACTAATTGTAGTTAGTACGTTTAGTGAAGTCCCATGTCCCCAAGTGGGGTAAGGGGCAGATGCGTTATGCATACATCTGTTTCACTGATCGATTTTATTTAGGGACAAGTAGGTGATCAGCCTTCTGTGTCCTGCCAGACCGAGACATTTTTTTTCTTCGTCTCCACCGGGAATCGAACCCAGGACCCCTCGGTTCTACGCTCAAGCGTCAACCACTGTACCAAGGAGGCGGTCAACTAATGTTAAGGGTGTGCAATGTGCATTGATATTCATGTCACTAAGTTAGCCATTAATTTATAACTTCGCATATTTTTATGTTAGAATATTTCAATAAGAGCCATCGTTACTGAACAGTCAAAAATAATTTTTGTTTACTTCGTCTAACGGTATTTTAATTTGTTAAATTTTGTTTATATTTTTATAAGCACCGGTAGATCCAAAAATTGCCACATCCAAACAAACTTCGCCTCTTTTAACAATGTGTTAGTACCTATATAAATTATGTGTTATACATAATACATAATCTATATACACACACAAAGGATCAGATAATTTCGCACATCCACGTTTGTTTGCGCAGGTCTGGCTGATAAGAGCTGTGTAAACAGCCCGTGACCCGGCCGATGGCTGACGGCTACTGGCAGTAAGCTAATACAATGATTGACGCGGTTGATTGAATACTGTGTGATGTACATTGAAGGTTTTGTTCGAGGAATAGTTTTCGATGGTGTACTTTGCAAGCGATGTACTTGAAAGCTTTTTTAAAGTGTGCATTTTATTATGTAAACTAATACGGTGATTGACGTGGTTGACTGAATAGTGTGTGATGTACATTGAAGATTTTGTTATAGGAATGGTTTTTTGTAACGTACTTTGCCAGTAATGTAATTGTGTATTGTCTGTCATCTATTCAGTTATAAATAAGATTTTAGCATTACCAATTTGAATCACTTTTTTAACATATTAGTATTCAACTCGTCTTATCGACTCTACAATACCTGTACTCACACTCTCACGGTCAGACAATCAAATATTTTTTCCTGTTATTTTTACTATAAATAGTCTTTCTCCTTAAGTAACTCGCTATAATTACAATCAAAGAAGGACGAACCACTTTATTAAAAAAGAAACAACTATATAAGCCCACCCATAACCCCATTTATCGACTATAAGATAATTCCTATTGTCCAACAATGGCCTGTTTGTTTGCCCTTCGATTTGCATTGTGTCCAGTGATTTATTGCTCATTATATCTTGGTCATTGCACTGCTGTGAGTCAGCATTAATGTAACTGCTAATAGATGGTTGAATCAACTATCTTAGAGGCTTTTAATGTGGTTCAAAGTGTGTTTAAAAACAGACTAAATCTCTTGGAGTATTTATTTAGTACTATACAATCAGTGTCGAAATAAAACTATGCTTGGGGCTTAAATACATCGCAGATTTATTTATTTATACAGTAGAACCTCGATAACTTAAACCTCGATAACATAAAAACCTCTGTAACTTCAAAAAATAATACCTTCCCTTCCCATCAGAGCCCAAAACCTCTTTAACTTAAAATACGCAACCTCTATAACTTAAATAAATAATCCCTGTATTGGCCCTCAGTAACTTAAAGAAATGGGTCCACAACCTCTATAACATAAAATTATTTGTCAATGAGTCATTTTGAAAGAGTGTCAAAACAAAGGTTACGGTATTTATTGCTTGCACGTGTTTACTATGTATTGTTAACGTAAACCTATTGTTTGCTTTATCGAAATTTTTCAAAGCTTTGCGGCGGATAGCTTTATGACAACGACTTACTTGCATCATAAGTTTTTGATAATTGTCCTGGAAACTTCGCTTTACTTACTGTGTGATAAAACTGGCTTAAAATGAGTCCAAAAAGAAAACTAACAACCCTCATCTACGCTGATAAATTAAAAGCTATAGAAGCAGTGAAAAATGGATAGACCCTTGATAACTTAAAACCTCTATAACTTAAAATATTTTGTGTTTCCCTTGGACTTTAACTTATCGAGGTTCTACTGTATATACTACCTTTAAGTTTTTACTTTTAACGTACCTACTTATAATATCTTATAAATTTATCTCACAGGAAGATAAATAATATACCTGTCTCTGAATAAATGAAAAATAAAAAATATTCAGTAAAAATAGAAAACCGCTCAATGTATTGCAACGATCTCTATTTTTCCGTTTCATTGAGTAAAAGGTAAATAAAAAAGGATTTTCAAAGCTAGATCCGAGTACTAATCGCTGGCCAGTGGCCAATAACTGTTAGTTCAACGTGATAGCCGTTTAGATCTACAAAGCTTCTTGTTTTATCCTATATCAATGGACCACAGCGGTGGTACTCTTTAGGGCCTATCGAATAGAGTTTTAAATGACTAGGAGTCGTCCTTATTTATTTATTTATTTGGAGAACACACAGGTAACAATTGCAAACATAATAATATAGCATTATCGTAACAATAGGTTAAAATCTTTCAATATATTCCTGATGAAAATAGGAATAAAATTATAAAAACAGGAATAATTATCAGACTCTGAAATAAAGTATTTTTAAATAACTTCAAGCTAATCGATAAATACAGGAATATCGATATAATATTGTATTATTGGAAGTAATTAGAAGTTTGCTTCTGGTGAAGTAGTTTAATTGGTTTTGTAGAGCTTTCTTTCGCAAAAAAATATTTTCTATTTATAAAATTAATAGAAGATAAATTAAAAAAGAAGAGAAGGCTGTTATCTCGTCACGCTTATAAATAAATAAATATTTCAGGACAATTTTCACACACGGCACGATCTCATCCCATACTAAGCTTTCGCTTGTGTTATCGAAACATGGCTGATTAACATAGGTACATATATATAATTTTAAATAAATACTTATATAGATAATTAACACCCAGACACAGAGCAGACATCTATGTTAATCACACAAATATTTATCCCGGGTGGGAATCGAACCCACGACCTCTGGCTTGGGAGGCAGGGTCACTACCAACCAAGCCAACCAGTTAATCAAATCTTCATATTACTTTTATTCAAAGGAACACATACAAAATAATTCTTCTCCAAGGCACACTTAATTAAAATTGATCCGGAAAGCGCTAACAGAAACAAATTATAAGGTAAGGAAACAAAGTACCGGACTTAATTACTTAACGTAGACAGTAATCTGGCGAAACGGGGGCAAAATCGATAATTAGTAATCTCATTAGAGCCTAACGAGTTCTCTTAAAAGTTTTGAGTGAAAAGTTCCTCAATAAGCTTCGAGATGACGTATAACACGAATTACATCATTACGGATTTATTAAGAATTCAGGTGTTAACTTTATTGTTATTGGAAGCTGGTACAGAAGTTTTGAGTACCTGTTATAAGAACCTCTATAAAAACACACCTGTAATGCCTGCTCGAAGGTTTAGTATCTGTACTTATAATAGCTAAAGAGTTTATTTGTTTGAACGCGCTTATCTCAGGAACTACTGGTCCGATTTGAAAAATTATTTCGGTTTTAGATAGCCCATTTATGGAGGAAGGCTAATATCATTACGCTGATACCAACAGGGGCAGAGCACTGCGGGAAAAACCGCGGGGCACAGCTAGTAGTGAATACAATCGTAAATTAATTGCATTAGGGCTTATAGATAACATGGTTATATCTATACATTCTTACGTAGAGTATGTAATTTGTTACAATGCAGATATTAAAAAGGAATTTATATACAAACATAATTTTTTGATACTGAAAGTTGCAGCGTCTCTCTTTGTAAGGTTTCTAGCATTTTTTAGTTGCATCCATAGCGTAATATTTATCCATGATAATTTTAAAACCGCATGAATAATGGCGATCCATAATTCAAACAATTCACGAATTTAATAAACCTTTTAAACTGGAATAGGCGTTCATTTAAAATTAATTAGACTTGGCATCTTACTCTCTCCGCCTTGCCAATGTCAGCCAATGCTACCTGCTTCTCATTAATTGTGGTCACGTGCTAACTTGATATCCTATTTGGAAAACTTAACTCACTTTGAATATATTTATGAACATTTAAAATAGGTTTTTTTTGATTTTTCTGAATAAATAATAGTAGTATGTTATAGGAGTAGAAATGAATGAGAGAAAGAAGTGATATTTTTATTCTGAATCGACATTAACTTTTGATTTGATTGGAATTATTACGTATTCACAAGTTTGAGTAATTTTTTGTACGGAATCGATAAAAATAACTTCGATAAGAAAACCGAAGTTTCAATGAGTTTCCTTATTTCTTCCATGTGATCACATCAGATCATCACCCTTTATTTCTTCAATTTGAACATATTACAATGTTAAATTCTCTTTCTTCTTTTAAATGCCGATTCCTTGCAAATTTATAAATGAAGAATTTAATCAACCAACGCAACCTCTGCAGTGATAGTAAACCGATTTAGACTGAGTACATAATAAAATGATTTATTAATATAACTGTTCGAGTGGCTAGCGCTAGTTTACTGGCGCCTGGCTATTCCGATACTCGGCTTAGTTTGACGCATGACAAATTTATGAGCCCCCAAATTCTCTGGTACTGGTTTCGCGTAGATTTTTGCTGTTTAATTTTTGTATCGGGTCAATGGAAACGTTTCAAAAATATTATACTGCAATACCTATATGTACTTTATTCTACAACAAAAAAGGCATGGAATTAGTTACAAATTGACCCTCTGATATTCAGTTTTTATTACATGCGACGTTCACTTTAATAATTATTTATTCACAATAGGAAATAGTTGTAGATAAGTATTATACCTAAGTTAAAAATACCTGCTTTATATCTTTTATCACACGTATAGTAAATACAAATAATCTTGTTTTTCAAATATCTCCTCAAATAAATTATCAATCATTCTACGAAAGGAATTTGAATACATTTATTTTTTTAACAATTTATCAGAAAACCATAACGCTAAGTGTTATAAAATAAATACAGATACCATCGAACATCATTCACGCAAGAGGAAAACGTAAGAAAAACACAAATCCAAAACGGAACGATAAAATGTGTTATTGCTTACTTAAAATTCGCCAAAAATCAACATTTCAATTCTACGCGCGCCATAAAAGTAGAAAGATGGATTCCTCATAAGTTCCCTTACTATTTGTTTTCGAGAACTATTACAATATTATATTTTGGATATTGTCAATGTGACTTATTTAGTTTTCAAATCTCTTTCATTTTTTTCTCTAGGTGGATCGTTCTGGTTTAGCTGGCAGAAATTATTACTACATGATTTATTTACACTTACAAAAATATGTTTTTTAACTTGTAAGTAGAGAATTATTCCTTGGTAGAGTCTTGAAGTAGACATTTGAGACTCTTGTTTTCTGTATTTGTACTTAGTGCCTTTATTAAAACGTCTCATCAATGTTTTATAATTACACGACGCGTGAATAGATCTAATCTTTGAATGGAGCCATTTACAAAGAGAAGAAGAAGATCGTATTTTAGATGTCATTGTGTTTATCATATAATATATTATATTAATAATTAATTTACATTACACCTGCTATTTATTTGTAATGTCCATATAGTAAGTCCTGAAAACAGTTGAAGGTCAAACTCACTATCGAATAGTTACGATTTGAGTGAGTCGAGAACACATAGTACGTGTCAGTAATCTTTCAAAAGATTCCAATATTATACATGAAATTCGTTTAATGTCTTGTTTAGTGTGGGTGAAATGTGGAGCAAGTGGGAATCATCTAAAAGTGTTATTGTCTATTTACATTTTGGATATTATAGTTTTTATGATAAAGTTTTTATGTAAAGTCTTATTGGAAGTCAGAGAGATTTTTAAAAGATGTGACCTACTCTGTATATCTAGGATAAGTTAATTTATTATTATAATCAACACATGTTAGGTAACAATAACAATAATAACAAAAAACTACCTATTACCCATTGAGCCTCAAGTGGCCCGATCGGTCACAATCAGATCATTAAGTACTTAATGATCTAAGGTCACAATAGATTTTCTACTGTGTCTGTGGTTATTAAATGAGAAATATATACAATTAGTTAATTTACAATTGTATTACATTATCATACGTTAACGTGACTCAAACTACATACACAAACACACAAAAAAGATGTTTGAATGCATGTGTTAAAGTTAAAAATAATATATTGCATACTTATTTTAGGTCGACAACTCTATCAATTTTAAAGTCGTTTAATTAATTATTAGATATTATTGAAATGAGATTTATTTCACTTTAATTTTATTTAGATTGAAATCTAAATACCACATATAAGAGCATTATAAAACAACATTAAGTTGTATCCCAACTATACTGTTATTACAGGCTCGCTTAACAGGGCTTATTCTCAACAATTTGGGGCAATACAGTAAGCTTCTAATGTGTATATAATACCTGCGATTACGTTTAAGACATGACATCAACATTACCTTTGATTGTTATATATGTATAAATACATATATGTGTTTGTTTGCATGACATTTTGCTTTTATGTGAGAACTTGGAAAATAAAACTCAAATGTCGGTGAAAAATATGGTACGTTACTGTGATGAGATAAGCATGATACTACATTATACTCATTTTTAAGGACGAATATAATTGATGATAATAATTAATAAATCGTGTTTGTGAAGTTACCTTGGGAACATAAATAAATGGGCTTTTAATCAGTCACCTATAAGCATAGTCGTGGGCGGAATCTATAATCACTAATTGATTATTTACTTTTTAAAATAAACATAATATTATTTAAGACTGTTAAAGTACTTCATCATCATCATCATCATCTGCCCATCACGTTCCCACTGCTGGGATACGGACTTCTAGAAAGGGATCGGGCCATAATCCACCACGCTGGCTAAGTGCCGGTTGGCACTTAGCACTTAACCATAAATAAATACACATAAAATACAAAAATTATCACGCACATTAAATAAGAAACATATCCATCTATCCAATAGTTAAAAAACGAAACTGTAAATCGGTAAGACGTAAAACTTTTTATCGATTGCGCAGCAAAACTAAATTGAAAACACAGGACAGCGTCTGGGTTTCAATCCGAGTATTCCTTTTTTCCCTTGCAAACTCCTGTCTTATGCGAAACCTTTTTCCTACCTGATTACCCCCAAAAACTTCTCCCTTGCGGCGGTTCATACATACAAACATACATACAGATAGTCGTCTGAGTCTACGTTATATGGGAATTCAATTGAATGAAGATTTTTTTATTTGGTAAGTAATTTGGTTGTAGAGCTTTTATGGGTGAATTAGTTAATTTTCATATAATATTGATGTGGAAATATGTATAGATATATAAATTTCTATAGTTTAATAGTAATATCAAGAGAGTATAAATATAAACAACTATAGCTTTGAAAATATCGCATAATGTATGTACCTACAATGGATATTTAACCATAGCAACGAAACACTGCAGCATCCAGCATGACTAGTAATATCCATTTACTTTATTAAATATTACCTATGAGTTCTTTTCATTTAAAAATTGATAAAGAAGTCGAAGTCATATGAATGTTGAATCTATATACTTAACAGATTTCATCAAATTTCGTATCAAATTCAACTCGGCTAAATTGACCTTCGTTTAAACAAGAAATTGTGCACATGACAATTGATCGTTATTCAAATAACGGGGGCAATCTTGCCAGCATTAACAGTAGCCTTTAATCAAGCATAATTCAATGCTAAACTGCAGATAATTTCATTGCTAAGCCCGCATTTCACACTCCAGTCGGCAATTAGCCGTGATCCGACTGATTAACATGCGTTGTCGGCTACGGATTGTTTGGTGCTTCTGTCAGCGATACGGGGGACATCTTTTTATTTAAAATCAGCTGTGCCCCGTGGTGTAACTCCCCGTTTTGAGAAAAAAGCTATTAGCTTAACCATACGCAGCATTATGCAGCGCATGTTACATGCAGCAGAAGCAGAAATTTCAATGCATCCGCTCCTATCGATAAAAAACATCTTTAAGACAAAAACTGTTTGCACAACGCATGCAACTGGAGCTCTCCAAAAGGTTTTGGCTTGCTTTTGCAACTTTTCTTTTCTGCTCCGCTCATATTAATCTATCAGCTATCGACATCTTGGGATTTTTTGGAATTTTAAAATTTCGTTGAATCATATTATATTAATTGGGAATTATTTATTAATAATGAAATTGTTACCAGAACGGTAACCAACTTACTCTTTTTACATCATTGTCTTAATTATTTACATAAAATACTTAGGTACAATTTTACCCCGGAACCACACGAATGCAATCGCGTGATCCAAGTGGATCAGAATTTATAGAAATTGTTAAGTATAAGTATACTAAACAATTTCTATAAATTCTGATTACATTTATTTGTTTATAACGATTTAACGCAAGAACTACTCATCCGATTTAAAATCATCTTCATTAATTACAAAACTATATTCACCGAGTGTAGTGAGTATTACCCATAGTTTTTTCAACCTGTGCGAAGTCAGGACAAGCTAGTGAATCGATCGCTATCACTCCCACCGCGGACCTGCCAGCAGTTCGTAGACACGTGATCTTTCAGGTGCTACAGCTGATTAATACGATGCGCCATTCTGAATTATTGTACCACTGTTTAACTATCGCGTTATCGTGTTTGCGGGATTTACTGATACATTGTTGTGTGGGGATACCGTTTTGGAGAGTTTTTGGCCTTTTTTGTATGTATACAGAGTGTCCCAAATTGAGTGTATTAAGATCGAAGGAACTTATAGTTTATTATATGCTGATTACGTAATAAAAAATTTAATATACGCATTTTTTTTTCATATAGTCTTATAACTGTATGTAATCTCTTCAATTTTTAATACCCTAGTTTTTTATATACTGATAACGTTAAAATTTATACGCATTTTTTTTTTCATATATTATTCGTAAAACTGTATGTGTAATCCTTAATTTAAAACAACCCTTACAAACTTCCGAATTGTGTTTATTTCTACATCTACAATACGTTATAACGATGCAGTTTTTAATTATACTTGCATTTACACAAAGAAAACCACTCGAAAACGTTATTGAACATTATTCAAAACTATTGAACCAAAAACTTGTAAAACAGGTGCGGATTTTAAAATATTTGCCAAAGTATCAAATTGTAAGGCGCTGCGGGTAGTCGATTGTAAAGAGAAGTAATTGGCGATCCCCGCTGGTGTACTGCCAGATATACGGATGTTTATTTTGATATTGAAGATAACAAAGGAGTTTTTTCAAATACGATATTGATAGAGTACTTTGGGCAGTGGGAATAGACGCTATATGGGATAATAATATCGATTTTTAATGCAATTAAAAGGTAAAATGAAAATACATTCATAAATAAACGTACACATGAAATAAAAAGTACACAATTAAAAATTAAATTAAACTGAAATAAACATTGATTCCACCAAAATCGTCACAATATTATAATATATTATTAGACCAACTTTCTTGAAAACCTCACATAATTATTATTTTCGACTCTATTTTTTAAACTGCCTTGTTTTTACTCACCAGGTAGTATCATTTACTTTTATTGTAGTGATTGACTGGCAGAGATCGCTTCCTACCGATAATGTCGTCTACTCAAATTTAAGTTAATTTTAATTGTTTAAATGTTCATTCATCCAACATTAAAAACAGTAATTACAGTTCAAATACCGTACTTTCAACTGCGCAATCTTCAATGGCTGGAACTAACAATGGCTTACAAATCTACGGGATAAGAAAACTAAATAGAAAGGCCTTCCTAACTATCTCACACCACCTTAGCATTGTTACCTTCTTCTAGACAGGTTTTTTTACGTCGATAGCGCTCCTTCCGTTGGTGGGTGGTGTAATTCATAGGCTTATGGAGGAAACTATGAATTGAATGTAAAATAAATGACAAGTACAAATAATGAGTAAGTACAATCACGTAAAAATTTCCCAAATGTAAACTCTACCTGTTAGTTAATTACTTAAGTTTTTTAATGAACGATACAATAAATCCTTGAACAACCAATAAAGTAATAAGGTAATTCAAATGTAATGTATTATCCCAATATTTTCGCTGGGACAATTATTATCTGGCGATATTTTTATATTAATTGATTGTGTAGTTGTTAGTATATTTGTTACTTTATTTATGTATTAGGTTAAGGATATATTCGTCTATAACTTGGACCACAACCAGCACTAGTCATGATCGTGAATAGTGAGATCTTTGAATACTCACTGGGGTGCAATTGACGATGGTATCGCTAAGGCGAGCACGCTTCTTATCTTTTTTTTACTTAATCTTTGACAGTCTTTGTGGAGAATCCTTTAAAATAGCTTCGTATGAAATTTCCGTATCCGCTCCAGTTAACGGTTCGAGCTTTCTGTTATTTCGCTTTATTATTGTGGATGCATTGGAGTTAGTATTTAAAGAGAGTATGAGAATTTTTAGGTATTGAAAAGAAAACTGGGTGGAGTTAAATAGGATAAATAATAAGGGCACTTTAATGGTCAATGTATTTGTAGGGAAATATTAATATGAAAAAAGTTGACCTCCCACGAACTCAACACTGATATGTTTATAACTATTAATTTAAAACCTGTTCATAGACCTTTAGACGAAATACACCAAAATTTAAAATTTATTGGTAGAGTTCCTATTTTCCAGCCTCCACGACACATTTTTTACAGTGTGGAAGTTTTTGTCAAAACTAGGTATATTATTAGCAACGCTAAATGTGGTTTTTTTTTGCTGATATCATAGAGTTTCATTTCCATTTTTGAATAGTTATTTATTAAAGTAGCTATACATAAAAATAACTAAAATATATAAGAGTATAATATATTATTTCCAAAGCTCTTACCAAATCGAATAGAAGATTAATTATGCATGTATGTGCAGTAGTAAAACTGGTATTGATAAATAATGAATGCTCGTGATTGGTAAGTGCTAGGAATCAATTAAAGGCGGCACTCTGGGCGAGACAATAGTTACACGTACGGTTAGCAAATAAATGTTTTATTTTTATTTGAATTTACGTCTTAAAAGTTTTGTTTCAATGATGTAGTGAAATTTTTTGGCAGTGAGGCATGATGAAAATGTATATTTTTTACAGACCGTACAACTAAGTGTTCAAGGCCTGTATCTTTTTGCCGATAGTCACGCCTTTTCGTAAGAGAAGTCTGTTTTTTTGTATATTATATTTTAAAAAAATATTTGCAAAGATGCAATAAAACTATGGAATGGTGAAACAAAAATACAGTGAATAAATGAAGTGAATGCATGAATTTTCAGGTGCAGTACTCTTACAATACATATTATAAATTATTTTCAACAGTCTAATATTTTGTGCACATATGGTTCATGAAAATAATCGTGCAATTCTTGAAAATACCACGACTGCACAATAGCAATGACAAGACATTTTCAATTCCAATAAGTACAAAAGGTGAGATTAAAATAAAAATTTAATATCCTGTTTTGCGGACGGTACGGGAACACTGTCATGGTTAGACATTGGCAATGCAGTGAGCTCAGGTGTTGAGTGGTAATATGTGAACCTGCGCCTAGAACATTCTACGATGATTGGGAAATATTGAAATACAATGGGACTGGTATTAAAACGGGAGACTAGATCTTTATCGAAGTATATTTTAAAGAGGAAAGGCTTAGTTATTCCTTTGTTTGAGACGCTGAAAAACTGCATAATATAAGGAGGAGGTCGTATTATAAGGAGGAAAGTTCTGTAAAGGCAAAAACTACTTAAGTGACTTCGAATCTATCTTATATTAATTTAAGATGATATTCTGATATTTTAAGTTTAAATTTTTTTGTCGAATTTGTCCTTTGATGTTTTTCTTTGGATATAAATAGTTTAGTAAAAGATACATTTCATTTTATATAATTAAAAATCAAATTAGTTTAACATTCAGCATTAATATCAAGAAGTAGACCAAGCCGCATGAAATTTAATAATATTTTCAATACAAACGTAAAATCATTTCCCTACAATTTTACATGAATGAATTATAAAAAATATCTTAAACCGAATGGCTATCTATCTACAGCAGACCTATAGCTTAATGAATTCTAAATCCTAACGCGTATATTTCTGAAAGCTACGGCATTCAGGCAATGCGAGCCGAATAAGCCGATTCATTTACAACCGTCTCAGAGTTAAAAAGAAATTTCTAGACGTATGCTTTGGTGCTTTGAGTGAGAGCTCATTACAGCTTCATTTCTTTGAATACACGCGGGTTCATTAAGCGAAACGGTGAATGCCCTGGAATTTTTCATTACGCTGATATTGAGTGCGTGTGAATCGAGTTTAAGCTAAATTTATTGGTGGAGGAAGTGTGGTTTTATTTTGTTTAGCGTTTGACGAAACTGAATTACAGTCATGTTTCTTATTCGTCTAGGTTATAAGGAAGTAATAGGTATTGGGCGTAGTTGCTAGTTATTCATTATTCTATTTACGAATTTTATGTATGTTTAACTGTTAGTGATATTATTATTTGTCGTTACCAAATCGATAAATCTTAAACGTTCCGTGGCTGAAGATATTTAATACGAAGTTATCATAAATTCAACAGTGTTATATAAAAACTAATATTCAATCCTTTTTCATTTCAGAAAAAGGCCTTTTAAAAATATAGAAAGACATCAATACCACGTAATACCTTAAAATTTTATTAAAAAAAATAGTAAGTTTTTAATAATTGTATCTTTTTTTTTGTTTCAGATAAACTGTTGCGAACATCTGATAAAGGTATGTTAAATTTACAGGCCACAATTAAATAAGTTATCCCCTGCCATGGAAAAGCAAGCATTGAAATATAGCCCAGGAGTACGATACGGATTATTACAGTTCATCACTTTTTGAATAAAGTGTCTAGATTATACTTATAATTCTCCAAGCATTAATTAATAAGACTAAAAGGCGAAAACATTAAGAGATAAGAAATAAAGTCTTAAAACTCCTTAACATTATTTACAATGCTTAGTATTTAGTATTTAATTAAACGATAAACTTCCACGTAAAATGGGATATATTTTACGCATTCCCTACGTTAAGCCTAAATTTAAGATAACATATTGTAGAGGAATTTAATTAAAAATTAGTACAAGTCCTGTGTATTGTTAACGACGCAATTTGTGAATTAATTTCGCTAATAAGGGACTGATTAAAGAAAATTATCTTGTTATATTGTACATTTTTGATGTTACGTTGTCTGTTTTGAATGGCTGATAATTTTAATAAAATAAAGGTTACAATTAAATTGTGTTTTCATTTATTGTATTTTAAAGTCACTGAGATTATTACACATCAATTATTGTCGAAAGAATTAGCTCTATAAGGAAGGATTTCTATTTTCCCTCAGTTTTGAAATTTCACTGTATAGATGTTGCGATTTTAATTATTTTGGTATCTTATGAAGTGGGTACATAATTAGGATAAAATTGTGTCGTTACTCGTTATCAATTAAATTCAATAAAAAAATCATATCATAGTGTTCATGTAAGTATGAAAGTATATCCATCTCATATTTTTATACAAGTCGTACTTTTCAAATTTAATTATTGAAATCGCTTTGCAAAACGCTCCTCGAACCACGTGTAAAACTGTAAAAGGAGTAGAAATTCCTCAATAAGATTAAATTACACTGAGCACATAACAATACATGTTCTTTATATCAATTTAATAAAACACGCAAAACGAAGCCACGGAGCATAGAGGTAATTATTATTTTCCCTCAGTTTTGAAATTTAATAAGCGTTTAACACTTCAAAAGGCCGTGTGTAAAGCAATTTTGTCGAAAAACAGCATTTTCGGCAGCCGGCATAATTGCTTTAGTACCGTTCCACGGAGATTAATTAGAGCTACAAACAGACAAGCGCTTTGAAGCGTTTTTAAGCGTCTTCCAGCGCTTCAGCGGAATCTTGGGTTTATAATGGATGAACGGGTTTGTTATGTATTTGACACTAGGTGGTAGGAATTAATCATGTTAATCGGTTGTGAACAAAATGTGATATGAGTTCGCTATAACATAACTTTAGGGACTATTTAACAATGATTTTGCATGCCACACCGTGGCTTACTATATTTTTTACTAGCTTTCCTCCTGCGGCTTCGCCCGCGTTTTCAAAGAAAAACCCGCATAGTTCCCGTTCCCGTGGGATTTCCGGGATAAAACCTAGCTTATGTTACTCGTGGATAATGTAGCTTTCGAATGGTGAAAGAATTTTTAAAATCGGTCCAGTAGTTTATGAGCCTATTCATTACAATCAAACAAACAAACAAACAAAGTTTTCCTCTTTATAATATTAGTGTAGATTAATTTAGTATTTAAGTAAATGCGTAAACTCAAATGATTTTTATAAGTTCACAAAAATAGTACAGATAGTAATGTGTGCATTATCTCTCTATTATCTTGCATTAGGGATTTATCAGTTGTAACAATAATTTTGCATTTATACCGTGGCTTTCCATTATTTATAATATATAATATTCAAGTAAATGCGCAAACTCAAATAACTTTTATAACTTCACAAGGTACAGATATTATATGTGTGCGTTATCTCTCTATTATCTTGCATTTTATTCCCTTAATACAATTACGGATAGAGCGACTTTATTGGTTACTTCAAAAAATTCAATTTAACCTAACAGATTTTATCTATCAGAAATAAACAAACCGATAAACTAGCTTTCCCTGTAATAGGGTAAAGATGTATCGATCATGGGCGGCCCCGCTACGTTATGAAATTGGATCCTTAGACAATAAAATACATAATTTAGCCCCTATCCCACAGGGACGGACTGAAAATTATTTTTGCGGCCTCTGAATTATCATTACTCTATGTTTATATTTTTACGTAAGTACATAGTTTACCTTCTTATAGTACAAACCTAATAATAGATAGATCATTAAGTTAAATTAATTATTAACTGGTCATTTCAATACAAATAAAGCATAATTTTATTTTCAATCATGGTTCAAATGTATCTCAAGTATGTAAAAAAGCTTTTTATTCGGTATTCATCTGCATGAATCATACCTACTTAGCAACTATTTCTAGACATTAGAATCGAAATTAAAAGCAATGAAATCCAAATATAATTAAACATCGATTTTCAGGAAAGACAAAAAATTTGGTAGAGTTACGGATTGTATGGGGCCTCTGCAATATCAGGGCCCCTATATTCCATAATTCTGTCATGTCTCGAGCATACCCCCGGCTAGTTATTGTGGGTAACACTAAATTTTGCACGACGCACGTGCGACGAACGGTTTTCGCCAATATATGAGAAAACCGACAATCCTTACAATTGGTTGTCGTGGATGTGTCATGCGTAGTTATGAATTCATTTGGTTTAATTCAATTTTTTCTTGGATCACGAATTATGCTGCTGAGAGTTGTTCTTGTATTGTCATGTATCATTCTAGGACTACGATTTATACTACTGAGAGTTGTTCTTGTATTTTCATACATCATGCTAGACAAAATTCGTTTCAAAAATTACAATTCGTGAGTTCTATTTTCCTTAGGGAAATTGATTTTCTGGACATTTAGGTAACTAGATTTCTGAGCTTTGCAGGGTGGAGGCTTTCTTTATTACCGTCTTTTCTACTAAGGTTTGATTCGTCGATTGAATAACAAATACTTTGGTACTGTCCAGAAGAAATATCAAAAATCAATAACCTAATGAGTTTCCAATCCAATTACCTACAGGATTATTAGTTCAGTAAACAATAGTTCTAGATGGAGACAAGCAAATAATAGTCCTCGACTCCGGACATTATTGAATGTGACATCTTCAAAACGATCGGCACAGCTGTTTAATTATCTACTAGCAGACGATTTTAGAGGCAACTTGTTCCAGATTTGGGGTACTGTCTGATTGTCCGCGGATAACAAATTTAATACTAAGTATGAATTAATTTTATTAAATTGGAATCAGCTCTCTTAAACTACCAATATATTATTATTATCTCTTAGTTTGAAGAAATCTACAAAAAGCTGAGAGTCGACTTTACTTGCTTGCATAACTCAGTTGAATAAAAAGTTCGCACATGGTATATTATAGTTAAGGGCTCTACCGGCTTATAAAGCTGATTACGAATGAATACAACCTTCTTTCGTTCCTCCAAATACACCTCTGCTTATATATCTATTAAGGCCCAGTTAACCACCACTTTTTGCATAAAGACTAGAAAAGAGAAGAACATAATATTTAAAACGAAATTTTTACAGTTATAAGGAAAATATTTACATAAACATCAATATTTAAATTTACCCGCTAACACTAGGACCGTATTCTCTCCGTTGGTAGACCGCAGTGCCTATAAATTCTGACACAATATTTCGGCACAACCCATCGAAGTTTCAGCAACATCTTGTGTATGGTTATAACTAAGGGAAAATAAAGTACTGTTCATACAATTGCATGGATATCGATTATTATTTGAAATTATTGTGTAAGTCGATTGTTAGACTAAATGTAGACTAACTATCGAGTTTCGTGCCGATTGTTCTCGGTAAAAATGACATTATGAAGTATAAAAAATGACCAAGTATACGATTAAAAAAAATACAGCAGTATACGTCACAATATTCTATCTCTTCTATCTTGTAAAAGTTGTAAAAGTTTTCATGAATAATAAATATCTAAGTTTTGGGTTTCCGTATAAGTTTGAAATAAATAAAATTGATTTTATTTTTTAAACACTCTACCTACCACTTTATTTCTGCTTGCTATTAAATTAATTTCTAAATGAAGCACCTTTAAGTACATCAAGTAGATAACAAAGTGTTAAGTTACAACACGATAAGTCCAAGTAATTTATCATGAAGATATTTTTGTAATTTTTTCAGTGTTCTAGCCCTCGCCGACCTCGGTGCTAAATCAAAGGAAGCGACAGGAATTATCAAATAACTCAAGATAATAAAAATATAACTGTAAGGATGATAAGTGAGCGTTGGGTTTCAAATTATCTTTAAAATGGCGCTAAATTAAATGATTTTGAGCGCTCGTTATCATTTTTTACTGAGGTTCCATAAACGATGAGGTTCGCAATAGCTAGTGTGAGTTTTTAGATTAATATTTAGTTTTAAAGCATTAAAAGGACTTAAATTAAAATTGTCAGTTTGTGTAATTTATATTTGCATGTTGTGAATACCTATAATTGTTTGTTACATTTAGAAGAATATAATAAGACTGTAATTAATAATTAATGAAACAATGTAAACAAACGTTGGTATTTCTAATAAATAAATAAATAAATAGCGTTTTGTGATCGATTTTTTTTTATTCTTTAAAAAATTTTACAAGATTTATAGTTTTGGCTCGTTGGTTGATATAATTCGTAATGTATAATTACATAGTACTTATTTAGTTTCTATCAAAATTGAGACAGGTTCTTGGTTATAACCATTGCACTAAATAAAATATAGAGTTTGAATAATTTTGAAATAAATTAAAATTAATAAAGGGAAATGTTCAATACAGACCAATATTAAATAGAACACAGTCATAGATAAACGTTCCTTTGGAAGTCGGTTAAAAAACTAACATACCATTGTTTATAGGTATCCAAAATAGAAATAGTTATACACTTAATGGGTATTATGTCAGCTGCCATTGTAGATTTTTTACGACGTTCAAATTTAGCCCATCTCTTGGGGATGGAACCGGTAGCGTTTATTTTTATTGTTATAAGTATAATAAAAAATAGGAGCGTACGCTAAGAGGACAGATTAAATTTCAAGGAAATAGACATCTAGTATTTTTATTTAATGTTATACAGTTCAAAAGTTCCTAAATCAGAAATGACAGTATTTTAATTTACAAGATGGATCATCTTAAATGCCTTTTTAAAACTTTTTTTCTCCTAAAAACGATTGTTGTCAACCCTAATAACCCACACACCCATAAATGATTCAGACTCAAATTGCCAAACTTTCAGCAAACTTTAAAAATAAATAAATTCAATACAAGCCTGAAAACCGTCTCAAATTCATACATCCATAACTCCTTTACCTTCGCGATAACAAGCACTCCAGACGAGGTAATTGCAGGGCTGACACACGGCGAATAACCACTTAATTTATTGAACGAAACTAATGAAATTCCTGACTAAAGTTTATTACGGGAGGCAACCCTGTACGGTAATTTTCGGTGCCAAGGAGACGGTTTAATCGCTTCTTTAATTATTTCAAAATTAATGTTTTGTGTTTGTTTATTTAAGGTGTTAATTCTATTCAATTGTTCGGATTAATTTTGATGTCGTTTGTTTTTGTTACGGTTTCGTGTTTTTGTTACATTCAATCTTATTAAGTGGTGATTCTTATTCAATTTTCTTTGAGATAACGCTTAATTACTTTTAGTGGGTATATTGTCACAATTTAACGCGCAAAAAAATATTTTAGGCTAAAACCGACTCAATAATAGGTACCTACTTTTATTGATAACATCTAGTTTGCATTTCTATTTAATGTTATTAAAATATCATTCAATACCTATACCTACGTGACTTTTTTTAATAATAATTGTTAAAACATAAAATACAAGATATTAAAACAAAGAAAACAATAGAAAAAAACGCAAGACATTTTTTTTTCAATTTCCACACAAAATAAAATAAATACTATCGTCTTTACAGAAGACAATAAACAAAAAACTAAAGGTGTTGATCAAAGTCTTATAGCACGCCTTTCTTAATTAAGATTGCAAATTTGAGCTTAAATAAATAATTCTCAGAATAGATATCTAAGCAAAAGCTCGGTGATGGCGGAAAATGTCAAGACAAGGTTTATGTGATGAGAGAATAGCGTATTATAAAATTTTAATTTTGTATGGACGATAAAATAAACATTGCGTCATTTTTAGATTCTTACATGTGTGTCTTTCAGAAGTTTTATTAAAGTAGGTACTTATTTATTTTTTGTTTCGCTTCCGCTTTTAGCTCAATCTTTGTAATTACAGGTAACCGCTTGGAAAGAGAAGTAAGTGGTTTCATAATTGCGAATAAGCGTGTGTGCCGAGCACCAGTGTAAAATTTCCTTACTCCATGACGTGACGGTATTGCCATGAAGCAACCTTGAATTTTTACTCTCATCGCGCTTTGAGAAGTTTCACTTCAAAATATAGAGCTATGTGTATAAAAGGAGTAGTTTTTGTTACTTTGATATCACCTTCAATTTTTATTCAAGTCTTATTCATTGTCAACAATTCTTAATATTAAATTCATGAAGTACCTATACAATTAACGAGATTACAGTGTCAAGATCGCCTATCAATAACAATTTCAATTTTTTTAATATCAATTATGATTTTGACGGGTCTTTCAGCTGATATAATACGGCTTGTTACTTAAATATATCTACAGAAACGCGTTCAATCATGCCTTGTACCATGAGAAGTTCGTCTTTCAGTAAGGGATAATTTGTGATGATAAATCATTAAAAAAATTAGAAGATTGTAGACTTGTGCAAATGTTGCAGAATTTTAAACAGAGGGGAATTTATGAATAAATATTTTACGAACAAAGAAAGTTGTTCTTTTGTATTCAATTTTTAATGAAATGTATTTTTATAGACTAGTATTGTGCGTACAATGTACATAATAATAATAATATAAGCTTTTATTTCCTTACTTTTACAAAAATGTTTTACAATTTAACTTAATACTTAATACTTTATATAATAACTTGTAAAAACTTAAAACTAGTATATGTTTATTGTTAGTAACATTGTTGCTATTCTATGTTAGTACCTATCCTATTTTCTTTATTGTAAGGACCGCTTTGTGCGGTGAAAGCCTCCTCCAAAATTTTCCATTTCTGCCTATCATTAGCCAGTTTTACCCATTGATTCCCCGCTACATCAACAATGTCATCTTGCCATCTTTTATTGGGTCTGCCTCTTTTTCGGCTCCTGTCCGCTAAAAACCAGTTTGTTATGATCGTTGACCATCTTTCATCTTTTTGCCTTTGGTTGTGTCCTGCCCATCTCCATTTTAATCGAAGAACATGATTACCGACGTCGTTCGCTTTTGTTGCTTTCCTTATGGATGTATTTTTTATGTGGTCCTTTAATCGGATATTCATGTAGCTTCTTTCAATTCCTCGTTGGCAAACTCTTAATTGGTTGAGAGATTTTTTAGTCAGGGACCAAGTTTGGCATGCGTAAGTAAGACACGGTAACAAGCAGCTGTTCATGGCCTTCGTCTTCAAGCGTATTGGTATCGGTCCTTTAAATATGTCTTTCATAGACCAGTACTTGTTCCATGTCATTGTTATTCTCCTTGATATCTCTCTCTCTGTGCAGGACTTAAAAGAGATAAGGTGACCCAGATATATGTACTCATCTGTGTATTTCAGTTCTTTTGTGTCTACATATAAAGGTGTTTTTTGTCTGTTTGTCATAATTTGTGTTTTGTCATAGTTGATTTCTAATCCTGCATTTCTGCTATGTTCACTGAGGGTGGTTAACATTGACTGAAGTTGAATCGGACATTCTGATAGTAACACTATATCATCTGCGAACCGTAAGTGGGACAAGTATTTTCCATTTATCCTTAAGCCTTTGTCTGCCCAATCTAGTTTCCTAAAGATGTTTTCGAGTACTGCAATGAATAATTTCGGTGAGAGTGGGTCTCCTTGTTTAACACCACGTTCTATTGGAAATGGTGAACCATTCGTGTCCAGCTTTATTCTTGCATAGTTTTTTGTATATATTTCTTTAAGAAGATTGATGTAGCCAGCCTCTAAACCCTGTGCTTGAAGAGCTTCCCATATCGAGTCATGAAGTATTGAGTCAAACGCTTTTGAGTAATCTATGAATAATATGTATAGGGGCCTGTTATATTCCACGCATTTCTCAATAACTATTTTTAATGTGAATATATGATCTACTGTAGAGAATTTGGACATAAATCCAGCTTGCTCTACCGGTTGGCTCTCATCTATTGTATGGCTTATGCGTCTTAATAGGGTAGATGCGAAAACTTTATACAGACATGATATTAGGCTTATTGGTCTGTAGTTAGATATTAATTTTGGACTTCCTTTTTTATATATTAAAACTATTTCAGATTCCTTCCACTGATTTGGTATTACATTCTGTGAGAGGATCAGATTGAACAAATTTGTTAGTGTCTTAACCATCATATAAGAACCTGCTTTTATCATCTCGTTAGTAACTCCATCTGCACCTGGACTCTTGTCAGATTTTAGATTTTTAATTGCTTGTTCCACTTCTTCGTTCAAAAATATAGGTATTGGGTCGTTATTTAAGTAAGTAGTGTGTGAATCAAACTTGGTTGGTATAGTCTTAGTTTTGTACAAGTCTCTGTAGTACTGTGTGGCTAAATCTAATAGACCTGCTCGGTTAAAGACTGAGGAACCTGAGTGATGAGTAAGTTGTGACAGTAAATCTTTTTTAATTTCGAGTGATTTATATGCTTTTTTGACACCACCCGTCTTTTCCAAAAAGTAAGTAATGTACATAGATGAAGATAATTAAGTCAGAAGTTAAATTCCTTGTTCCCTGTTATGATATTATGGTGCAGATGCCTTTCCTAAAATATATTATACTAGCTGCGCCCCGCAGTTTCACCCGCGTAAGTTTATGTAGATGATATAATATAATATCATCTATATTATAGCCTATAGCCTTTCTCCATAAATGGGTTATGTAACACCGAAAGAATTTTTCAAATCGGACCAGTAGTTCCTGAGATAAGCGCGTTCAAACAAACAATCAAACTCTTCAGCTTTAAAATATTGGTAAACCTATGTTTTAAAAACATAACATGATCTATTTACTTGATTATTTACCACCAGTTTGGAAATAAGTTTCTACAGAGAAGAACCGGCAAGAATATTAGAAGTGGATTTTTGTACAGACAAAATATTATAGCGTTGTGGCAAAATAAGGTCATAAATTAATTCACTTGTCAAAGTGCAGGTCAGTTTAAATGGCGATAGGTCTAATCGTGATTAATTACACTGAGTGAAATAATCCATCATGAAGTCTTCATACTTTCAAGAGTGTCTCAAGTTGTTAGAATAATTTGTGAAATACAGGCAGCTCTGTTTGAAGTGTTTGAGCTAGGTATCTGAAACAAAATAGGATAATATTTTATTACTGATACAATAAGTTTTAGAATTAAGAAATAAATATTGAAATATCTTTATCCATATCGTCTAACATCTAATGGATGACATACATTTTTGGTTAACATAATACTTTTATTAAAATTGAATAGTAGGTTAGTTTTTTGATGTCACGGCACCTTGTATCCTATGATCTTCTTCAATGTTTCCCTTATGTAATTTTTAATACATAATACCCCTGTTCTGGCGCACACACCGAATCTGTAAGTAAACACACACACAGAAGTTACACATTTATAATATTAGCATAGCTTCTTATATTAACTCGAGAACTGCTAGCATAAAAACTTCTACAGAAATAGTTTCGCATTTAACTGTTTAAAACAAACAGCTTTCGTTAAATAAGTGCAAAAATGCATAAATCCGGTGGAACCTCGCGAACTTGCGAGTCGTAAATAACTGTTTAGAGCTCTTGTTTTATAGAAATCCTTTGACCGAGTGAATTTGCTTCAGCAGACATGATTTTTCAAGTGGTAGAGCCTTGTAACCACGCTCCTCATAGAAGTGAGGTGTTCTGTGACGGTTTATTAGGTAAACTATGATTCGATGGTGAGTGAAGGACATCATCATCATCAGCTCATATTTGTTCCCACTGCACAGACGCAGGCGTGCTATGAGGTGTTCAGGTTCATCACCTGACAATCACACTAGCCAAATGCGAGTTGGAATATTATGTCCCGATTCGTTGAACATCTCCAATACTTTTGCGTTTCGGTAATTTTGTTGTTAAATTGAATTTTACATAAATACAAGAAAGAAGGCAGATTTTAAAAAATCTTCTTTATTTTTTACCAAATTTTGTCTTCAAATGTTTCTTACAACGAAATGAAAAGATAGTCCAATATAAAAATATTGCAACTAAAAAAATAGCTGTCCAATGTAATAATCAGACACGAGATAATATTTTATAGTGCAGTCTACGTGATCATGTGTTTTTATGGAGGGGTCCGAAATTGATAAGTAAATAGACGATCAGCAGATATCGTTTATAGAGGACGTGTGTAATATGTAGCTGCTTTGATAATCTGTGGTCCAAAGTATGAGAGAAAGCGACAAAAAAATATTATGTGTTGGGTATAAAATCTTAAACTCGCGTCAGGACACGTGGCCTGATCGAAAAAGCGTAAGACGGATTTTTTTTTTAGCCCTTATATTCCATGCGTAAGACGGATACCATTCCAAAATATCAAACATGCTGAACGTTAATAATCAAGTTTTCACTTCTGCAGGCGCTCCCGGAGTGCAACCTGTCTTTTTTATTAAAAAGTCTGTGAGCTTTTTTTACCACTTGCTGATAAATCCATGATATATTCCTTGCCTCACAGACATAAAACTTCATAAATTATAATTTTCGTTTAAATTATCGGATAGGTAATATATAGATAGAAAATAAATTATAATATCTAGAATGTATGAATCCGGCTTTAGATGGCAGTGGATAGTGGTTCTGACTATGGCATCAGACAATATTATGGTATCGGGTTTTATTTAAAAAGATAAAGACGAGTTTGAACTTTGTAATGATGATTATTATATGATAATCTGCATTAACTTAAATAACACTTTGCAATGAATTGTCGTTATTTGGCCAGTTCTTGGCCAGCTTATGTATTAAACAAATCATATTTTATAAAAATAAAAAAAAATATATAAAATTTCATACGAATCGCTTATCCAACATTTTTGGCCACTGAGATAGGTCTTGGAATAGGCGTGTAAAAAGTTGGGGTGCAATGCATGCCAATTCGTCCGTACTGGACGTTGCCGGACGCTCCGCTTGTACCGTCAGCATACTAAGATGTAATTTTAATTGAAAAAAAAAAGAATCTTTATGACCTATAAGGAAAAGTAGATATAGTAATACAATTAAATAATTGTTATAATATTGTTAGAAATACTTTATTTTGTTACATTTAAATTTAGACTCTACTAAGTTGTGAACATGAGCTCTACAACTATTTAGAATATGATAATTTTCCGAACGTAATAAAAACAAAGTCGTATAAATGGTAAGACATTTCTCTAATACTTTAGCTTCACCTTAATTGACACAATTTAATTATCATAATAATAATTAATATACTCTTGTATCCATGTGTAATCGTTACAGATATTAGCAACGTTTCAGTATACATTACACCTAGAAGATATTATAATTATTAAAACATTGCTGAACAAAACCACTAAACCACTACTCTATTCAAATCTACTTGCGCACACAAATCACTCACGAATACCGTGGGGAGATAAAAAATGCAGCTTGTTCTGCTGTCCGTACCGCCGTGACTGGCCTGCGAATCCTTCCAGTTTCAATTTGCCGGCAACAGCAACTTACACTTTAAATACTAAGATTTTGTAGCCTTAGCGCTGTTTGACTTGCGTCTAGCTCTCTCTGTTTATTTAGCTCGAAGTTCGGGTAAATAGTGATTTTGGTGAACATTTTTATATAAACATTGAAGGCAGCGTCCTAGTTCTGCTAGGGGTTGAGAAGTATGCAATTTGTATGCATGATACATAACTTACAAAAAAATATCATTCTAATGTGTTGCGGTAGTAAATGGTTACTAAAATTGTAATTATTAATAAATAATTACTAATTTAAATTATTGAAACATACGTACCTACCTAGTTTATTGTTAGAAAAGTTCTTTACATTATGAACCTTAAATGAAGCTGTTTATTTATTTTTTTGTTAAGTGTTTACAAAAAAACGTTTTATGTTGATTGACTACTTTTTTACCTCAATTAGGTACATTACATGAATTATTTGACATTCCTATAATAATAGTGTTTATGTTCTGCTCTACTTCTTCAATTGGGTAAAATATTCTCGTAGCACAAGGTAAATATCAACCGCTAGCGTAAAATATATCAAAAATCGCGGATTAAGCATTCCTTTAAAAATATGAAGGAATACTCGAGAATTTCCGATATGAAATGCAAATTTATATTTACGGATGGACCGGGCCATACGATTCGGGTGTAAATTGTCATTCGGGAAGAAATATGAAATATTCTCCTTGGTATGCGCGGAAAATAAATATGTGATCGTTGCCTTATGTGGGTTGCGGAATATTCTAGTGTAGATGGAAGCAATTGCGATGGAATAGTGTAAATTGTATTCGAATTGTTTGGTGGTATGTTTAGAAAAGAAAACGTGAAATGTGCTAATTATTATCATTAGGTACCTAATCAATTAATTTATAAAAACAATTGTGTGACCACTATATTTTATCTATACATAATATAAAACTCAAAGGTGACTGATATAGTGATCTATCAACGCACAGCCCAAACCACTGGACGTATCGGGCTGAAATTTGGCATGCAGGTAGATGTTAGGACGTAGGCATCCGCTAAGAAAGGATTTCCCGAAATTCTTGTGGGAACGGGGAAAAAACAGGGATGAACGTACAAAGTCGTGGGCAGAAGCTAGTTAAATATAATTTGGAAATGAAAAAGAACTACGAAGAAGTTTTTCTTCAAAATAAACTAAAAACAGCGGGATACTTAATATGCAAAGAATATTCATAAGAATTCATTAACCAAATAATGCGGTTCATAAAAACCATAAACTTTAAACTAACTTTTAGTAATACTTTCGTTTGGACATTTAAAATTTTGAGAATACTTTTCACATTACAAAGTAGGTATTGCGTATTCATTGGCTAAAGTCTTTGGTAATGCAAGCATAATATTATCTTAAAGCATTCAAGTGAATAATGTTCATTAAACTGATTGGTTGTATAAATTATCATAATACGCTACTAATTATTATAATTGTTCACTATTGACCAATAAACATGTAATATAACCCACTAATTCTCTCTTCAGTTCGATCTTACGCACTAATCTGTAATTATTGATTGCCTTTCTTCGTGTTAGTTTTATAATAGTACAATACTGAATTTATTCAAAATTATAAGCCCAGAAGTGCAAAAATTTAACTAAATCGGTCGGTTCAGTCAATTTTTGCATGAAACATCAAACAATATGTTGAGTAAAGTTTGTCAGTAATTAACATTCAAGTATACATACAGGCGTAGTATATTTAAGTTATTCCATGTAGCGCAAAGCTACTTTTTTAAACTCTACCTTAATAATTCACCATTCTTCTTAGGTACTATTTTTTACATAATGATATATTTGGTATATTAATCAAATAATAATTATTGGTTTTACAAACGAATACCGCCAAATACGTGGTTTTACATAACATATTTATATTTGTGTTCCACCTCTACAACGCACCAAAAAATACACTGAAAACGTAACAAATTATGAAATTGCCAGTACAACAGAGCAATAAATCACACACAATCTGTTGTACATCGCTGGCCGCGTACGTACGCCCAGTGCACATGTCAAGCGAAGCAGCAATGAGCAGCGAGGCAGTCGTAAATCACGCGGTGAAGAAGATCGATTGCGACGGGTCGCAGAGTCGGCTGGGCCCGAAAATTAGTGACGTGCTTTAAAGATGTGTGAACTGTTTCTTGTAAATAATAACAAGTTTCCAAAAAAGGTGCAAATAGGTTAATATTATTTTGTTTGTGATAATAGCTGTTAAACCATAATTTAGTACAATGATTCCTTTTGTGATTAGAACTAAAGTAACATACCTAAACTTTTGGATATTTGTGCCTCACGGTTGCAAAAGCGGAAAAATGTTGAATACAATAATCATGTATAGTTGTCCTTCATTTGGGAATGAAGAGATACACAAATTCCTATACAATAACAGACGTTCTTCTGGATTTGAATGTATTCCCGGAAATATAACATCCCAATAACTCATCATTACATAATTCTCAAAACAACTATCATAGAAAACGAATTGTATACCCCGTTGCATTTTCCCAATACAAATGTGCCAAATAAACTAAGTACATCTAGGTTATTCAGCACAAAACACATCTTCTATCAAAACGAGCCAGAAAAGCAATCGATTTAGCTCAAACAATACAGGCTTTTATTAAACAAAGAACTATCGTTTCGAGTTCGCATTAAAATTCGCATAAACAACAGAACTGTTGAACAACTGTTGTTCATATTGAATTGTAGGATCGCTTGGGGCTACTCCATGCAGTTCGGAACTGGGACGAACTTCGTGGATTTGTTCCTGTCGAAATATTAAACTTGTGCAAAAATCGACCAACTTCAGGTGGAGTTTGGTCTGGTTTGTAAAGATTATGGTATCGTTGATGTTTAGGATCTTGTAGGGAATTTAACGATTCTATATTGGTCTCTACATTGAATAAAGATAGCTATGAAGCCACATTTTCTTACGGATTGGAAGATAGTGCCTGTGGATTATAGAATTGTTGATGTTTAGGATCTTATAGTGAACTTAACAACTCTAGGAATAGTCTCTACATTGAATAGAGATAACTATGAAGCCATTTTCTTATGGGTTAGAAGGTAGCGCCTGTGAGGTCTATCATAGCATTTTTTTAATGTCTTTACATTTAACTAGAGTCTAAATCTCTACAAAACGAAATCTACGAAGTATCTGTTTGTTATGAAAGCTTAACAATAGAAAGTGACAGAAGCAATAAAAACATGTACATATATTGCTATGTGCAAGGTTCTTACCTCTATAGAAAAAAGAACAAGTTTTTTATCGACTGAAACCAGGACTAATTTGGATGAAGGTTTGGTGCTGAAAATTAAAGTCATTTGTGGTGGAATAATAACTTACCTATTTATGGTTACAATTAAAAAAAGAATACAGAATATTATACATTTCTTTTTCTGTTCGTGTTCGTGTATGTACATGTGGCATACAAATTTTAACCATAGACCTAAACAAACTAATTCAAATATTATATGGGCTATTGTCAACAAAAAGGATACTATTATTATTTAAATCAACGAAGTGTCCTTCTCTATATAGAATAGGACAATTCGTTTGTAGTTTTTCTGATTTAACAATAGGATTGTTTGACAATGGAGTAGGGGTTTAAAATGTATGCATGATACATTATACAAATATTATTTGTGAGGTATTTTTAATTTGTGGTCGGTTTTTGTGTCCGTTGTTATGAATACAACTTATCGTAACACGTATCATTTTATATACTAGTGGTTGTCCGCAGCTTCGCCCGTGTGGTCAAAACATTCAAAATCTTTACCCGGTATTTTATACCCGTTGGAGTAGAATTTTTTAAATTATTTTCTTAGCGGATGTCTAAATCATAGTGGCCATCTGCATTCAAAATTTTAGCCCTATTGGTATAGTATCGTAGTTTGGGCTGTGTTTTGATATTATATCCGTCAATCAGTCGCCTTTGCCTGTATAATTATGTATCACTGTAATTATGGTCAAGGCATATGAAAATTATATTATTGCAACTAAATATCATATAATAGGTAATACTAAGTTACAATATTAATATTATGCATGTATTATTAGTATATCTTTATAATGTTTTTTTTTCTAAAAACAAAAAATAACCTTTAAATGTCTATAACATTTTTATCAACAACGTTTTTAAAGAAATAAAGTTTATTAAACACATAATAATAATAAAAAGTTACTAACAAGGCTAACTGACGGGCTTATTTTCAGTATTAAAGCAAAATGTAAAATATAATAATTAATGTAATGCCTTAAATAAGCAGTCTATTTAAAAATTAAGGTTTAAATCGCAAACATCGGCAGCCAGAGGTGAGGCCCATAAGCCGTGTGAAAAATGGCGGGCTTAACCCTTCAACTGCGCTCCGTAATTAGTGAGCGAGTGACAATTTGTTACTAAACCTTTTTATTGGCGACATCGCGTGCTGTTTAATTATTTTTAATTGACACTGACGGTAAATGTCTTAGTGCGCTAATTTGTTTTGTGGAACTTTAGCAATCTTATAATTATCACATTCAAAAGGCTGTGTAGTAGTATTTGTAGATTGTAATTTTGAGTGGATTCTGTGCTTACTTTTGTGTTGTATCACCTTAATTTTATGAAGACCTTATTCTAATTTATACTAGATACCAGCTTTAGATAGATGTCTGTCAGTTTGAAGAAAAGTTAGAATGAATCTACATTTTACGAGATGTAAAGTTATTTCATAATCCAGTACTAAAATATACCCAAACTCTATTTTACCGTATAAAATTTTGCACAATTTACAACACAACACAAAACAAAATTACCATGACCTTGCGATAGATCGCAAAAACAAATAACATTCCCGCGAAGATAAAATCATTTTACACTACACGGGAGTTATATTAAAGCGAAGCCGTGTGGTTTTATTCTATTCTTAAAGGGGCAAAGTCCAATTTTGTACCTCATTGTGCATTCGCTCTGCCTCTCAAATCATATTTTAGTTGTCGCGTGGAATGGGAGCGCCGAGATTAATTTCGTTTTATGTCGAATGTTTTTCATTCTTTTCATTTAATGTGACATCTTTAAGCAAATACATTAGTTGTAGTGTAACCTAAATTTATAATGGACGTGTTGATATTTATTTAAATAGTGGCTGTATAAATATTGATGATAGATATGACAGGTGATTAAGATCTCTGAAAATAAATATTAGGACAGCGTTTTAATTAAATTAACAAATTGGTAGGTTGTTTAGATGAGATAATAAATAATACTGTTTTATAGTGGGCGTAAGTTTTGGATGATTTCATAATATTTGCTATTTATGGAAAATGTTACCGAGAATGTTTAATCAAATTGATTATGATTCTTCGGCAAATATTTGGACAGCAAAACCAATACATTATTCTTATATTCAAGTCTAATTAGGTCAAAATATCAAATTAACTGTAATGCGCAACGGAAAATAAAATGGCAAGTGATAGTGCTTTAATATAAATAAAAATAAAAAATACAAAATACGATCTCTATAAAAAATCTTAAAAGAAATCTATTCCAGCTTAGCACAGCACAAACCATGAGCAAAATAAGTCAAGAAAGCAAGTAACAAAATATTCCAAGCAATTTTAACATCACAATCGGTATAGTTCACGTCAGCATTGTAGTAGGAAATATTAAAAGTTGCTTTTTGTTCACTGACCCCCGATGTCTTGCATAGATAATGTCTTTTCATTGTTCCGGAGTATGGATGGATGCGTGGACTGTTAAGGAGAATGTTTGTGGTTTAATCACTTGATAATTTAAAATAGGACTTTCTGAATTTATCGTAGAAAATAAATTCAGCAGCCAGTGTTTGAGGGTTAATACTGAAAAACAGTGGGTTGTCACTTTTCTTATGGTTATAATCATTTCTTAATTTAATTTGTTTTACATTATATTATACATTATACACATTAGTATTATTAAATATCGAAATTCGATTATTTTATTGTAATATTCCTATCACAATAATTAAGTCGTTATTATATTATGTATCATAGCGAACCATGCAGGGATTACTGTAAAATATGTTGAAGAAGGTATTGTAGAAGGCATCAATTTATATGTATTATAATGTTAAGACATGGCCTTAACAGACCCCCCCATCAGTTCCAAGCCTTGTCGTGGCCGGGGGGGCTCAGTAGCTTGGAGTGCACTCGTGTACTCTGAGTGAAGCTAATTGGACGCGGAGGGGCTGAAAGGCCGGTCTGTCTGACGACATGATTGGTTCGACGGCCAGGGATCCATATAGCTGGCTGGCTGGCTTGAAGGCCGGCTGGCCGGGCTGGCTGGAACCGGCTGGTCACACCGGCTGCCTCGCTGGCTGGCTAGGGGGCCGGCTGGCAGGCTGGCTGAAACCGGCTGTCCCACCGGTTGGCTGGCTGGCTGCTTTGAGCCGCGGCGGCTGGCTGGCATGCTGTCACCGGCTGGTTGTCCGGCTGGCTGGCTGGCTGGCTGGATGGCTGGCTAGCTGGCTAGGATCCTCCGGGGGGCCAGGATTGGCTCAGGTGCCGTTGTGGTACGGCGAGGTATGGCGGCTAGTGGTCGCGGCCTGGCAACTTGGCTGGGCAAAATGGGGTTGGAAGGTCGATCGGGGCTCGTTTGGGTCTCGTTCCGACCGACTGGCAGGGGGCTGCGCTTTGCGGCGGTGGATGGCGGCCAGAGGTCGCGTGCGTTGTTTTTTGTTGGTAGTCTAACTACCAACAAAACAGGGGGCGGGATCCCGACGCGTCACTTTTGTGACACGCGGTGACTCCTGGGTGTAGGGCGGCGGCTGTCCTGCGACAGCCGTCTGCCAACTCGTAATCCGGTCCGTGGGGCCGGACCGAGGGCCGCCACCTCTGGTGTGAGGTGGGGGCTGCGAGGGAAACCTCTATAAAAGTGCGCCGGAGGGTCCTTCGACGCGTGAATCACGTTTCAGAGGACCTTTCGGCGCGCGCCCTTCGGCCGGTCGGTGCTGGGGTCGAGGGTTTGGGGAACGCCGATGATGGAACGGGGAACAATCCATCATCGGCGAGCGGGTGGCGTGGGCTCGTGTACAGCTTGCGCCGCCCCGGGGTGGGCATTTGGTGGAGGGCCTGGAAACGGGCAAGTGGCGGAGGGCCTGGAAACGGGCAACTGCTGGGCGGGACATGCGGAAGATTGCGAATGTGTACCCGCATCCCGTCTAAAGCAGCGCGTTGGTACACGGTGGGGTTTTAGTCGGTAGGAATCCGACATAACCCACGGCTCCTTCCCCGGGAGCCGTGGGTATCTTAGGCAAGATTTCCCCACTTAAAAAAAAAAAAAAAAAAAAAAAAAAAAAAAAAAAAAAAAAAAATGGCCTTAACAGAAAGGGTTCATTGTAAAATACATTGATACAAGACAAAGCAAGCCACGCCTCCACCACGTCGTGGCCTACGCCTTCGCGTTATAGTAAAATAATATTTGTTATACACAAAACAACATTCCTTTGTATTTGAATATCTTTGGCACGTTAAACATAAGAGCGAAATGTTTGTCTATCTGATAGGTTTTCACTTCAAATCCTAAACAGGACAAGATGGATTACAGTAAACAGATTGATTCTGTTTTGAATAAAATTTTTACCAAAACCTCAATAAAGAATTGTAAACACTATCGATACATGAATATCTAGTTTTCTAAAATATCAACTTAATTTAATGCTCTTACCTTTATTCTAATAGTAATTTTACTTTCACTTTTTAATTATCTATCCAATAACATAAGAAACAAAACACAAAGACCATCATTAATTCCCTAATAATTTCCAAATATCATGAATAAAAACATCAGTAAATGAATATAACAATGGCGAAGTCGTGCCCCATCACGTAGATAGGAAAGTTTGTATCAAAAGTTATTAAAGCGCCTCGATATTTTAGATGAAATCAGCGATGGCGAACTTCGTAAGGACAATTCGTCAAAAAGTTTCGGAATGAAACAATAAATCAATGTGTCGAATAATTGCTGCTCATTGGGACTTTGGAAGTTGGAATCGGAAAGTTACTAATCACTGACTGTATTAATAAGGCGAAGTTAAAATTCGAGGGTCGCTGTGACCCGCTGTCTTATTGACGGGTTGGGTTATGGGCGATGTATTATGGACTTTATTTGTATGACATTAGTGTCTATATTTGTAATGGTGGGGTTTTCACTATTTTATTTTTTAGACTTGATAAATTGTTATTTTAAATGTTAGTCAATTTAAACTTACTTAGGAATAAAATCATTAATTGTCTATTTAGCTAGCTAGCTTGTTCATTATTTCAACCGAGGTATATGAGGAATGTGCTAATTAAAAATAATTAAATACAGAAGAATGCTACAATAAATTTTTCTATAATAAGCTATACAAACAAATGATTTCCTTTTATAAGAATAAAAATATTAGTAATTTATACCTTATCTTATTAATTAGCTAGCCTTCATAATAGCCCCCTCGACCATTACCAAGTATTGAACCTTAAAACCTTTCTTAAACTTAAAAAAAACAATTACTGCTATAAATCAGATTTGGAACGCCCAATTTTACTCATGGGTGTCAATTACTGAAACACTCGATAAATTATCGATCGATAAAGGATAAATAATTATGGGATCGAAATGTCGGTGAGATTTGCGTTGCAATGTATCCCACACGGAAACAAAAGGCAATAAGTACTTATAAATAATGCATTGTTTTGAAGCTGGTGTTCAAAAGGTTCTATTTAAGAATTGGTTTAAAATAAGTTGTAAAGAATAAAACTAAATATAAAACATTTATTATATAAAAGAAGTAACAAACATTCACCATCCGTACTAAATAGCCGTAATAGAGCATCAAATAATAGTAATGGAGTACTTACTTAATTTATGTAGTATTTGTATAAATCACCGTCATGAATAGTTATTAAATAAATAAATAAATCATTTATTTCACATAAAAATTTTTACAAATTAGAGTGACCCAGGCTCCTAAGATAGACAAAAGTTTCCATAATTATATTATAGTAAAAAGAAATCGCTAAATCTGTTTTATAAGCGTAAAACTCGTGAACGGCTGGACCAATTCGGCTACTTTTTTAACGATTTTGTCAAAGCACAAAGAATTTTCTTAAGGAGCCAAAAAATGAACAACGGGCAATATGGCACTGAATAACGTCTGCTGGGGCAGCTAGTGATAATTTTTTAAGTATGTACCTATTTTAATAGTAATCTTTAGCATAACTACGGCCCGCAAAAAAGGGTTAACTATAATATCTGACTCTCAACTCAACCTGTGTTCGTACAATTACTGTTAATAAATTCTTCCTTATTTGGAGGTGTTAAAATACCATTATGTCAGTACGGAGAGAATTATTGAAGTTATTTATTGGACAAAATAATATCGATAACATTATAATATAAATAATTGTTTTATTTATTAGCGACAACATAATACACACCTGAAATGTTAGTTTGAAATGCTAGATTTATTACTTTTATATATTACTAGAGGTCCGCCCCGGCTTCGCCCGTGGTACATATTTCGCAATAAAAGGTAGCCTATGTCCTTTCTCGGGTATCAAAATATCTCCATACCAAATTTCATGCAAATTGGTTCAGTAGTTTAGGCGTGATTGAGTAACAGACAGACAGACAGAGTTACTTTCGCATTTATAATATTTGTATGGATACATTTATTATTTTATTAAATTAATAAAATCCAATGTAGGTTTTTTGTTCCTGGTATCTGTTTCCGTAAGAAATCAAAGCTAACACAACGCATAAGTACATAATTTAACAACACAAGAAAATAATTATTGTGTTAAATATTTCAATTTAGCTAAAAATTTAAGGTGCGCTATAACCATCTTTAACACGTTCGCTGCGAAACAGGGCTTGAAACACCCTGTCCGTGTCTCGTCGTTATAGCGGTAGGAAAAAACTTAAACTTCTCTGTCGTGCGGGAGGCATAACTTCCATCTGGTTCAGTGTAGGAAAGTGATATCTATATATCTGAGATGTGCTATTGATTCCTAGTTCAATGGTATACCGACCTTAATACCGGGTTTCTTAGACCTCGTGCCGCACTGATCAAATAAAAATTCTAACCCAGTGCGGAACGAGGTTGCGAACACCTCGTACCACCGCGCACCTCGTACCGCACCCTAAGCTAGCTTCACGCGGTTAGTGTTGTACAACGCATTCGAGACTATTTGTGGAACAACTTATTGAAGCTTTTACAAAGAAGGACTTGAATGTGGATACAGGTACCTAATTTTCAAACTACTCGTTATAATAAATATCGTTAATAGAAACGTGAATGTGACATGTTGAGTAACTTTCTTCAAATAGGTTGATAATCATGATTACTATTAGTGTGTTTGTTCATTGAATCAACTAGCGGCAAATCCAAAACACCCGGCAATCGGTGTATGGCTCATCAAAATTTAACTCTTGCCCAAGTCAACAAGCCAACAAACAAGGCACATCATCTGTTAAAGGGATCAAGGAAGAGGAGATGTGTAGGATGTTACGAAAAACTCCGCATCTCCTTAACAAGTCGTCAGGCCGACAAAAAAAGTAAAGGAAATTCTCACAGAATGCACTGGTTGCAAACAATATTCTGGTTTGGCCTGTTTTAATAAAAAACATCCATAAGTTTGATAAATAAATACAATTAAATAAAATCGATATTTCTTTTCCCATCACTAAATTATATGAAAAACTGCTATTGTTCAGTGCGGTATGGGGTACATCAGACCCCACATTTTATTTTACCCATAGAATCTAAACTAACTAATCTAACCACGGGCGGCGGTAGATTTAGGTTAATGAACTCATTGTTAATAATAATCACGACAAAAGTCGCACACTTTGTCTTATTTGGCGCCAAAAAAAGGATTTTGGTCTCCTACGGGCGGTGGGGTTTACTATGCCTCGTGCCGCCACAATGTCTGGTATAGGACAAGGTTTAAAACGACCCGTAACGCAGTAATGGAAAGTACAGATATATCTGTGCCGCAGCGAACGTGTTAATTATAGATATCAATTATTAATCAAAGAGAAAAAGTTTACAGTAAAAAAAAAGGATTCAAAAAGGCGCGAATCTCCCACGTTAATCCATTTACACGCGCGCGTTTCAAAACGCTTAAACGTTCGAAATTTAAAATTTAATTAAGGCGCCTCCTAACGGCGGTTTCGCGCGATAATCCCGTAAAGGCTGGGACATACGCGTTCGCACAAAGCAATTTTTAATTGCGTCCCTGGCTGAAAGCCGAGTCTTTGACATTTACGATTGATTAAAAAGAAAATGGCGGCAGCGGAGCGGTAATGAGGAATGTCTTCCCGGGTGATTAGGGAACTGATGAATATATTAGTGTAATGTATTTTTTAATATTTACAGCATTTTTTAAGCTATTTTACATTATTATCTTTTGAATTTATTGTTTTTGGAATCAGAAATTAACATTTATTTAAAAATACATAATTATCTATTCTATAACGTGTCCTTTTATTACCGAACTTATTTTAAAAACTTATCGTAACATTTTCTTACATTATTTTTTATTTAATAATTTAACAGAAAATTCTTTATTGTCTATCACAATACAGTAATAAAACAAACAAAACAACCACACTACATTTACTATTAAAAAAAAAACATAAACATTTAAAACAATTATTTCACTCGATCACGCCATTAGCGACATCTGAAGTCAGTCAAACAATCCGGCCGTAAACAATACAGACTCACTATGTAAAAATGTAAATATTTTTACTGCACAGCATTCCTAGCGAAATACCCATAAAAATGACACTACGCTTTCAAAAGCCCGTCGAAAGCCTCAGGCTACAAGTACGCATTGACAAAACCTACTAAAAAACGTTGCTACGTAACTAAAATAGTTCGCTTGCAATTATAATTTTTTCCTAGTTTTTAATGAATGCGCATTTTCGTCTTTGTACACGGCATGTGTAAAATTTTTCGGTTTTGACTGTGTTTTTTTTCGAATTTCATGTTCGGGTTGGGTTTTTTTTTTTGTAATCGTTATGGAGTTTCTTTCGGGGTCTTTGTTATTTATTTTGATATATCTTTGGCATTGCATACGTTTAAGAATGAATCAAATTAACAGTAATTCACTTTTGACTTGACAAACCTCAAAATATATAGATATTACTAGGATTTGATTATTTTTTAATTTCGTAGGCATGTTTGTTTAATTCTTTACCTATTAGATAAACATCTACCAAGGTACTCACATAAAACCTGTTTATTTCATCTCAATTTCCCTACACTTAGCAAGTTTTAAAGTGTTATAACGTTAGATGTTTCTAGAATATTTCTACAAATAGATAGTTCTAATTACCCGCGCTCCATATGGGTCAAGAATCTCATGTCGCTGAGTTAAAAGTGTTGTTTTTTAATCTAATTAGTGCCGGCTTTCCAACTTCGCTACGTCAAATGTCTACTTTACGTAGAATGTACGCTAGCTTATTAATTTTATCATTTAATTTTCTAGGTGTACCTCTTAGATTACAAAATAAAAGACAGATGGAGCGTTGCCGACCTAACCGAATGATTTATCGTCATTTTCAATAAAGCTATGTGTGCTGTCATTTCGCCGCTGCACTGTACGTACACGGTGCTTCTGTGTGCGTGTAATGTTACCAGATAATGAAAAATTTCCCAAAATTTTCCCCGACTACGGAAAAAAGAGGGTTATGTTTTTCGAGTTTATGTATGTATGTATAATATTTCTTTGACATGCCCTGCAGTATAAACCGTTGGACCGATTTTGAATTGTGAGGTTTCATTGCAATCATCTGAAGTATTATGTTAGTGGCGGTAGTGACGTAGGCTATATACATAAATAAGCAGTCAAGTTTTAATTTTTATTAAGCTATTGCATAGCTTCTATCGCGGGCCTTGAGCACGGGGACCGAATCGAGAAATTCCGTAACGAAAAAACCTCACGCTCCCCACTCCGACGGGCTCGGAGGTGTGGCTTGAAGGCCTGCTATGCAATAGCTTAACCGCGGCAGTCCCCGAGTGCCACACGTCTTTTTTTAATATAATTTCGGGTTTATGATATTTTTTTTTTTATAATATTGTAAAAATTATTTTATTACATAAAGTACCTGCCTACTAAAGTTATTTATGGACAAAATAATTGTATTCAATTTTTAATTAAATAAATTACATAAAAAAAAGTTTCAATATTAATTATTAACTATACTTAATAATAATATTATTTTTTATTTTTCAAAATATAAGAATGCGAACAGCGGTAGTTTTTAGTCGAGAATACGGGACATTTTATTTTCATCATATCCATCATGGAGTTCACATAAATTAAATCGCTAGCGAAAACGACTATGACGTTTTTAAGCTTTATAAAAGTAAAAAAATAATGTATTATGCTTATTAAAATAATCTAATAATGATCATGAACCTTTAGTGCACTATACAAATAATCACATTCACGATCGAAAATTACAACAGCATTATCCTGAAGATATTTTAACCATTTTACCGTTTTACCAATAAAAATGGCAAATTCGTTTTCAAAATACTGGCAACATACGTTGAAGTTTTGTATTCCTTCATATCTGTAAAATTATTATTCGTATAAAGAAATAAATCAGCCAAATAATCTACAGAAAACCTGTGAAATGATGGTTTATCTTTTTTTTTGTTTTCGGGAACAAATTTTACAGCGTTTTATTATCACAAAACAGCATTTTTTTACTAAAATTGCAAACCCTTTTTGACGTATTGCATGACACTATATGCGCTATAGCACTGGTGCAGCGACGTATTTGCTTTTGATTTCGTATTTTCTTTGACAAGGGCGACGGGCGGTTGTCATGCTCCATCTGTATTTTATTTTGTAATCTAAGGTGTACCTATATACATTTTAATGACCTTTCAAAATAAAAATGTTTTGTTGATGGGCATATAACATGTTTTTTTTGTTCGGTTTGAGATTTTTGTGTACTGTGGAGTTTCTTGCCGGTCCTTCTCCATATTATGTATACTGTTTTCCTAATCGATGGTATATTTTAAAAATATGTATGATTATTCGAATGTGCTTCTAGAAGAAGTCTAATCGAATAAATAAATGTTTGAGTTAGTCAGGTAAAAGAAAATATAGAGTCTTACTGAAATATTATTATCTGAATGCGTTAACAGTATTTGGTACTGTTTTGATTTACGCATAAAAACCTTCAAATTGAATAATAAAATGAAATTCCTTGCTAACTACCCAAAGGAAAGAAGGAATACGGTAGTATTATGTATAATGTACGTAGTTCAATAAATTTTCATTTATTCTCAAAATTAGCAAAGAGTTTTTATTCTCATCGAAGATTGCACGTTTTTCAATAAATCATTTAACATTTTCTATGTGCATTTAGAAGTTGATTTAAACGCAAGGATGAATAGATGAAAAAGCTAAATGTAATAGAACAAGAAATCTTTAGAGTAGCAAGCTACAAGATACAGTGAATAGTCTTTCATCCTTAATATAAAAGTTTTAGTTTGAATTAGCTAATCGTATTTAAGTGAATAATTGAATGGAACTTGAACACTATGGCTAGATTAAACTTTTTACTATAGTTTTACACTAATTACGTTTGAGATCTTTATTCTTTGCTTTTATTTGCCCGCCACTGTTTTATTGACTCAAAGTTTACCAATTACATTCTCAACTTACTAGTCTTCAAGATTTTTGAGCGATTTAATCAGGAGGACAAATCAGGATCAAAAAAAATTGCAGGACATTTTCACACACGGCACGATCTGATCCCATACTAAGCTTTTCGCAGTTCGCTTATGTTATGGAAACCAAATGGCTGATAATATTCTTATATAATTTTTAAATACATATTTATATAGATAATTAACACCCAGACACAGAGCAAACATCTATGTTCATCACACAAATATTTGCCCTGGGTGGGAATCGAACCCACGACCTCTGGCTTGGAAGGCAGGGTCACTACCAACAAAGCCAACCGGTCAGTCAGTGTAAAAAAATACATAATTGCATTTGATTTCTAGTATTTTTGATTATATAGTAAGCATATTTTGAAATGCATATATACCTACTTCATAAGAGTAAAAAGCTCTCATGCAAAATCTATATTATAATAACAAAACGCATCTTAATTCAATTCCCTTTCACTAATCGCTTGCTGAACAGACGCAGAAGTTTCACCTCGAAACATAATAAATTCATCAGAATATTCAGAAGCAAACGTTGAAACATAACACGCCGTTTAACTAATCGTGCCATTGGATAAAGTTCCAAATTTAATAAAGATATTGTTTGCGCGGGAAATTGTTTTAATTCAGCGCCATCTGTTGGCGTGCACTTTCAAAGTTGGGTTTATAATCTGCGCTATGGTTTTGGTAAACAACGTTATTTGTTTTAATTTTCTTTTTTTAATTTCTAGAATTTTTGAATTTAAGTGTAACTACAAGCAAGTTGATATTAGTTTTATTTCTTTAATCTGATGTCAAAAGGGATGTAAAACCAGATAACGTAGATGTAAGACCATAACCTAAAGGTGAAAAAAAAACGAACCGACATGCAAAATAATCTTCCAGTAGGCACACATTCATTTGATTACAATTAATAGAATTGAATCTAAGTTTTTATATGAAGCAAAATGACTGAGAATATTATTGTAATAAAAAATACTTAATTATTTTCGTTCCAAACAACAGTAAAAAGGAAAACGCAAAAGTAGAATCTAGGAGCTATACATTTCTCATCACTAACACAGTCAAGAAAAAGAGTCCACATTAAAACAAACGAGATAAAACTTCCAGACACGAAAATATAAATCAGAAAAGAAACCGCGAACTAATAAACATATTTCAGGGCAATCTACAATCTTACATTACTCTCAAAGAAAAATCGCTTACTGATAAGCGGCTGTATTAAAGTCTGATTAAGTCTCTAACTATAACTCAATTCATTCCTATCTTGACCCCAGTTAAAATAATTACCCGGTCTACAGTCGCGAATAATTTACTTAAACAATCTCTTTTTCACTGATCCAGAGTTACCGAGTTTATATTGCACTCGAATTTCTTAGTTCCTCCGCTGCCATTATATTTTACTGTGGCTTTTTAAAACTGGAGTTGCTTAGATTTGCTTTTGTTTAACGAAATTGGAATTTGCGGAGCGTATTTCAGTTGGTCTTAATTCGGATTATGTTGAACTATCCATTCAAAAATTTGGAGTTAAGTTCGTTTCTGTAATTCCTTACTTACGTAAACTTATTTTATATAATGTAATTAAGGGTGCGTATAAAGCAAAATCACCAATCTTCTATTAGATGATACGTGTAATATTCAAGACCAAATATAAAAAATAAAATATATATCAAACTAGATGATATGTTCAACGATGCTGTTCAATCAAAAACATAAAATATTAAAATTGACTCGATAAAAAAAAATCACTCAGTTAGCTCTAATTTTCACACTCTTACGTTTTCTACTTGACATGGTAATACTTATTATGATTTTTTTTTCATAAACAATTATATTAAAACATTTGCAAGATATTTGTCAGAGCATTTTGTGTAATTACTTTTAGTTTTGGTTTTATCTGCGATAAACCACTTTTGGCGCTCTTTTTTTCTCGAGATAAACGTTTGGTTTTGTCACGATAAAAGTTCTTCACGATAAAAGTACAAAATTCACATGTCACGATAAAAGTACAAAATTCTTTCACCGTTAGATGTTTACGTGATCTCTGAGCTCTAAAGGCTATATTAACCTTTACATATTATATACGTACCACGTCCGAAGCCGGGAGGAACCACTAGCTTAAATATAATATACAATAGAAACAACCTCCAATGACGATAAGAGTAAATCTATAAGAACCCGAACTCCTATGTAAATAATACATTATCATAATTTAACAATATTATTCCACACTTCATTCGAGTGTGTACAGATATTTAATGTAAGTGAACTTAGCAGATCATTTTTAGCAGATCAAAAAAAAATGTGAGTTCTTATCGCGTGCAGTTGAGTTCTACAGTTCCTTTTTAGAAAATTACTCGCGTAAAATGAAACACTAGAAAATTTATTTATGTCATATTTCATCACGCCGTAGCACCATGCCGTAGCATCATGCCGTAGCATCACGCCGTAGCATCACGCCGTAGTATCATGCCGTAGCTTCATGCCGTAGCATCATGCCATAGCATCATGCCGTAGCATCATGCCGTAGCATCATGCCGTAGCATCACGCCGTAGCATCACGCCGTAGCATCACGCCGTAGTATCATGCCGTAGCTTCATGCCGTAGCATCATGCCATAGCATCATGCCGTAGCATCATGCCGTAACATCACCCCGTAGCATCACGCCGTAGCATCATGCCGTAGCATCACGCCGTAGCATCATGCCGTAGCATCACACCGTAGCATCACACCGTAGCATCACGCCGTAGCATCACGCCGTAACACATGCCGTAGCATTACGCCGTAGCATCTCGCCGTAGCATCACAGCGTAGCATCACGCCGTAGCATCACGTCGTAGCATCACGTCGTAGCATTATGTCTTAGCATCACGTTAAGCCGGGTCCAGGTCGGGTTTTTTCAAATGTCGTTTGTTAAGGTAAAAACGCCAGAACTATTTCTAAAAAGTATCAGGAACTGTAGAACTCAACTGCACGCGATAAGAACTCACATTTTTTTTTGATCTGCTAAAAATGATCTGCTAAGTTCACTAACATAGATATTTAGGCGTCATTTACATAATACATTACATTCAAAGATATTTGCAAAAATTCATGTTATTTAACTGACCATTTCTACTTATATTATCGTCAAGTTTCTTGAACTAAAAGTCGTTTCTTGTAACTTTCTTTTCTTTTTAGAAAATAACCAAACACAATCAAAATAATCTTCCCTTTCAAAGCTACCATACAAGCTTATTCATATTCATTCATGGAGCTAGTTGGTACGTGGCCTTAGTTTAATCAAAATAATCAAATACACAACAGTAATTGAAGTTCGTCTGTCACACGTGTCCTGGGTTAATTGTAATCGAATATCTTATTAACTTGTTAGCGTGACGTTAGAAGTCACGTCATTAAGGGCATTAGATGTGGTTTGGTTATTGCCGAAATCCTGTCTTGTCATAATTAAATGGAACTGGGTTTTGAGTTGGTTGTCAGTAGAATTCATTTTAATTCAGGATTCTAGGTATAGCAAAACAGTCAGATAAGTGTATTTAGACTGTTACGTTCCTTTGTTGGAAATAATATTAGGAAGGAAATAATTTTCTTCATTTATATACAGTGTTATTTCTGAAACTAACAACATTCAAATCTTTTTAAATGAATGTATATTTACCGTGATGAAGCGAAGGCGAGGTTTTTATGCTGCCTTGTCTACAAAAGGATACCAAATATTTTGTTTAAGTCCTTATATATAACAATAACATTTAGAACAACAAACCATATATTGCCCAAATGATGAGTCTTTCTGAAATGTAAATTCATATACTTGCTTTCAAGAAAATAGCAATTGAGTAAAACCTCAGCGATAAATCCATATACAAAGATCTTAACCATTACAGCTCTCGAATGCATCTTCCCAAAAGCCACAGCTATCTTTAATTAAGAAGTAAATAAGTTTAGCTACACTTTGAGGCCGATGCCCGCCTAGACAGCTTAGCGTATTCGCAAGCTGAATATGGCTTTCTATTTTATCCCGCAAGTCGCACTCTATATCTCCTGTACCTAATGTGAGATTATTCGAGATCAAAGAACTTAGAGTTTTAACTAAGGATTTTTAGGATATTGTCGAATCCTAAAATTACTTGGTTGGGTAATTATAATTTGCTATTAAGAAGTTATAATGAGCCTCTTGTTAAAGGAGAAATATTGGGTGCTTAAGCCTTTAAATTCCTACAGATCTTTGATATAAAAGTTTCAGTAGCATTTTCATTAACATTATAATATTTACGCCTTATGTTATGCGAAATACATGAAGGAATATATTTAAAAAGTTCTTCAGGATATTTTCTGATAATACCTTTTGCAATGTTTTCCAAAGCTCATCATTTAACTTTTATATATAATTTCTTATTTATGCTATGAATGACATAGGAGATAGGAACATATTATATTGTGTACAGTACGATTCACGAAATATGACCAAAAATGGCGGCCGTCTGCGCACGTTCACTCACGAAGAAAAGACATAAGACAAAATAATATTTTAATGTTGGTTAAATAATTTATTTTTTATTTATTTAAAATTAAATCCGCCCGCGCCTCACCTTGCACCTCCATAGGGACCTAAAATATGCCTTCTGCGCCGTGGTCATCTTTCGTGAATCTTACTGTAATGCAGATGATAATACATAAACCCTACTAGGGGACACTACAATCGTTTAACTGCAATCATGAAACTACTCAGAATCTTACTAAGTACCAATTGAGTACCTTTAAATACCCTTTAAACCTAACTCTAGCATTCTAATACGTAATTATACCACAATCCAAAGCTTATAAGTTTAATATCTAAGATTACCAGAGCCTCAGATTATCCCATGATGAGCGTCTCGTCCACTCTGTTTTCATTACTGTAACGGCCAGTTTTCTTCCTAATGGGCTATAAACATTGCCGCAAATAGAGTAGGAAGGAACAAAGTTGCTAGCAATAATCTTGGCTCACATAACATGGATTAAGAATAATGTTCTTCTGGAAATGGTTGGGTGTAAGAAGTTTTCAACGCAAGGTTTGGATTTGGAACCACGCGATCAAACTTTTTAGTGATCGAACATTACATTGATATGTTGCTTTTTGGCTATGATTCGCTAATGGTGGTCGATGCTTCTGATTTCCTATTTTAGTTTCTACTTAATTGTCTTTAATGGAAGCATTTACAACAATTAAACTTATTGTTCACGTAGAGAATACTTCTTAAAATTCAAGACGAATTTTAAAATCATTGCTTTTGTTTTCTATTTTCACCTTCTAGATTTAACACTAACTTACAAACAACTTGTAAACCATTAGAGCTACATATTTTCACAATAGTGTTATTGTTATTCTTTATTATGGTATTTCTAGGAGCTGTATATCCGAATTTAACCCCATAAAGTAAGTTATCCGTGGATTATCCTATAAATTTTATGTCCATTTGATTACATGTTCCATAATCATCGTTTTAGTGTCTGTATGTTTGTTGATTTTCTGGATATAACGTTTTCTTCCTAAATTTAAATGCGTTTTTTATACAAGACATTGAATTTCAAATATTTGATCACTTCGTGCTAAATCTTATCTTTCTTAAAATGTAATCGCTAAAAAATAATTTAACTGTACTGATTATTTAACAATTATTATATTATATCTCGAAGAAAAGAAGCTAGTTTTAGTAGCTTTTGCTGCACAGAAAAGATTCTGAAATTCTTATCAAATAAAAAAAATATTGTGACTTATCATTCGATTGAAATTTTAACCAAAATCTTGATGTAGTAGTTTTCCAATTAAAGATTTCCAACTCTAGTTACAAGTCTATAAAAAATCCGCCTACTAAATATCTGTTAATACCAGTCATATAACGGGGCCATGGGCGATAAAGGCCCGGGCTTTAGCGACCCGGGCTTATCCCGGAGTTAATTATTGTTTTAGTTTGTTTCCCCAATGATTATTATAACGACGTGTGATGTAATTTGTTTGGCTATTTATTTATTTATACAATTATTTACAGGGAGATATAAACGAACAGAAAAAACTAGGCGGTAGGCTATTTAAATAGCTAAATTAGTTTTGTTGTAAGCAGGTTACCAACATACATATTACAGCGAATTCAATATAATAATGTGCCTATTATTATATACTACCTGTGCTCCGCGGTTTTGCCTGCAATGCTCCGCTCCTGTTGGTCTCAGCGTGATGATAATATATAGCCTATAATAGCCTTCCTCGATATAAATGGGTTATCCAACACCGAAAGAATTTTTCAAATCGGAGATAAGCGCGTCCAAACAAACTAGTATAAATTTTTATTATAACATCGTCACAGTATGTTTAATACATCGCTTTTTAACTTAAAATTTTTAATAAAAAAGAGAATTTAAACCTTCATAAGAACAAAACAGTGTACCTAATTGGATTTTATTATCCAGATAGATATAAATTGCAAAAAGCAATAACGCTATTCAAAGAAAAATCTTGATTAAACGAACGAAGGGCACAATTGTATATTTAATCAAATATTCAAGGGCAATGAAGATAGTTGGTACGTGACATTTTAAGGAATATAGCGAGATAAAAACTTCAGGTTCTCAATAAAATTTGACGACGGCCGAAATGGTTTTAGTACTGGGGTCGTAAAACTTAACTTGTGAAACCTAAGCAGTGTTCTGGGTATAGTTCCAAGGAATCAATGTTAGTGCTTGTATTAAGGTTAAAAGGAGAAGTTGGGCGTTTCATTTCACTATTTTGTATGTAATTTTTTCAAAAATAATAACGTAAACGTCGCTCCAGTGAAGTGAAGTCCAATGTCCCCAAGTGGGGGTAAGTGGCAGATGCATTATACATCTGTTTCACTGATCGATTTTCTTTAGGGACAAGTAGGTGATCAGCCTTCTGTGTCCTACCAGATCAAGACATTTTTTTTTCTTCGTCTCCACCGGGAATCGAACCCAGGACCCCTCGGTGCTACGCTCACGCGTCAACCACTGTACCAAGGAGGCGGTCAAAGGTCGCTCTAGTAAGGCTATCTTTATGTTTTCAATAATTAATTTAAATCGATAGATAAGCTGTTGAAACATTAACTTAATTAATTTTCTTATTGTAAGGATAGCTTATCAACTTATTACATTAACTAACATGTACTAAACTCGTCTTTATATTATGTATCTCTAACTAGCTTTCCGCCCGCGGCTTTGCCCGCGTTTTCAAAGAAAAACCCGCATAGTTCCCGTTCCCTTTAGATTTCCGGGATAAAATCTATTCTATATGTTAATCCAAGTTACCCTCTATATGTGTGCTTAATTTCATTGTAATCGGTTCAGTCGAATTTGCGTTAAAGAGTAGGTAACAAACACACACACACACACATCCTCATAAACTTTCGCATTTATAATATTAGTAGGATTGAAACGCACATAAAATCCTTATTTTATTTATTAACATAATTTCTATATCCAATAACCAATACTACAATTACCAGCCTATGGTAATTCTGCTGATTTCAGTACCTTAGAATTCTGGAAGCTTGCCATATTAACAGCCAGCCAGCTGCCTCCGTGACAAATGAAGTGGTATTATGAAGGGACCTTTTGGTAGTCAGATTTATAATATAGTCTAGGTTGAGGTTTATACTTAAAACTTGGAAATTAGACTGATGTATTCTGTAGTTTATTATGGTTTAGACACAGTATTACAATATTATTTCCTACAGTAAGGAATCGCCTTTGATGTCGCGCGATGCCGCCGCCAGCGTAGGTACTTACGCTGCCACACGAAAATACGCTAGGGTTGCAACAAATGGGAAATAAAACAATTAACAAACAATCATATGTACATTCAAAATAATTGCGATTATTAAATCTGATGTAATTATTTGTTCATAAATTATATAATTACAGATATTGCACTGCTAAATATTATTTACGTGGACACTTTATTTTTGGATGTTCTTAATTGTATATTATACCATTTAACTAAGTAATGCATTCGCATTGAGATGTACAATCTGATTAGAAAATAATGAGGACAACATATACATAGCTTTGATTTTAATTCAACAGATACAATTAATACAATCTTTCTGAAATATTGTTTCCTTCTGGGATTTCAATGTAGATTTACATCCGTAAACGGAACAGTTTTTGCGCGTCATAATAGAATATGTAAGTACCTATGTATAATAAAATTATTACACAAAAAATACGACTGCGTCATCCTTTCGCGATAGTTAATGCAAACTCAGCGTGATTGCATTAAGCGGCCCGCGTCGCCCGACCCCCCGCCAGTTCCCCTCCGTTTCTCTGCACAAGTACATTCGTCGCCATACTGTAGGATGGTAATACTGTGGTTTAGATGTATGTATTTAAACTTTGAAATTATACTAGGATTAAAAACGTGATGTTTTCAATATTTTATAGAGACGTGGCGTCATTTTAACGTTTTGTTTTTAATAAATGCCTTGCATATATTAATAGATATTAAGTATGTTTGGTAGCAACAGAGAAGACTGTCTTTAAGGGTACATTATATTATAATGTTTCATATAATATAATAAGATACACCAATTCTTTCAATAGATTGAATCCACTACTGTCTTATATTGTATAGCTTAGCCTTTAGATTTGAAGCACTTCACTATTTGCTTAGTTATTGTACCGTAGCACTGCTTTTTCTCTAGTGTTAAATATTCATCAATAAATAGTCGAGATACTCAAAGCATAATATTACAAGTCAATGTAATTATGCCAGTGCAATCTTGAAGAAAAACAATCACGGAGAAGTTAAACTTTGTAAAGGAATATTTTATAAAGAGGCACGAGATAATATCTCAATGCTTTTACATGAAAATGGTATTATTCATTACGAGCTGAAGCACGCGACTTTGTCCTTGTTATATTATATTTTTTGTGGGAATCCTAATTCTTTCTAAATTAAAAATATCTTAAGATGTTCTAATAGATACAGCTGTTTCAGAGTAAAATCTGATTAGTTTGACTCACTAGAAAATTGATTTTTTAATTAAAATTGCATAAACTTTGTTTGTAGTAGTAGAAATAATAACATTCTGAAATTATAAGAAAAGAACAACATAATATAAGGTACATTACCAAACCAATATTCTTTTTCTTAGTATTTATAAAAAAACCTTCTGAAATAAATCATAATATTATTAAGCACTAGCTTTCCGCCCGCGGCTTCACCCGCGTTTTCAAAGAAAAACCCGTTCCCGTAGGATTTCCGGGATAAAACCTTAAAAATATGTCCTTTCTCGGGTATCAAAATATCTCTTTACCAAATTTCATGCAAATTGGTTCAGTAGTTAAGGCGTGATTGAGTGACAGACAGACAGACAGAGTTACTTTCGCATTTATAATATTAGTATGGATTAGAAAGCATACCTACAATATTAATCGAGTTACAATCAATAGTAATAAAGAGACATATTAAAAACATCAAGAAACAGATTCTTCAATATCTTCATCTATATTCGAATCTTCAAATAAATTACATGTATATTTAACAAAAACAAACCAAGTACCGAAATTAATATCCACATACGAAGTAATTTAAAAGTTTATCAACATATTTCGCAATGCAAATCATCACGAAGTCTCGGCGACATTTTTACTAACAGCCGGCACTTCTAACTTTATCTTTAACAATTTGGGGTTCCACATGAATATGTATGGGTTGCTGGTGAAGGTGCAATTTGGGTGATTTTTGAAATGTCTGAATGTGGTTATTATATTTTATTTTTATGATATTTATTATTTTCTATTTATGTTTATTTTAAAATTCTTTATTACAAAACATGACTGCATTAAAGCAACTTTACCTATAATAAACAATAAAACAGTATAACTTATGATCTATAGGTATAGTTAATGCAAGGGCGGATCCAGCCTTAGTGCCAGGGGGGGGGGGGGTCACATAGACGTGGGCAATTTTCAAAAGCTATATTTTGGTAATTTAATTGATACGTAGATTTAAAAAAAATTGGTCAAGTGCGAGTCGGATTCGCGAACCAAGAGTTCCGTACAAACATTTTTATATGTTTTAATACCTATTAAATTTATGCTTTTTGCAATTTTTCCTTTATCTGTGCTATAAGACGTAAGTTTCTATTAAATAAAGATTAAATATCAAGATTCTGTGTTCACGGGAAGTACCCTGTAGTTTTTGATTCCTGGCAACACTTGCGAATGTTGATGAATGAAATGTATGTTTTAGCAATTTTTCCTCCATCTGTGCTGATACAAGTAGCACAATACCTATAGATTTTGATTCCCTTGCGATAATTTACAGCATAAACGGCTGTATCTTTTGATTGCGTTGGCTTATAAGTTTGATTTTTTTCACAGCTTTAAGGAACCGTAGATTTGAGTATTCGGTATGAATTTCAGATTGATACCTCCACGCGTTCCTGAGAAAAAGGGTCTTAACAGGCAGACAAACTTGAAAAATATATATTTTTTGCAATTATTCCTGTATCTGTACTATAAGATGTTGCTTTGTACCGAATTTCAAGATTCTGAGTTTACGGAAAGTACCCTGTAGGTTTTGAGTTTTGATTCCCTTGCGAATGTCGAAATTTGCGAAATTTTTCGGCATTTACGGCTCTATCTTCTGATTCGTTGACATAGAAGTTTGATTTTATTATAATAAAACTCAAAACTCAAGTCTATTAATAAGTCTATAATACCTTTACGCTATAGCGTAAAGGTATTATAGACTTGAGTTTTTGGTATGAATATCAAGTTAATACAATATGTCAGTTAACACAGCGTTCATGAGTAACAGGGTTGTACCTAAGTTAAAAAAATTTAAAAATATTTTTTTATATTATAATCTAAGGAAAAATTCATGCTTTTCGCAATTAGTAAACAAAGTCGTTGTCTCTGTGCCTATGTCCCTATGTATGATTAAATCTTTAAAACTACGCAACGAATTTCGATGCAGTTTTTTTTATCCCTTTACTCATGAACATCTACATGTATTTAATTGATATTCACACTCAGGTCTATAATAACTTAAATCTGTTATTTAATTCAAATTCTATGTCAACGCAATCTGAAGAAAAAGCAATTAGAGCCGCATATTCTGTAATTCGCAACTATTACAACTATACTTGCAAGGGAATCATCAATCAAAACCTACAAGGTACTTCCCGTGAACACAGACTTGAAATTTGGTTAAAAGCAACGACTTAAGCACTTACAAGCACAGATAAAGAAAAAATCCTTTAAACAAAATTGTAAGATACAACATAATGAAAAAATATGTTTGCTCGGAGTCCTCGGTGCGCGAGTCCGACGCGCATTTGGCCGATTTTTTGTTGTAATTAGACTGTATTTTCTATTGTTCATTTAAAAAAAAATTGCTATTTTATGTCTTATCCATGAACTGGGATATTTCGATATTTGAGGTTTTTTTTCTGAAAAGTGTAACAGCAAAAGTTGTAGAAAAAAAATTAATTACATACTTTACCATTACACTTTATTCCGCAGTTATAGATTTTTCAAAAATCGAAATACCTGTTTTTTGTCCTTAAATTACGACCGCAGGTCGACCCTAATAAACTTTTTCTATAATTTTTGTTATATTCTCTTCCGTTACCGTTGTAATTGATTTCATTGTTCTATATTACTTTTATGTCTCAAAATTCAATAAAAACATCATGTTGAACAGTATTAATTTGTTAATTTAAAAAAGTTAATATTAAATTAGTGGTCCACTTAGGTCGTGGACCTAGCCCAGGGGGGGGTCATGACCCCGTGACCCCCCCCCTGGATCCGCGCTTGAGTTAATGAAATAACATGAAGCTAAATCATTGTCTCATAATTTCGTATTATTCTTATATTGAGAGTTTGAGATTATATTGATCATTTCTTTTATAACTTCTATCTTCTATCTTTATATTTTGGGATTTATTTAATCTACAAATTGCGTGTTTCACAAAATTATACTACACAGTAAGACGCCTAAATTATCATGTTAATATATAAACAGAAAATCTTTTGCATTTGTATTTTTGGAACACTAAAATGTTCATTATTCAGTCAGACTGCAAATCGCCGTATTTCCCACATTATCACAACACCAAGTTTCGTACACCTGGTTACCCCAAATCGCAATTCGTAGCCCGTATTTTAAATATTAAGCCGGGGGGGTGTTTAATTTCTTTCGGATTAACGCTTGTCAGATTTCTATCTTTACAGACTTTATGGTGTTTCAAAGTCTTATGAAAGATCGGAATTTTACGCAAGTTGTTTGCGCGGCTTACGTTTGTATGGATCTTTATAAGCTGTATAAAATAAGTCATTTGAGAATATTCTGGTTATTAAAATTGGAATTGACACAACGTATAGATATTGACTCTTGTTGTATGTTGAACATACAAGTCAACATACATAACATATACAAATCTGACGAGTTTGAATCCGAAAGAAAATATACCCAGTACCTATTAATATATAAGTATGTAAATATCTATCTATTTTTTAATAACAAAGCCGTATAGGCTATCTAACACCGAAATAATTTTTCAAATCGGACAGATAGTTCCAGAGATAAGTGCGTTCAAACAAACAAACAAACTCTTCAGCTTTATAATATTAGTATAGATACAAAAAAGTTCTAGCCTGATAGCGCGAAGACTATAAAACTGTAAAAAATCACTGAATTAGATAAACTGCATCTATCATGATAACGAAAAACATAGTCTTTATACTATATACTCTATGACAGTAACAATGTCAAACCGAGTGAAGAATTCAAGGAAGAATTAAAAAGTCCCGCAAAACTTTTAATGTCACTTGACATAGAGCAGGGTTATACCGGATTAAACTAGATTCTTAGCTCTGCGGCAAAGTGGGTCTAGATCCGACCATAAAGCTCTTTGTCTGTTACAACTTACTGACATAGTTTTGGTGGATTATTTTATTGTACAATTGAATTGTGCATGACCACGTGTCGTATGACTTACTATATAAATTCTGATGTATGAATTATATTAATTTTATTTTCTTTGTGGAAGAGTGTGAAACACGCTGACACTGTTGAATACCGTTAGACACATGGCTAAATACCGTACATTTAGCCATGGTAGGAATACTGAGTTTAAAATGTAAATAATCAATTTTTACAAGAATTTATAAGACAAGTAGTTACAAACATATTTTACATAGAGCTATTTTTAAGTAATCAATGTTAAAATCTGTAACAAACATTACACGTAACGTAGAAAGCGCGTAAAACGCACTTGACGCGATTCATAAAGAGTAAGTAAAATTAAAAAAAAATGCTAACTTATTTCGCATATCACAGAACAAAACCAACCATAGAGCATAGACCACTTTTAATAAAACAAATAAAAAAAAGCGCGCGCGTTCCAAACTTAAAATTAATAAAACCTTTAATTCCATTCATGACTGTCAAAAATCCGAACACATGTCAAATTATCGGACATGACATTGGATGCGTCCATTTTGACGCTCGCCTCGTTAAGGCTGCAGTCTAGCAAAATTGCGTTTTCAACAAGTTATTTGACAATTTTTTCCCGGCTAATGAAATGATAAACTGAATTTTTTTTTCTTGTTTATCAATTAGTGTTATATACGCAATGCGCGTGAATTTTTTCACATTTGTAAAGTTACTTTATGTTACCTTAATCAGGCCTTCAAGATAAGTCTCTTTCCCCCAAAGACATTTCGAGCTAAGTTTGTGCACTCACTACGTTGCAACCGATTACAATTTACACAATCTGATCAGCGCATTATTATCCTTATATAGTCGTTATTAAAAACTGCTGAATACAATTTGCGAAAAACTGATGATTTTCTTAATTAGAACGTTATAAATTCATTAAATTTCCCATTTTTTGCCTTACAAAATCTATTGATAAATACTGCTAAAAGTTATTTTTTCCATTAATTTATTCGAGTTGGTTGAAGACCAATGAGTATTAATCCTTTAAAAAAATTTTTTTTTGAATTTTGATAATTCTTTAAATATTAAAAAAATATTTAAAATAATTAGGAAAAATCCTAGCGAATTTCTTTAGTCGCGCTCCTTGGGCCGGAGCGTTCTGACGTGTGCTCTACGCTCGATTTTCCTTCATACCGAAGTGAAAGTTGCTCTACTTCATTAAATTTAATATTTTTGTTAATTGATTATTTTTATCTTAGTTTTGTGCAAATATTCGTATTTTTAAACATTTGATTTCGATATGGAAAATAAACGAAAAAAATACGCGTGTAACTACTAGAAAAAAAATTTTGAAAATCTTCGAACATAAAGTTAATGAAACCAAATAGATTGCAAAGGTGATTGGCAACAATTTCTTTATTTTACGGGGTGTCAGTAAAGGGATGTATATTTCTTTAAAACTAAAGTAAGCTCATAAATTTTCTTATAATATAATTTTTTTGAAGTTCCAAAAATGTTTATTTTTCGTTTGAGAAATACGAAATATAATATAAACTTGTATTGAGAACTTGAACTTCCCAAGTTCATCCGGGGAAATCCCCATACGGGGAAAATGATTTGTTTACTCCAAAATTGATCCGAGGTGTTTTAATTTTTTCTTCTAGTCATTTTTAACGTAGCGGCATGTTGTTTGATTATTAATTTTGTAACTTAAATACAGGATGTTGGTTTTATATTCTGATCTTACAGACGCGCTGACAAATTTAGTCCGCCATTTCTAGTTTAGTCTACCAACTCTAAGTACCAATATTAAAACGAATGGATTATCATCACATCATCAAAACTCAGATGTAATGGAAGATCACAATAACATAGAAAATTCAGTGGGTGTTGAGAACTAAACAAACAGAAGTAACAGAGACGCGAAGAATAAAAAAAGAGGATGAAAACGATAATTCGTTGATGCTTTCCCTTTTCGACGTATTGTTAGGGTACATCACCAATCTGCAAAAAACAAAACTGATGATTCCCAATTGCTGATTAAAAATGAAAAACAAATAATCAACAACAGTGGTGAAAATATGCTGATCACAATCATGAAACATCCTTCAGTGGTAGCAGATTTACTCATTTAAAATGTATTGGTGAACAGCGTAAAGGAGAGTAGGACAGGAAAACATTATGAATGTGGATGGTGGATTGTATACAGGGTGTAATGGATAAGTATGTGCAGGCGATTATGACGTTATTATTGCAGGTATCAAAAAACTTAAAACTGATATCGAAATTACTTTACCTAATGAGCAAAATGACAATAATAACTTTTTAAAAGTATAACGAGAAATATCTAAAAAATTTACTTTATACACTCCCATATCAAAAAGGGAAAATGGGACTAGTAGAAGTTAAATGTCTAATTCCGGCAAAAGACATGAATGCGGAAGATGCGGTTAAAAAAAATTAAATATTTGAAATACAATGCAAAAAATAACACTTTTGTCATAGATAAGAATCATGACTATTTTTTCCAAATTCAGGGACAACTAAACGTTGCAGAAGCAGAAGTCTGCTTATTTGCTGTTTAGACTGGAGTGAATCATTCGTTAAAAATAGAATATATAAAATAGAATATATAAAAAAGTATGTAACGTTTAGGCAAAATAAAATGATGGACCATTATCAAGATTTTATATAAATTGCCTACTGTCAGAATTGATTGATTCGAGACTTCAGCATTCGATGCCCATCAAGGACCCATCCTATATCATTCAAGCGATTGAAAAAAAAGAGATAAATCCAGTGCAACCGATAAAGCATCAGAATGCTAGCAAAAGATTTATTAGGTTTATAAATATAAATCTCTATATTATACATAATATAATAAATCTGTAGAAGACGCAAAGACTGACATCCGCGCGGACGGAGTCGCGGGCGGAAGCTAGTCAGAAATAAATATCTTTTGTTTTCATTTGCGTATTTTTCTATTTTATAATTTTTAACACAAACATTACATTTTTTTTATTATATACAAAATTTGTTTATCCGTTTTATTAGTTAAACTGAACAACTTTCACTAAGAAACTTAGGTCGAAAAAAATGTATAGAGTTATGCATTTTGTATGGAAAGCTTATTTTTTTTATATTTCGTCCAAATTTCTTTGTAAAAGTTGATCAGTTATATAAACATGAAGTTGAAGATATCAATAGAAAGTATTCGCAAATTTTGTGTACTGATAAAAAAATCACCCGGTGTAATTTTCACGAAAATTGTTTCAAATTGTCATTTTTGGTACTTATTACGAATATAAAATTATACGAATGATTTAATTTTTAAAAATTAAGTGGAGCAACTTTCCCTTAGTACATTTGTATTATTTACATATAGGATGACAGGATGCATTTGTTTGCACTACTAGACCAAGCCCTTAAAGTACGTGTTATTTTATTCGATTTTTTTATAGGATTTTTACACGCGACGCTTTAAAGCGTTTCGGAATTAAATAACGTTGGATTGGTGGATCAAATTTGAGATTTTTATTTTTTCTTACATGGGATTTGTAAGGTTATTCAGAGGTCAATTTTGGAGGAAAATCGTTTAACATTGACCGAGTTTTCGTATTTATCATTATTTTTTATCTATTTTAAAATAATTATGTATGTATGTATGTATAGCTGTAGATTCTCCTAAAATATAAATAAATAAATAAAATAAATAAATGTAATAAATAGTATTTTTAAATCAAATAATATTAGCCTCTCGCCCCAACTTTAATAGAGATACAATATTTCAAATGTCTATAATATAATTTAAACCACTCTTGTATACTAAAGGTAATATAATACTAAAAGTACTAAAACTATGAAAGCAATAAACACTTTTGGGACCTAGTTTCCACACAAACGCTAGTGACCACAATGCATGCTGCCGCAATTACAAGTGTAATAATATTATCAACTAATTCAAAATGAACCTGTGTATTTTATGCATATCATATATGTTATGTAATGTAAAACGTTTCACATTATTTTATGGTTGTTCTTCATGTTTATATCCGCTTTTATTCCACTACACTTTAAAATATAATTCTGAATTTATAAAGAATAGAAAAAATTCGATCATGAGGCGGGACTCGAACCCGCATCCTTTCGCGCCATTCCGGGGTGGATGCCTGACCAACTCAGCCACTTGTGACCCGCCAGTGCAATCGAATTTATTCTATTCTTTCAGTTTTATGTGTCTGAGGGACACATTTATAAATTTATATTTATAAAAGCATTTGAATACCATAAAACCAAAATATCAATTTCAATATAATTCTGGTTTACTTGACAAAAGAATTTTCTTTCTTTCCTTTCCCATGTCTTATATATTTAAAGAAAAAAAAATCATCGAAATCGGTTCAGTGTATTAGGTGTTAAATCGTCAAACGTCAACTCATTAATAAAATTTACAATTTACAACAGTATTTTAATATCTATTGTTTTAAAAATTATCACTTATAATACCACAAGAGCTTCAAAATTATCGGGTATTTTCCGATAGGTTCGTTGCAAACAAATGAAGGAGTCAGTTTTTAGTCAAGGTTAAAAAATCACGAGCGCGAAGCGCGAGTCATTTTTCCTGAAAAACTTGACGACTTTATTTGTTTGCAGGGAACCTTGAGGGAAATACCAGATAATTTTGAAGCTCGTGTGGTATTCGGGAGATTATTTTTCCGTCCCAAATGTCGGCCAATTATTTCACAATTGAATTGAACCTGTCAGTTTGACGTCAACGACCAGAGAAAATTTTCAAAAAATTATCAGTATAATACCATGTAGGTTGTACCACGTGACGTCGAATGGTGCAATTCTATTGGTCGATATTTGGGTCGGAAAAATAATCATGATTATTGTCAAAATAATAATTCGTTGGTAACCAGCCTTAGCAACTGCATGTTAACATTTATTTGATTTAAATGTTTAACAAATTACAACCACTTAACTCGCACGGAATTAAAATTGAATCCAATTGCAATGGCTGAAGATTCAAATTTCAGTGTATGTAGTGAGTGTAACCGTGTGTGTTAAAATGTAATCAATGAGTTTTGATTTTTTAATGAACGATTATGACTTATGCTTTTTTATATGTTCGTATTTTATCGTTAAATGAAAGTGCAGTTAAGTTTTGTTATCATTAATTGAATATCACCCGAGTTTGCTCAGATTAAATGATAATAATTTATTGTTCTGGTATTTACCAACCTTATATTGTTATTGAATTTTGAAAATAGATTGTCATTCATTTGATTATTCATCTCCTTTTATTTATAGCAACTACTTCTTCAGAGCCTACATCATTTTTAAAAATCCCTACTAATATTATAAATGCGAAAGTAACTCTGTCTGTCCGTCTGTTACGCTTTCCCGCTTAAACCTCTCAACCGATTTTGATGAAATTTAGCACAGACAATCTTTGGACCCTGAGAAAGAACATAGGCTACCTTTTATCAAAACACCACGCAGGCGAAGCCGCGGGCGGAAGCTAGTTATATATATTTTAAATTTTGCTTCAGCAGTTCAAGAGACTACATCCTTTTAGTTCTTGAAACAATTTAACATGCAAACTTTTAACTGTGTCTACTTCTTTATAATATAAGTTGATGAAATAGAAATAAACTACAATTATTAGTTAAAGGTTTGATTACAGAAAAAATGTAGTAATTACTTCAAACGCATTGATTAAAAAGAGCCTTAATATCCGACACTTTATCTATCTATCAGGTATGAAAGTTTCCTTCGATAACACTTAATGTGTCTGATTTTTATCGTTGTCTTGTTCACTGTTATCTTATCAAGAGTCCTGTTGTTCTTGCGCTTGTTATCACGGGTACAGTGTACGGCCAAGGAATGAGCGTTTGTAATCAATGACTATTTAATACTAGATTTTGCGTGCGGCTTATCGGATTCAAATTGTAAATTTAAATCATTATCGACTTCTAAAGACACAAAAAAAAAATATTTAAGATTTAGGTTAAGGAGGGGTTAAGTGACAAACACACGCACATGCTTAGTTTTTAGCTGTATAATTTACGCATAAAGCAAGTAAAAATTTGTACGGAAAGTGTCGTGACCATAGTAAAAGAGCCACAACGTAAAATTCGTGTAATGGCTCTAATTAAAACGCTCAGGTTCGATGTGACAATCATAGAAAGACCACACATTGAAATTCTTGATCTGGCCGATGGTTCGACCACGACGCGTGGCAATGAAGAAAATCCACGACGAGCTTCTCTTAAATCTGAAAATAAATATATGTAGTTTTACTAAAACTAGAATAAGTACCTACTAACAGTATAATAAGAGCAATGCTGCCTGAAATAAATAATAAATAAATTAACATGCTTGATGCTTAAGCTGTTTTTATTTGTACTAACAATTTTTACTTAAACTAGAAAGCATGACCGCGTGTTCCCTGACCACAATTAACGTCTTTATTGATCGACCACCATTACCTAATACCGGAATATCGGTTACAATCAGACGTGAATATATGGCGTATCCAAAATTGCCTCGCTCGATAGTTATCACGGCGATATACTTGGTTATCGATATCTTGCAACTAAATCATTGTTATGTACATCACGAGAAACTCAAGAGCGATATATCAACAAAAAAAACTCATAAGCAGGAACAAAATATGTAATGTGAAAAATAAATTTACCCACGCGTAAAACCGAGGAGCATTGCTAGTTCCAAAATCCAGAGATGTCTGCAATAGAAGTATAGAAATGTACTAAAATTTTTCCATTACAATTAAATTCGTGAAAAATAATCGCATTAGCATCATTAGCTGATCTAATTAGCGAAAATCAAACTTTTATCAAACGAACAATATTTACGTAAAATTGTTTTTAGTTCGTTAAATGTAATTCGATAAAGCGATTAATATTTTTGGTAATTATTTTAAAAATCTTTTATTATTGGAAACAACATATTCTGTAGGATAAAAATATATCTATTGTATAATATTATGCTATTCATTATGAGTCCTTAGAAATTGCATAGATAAAAAATGTACATTTTGTAACCAATATCAATAGGGGTAACCGATTTCATGAGATTTTCTGTTTTGATAAGTCTGAAAATAAGTCTTAAATTTTTAAAAGGATAAATATATTCCCTCAAACAATTACAAGCCCATATTATTAGATAATATTAAGTGTATCTCCATGTATTGGCCAGAATGATGTCACTGTCAGTAAGTTCAGTCGTTTGTCTGTCTGTCTGACTGTGGTCTTTATTTTATAGTAATATAAAAAATCCTAGGTATATAAAAAGTACCATGTCTAAGCGTGGATCATTCATTAGTGCGTTATTACGGGACAATAGAAGCATTGTTACAGCATTCATGCAGCCGCCATTGTTTAGGTGTCTGCGACGGAATGTGGCCTTTTTTGTTCTACACGTATAGTAAATAGTAAATACTTGGAGATTCTTGGTAGGAGATTTTGAGAGATCGATTTGGGGGTTAATTTTTGAAATGAAACTTCTTTATCGGAGTTGGAAAAAAATTTATTGTAACATTTTTTCGTTACGCGTGACATTTTTCCGTTACGCGCCATCTTTTTCTTATCCCTACCACGCGTGATTCGACATATTTCTGTAAAGTTGCATATAGTAAATTATTTTTTGAAAAATAAGGTCATAAAGAAGTTTCACTTCTTACGTGTGTATATAGAAGACTGGAAAAAATTGTTTGCTTACGTTTGCAGGTTGTAGTAGTTGCTAATAAACTAAAAAAATATGAATATTCTAGGCTTTCATATTATAGTTGTAATCAGGTAAACTTAATGTCAAAATGAGTAGAGCTAAGTAGGAATAGTTGTATAACTATTTAGGATTTAGACTAGATTAGATTTTGGTTCGTATGACATCTTCTACACATCTAAAATAAAACATTATAAGCAGAAAATATTTTATGTTTGGACATTAGGTATATTATGTCAATACAATACTTCTTTGAATCTTTTTTACAGTATCCGCATTGAAACGCCCAGTAGATATTTCAAAAATAATGCAATCGATCCTTGTAATTCGCAGACACAAAAAGCAAATGCGGCAGCATAAAACGTATTACAGAGCAATAAACAAGGAGCAGCTGGCGTGGATGTGGCAAAAACTGCAACGGAGGTGGGGATTTAATAATTTTTGGATGCGGTATACGCGGCGCAACAGTTGGCCCGAAACTGAGTTTTGGAAGCTTTGGAACTATTAAAAACCACTTTTGTTTTGATATATGTTTGTGTTATTGTTCGGGCGACGAAAAAAGTGCATACAAATATAGTAAATGAGAATTAAACCTTGTTCATTCATGTAGGTACTGAAAATCTTAGTGTATGACTTCGATAAACTTATATTTAAGTTATTCGATACAACAACTATTGATACTTTTAATGGTAAAGTATTATACCTATTTATCTATGTTTTAAAGTTTCTCTATACCAGGTATACCATATAAAATCACTTGAATTAGCTTGAAACTATTAAGTTAGTAAAAATTAATAAGACGAACTATATTATAAACTTAATAATATAATCGTTATTTGAAAAGGTATTAAAAAATGTTGTGTGGTTTTATGAAACCACGGTAAAAGTGAAACTGTTCGAACGGTTCCGAACACTGCTTTGTGTAGCGCATGTCGCGTGTATCGCGGCTGCCGAGTAGGTATACCTACTCGGCAGCCGCGATACACGCGACATGCGCTACACAGACCAAAAAGTTTGAGACGATGTAATAAAAGTTTCACTTTAATAAATAATACACATGAAATTTCCTTTATTACAGTGTGATATAATTAAAATCAATATATGAAGTAGGGTTCACTTTATAGCCTAGATCTAGACATTCTAACTGCCTGTTTAATAACCCATAAACCGCTAAATGTTGGCATTAGTTCGTTTTATGAGTTTTCAACTAAAATATTGCTTAGTGAATTTGAAATAATTAGTACAAACCGTGTGTGACTTTAAATTTTATTGTATACTGTATAATAAATGTATAAGAAGTTTTAAAATCAAAACAGAAAAATGTATTGATGAATTTGGGTTAGAAGTAACTTACTTAGCAATCAAAGGTTGGTAAATACTAAACCTCCTTCTTGACAATGCTTAAAATATATATTTTACTCGTATTTTATTATTCGTGCTTAATAGGTACTTTTTTTAAATGGACCTTTTATGTTACATATACACTTTTTTTTAACTATCGCATCGTTAATAAGGGAAAAATATGGTTCTCACCTTTTAATGTAATCTAATATTCTATTCTAATATATATATATTATAAAGGCGAAAGTTTGTAAGGATGTATGGATGTATGGATGTTTGTTACTCTTTCACGTAAAAACTACTGAACCAATTACAATGAAATTTAGCACACATATAGAGGGTAACTTGGATTAACACATAGGATAGTTTTTATCCCGGAAATCCCACGGGAACGGGAACTATGCGTGTTTTCCTTTGCAAACGCGGGCGAAGCCGCGGACGGAAATCTAGTTCAAAATATACCTTACAGTATAGTCTTATCAAATATCTTTGCACATCTATTTAATTATATGTGTAAAAAACAAATGACCTTTCAAATAAATAAAACTAAGTAATAATTAAACGAAGTTATCAACTTATCGGTCCTATCAAAGATATTTAACCTTACGACAGGTTAATTCATCCATTTCTCCTTTAACATTGACTTGAATTAGGGTTCCTTATTAAATTTAAAATGTTTATACATTTATTTTAATATGTAGAGCGAGTAAAAAATATTTTATGAAAATATGACATTGTTTTTATATACTTAAGCTTTGTTTTAGTATTGGCGCTAGTAATAGAAATATTATTGAACGAGGATGAACTTTTATATAATTAATGCGATTCGACTATAACTTCTATTTACAATAATATTGTATCAATGTTTATTTCAAAATAGAGTGAGAGTGTGAAATACTTTACATTATCTGACGCTTAACCTAATGTTTGTTTTATTTATTTTTTTATGATGTAATAGGGGAGCGCTTGGCCACAATCTCGCCTGATGGTAAGCTGAGATGTGCCCTAAGATGGAGCGCGCTTCCCTTGAATGTACCTGTTCACTTTCCTTGAAATGAAAATCAATTCAACCATTTGTACTTAAAATCTTATAACTATTGCATAGCTTCTATCGCGGGCCTTGAGCGCAGGGACCGAATCGAGAAATTCCGTAACGAAAAACCTCACGCTCCCCACTCCGACGGACACGGAGGTGTGGCTTGAAGGCATGCTATGCAATAGCTTTACCGCGGCAGTTCCCGAGTGCCACACGTCTTTTTTTAATTTTATACAGAACCAACAATTCATTTGTTTGTCTAACTTGGCCGGTTTTTTAATCGCGTGCACGGCCCTTAATACATCACTCAGATAACGGTGTCGACTTCCCACTGTATTAGCATAAGCCCTAGGTTTTGTGACTGTATCTAGAATAATTAGATTGTCATTTATTTTTACTTAAAGCCCTTTTAAATGGCTATTTGTTGAGTGTGAATCAGAGGTTAAGCGGTGAACTTTATAATTTTATGGTTTAAAAAAATTTAAAAGTAAGTATTTGTCGATATAATATTTACATAAATTGAACACGACATAAAGCCAATTAGTGATCTTTTGCTTGTTACATTTTTACAAATACTCTTTTTACAAGTACTCTGTCTTTTCCTGTAAGGTTTTTACAACTTTTTTTAATTGTTAGATAGATAAATAAAGTTTTAAAATAAATTAGTTGGTAATAGTGGTAGAGTTTCAGTAGTTAGGACACTTGATAAAGTGTTGAGGCTTCAAAAATACTTTTTAATAATAAATTCCTACTCTACTATGTAGAGTACTAGTATTAAGAATTAAGTCTATTAGATACGACCTCCAACTTTTATAACACTATCACATCCAATAAAGCAATATCAAATCGAATAGATACCAAGTTTACAGACCCTCAGTAAAAACAGTTCAATCCATTGATACACTAAAGATATTTTTACATGACCCACGTCTAGGCGTACTTTAAAGGCTTCAAACTTCAGTCTGGCTAGCGATAGGGCGGGCGGTAGACGCCTCGACTGAAATCGACTGAATTCAGACGATCGCGAGTGTGAATATGTGATATTTTGGATGATATTTTGTTTCAGGTAAGTTGTATGAATGTATATGTTATCTGTGCTAAAAGGTATAAGGTAGGTTAATTGAGACTGTGAGGGAAGGAATAATTAGGTATGAAAACAAAATGTTGTTTTGTTTTTGATCATGGCATCATAGTATATGCGAGTTTACATTTCAAGTTTGATAAAGTCATATTGAAAGTGAACTTAATAATTATTTATACTAATCTAAATTATAATAAGCATTGCCAAATCAAATGTGTATACTCGATTTTTGTTCAGACAGGTTGGAAACTGTAAGGAAAAGTATATTTGTTAAATAATTTATTGAAGTAACACTTATTTATTAAATAGCAGTAACATAACACATGTAATATAATTATCTAAATAAATTTAATTCTTTGAATGAGAAGTATTTTTCACATATAATCACGAATATAGTACTTCAAAACATGTTTGGAGACAATAAGTTAAGCGAAAAATATTCACTATTAAAAAAAATACTCAAACTATTACAGAATCTCTATTCTCTACAACTCTGTTAAACTTTCATAATACTTTACTAGTTTTAAACTAGATGGCGCTGTACGAAATGTCTGTATTATATCCATGACTATTCATTCATAACCTTTACCTTAAAGTACGAATTTATTTCCCTTATTCATGTGAAAACATTTTTAAATGGAAGTTTATTTTAAGGGATGCTATGACTATAATATTATGATTTATGATATTTGGCCGGCCTGTTTTTACCGAGAAAAATATAGAATATTTAAAAATTTAGAATATTATTGCCTTAAATATGCTATTTGGAGTTCGATCATCGAAATTACTTCAGGATAAATGATTTCTGCAGTTATGGACGTTATTAAATTAATTATTCATAGTATGTAATATGATGATTTTTTCTATTTTTTTTATAGCAGGATATACAAAATAAATGCAGGATTGTTTTTATTTTGTAACTAATGAGTTGTTTTATCTATGGTTGATAAAATCTCTATTTATTTATTTTTAAAATCTCAATTATTCCAAATTATAATAGGCATGACGAAAGATTTTGAAATCCTCTTCCATAATGTGTGTATACGTTTACTATACAAGAAAAACCCTATATTTCGGTAATATACTTAAATTTAACGAAGATAAAAGCCATTTTCCAAAAAATATTTATTAACTGTGCCAAAACAGCTCGCAGGTGTCATGGCGTAGGCGTGACGTCACACTTTGGTAAATACGTAATTATTTGTACGCATTGCGAAGAAAATTAAAAAAATATTTATTTAATATGTGTTATAGAAACGAATTTCAAAGTTTATAAGTGGTGTGCAGTATTGCAGTGTGAATCCACATAAAAATAATGCTCAAAAATGTGTTAGTAATTATTTCAAGCGAGAAAATAATAAGAAATGATTGTATAAAGTTGGCGCGGAGAACCCCGAACCATGTATTCGTGAATTCGCAATTATATATCTGTTTTGAGTCGATAAATGCATACGTGAAACAATAGAAAATAAATAAAAATGCGTATTCTCAACATATTCATAACAACAAAAAACATCTGACGTGAGTTGTTTACTTAAGCGTGACGTCACGCGTGTTTTAGTCAAAATGGCCAACTGCAGTATTTCAATGTTTTATTTTATTGATAATCTCATTAATCTTAATGTTTTTAAGATTTCTAAGTCACTATATGTAATTTATCTATTATACATTTTCCCTTAAAAACACTAATACGATCATTTATGGATACTGTCGTCATGCCTATTGTCTTTAGATTCAGACAATTTAAACTCCGTTTTATTCGACATAATATGGAGTGATTAATACGTCCAATAAACTCTTCATTTAATTTTTTATAACCAAACACAGAATGAAATATCTTGATGAGTAATCGGTTAATTTAACCAACAAATAAGTACGTTATTTATCAAGAAAGTGAACTTACAAATGAACTTGGTTTAAATTTGCTCGTACGTAAATCAAAGTCGGATGATTCATACATGTGTTTTGCGTATCGTTTTTATTTGTCACTTGATGCAATCTAGATTTTAATAAGATTAATTTGTTCGTGAACTTATTGAGTTCATATTTCATTTTTTTCAGGAAGGATTTTCTTGTACTGTCAATGTAAAAAAATGGCCTTTGTTCAACCCATGTAGAGCAGACTCGTTGTTTTCTTGTTGTTTGTCCGAACAATCTTTGAAACGGCTGGACCGCACTATATATTCCATTTCAAATACAAATTATTTCTTTCAAAAAAATATGTACATACTTGTATTAGAAGATTCCGGTCTTCCTAAAAATTTAAAAACTTAAGGTGTAGTTTAGTAACTTAAGGGTTATGAAGTAAATACATTTCATTCAACAGATTTCTTCATTAATTTACTGTGCAATAAACCTTCGGATACGTTTTGTGGAAAAATTAAGAAAGTTTTAAAGAAAAGGCAAGTAAAAACATTCGTATTAGTCAGATTCTTAGTATCTCAGAGTCAGATTAAAATCGTCGCGTCATAATCACATTCGAAGCGGTTAATTCTGGCATAACATTTGTACTCCCTTTTTTCCGGGACGTAAATTATGGCAATAAATCCCCCGGACAGTTCCTCGGGATTAATTAAACTCAATAACGTTACAGTTTTGCTTACGGTTTATTAACATGACAGCTGAATGAGGGGTTTTTAATTGCGAATATGTTGCGAATGTGTTGCGAATGTGTCGCGACATGTTATGCACTTTGATGGGTTTTATGTACAGCTAGCTGTGAATCCCGGCTTCGCCTGTGGTGGATGGGCGAAAGTAGGTACAACTCAGAAACCTCCGCGAGCACAATACTTAACAGATCATCACATGATCGAATGCATAGTTTAAGATAATATAAATAAATATTCATTTTTATAACTCGATAAATCACTGTCACACACACGAATGTTATCTTCTTATATATATAAAAATGAATCGCAAAATGTGTTGGTAAGCGCATAACTCGAGAACGGCTGAACCGATTTCGATAATTCTTTTTTTATTATATTCCTTGAAGTACGAGGATGGTTCTTATGTAGAGAAAACGTAAATATGTACCACGGGCGAAGCCGGGGCGGACCGCTAGTACTTTATATTATTTTTGCAACGTTTTCCATTGATATGCGGTTGATATTTGCCGCAGTCTTGTGTATACACTACATAAATAAAAAGATTATGGAATATAAAAAGAAATTATCATGTAAAACTAATAATATAATGAATAAATCGCGTTTTAAATCAAGTCTTTTATTTTGCACCACTAAAATGTCGACAAAATATTATCCCACACAATCAAACGTTACCAGCCAGACAAATTCTGCTTATTCTCATTTTCCTCGTAATTTGTTCTGTTACGTTCGATTCAGGTTGAAAATTATACCGAAATTCCGATTAAATTCTTTTTTCTCAACGCTAATGAAGATAGGCATTTCATAAGAATAATATCCTTTGTAATTTTGGAGGAAAACCAATGTTATTTTTTCTGGAAATCTTTTGTGCGTATTGATTTTATTAAGAGTTATGCAGACTATTAAATTGAATCACTCTATCTATTAAAAAAACCGCATCAAAATCCGTTTCGTAGTTTCAAAGATTTAAGCGTACAAAGGGACATAGGGACATAGGGATATAGGGACGTAGGGACAGAGAAAGCGACTTTGTTTTATACTATGTAGTGAAGAGTCGAGTGACTGTAAAGAGTATTCTAAGTAAGCTAGTATACTATAAATTTTAATTATTATAGGTATAAAAGTAAACACTCCGTTTGTGGATATAGAATAATTTTACAACCGTTTCATTTAACAATTATAACAAATCTATTAAAAAGCTATTTTTTCCTATCTTATATATAAAAATGAATCGCAAAATGTGTTGGTAAGCGCATAACTCGAGAACGGCTGAACCGATTTCGATAATTCTTTTTTTATTATATTCCTTGAAGTACGAGGATGGTTTTTATGTAGAGAAAACGTAAATATGTACCACGGGCGAAGCCGGGGCGGACCGCTAGTATAGAATAAACTTTTGCTATTCATAGTTTTATCGGTTCAACCTTAACTATAATAATTCGTCTTAGTACTTCATGTAGTAATTAATTTCCGATATTGAATTCAGTTGTAACAACAGTTTGATGGATAGGCAGCTATCGAATGAACTGAACAAACAAGATATGCGTGTTTGCATGTCTTCAATTACATTTGATTAATTGAATTAGTTAGGCAATTATGGATCTAGTGTCTTGGGCATTGTAAGGCTTAATATTGAGTGTATTAGTATTTTTATTTTTCAGACCGCCTCCTTGGTACCTACAGTGGTTGACGCGTGAGCGTAGAACCGAGGGATCCTGGGTTTGATTCCCGGTGGAGACGAAAAAAAAAATGTCTCGGTCTGGCAGGACACAGAAGGCTGATCGCCTACTTGTCCCTAAAGAAAAACCGCATTACGATGCATCTGCCCCTTACCCCACTTGGGGACACGGGACTTCAATTTTTAGTATTTTTATGCAGTTGGTTGTTAAAGTCAGTATAAATTTATATAAACTTTTAACAGGACGGGTCGATGTTAATGTTAGGATTTTTTTAAAGACATGATACAAAACGATAAAAAGACAATTATCTAATACCCTTTCAATTTATACACTTTAAAATTTAATAATAACGATCTATGTATTTTTTATCATTAATTTTACATAATATAATATAAGCTCAGTCATTTTGCAAAATGCGTAAAACCACACAGCTTTTACCTTACTATACAAAGTATTGAAAACTAACATAAAATGAATACTTTACAAGGCATTGAGTCCATTTATATCCTTATTCATCACAAACGGAATATCGCAATCAAAAACATCTATCCGCTAAAAAGCCGCTTTCAAAGAATTAGTTCTACCTCAAAAAGTCCATCAGGCAAATTGCACTTTTGAAATCCGATACTAAAATCCTGTTTATCAGTTAGTAATGGGAGTAAAAAATATTTCGAATAACGTTTAGTTGCATGAAAACGCATGTTTCTGGTACCATTAGGTGATTGGCTGCGGCTGGAAGATACCAAACCGAGCGATATGCTATATTAGTTTTGATAGATTTTTGTTGATTAGACGGTTTAAATACAGTTTAATTGATTGTTTGATTGTAATGTAAGTTGATATGTTGAGTTGAAATCAAAGTACCTATGCTATAATATTATTATTTATTTTTTTTACAATAAGAGTGTATTAAAGAATTTGTTAGGACTTAAGATACTCAAAACAGCATTTTTTATTATATTCGTTCCGGTAAAGTTTATTGTAGACTTTCTACAGATTCCCATCTATCATCTGTCGATGTATAAAAATTCATCATAATCCTTTAAGCAGTTTAAGCGACAGAAACGGAGGAATATTCAGATGCATTCATAATATAAAAAGGTGGTAAATGGTAAAAATATGTTATGACGATTCAAAAGTTTTTCTAAAAGCAGTCTTAGAATTTAAATGTTTGAAAGAAGCATTCAATCCAATTAGGTACCTATATTATAAACAACTAGCTGTGCCCCGCAGTTTTACCCGCATTGCTCCGCTCCTTAAGGTCTTAGCGTGATGATATTATATATTATTACTAGCGGTCCGCCCCGGCTTCGCCCGTGGTACATATGAAAAATAGATGTTGGCCGATTCTCAGACTTACCCGATATGCACAGAAAATTTCATGAGAATCGGTGCACCCGTTTCGGAGGAGTATGCAGACTAACATTGTGACACGAGAATTTTATATATAAGATAGTCTATAGCCTTCCTCGATAAATGGGCTATAAGAATTTTTCAAATCGGTCAAGTAGTTCCTGAGATTAGCGCGTTCAAACAAACAAACTCTTCAGCTTTATAATATTAGTATATTATTATTAGAAAAGTATTTATTATAATATTAAATATAATAACAGAAAAGTCCTTTTAACGTATTCAATAAAGCATTTGAAATATTCACGGCATTCACCAGTGGAAGCCACTCAGCAAGCGAATTGAACTTCATTTGGGTATTTAAACTATAATATGTATCGATTATTTTCAATATGAATAGACATTAGACACGTTTAGTAATGGGTAAATTGAGACATGTTATTTGGAAATACCTAACTCGCATAGTGATATTATAAATGACAATTTTATGTGAGTCTTTTTTTCTTGTATGTAACTCACTTTTAAAACAAATTGATCATTTTCCAATTTGAATGTTTCTTGAATACATGTGAGAACTAATTTCTAATCCTGATAAAAACGTACATCTTAAAAGTTTTACTCTTTGTTACCTAATAACAGTTTAATTAATAGGTAACAAAGAGTAATTTAAAAGAGTTATTTTAATAAATTTAAACATAAGTTTTAAATTAACTTATAAAATGCAAATAATTTGAATGATAGACAAATTTTAGATGTATCACTCTTTGCTTAATATTAAGATTATTTTTATCAAGAAGGAGCATCTTTGTAATAGTCCTATATTGTTCTATAAAATTAGTATACCTACATAAAAAGATATCTATCTTATTATGATACATCATTCACACCAATAAATCACGATGCGCAGGAGTTTATTACACAAAGGAGCCGCTGTTCATGACAGTGGGACAGAATATTATTATTTTGTTCTGCTTGGCTCTACTTTTATTATGTTTGTAAAAATAATATATAAAAAATTTAGTTTAATTTATGTTTTTTGACAAATAATATAATACCACGAGTGTAATAGGCGATAATCATAATAAATATCCTCATTCAATAGATTAAAATATCAAAAGTAAGAAACAAAAATAGGTAAATATTGTATATGTCGCTAATTCATGTTTAGCAAAAACACCAAGCGTTTTATAGCTTTTTATAATTATTTCATAGGTATTTTTATTTAGACTAAAACACTAATTATTTAGTATCACTATCTAATGATGTAAAACAATAATGAAAACCTTAGTTCTCCAATTACTGGCGTCATAAGGTGATTATTTATATGACGTCATCATTAATTTTATACAGCGGGAACTTACGGCAATAACAAGTAAATCATAAATTAGGATAAACATAAAGTCAAGTAAGCCGTCACGTTTATGGGCCAATTAGACCGTTACTGAGGTTGATGTAAGTTTACGATAATATTCCACATGTTATAAATATAGACTTGACGTTGTGAAAGGGGATGCTAATTTTGAAATATCAATTTAAACTTCTATTAACATTGCTTCTTCTCTGTCTTTTGGATTCTTATAATGGTTCGGCAAATAACCCGCTTGCGAGAGTCAAAAAGATGTTGAAAATAAAACTAGACTGCAAAAAAAAAATAACAATTATAGGTCGCCATTTTTAATCTTGTTTGACGTAATATAGCTTATTAACGTAACGTAACGTAACGTGACGTAATTCATACAAATTTAACATTAAAAAAATATAATAAATGATAAGTTCTCGTATGTAGATTGGAAGTTTCACTAAAGAATAAGAATGTTTTGTTTTAATGAATTATAAACAAGCAATTAATATATTATACTCTTCTTTACGTTTATCACTAGCTTTTCCCACGGCTCGGTTTGGCCAGACTTTTAGATAACTTTTATTTTAAAGTAATAAGTTATTTCTTCATGTAGAGCCGCATCGAATAAACTAAAAAATCATTACAATCTATCAACCGTTCTTGATTTATAATTGTTGTTATTACCACGACTTTCTTGTACATACATAGATAGTTATAGTATATATAAATACAAGTACCAAAGGGAACACACCGTCTGTCAGTCAGTCCCATAACGAGCAATTCCGCGCCGATTGTCGGCCACTGCCCGTAATATTATATTAGAGCATGCTTGACCTACATACACACGAAATGTATGGGACATTTTAGCTGTTATTGATAACCTTCAGTGTGAAGCGTGCTTTAGACGTTATATTATAATATAAACTACTAGCTTAATGCCCGCGGCTTCGTCCGCTTTGTCTAAAACCTAATAAATTATATACTATAACCTTCCTCTTGAATCACTCTATCTATTAAAAAAAACTGCATCAAAATCCGTTGCGTAGTTTTAAAGATTTAAGCATACAAAGGGACATAGGGTCAGAGAAAGCGACTTTGTTTTATACTATGTAGTGATTTACTATGGTTACATACAACAGCTCATTATATGTAGTTACTATGCGTGTAGTTTACCAAATTTTGTTTGCGAGTTTAAAAATACGTAACATTCATTGTGATGCATTTATCCAAAATTGTTAAGCGACCATGCGAATGCATGTTAAAAATCTGATCTATTACACAGTTCCTACATATTTAATTGTATACTACGATATAACGAAATATTTTACGCAATCTGATATAAATTAATTAACATTTTGTGTTCATAGTTCGAAAAGAAATTGAGTAGATTAATTGAAATCGTTTAACCAGTATTCATCTCTATAATGAACCTAAGATATTCCCTATTGGCGGAACTAGTTCATGATAATTTGACGTCACGAGTTCTGACGTCATTACTAATCAAATGACAGACAGACACTTCAAACATAATAATAATGAGCTATTTTCAGTGAATAAATCCGTTCCGTAAATTCACATGTGCACATATCCTTTACACGTTGTTTCGTACACTGCTTTCAAGCTATTCCTAATGTTGTGGCCATTAAACGAGTGATTAATAATATTGATACCTATATTTAATGACATAATAAAAATAGCTCAGTTCACAATTGATTCATGCACGGAAACTTATCTAATGGGTTATAAATTACTAGTACTTGTGATCTTGTACTCTTATTATTATTTAATTTAAAACTTGTGAGACCACAACAAAATACTAACTGTATGCTCTATTATATAATTACTCTAAAAGCTTAGTAATAAACATTTTCTTTTGGACGTATTGAATTTTAAGTTTCACCATGCTTCTATGGAAGTAGGGAAATGCAACTTTATCAAAGGACCGAACCATTTCACCCGTCTTCTATACATGGCTGAATAAAATATAATTATATAGAATTTTTTATACTTATGAAATAAATACCTATTTAATTTTATATCCGCTAGTTTCATAGTCCCCGGATCAGCGGTGGCGCGTGAACTCTTGCAAATGAAAGCCAAAAGCACGCTGGGACGTCGCGAAAATGTGCATTTAACAAAAAATTCTTCGTAAGGAAAAATCCTTTTAATTTCACATTTCCATGAGAAGGCTGAAAATGTAAATATACTTATGAATTTTACTCGGGAATATTTAGCGGGTTATTTTTCTTTGTTATCGTAAAGTTACTTGAAGCCCCAATTTTGTATCCATTTAAAAGTACAAAATTCAAGAAAGCTTTGTAGAATAAAAATAAAACTATTCCCTTCAATTACTTTTAGAATCTCTGTGATTTTTAAGTTCCCACTGTTTCGGAAACCAACCCGTTAAATCTTCTCAAACCTTAGGCACCTCTACCTGCTCGAGACATCGAACGACGAAAATTTTCAGTTGTTTATCTTGTCCTAAAATAACTGGAGAATGTTCCATAAGCAAACCTCTATCTTATTTAAACAGATTAGTAAGAAATGCAGTAACGGTGACAAAACATTCCTTTTGCTATCGGAAATTCTCTGAACAGTGGGATTCCTCTAATAACCCTATTTTAGGGAATCGAATTCTAGTTTTAGATTCTCGAGCTTCGAATGTAAGAATCGTTTCATTCAAATTCGCTTAGAGCTTGGAACTTGAATTAGCATGTGGTCATTACAGTTATAACAGCTGAAGTTTTAAAAGTAATCTATGAAAAATCACACGTTTCGATGATTTTTTTACATAATAATACCTTTGAGAAGGACATTGTTTCCTCAAAAAATATGCGATGTACTTTATGGATAAATGTGAATAGCTATCGTAGTTATATAATTAACTTTTTAAGCTTAATTAAAAGTTCGACTCTCGATGTAAGAAGTGCTTTAAGTCTAAAAGTTATTGATGAATCAAGCGATTTTCTATTATAGAAGAGAGGGTAAATTAGACAAGTTTAATATAAGCATTCTTATATTTAAGCCAGCGATTAGCCAACTGTGTTGGGATTTCAAAATATACAACTGTTGTTATTCTAAGCCGCAGAATATCAACATTTATGTTTCCTACCAATTAATGCATTCTTTTAAAATATTTTGGTATAAATAGCACTAAAGCTTGTTTTAACGTTAGAAGATATTTCACAAGGGCTTATGCAGTTTATTTCTATTATATAAGTATTTTTCTGTTGGTGTTAGTGGTGGCTTAATGTCTTCTTTTATTAGATCGATTCTATTGTATTTATAATTGCTATAAATACTATAACTATTTAATATTTAAAACAGAACATTTTTAACCGCATATTATATCTATGTACTGTTTTTAGTAATAGATTTTTAGACGTACCCCTGTATCAATTTTCAAATTATCCTCCTAAGTATACGTTATTCATCAATCCACAAGCATCAAATTATCGTACAAATTCATCGAACTTATACAAACCTAACAAAGCCCTATTAAATCGAAACCGGACACCCTTTATATTGAAAAAAATATATTATACAGTATAAAATAAGGAGAAATTGGGCCCGTCACGAATTAGCGCGATTTTGGGGCTGTGACTTTTGTTATAGGATCATTTTAGTTCGGTTACTGTTTGGGGACTAGGGATTTCTTTTGAACGTCAATAGGTGTCATTTTTTAGGGTTGTACACGTGTATATCGATAAAATTATAATTTTTTGAACACATCGATTTTTAAAAATTCATGTGTTCATTCAAGGTTGTAAGATTCTGGCAGGTTTTGAATTGGTGGTGTTGAACACATTGTATTGAATACGACGTGTATGCGTGCATTGATGATATTAAGAGCTAGCGCGCAAGAGCAACTTTTGTCTCCGCAACTATTTTGTCTCTCCCATCAACTCTATGGGGAGTTACGTGCGCGCACTTTCTTACTAGCCCATAGAGTTGATGGGAGAGACAAAATAGTTGCGGAGACAAAAGTTGCTCTTGCGCGCTAGCTCTAATGCATTACCTGAAAAATCATTTGTATGGGCTTTAGTGCGTGTAATTGAAAATTTATAAGACAAATATAATATAAATACTTATATAAATTTATGCGCATAATATAATACAGTGAGTCACTTGGTATAATATAATACAGTGTTAACAGTTATGAAATTTGGATAAGCTCTACATTTTAACTCAGTAATTTAACATCCAAGTAAAGTTAATCCCTTTTGTTATTTCGTGTTTTTTAATTTTTTATAGAGCGATAAAATGACCCACTTTAGCAATTACAATATAATTTTTGTGTGCCACTAAAATCACAGGCACTTGTTAAAATTTATATATAATCATAAAATTTTATACAGTCTGAGTATTTTACGAAATTAATTGCTTCGTACCGCGAGTAGGTCATTGCATAAAGTAATTTTCGTTCACATTTTACATTATATTGTCCTGATCACATGTGATTATTTCACAATATAAAATGTGAAAAATAAATATAAAACAGGAACATTGCTTTTGAGATAAAAGAGTAAATAAAAAACCATACTTCATTCAATTTCTTTTATTTCAACCATAGCAAAGTATCAGTTACATATAACTTAAATACAAAATAATTAATATCTGTATTCCACAAAACAAATTACTATTCAACTACACACTATTGTAACAAAAAATCCAATCGCTTAATCTATCGATACCCTTACATCACTACGCGTCAGGGATGAGCCAAATTGATTTTAACACAATAACGTGGTGAATGCCACCCCTATTTGTAGCGGCGATGACACGCGCGCCTATCCATCATTCGGCCTTTATATTCTGTGAATACAGGCCGAAGCATTGGTTTTAGCAGATGTGCTCTAATCCTAGATCATGTTGGAAGTTATTGGAATTATTGATAATAAACGTTACTGTTACTATCTATATACTATCAAGATTATTCAAATAACGCTTATACTAAAACAATCATTAAATTAAGCACATTCATGTTTTTAAACTTGCATGTAGGTGGACGATAAAAACCCATGGAGGGTTGTCGCGTAAAAACCACAGGATAGTTCTTTGGCATATTATGATATTACATAATATGTAATTTGTAAAATTGTAAATCTGACATGATTAAAAAGAGCAACTATGGAGTTTCTTGCCGGTTCTTCTCCGTAGATACTGCTTTCCGAATCGGTGGTAAATGTTAAAAATATGTACTTAATGACGTTTCAAAAGTGCTTCTAGAAGAATTCTGATTGAATAAATAAATGTTTGAGTTTGAGTTTGAGTTTGTAATGTGTTATTCGGTAGGTACTTGACGAAAGTGTGACTCAAAATAAAGAAGACTAAGTATTACCAATTACCTGCGTCTGCGTTTTTATAGCGTATAAATCGAATTTTTGATGTAGAATCCCTAATTTCTATAGCTTTGGCTTTTTATAACTAAGTTAGTGGATCAAGAACTGCGCTCCTAGCAATTTTATTTCAAGGTATAAGTTGATAGAAAAATTTGCACATCAACTTAAACAGTCTTTATGTATTACTTGCTTTCCGCCCGCGGCTTCGCCCGCGCAGTCAAAGAAAAACCCGCATAGTTCCCGTTCCCGTGGGATCCGGGATAAAACCTATCCTATGTCCCGGGGTAAAAGGAAGCCTATGTCCTTTCTCGGGTATCAAAATATCTCCATACCAAATTTCATGCAAATTGGTTCAGTAGTTAAGGCGTGATTGAGTAACAGACAGACAGACAGAGTTACTTTCGCATTTATAATATTAGTATGGATGTAGGCGTGTATATTATAACAATACTTTCATTACGCATAACATGTTATAGGTTAGCTGTTAATGGGATATGAAAAAGCTTTGAAAAATTTTAATTCCTAATTCCTGTGAATAACAAAAACATTACCTACATTTCTTCGCCGAAACATTTGGACAAGCCATACATTAAATGACATACCGTAATCGTTTTCAGATCCAAACCATTACAAGCAGATAAGCAAACATACAATCCCCCATATTATTAGCTACATCATTATCACAATCACGACTTGCAACATTGTGTTCATATACCCTTTGAAAATCATGCGAAATAGTAATAATTTGTACTCGACAATGAAATGTAAGTATTTATGTGGACCCCTTACATACTGTAAATTATCAGCACAAAGACCCCCCTCATACAAGACCCATTATATAGACCCCAGCTTTTGGAACAATTTTGAATGATTTTGTCATCGATCTGGTTTTTGGTTACTCGTGTGTGTACATGTTTTTATTTCAATGTTTATAATAAAACTAGCTCCTCCGCGTGGTTTCATTCCCGTGGCTCTACTCCTGTTGGTCGTAGCGTGATGATATATAGCCTATAGCCTACCTCGATAAATGAGCTATCTAACACAGAAATAATTTTTCAAATCGGACCAGTAGTTCCCGCATTATCGCGTAACAAACAATCATTTTGCATGTTTCTCACAAATTTAGGTATCTATTCAGACATCAATAACAGTTGAGCAGCGACGGTTCGACGGATGAATAAAATTTTGGAGGAAAATATTAGTGTATGATAAAAAAAGAATACTTATTACATAGAACTGTATTGTATGAAAGTATATTAATATATTGAATATTATATTGTATATTATATTGAATTTTAACTTAAACCTTTACATATGCAACTTTGTTAAAATTTCGTGCAAGATAAAAATAAATGAAACAACTAAAATCCGATTCTTTTTGTAAAAATAACACTCGTAACAACATGATCGAGTAACAAACATAAAACTAAAAGTCAAATAATAGGTTAAATTTTCTTCAAACAATTTTCATACTATTTTCGCTAAACCAATACTTCTTAACTATATCTACTTCTATATATTCTGAATAAATTTTGTGGGTTGACTGATTAAATTCAACCTAATCCTGTGCCCCTACGCCTCTAGATTATTGTCACTCCATTAATCCACGTGTTTAATTAGATTTCCCTTCTTCTGTGACCTCTTTATTTTAATTGGAATTGATATATTTGAAATGTTACGGTTGTTTCATCACTATTTTTACTGGCAAAGATGGATGGCTTCATGAAACGTTTTCGAAGGAATCCTAATACTATTATAAAGGCGAAAGTTTGTATGGATGTTTGTTACTCTTTCACGTAAAAACTACTGAACCGATTACAATGAAATTTAGCACACATATAGAGGGTAACTTGGATTAACACATAGGATAGGTTTTATCCCGGAAATCCCACGGGAACGGGAACTATGCGGGTTTTCCTTAGAAAACGCGGGCGAAGCCGCAGGCGGAAATCTAGTAATTTTATAATATCGTGTCATTTGACGTTGTAACAACAATCGATAGATAGCGTGGATTGTACTATGAAGTAGCTAATTTGATACTTTTAAATTTAAAGTGTAAAATTTCCTATTAATATCGAATGAGTAGTACTTACAGATTATAGAAATAAAGATATTTGATGTTAAAAATACGAATATATCGAATAAAGACGTAGGTATGATAGAAAATTGGCATACGCGATATTTTTATAATGAAAAGATGCCATATGAATCATATTGATTAAATAGCTTCCAATCAAGAATCATACCCAAGGGGGGACTTATAAGACCCCTGATATCGGGAATTAATAAAGGATGCAATGAAAGACCCTAAGAATTAGATATGTGAGGCAATCCCTTTCTTAAAATAATTAGGTTGGTAAGGATTATGTTTCCAATATCGTATTAAGCGCGTCACACACGGTGAAGATACTATAATATTTTATCTTAAGATACTGTTATATTTTATATTACAGTATCTTAACGCTTCCGGTATCAGCGTTCGGACCATCATTTTTCTTTTTGTCATTGCGTACCACCCACCCCTGTAGAACCGCCATCCTGTTACAAATGACGCGAAATTTTGTGGGTCATTTGTAACAGGATGGCGGTTCTACAGGAGTCTTAGTACGCAATGACAAAAAGAAAAATGATGGTCCGAACGCTGATACCGGATGCGTTAAGGTACTGTAATATAAAATATAACAGTATCTTAAGATAAAATCTTCACCGTGTGTGACGCGCTTTATGCTTAAATAGAAAATGAATGCGTTGACGTGGTAACGAGGAAAATATTGTGAGGCTATATTATTTTAAAAATTTCTCGCTGTTTTGATTCAGTCCCTTTTTCATAGCATATAAGTATTCTTCCTATTTTCTATGTACTAGAATGTTTTAAAATTCATTCAACAATTTAGTTGTAAAAAATAAACTAAGGAAAAAACATAGTTCCTTTTGAAATTGTAATTCTAATGTGAATAGATCAAGCAGTACTATGAATTATAAATCACAATATTTTACTATAGGTACACACTTAAACTTGAAAATACTAGCGATCCGCTCAGGCTTCATCCGTGATATTTAATATGTAGCCTAGCTCAGGATTTACGAAAATATCCAAAGGAAAAATAGACACCATAGGTTTCTAGGGCTAATAAAAAGCATCCACAAACAGCATTGTTTCATTTAAACATTATTTTGTTCGCAAAAAAATTCCTATCATTCTAAAATGAACAGCGAACAATGCAACATATTCTATGATAACAATTTTCTTTCCCACTAACTTCAACAAATAATCCACTTACAAAATTCAAATATATGCAAACTGTAAGGAAAGCTGGAGGATTTAAAATGTCCATGTAGGAGCGTGTGTCGTCGATGCTTTCTCACGGTACTGTGTGAAACATCACTACTGTTTTATAGATATACGGTCCAAGGTATGGGCGATTGTTTTCTAAACTTATTTTAGAGAAAATAAGAATGTTACGATTTTGGGAAAATCTTGAAAATAGAATGAGGAGATTCGTTTGTTATTATATTTTGATTTAAGGAAAAAACTACTTGACCGATTTTAAAATAATTGTAAGGTTAGAAAGCTCCTACCTTACCGGGTAGCATAGAGTATATCAATTTTTATCATAGTTTAAACCAGATGTAGTCGGGACATGCGGATAGTAAGATAAAACCAATAAGAATACAATCCTTACTTTAAAGTAGGTACAGAAAAAAGTAGTACGTAGCTTTACAAAAAATCGGAATATGAAAATGTAATCCTACTCCACACAACATCCAAGAGGTAGGTAATCAAAATAAGCTATCATATTTCTTGTTAGCCAATCAGTAAACACGATTTAACATCTACTATTAAACAACGCCAACAGATGTGGTGTAATATACACATATCATCCCCCATCAATGGACTGACTATACCTAAATCCGCTTAACCTAGAGATCGTAAACTAATGTGAGCAATGTAGTAAGCGAATCGTACTCCATACAATTGTGGTTAAAGTTTATTTTCTTGATTAGACTCTTAAACTTTGGTAAATTATTATTTTTCTCTATTTCGACGATTCAAAAACGAAGTCTAGGTAGTTAAATAAATAAATGTCTGGTTGAATAAATAAATAAATTTGAGTTGAGTTTGAAACAATTATTCCAAATGCTACTAGATATAAACTTTATGTTATACTAGCGGTCCGCCCCGGCTTCGCCCGTGGTACATATTTCGCAATAAAAGGTAGCTTTTTTTCTTTCCCAGCGTCTAAAGATTGTCTGTGCCAAATTTCATCAAAATCGGTTAAGAGGTTTATGCATGAAAACAATACATACATACATACATAATTATATAATTACAAACTTTTCCTCTTTATAATATTAGTATAGAAAACAAAACTAAGATATCGGAATAAAACGCAAAATGGCCATACGCTTATAACTTCGGTCTCTAAGAACGCGATACTCCAAGTAAAAGTTGCTATTTTTCCATTTTACGCTCTAATATCAGCTGCCTAGGGCTGCTGTCATTTGTCTACAGTGCAGGAAAACTTTGGCCAATGTTTGAAAGCACTACATTATATCTGAGCCTCTTCATCGCTAGTGATGTGATTATATCGATAAAATGGTGTATGAAGTTATTAAAACTTTTTATATGACGCTGGTTATATTGCTTCTTTTTTTATATTAATATTGGGAAAATAAATATTATTCATTTCTTAAGCAATAAATTAAAACGTGATTTTGAGTAGCGTGGTCATGGCTTTGTCCTGATAATAATATATTTAATTTCATAAAAAGCTATATATTATAATATATTTCTATTACTACTAAGGATTTTTCAGTTAGAAATTTAGAATAATTATGAGTGTCCTCTGGAATAAAGACGTTTTATTAAAGAAAATTTATACTTGTATCATATCAGGTTATAAATATTATATTGCAAGAATTTAATAAATAAAACGAGGAAATAAAAAAACATTTATTTTGACACCACTTAATAATATAATTGAAAACTAGGCCTTTATCGATAAGAACTGCCCCACACTATGCAGGATACGTAGTTTCCTTCACCGGATTTCTTTTTAAAACCCTACATTTAAACTGTTAGAGCGGCATGTGTACGATAACTTCTATCTCCATGATAATGTACTTTATAACAGTTCATCGGATGTAAGGGTTATGTCGTAAGCTGACTTTCGACATGGAGAATATTTCATAGCTTCTGAACAAACATTGTGGATCAGTGGCAATATCAAAAGAGGTTTTGAGGCGACCTTACAATGTGACATTTCTATACACGCATGTTGAAATTGATTGTACAATGTGTATTTATAAAAAAAGACGTGTGGCACTCGGGGACTGCCGCGGTAAAGCTATTGCATGCTATGCCTTCAAGCCACACCTCCGCGCCCGTCGGAGTGGGGAGCGTGAGGTTTTTCGTTACTAAATTTTTGTCCCCGCGCTCAAGGCCCGCGATAGAAGCTATGCAATAGCTTAAAAATCACACTTTGTAGGCCTCTATACAGCGTTGGTCTAATAATAATTGTCGTTTGTTATTAATTCTCCCATTTATCATACTAATATTCTCTTTTAATACTCCTATTCAAAAAGTCACCAAAGATGTACCTAATCATCCTCCAGATTTTTTGCTCCGAACCTCGACTAAATAATACCAGAAACACAACTCTTTGTCCGTACAGGATTATGCAAAAAGCACATATTACAAGCTCACAAAGGCTAGTTTACAATAAAACGACATGGACCCCAAAATTGAAACCGCAGGTCACACCAAACTTTTCAAGTCTCGCACGAACGAAGGTATATTAAAGTTTTGATTTATGAAACTCCATTGTTTTTGCGGCGCCCTTGGTACACTGGGAACCTTTTTACTGGGATTAATGTTTTTCATATAGGGCTTATATTTGTGGCCTTGAGCATTGGGTTGGGCTATTTAATGGTGCGAAAATTAGGGCATATTTGAAAAGGTGGCAAAATTCTAACACTATCCATCTAATGGATATACATAAGCTAAAGTAAAAGTATATACCTAAGTATTATTAAAAAAAACGTTTCTAAATTATATATTTATGTGACACCTAAAAGTGGGATATTGAACACATTCCTATGTGTGCTTTTCTAAAGATGAAAAAATAAATACCCTATACACACATAGCAAGAATAAAAATACAACTTAAATTACATGGTAGAAAATTAAGATACCTAAAGCCAATAACACATGTAGAATAATAGAAGATGGCAAAAAGAATATTACTTATAGCTACGATAACTCGCAAGTGATTAATATAAAATAAATCTGCCACATAAATGGCTGTCTGTCGAAAGTTCTGGAAGCTTTAGAAGTCGGTCAAAATGGAAAGACATCCAACTAGGTCTGGATCCCAAGGGACGGGGACGAATTAACTTGAGAAATTCTAAGGCTAAAATGAATAGACTGCGCTGCGTTGCATGGGCTTCCGAGAATTCAATTTAACTGCTCTTTACTTTAGTTAGTTTTTAAATTATGTTGTGGTACGGACAGCATCCAAAGTCAACGTTAATTTCGTAAGGTAATGTTTGGGAGAAAAGTTCTTATATTTCTTTTTTCATCTCTATTTGAAACGAGTGAAAAAAATGTTTTTTTTTATATTTCCAAAACGTTGAATATATGGAAAACTGCAGAATATTATCAATTCCCTTCCCTGTTAGCTATCAATTCCCAAAAATAGTTCCAACAATTTGCATTCAAAGTCCACCGAGAACAGACAGACGTGGTAATTGAGTCATGTGACGTGGAGAGGCCAGTCAACTTGTGCGTCATACTACAGAAGATTGCCTCTAAACGATCATCCGGAATGTTGGCACATTTGCTCCCTTTTGTGAAATACAGGTAAGTGCTTGAAATTGGTAATAGAGATTTAGGATATAGGCATTCCAACCAAAAGATTTTAGGGTGATTGAAAAAACTATCTGGTTTTCATGAAAACAAAGAGTTACTAAACCAGTTTTACATTTCGCATAATACAAACCATCGACTCGTATAATCCTATAATGATACGAAAAAAATGCTGAAGGAACATATGAAAAGTCGACATCTCGTTAAATATTTATGACAAAACCGAGAAAACCTTTTCGACTGCCACCATATTGATTTTGCGACTTAGGGGCCGTTGCATAATGCGATCCCTTGAATATTGTATGGGGTCCTGGAAACGCGTAAACGCCTTTTGTTACATTTCCCAACTAAATTAATAGACAATTTATTCGCTGAAAGGCTCTTTTCGACGGTCTGCTGGAATATTTACACTGTGGAGGTTTCTCAATAAATAGAGGTTTACGCCTGTATTCAGCTACAAGTTTATTTTGGTGATTTTACAAGACACGAAAGGCAAGCTTTCGCTATGATAATATGACTGCTGATTTTTTTTACCGTTATTTGCTTATTTTGCTTTACAGATTGCCTATACAGAAAATTCCATCATTTTTGAAAAATGCACTAATGTGTTCATGCCTCTACATATAAAAATATTATCTAAAGTTTATAAAATCGTCCTGGCGTCATTACACAGTGTACCTATGAGTATATTTTCATAACAATCTGCTTAATGATTTAAAATCCTCATTTCATCAATTATTCATTCATTCATTCATATTTCGCAAACATTTCCACCTTCGCTTAAACCTCTGCTTATTTAACCCAGTTACTAATTCGACAACAAACTCAATCCAGCCTAGCCTACTCACAAATAGAATTCCCATCATGTCTGCCGATTGTCCCGCGCGGGCCAAGGGACCCAACGCGTTCCGATCGATTCCTGACAAGGCACCATAAATATCCGTCGAGCCTTCGACTGGCGCCTGATTTCCCCTGTGACGTCACACGGCTCAAATTGCTTGCCAACCTTGTTCCTTAGTTTAGGCCAAGGTCGGTGACTGTGGTCAGCTAAGATTAGCCTTTGGAATTTGTTTGTAACTGAATTTGAAGTTTTTGGGTACAATTATTGGTAATGAATTAAGTAATATTGTTTTGGCCTATTTAAGCAATAGTTGAATAATTACTACTCAGTAAGTCTTTCGACTTCGAAACTAGCTTATGTAGCAAGCAAGAAGACGTTTTGTCTTATTAACCCTTAATTACTCGCGTCCATTTAGTTACACTTACGCTCGCGTGGGGTATATTTAACCCCAATTTTAAAGGTACAATAAAACATATTCTTAATGACATACTTTTATTTTTATTATAAAAATTAGAAAGAGACAACATTGTTCTAAATTATAATACTATCTTTAATCAATATAAATATAATAAACTTTTAAAGATGAAACTTTAAATTTAGGACCTTTTTATTCAATACATTTATCACATATCATACTGGAATGGTCGTGACAAACTTGCTGGTGTAATTTGGCACAGATAAATCTTTCTTTTTTATCCTTTGACCTTGGACAGATATGACACCTTTTATAAGTTGTCAATGGACCACCTCTGGAAGTGGGGCTAGGATCCTGAACTTGAGCATTTTTTTAGCCGTTTTTGTATGGCCCTAGGCGGTGTGGTAAATATAACCATAGGCCATCTTTTTGTTCTTCTGCCGACGTTATAGTTAGCACACATTTGGTTGAGTTGTGATCACTCTGGATCACGTCCTCGTCTACCTCATCTTCATCGGAACTATCTATGATGCTTTCTTTGTTGTCTTCCAAACGCTCAACAATCTGGTAGTCAGAAAGACGCTTACTTGCCATTTTAGGCGTTCTTACCTAAAACAAATAAACATAAAACAAAGATAAGTAAAAAAACGAACCATTTAGCATATGAACTGCACATTATAAAATAAAAATACACATACTCACTCGTCCAAAAAAGTTGCACGAATACTCGCGTGGGGCAATATATACCCCAGACGCGATCTCCTGGCACAACCACATGACATGGAGCGGCGCTCGCGAGTGATTCACGGCAGGGGAAGGTATTTAGGCAGCTACTAAGAAAGGCACGCAGGTAGCTTTAAAAATGGCGGAGATACGACGCTTCAAATACGCCGTGGGGTTAGATATACCCCACGCGAGTAATTAAGGGTTAACCCCATAAAATTACTAATTCGGAGATATTATTTGCTATTTTTACACGCTTTATATTAGCTTCACCTGTATGTTTGTAACCGACTGTATGTTTGTAACCGACTTCTTTGGGCGCGATTTTGACCCACTTTAAATGGCCAGATTTCGTTCAAACTTTGTAGATTTATTGAGGACCGATGACAATACAATAATTTGATAAAATTTTCTATTTTTTAGTTCGGTTTTCTATGAAAAGCGTGTTTTTTAGTTTTTTTAAACTACATATTATTTTTTATCGAAAAAATCAAAATTCAAGACTTTTTCTATTTAATAATAATAACATGGAGTGGACTTGAAAAACTAGCTTTATTCTAAGAGACTACAAGTTTATATTAAAAACCAGCAACCAAACAAGCTTCCACAAACAATAAAGTAGCTGGATCAAGATTCTACTCCGCTCTCCAAATGTTAACTGAGAACTTAATTACAAACTTTTAGCATGGACAAACTGACTAAATGAGCAACTGTGATGATGTGTGCGAGTGCTTTGGGAACTGGGATGTGATTTAAAACCGGTTTAAGTCATTTTTCAATCGTGTAGAGTTACAAATACTTAATAAAATGGGTTATATAAATAACTAGCTGTGCTTCGCGGTTTTACCCGCAGTGCTCAGCTCCTGTTGATCTTAGCGAGATGATATTATTATAGCCTGTTGCCTTCCTCGTTGAATGGGCTATCTAACACCGAAAGCATTTTTCAAATTGGATCAGTAGTTCCTGAGATTAGCGCGTTCAAACAAACAAACTCTTCAGCTTTATAATATTAATAGTATTGATAGATATACTGTATAAAATAAATGTAATAAAATTGCAAACACATTGAAAGGTATACAACGAGGGTAAGTAATTTTCACGGCAGTAAATTACGATGATTTCTTTGATCAAATCAATTTATTATCAAAATCAAATTTTTTGTAACTTTCTCATGTTTTAAAATTTTGATACCTCTATAAATAATAACTTGATACAGTACTTATTAAGTATAGTATTTAAATTAGTCTGTATACCACTATAATATTATTTTGTGCAATTGAAAATAAAATGGAGAGGAGAGCCACTACCATAATATTATTATTTGATTTCCTACCTATTCCAATGTCAAGAACACACATGCAATACCACCAAAGCAAGACACTAATTACCACCATTACTTCAACAATCAATTTGTCACGTCACGTCACGACACGACACGTCAATGTCTATCGTCACGTCCATACGTCACGGTATGTCGTTGGCGCCAAAATTACGCCGCTAAGAGAGCGTTGCATCCGCTTCCGCCGCACAAGACGTTTTCTTAAACTAAACGACGTTTTCTTAGTATTAAAATATATAATATAATATTTAATTTTTTTGGATAATAGTTTTAATTTTTTTGGATAATTTTGCTTAATATCAGTAAGAGCTTTATGTGCTTTAACGAGCAAAAATTTTAAATTTAAATCGTTTTATATTTACCGCGAAATATTCAGGATTATTATCTCATTTTTCGAACAATTTTCTCGTAAAACATAATATTACACGTCGGAAATCAATTCGTGGTATACAATAATACGGGTAAATAATATGATGCTTAATTATTATTATTTATTTAATTTACCTTTTTATTTTTTACTAATAAAAAGAACACACGTCTCTATTGTCCATTTGTTTTTGTTTTCATATTTGGTGTTAATTATAAACATTAGATTAATCGTTCTAATCCCCTATTTCATTATATTATCCAGATAATACGAAATTCCACATTATGTAAAGCGAGATGGTGCAAATTGTATGAAACTATATTAATTAAATTAATCGAACTGGTAATAGCGCTGGGTAATGAATTTATAATGATTTGAAGTTTCGGTTCTGCGTAGATAATCTTTGCCTGCTTGTATGGTGATTTGGTTATTAATAAGATTTACTATTTTATTAAACAATGACATAAACAAACAAACATTTAGTCGGCGAGAAAATCAAATAGGTATTTTATTTATTTATTTTTAAAGGCGAATTCCTATGTGTTAATTTTTCAGTTGCGGTTAATGAAATTGGATGAATTGAATAATTATTGAGCTACGTTATCATCCATGCTAATATTAGATGGCGGATCTTGAGGAGATTTTGTATGAAGCCTGTCCAGAAATTGGGAACCAGATACCTAGTTTGAGGTTTATAAAGCTCGTGGTATCATCCTGGAACCATAGACTTAACAACGCATAGACAGACCATATTTACTTAGCGTATATTATTAACGTGAAACTAAATATTACAAATCTAAATCCCATAGCACAGAATCACGTGAGAATTCGACAAGTAAGGCACAAAACAGCGATTATTGAATCGAGACCCGCCCGGGGCACGTTTGTCGCGGTGTACGTTAATATGTCGTACGTGTAGCGGCTGCCTAATGTGTAGGGTGGGTATGGTTTTTGGGAATTTGTGGATAAAATTTTGGGATGGAAAAAATTAATTAAATTCTTCTAAAGGATATAATAATGCTTATTTTAATAGTTCGTAATATGGTTAATGGTTATTGTTTATTTGATTCGATTTTGTTTTATTTAGATGCTTACAAATTTAGATCTAATTAAATGTAACCGATATTAAAAAAATAATCAGTAAGACGATTTGTATGAATGTGAAGATAGAGCTTAGGATAGCACAAATACTACTGTTTACATAAACTTGAACATTACTTTTTTAAGAATAAATAAAACTGCTACATATCATTATTTATATTAATTTTAATTAAACTGTAATAAGAAAACCTCATACTTAATATTAGTCCAATTAACAAAAAGTCCCACAAAACTACAAAATATGGCCACATTATTAATACATGTACATGAACGATCTACTTCATTTCTTTTGATTGTGTGGACGTGCGCGCCGTGACGTCACGTGCTGTTCCCGCCATAAATACAACGTGAAAATATTGGCTGCGAAATAAAAGGCGCTTTTGGGATGGTTAAACCCTGACTGTGACCCTGGACTTTGGAAATGATTTTTGGCTTATTTATTTATTTATTTATTTATCAATTTAATATAATACTTGCTTGTAGATATAATATTATGTTGAGAAGAAGAACTGAGAACTATTAATTACTTGATATCAATTGATAATTCATGATTATTTGTTGTAGAGAAGTTCTGAATGGTTATGTTGGCCCAATCCTTAATATTATTGACTGGGATTCATCTATATTACTGGTGAAATAGAAATAGTGTAGTAAAAAATGCATCCCATATTTATGGGTTTTCAGGTCCGATAGCGTATTTGTAATTAATTTTTCTACGGCTATCATCACCATATTTTTAGTAGTAGTATCCTTGACTTAGTGCAGAACTAGTGTCTCGATTGTATGATCTATTGATCCATCAATACCAATGACGTCACAAAATCAATATTTAAAAACAGATTGCATGTAAATCCGTATCAGCAATGATTGATTGACGACACCCCACACGGGCGTAATGGAGCAAATATCTATTCAGCTATTCAATACGCGCCATTGACTGAGTCCTGTTTCGATGGTATTATCAGCGTTCAATGGATGTCAAAGTTTGGGTGACGTTCTTATCGTGACGTCATGATACGATCGGGACATTAACTTATACTGTGTATACAAAGTGATGTATGGTGAACTTTAGGGTACAGAATGGATGGACCGATGTTGATGTGCATGGGATGATAGATGTGATTGATAGACTGGATAGTAGCAGAGTAAGTATTACAATATTGGAGAGACCACGTAAATTTTATTTTGTTGAAAATCCTTGCAAGGTATGAAAATCAATAAGTCGTTTATAGAATATTGCAAATAAACGATGTAATTTTCTAATTTTCTGTTTCACTTATCACTTTAAAAAGTGATGATAAATATTGGCCATCCGTCGGTAAAGATTCACAAACCTCGATTTTGAAGCGGGGAGATGTATCAACAATGTGGGGCATTTCGAAGGTATTTCTACTAAAATTATTATAATTTCGTAGATAAAAGCTAATTTACAACTTTCAGTGATACCAAACCTCACCATACACTCTTGTACCAAACAAAAATCCAAACAACCAAAAACAAATCCGCTGTCACCCTTAAAATCCGCTCAATTTCTATTCCCAACAAAATATTTATTTAGCAACATTTGTTCATTCAAGCGCCGTCCAAGGTCACTGGTCCTTCGACTGCGAATTGTTTTACTTATAAATTCATCCTGTTTAGCCGCCCTTTATTTTCTCCTAAATTAAATTAAGATTTTGCGAGCGGACAAGAATTTGCAACGTTTTTGATCCTTATCGGGTTTGTTTTACCCCGGTTGATGTTGGTTAGTTCACGTTCTGTGTTATTTTTATATTTTAGTTGATTACGTCTTAAAAGTTATGTTAATTAAGACAATCGTTTTTAAAGGATGTAAAAAATATTTAATTTATCGAATTACGTAACATTTCAAGGTGTCATAGAAGACAAGACGGAAGTACTTATAAAAAAACAATTACGAAACAATTTAGTTACTGTATTTATACCTATTTAGTTAAAACTACCAAAGCATAGGAATATTTAATCATGATCTTTAATTTTCCCTCACTTTTTCCTAAGCGAAATAGATCCTTCATACTGATGATATTATGTCTAAACTCTAAAGGCAAGTTTTTTTTCTTTCATACTGATGATATGCCTCACTTTTTCCCGACCATAATAGTACATACAAATGTATTTTTCTTTCTTATATAATATTCTTATATCTACCATGAAATTAAAGCCATAAATACTATCCTCAATACCGCCAAACCCACATTCATTCGCGACCCTCATGGGCCACGTGAATTGCTTTCCAAAAATTCCACAAATATTTTCCATCGCTATTACATTAACAGATCCAATTGATGCGAATCACAACAGTCCATTAACTTTGTTCGTTGAATCGTGTATATCTCAATTACTTTCCCTTATAACTTGCCGCCTATCTGTTATTTAATTGGGTTATTTCATTGAGATACAAAAGGTTTCATTGTTTTTTAATTGTCTATTTTTTTTTATTGGATGTCCAGGGATGATTAATCATAACGATCAAGCGTAGAGTGAATAGGTACCTTCTAGGGAAGCGCGTTCTTAGACCACATCTTAGCTTAACATCAGGCGAGATTGTGGTCAACCCCTTCCCTATCTTCTTCTTATATATAAAAATGAATCGCAAAATGTGTTGGTAAGCGCATAACTCGAGAACGGCTGAACCGATTTCGATAATTCTTTTTTTATTATATTCCTTGAAGTACGAGGATGATTTTTATGTAGAGAAAACGTAAATATGTACCACGGGCGAAGCCGGGGCGGACCGCTAGTTCAAAATAAAAAAAGATCCTAATTACTTTCCTGCAGTAACACTAATTGAATAAGAAAATTATTTCCAAAGAACTAGACTATTAAAACTTAAAAGATCAAATTGTAATTTTATTAATGTTCAGTATTTTTCAATTGTCTGCGTATCCTCAAATTCCATTCTCAAGGCAAATAACTACAACAAGTTAATAAAATACATTCGTCCCATACATTGACATTCGTACAAAAGTGAACAAATCGAAATCCCTATATAAATAGCCCAGTCAACCAAAAATTTAGCCGAAAATCAACATTTTTCACACCTGATGCGTTCTATTGAGGTTCAAATGTAGTAATAAAATGTCCACAATCTTATGACGAATTTATTACTTATACGAATTTACTTATATTAGAAATTATTCTCTGAAAAAATTTTCGTGTTATTAGTAGTATTAGAATTGCATTTGAAGAAATATTGTATATATAATTTATTTTAAACCATAAACTTTAGCTGTACCAAATTATTTTGAATGCTAATATATTTTCCATTGTTTTTTTCAATGATTCTCTATACTCTACCTACACTTCTCTAATAATAATCTACCATAATCCATTAGGTATCCACAATTTAGTCATATTTTTTTAGTCCTACATGTTTTGCAGATTATTATGGTTAAGTTTACAAAAAACGTATATAAATCGTCCTCATCTAGATGTCTACTCGGAACCTTTGTTTTTAAATACATTATTAAAACTAAATACTCAAAATAGAATACCAAATAGTAACAGTAGGTAAAGGATTATTGCCTATTGGCAAAGCCATCGTTAACTTAGAAAGCGGAACACGTTTGAAATCCAAAGCGAAGTAGAAAAAAGCCTTCAAGTTGATGGATCGACTGCTTCCTTATTAGTGGTCTGGGTTTAGCCTATATTGTACAAAATAAATAATAACATTTACTTGAACTTGAAAATTTTGAACTGCGAACAAACTGCGAAAAATATCAGAAGAAATAGACACACTAGGTAAACAATTCTGAAGGTAAAGAGAAGTATATGATACTTTATTATAATTAAAGATTTAAGTCCCATGTAATGGGCCGATGCATTATGCATACATCTGTTTCACTGATCGATTTTATTTAGGGACAAGTAGATGATCAGCCTTCTGTGTCCTGCCAGACCGAGATATTTTTTTCATTCGTCTCCACCGGGAATCGAACCCAGGACCCCTCGGATCTACACTTACGCGTCAACCACTGTACCAAGGAGGCGGTCGATTATTATAATTAGTTGGATATATAAAACCCATTTATTTCTACTGTTTATTTAACTGATGCAGATTGTAATCCACCTTGCTGGCCAATGCTGATCGGCAGATGCCGTCAAGTAATATTTGATTCTTGGACTTGTCATATGCCGGTTCCCTCACTATGCTTTTCTTTACCCATTGAATATGTACACTTATATTATGATCGCCCTGGCCGTTATCATTTAGCATAGTCAAAGTCTTTTCCCGAATAGAGAAAAAAGGAAAGTGTCATTTTTACGTTTTATTCTCTTCACAATAACCTTCCAATTCACAAGCATAAACAAAAACGTTAAAAAAATTAGTGCAATTGGTCGAGCCGCTCTCGAGTAGTATAGCACATTTGGCGATTATTTCTTTTTTAAATAGGAGATATATACTTACTGCAACGGCGTAACGTTCCAAAGCGGATCTTGACCTCCGACACCAGACTAGAAGATACATGAATGTTCAAAATATTATAAACATGTGTCATATACCATTCACCTAAACACCCCAAATAAATACGCATAAAACTAAGCCCTCCGACATCATACCGATCTATCAAAATGACCAAAATTGTGCAATAGCGGACAAACATAATAGCTTAATATATAATTTGTCGCACACGACACGATCAATCAACGACGACGACACGACTTTAAATTAAGCTTTGTTATGGGACAATGGTAATGTGTGAAATAATCGCAAGTGGGGTATGGGACTTTGTTTTTACATCTGTCCCAAGCATTTTGTTTCTGTAATGTATTTATAAAAGAAGTAAACTCTGATATGAATAATAATTATCCTCATAAGTACCTAGTAATCGTATAATTAATTTTAATTGGCATATTTCACAGAACGCGATCTAGCGACAAACGAATCAATTATGGAAATCGCACTGATTTTTCTTATAAAAATGTATAAATGTAAGATTAAAACTTGATAAATGTTAACATGTTCAATTATTCAAATAAAAATTATTTGAATAATTGAACATGTTAACATTTGTTTTTATCATTTATCTCATTTCCACAGCATTCACTATAAATATTATTTATCAGGAATCAATCACATATCATGAACTATCCAGGAATACTCTCTAATCAACACAAAATACTTTATTTAATCAACTTCAAATAAAGGTTATTAATAGATAACTGAATTTGTAGGTAATAATAGAATCGTTAACTTATTCAAGTCTTAGAAATATATGATCACAACTAATTCGTAATAGTAAATAGAAGAAAAAGAAAAACCCGTCACGCCATTAGAAAAAGTAACAACTGACGTACGTGAGGTGAAAGTAGTAAACAAACGGCCCGGTTCCGGCAACAAAAAGAAAACGATAAATTTTGTAAAACGCAGGCAAAAAATCCTGTAAGGCGCGCCATGAATTGTATGGATGCGCGACTTTTAGTTTAGCGTGACTTATTCTTGGTCCGACTTTTAGTCGCAGTGGTGGAGTCTGTAGTGATGGTAGCAGGCAATTGCAGATAAAATTTCTGAAAAAAAAAAAACATAAGTTTACAATTTGTTTTGCATTTTAGATTAAAAACGTGTTGAGAAACGTTTGAGATCGTTCATTTACTTAATAAATTTCACCTCTAAGGTGAAATTTATTAAGTAAATCCTCCTCGCTCATATTATATTCTTTATTGTAATATGATTAGAAATGCGATTTTAAAAGTTAGAGTTTTATTATTAAAAATAAACAAACAATATACATTATACACGCTTAAAGTTGAATATGCTTGAGTAGACGTAGATAAACATACATAATAGTAGCATTTACTTTTTACTATTCTAACTACAATAAACGATATAACAACAACTATAAGCACGACCATTCAAGCCAAATTCCATTCCTCCAGTTAGCAATTGATGCCATTGCGTATTGAACGAAATAAATCGCTATCCAGTACTCAAGTAATAAGGTAATGAATGGGCGGCCTATCCCGACTAATTAACCTTCGTTTCCGAACGCATAAATCCACACAAACTGAACATTCCTCTTCGTTACTTGTAGGTTTTTCAAATAAACTATTCAATGAAATCAATATTGTATTGATTTTGTAGGTGGATAAATTGATTACAGATTTAGACTGAGAATAAGTTCTTTTTTTATTTGTTAGACTTTTGTGACCAAAAAATATTTCAATATATGTGACGATTATTTCAGTGATAGGCATAAAATCTTATTCTGGTGTTATTTTGTAGACAAATGTTATTAGTTGCTGATCGAGTTCCGGAATTTTTATTTAGATACAATATCCACAGTACAAAAAAATCTAAGAAAGGGAATTAATATTATAGAGTTTGTATCTCTACCTAATTTTATGTAGTACATTGTATCATATGTACTAAAGATAGTTTTCAGTAAGCAAGTTCGAGGATATTCTTTAACTAACAATATTATGGAATATCTATTAGATATTGTACTAGCACTAAAATAAACCAAAATTAAAACTAAATTAAATATCAAACAAAAGTTAATCCCCATTAAAACAGCGCAATAATAAAAAACAAACTTAACGTAGGTAATCTAGCGGCAGTCGCATCGGATCGCACGGCTCCGCACGACCAATTACCGTCCGCATCGCGCCGCATCAATTGTGTTTAACTGCGCACTATACTGTTACTTTAAATTGTTATAGAGTTACTGGATGTGGCTAAAAATATACCTGAAAAATTTGTTATAGCTCTTGATTGGCTCTTGAAATATGTTTAAATTGAGAATTGGTTGTTAGTTAAAGAAAAGTTGGTAGTAAATATAATTCAGTTAATTTACTAGTGATGCCTCAAGCCTTTTACTTAAACACACTTTTGCGTAACTGGAAACATCAGCCTGTGAATGAATTGATTACGATGAACTCTATCATTCAAAAAGATTTGGCTATGAAACAGGAGATATAAAGTAATATCAACAATAAGTTAGTATTCACGACGTAAATTAATTTAACTCTCATTATTAAAAATCTCATAACTTACTAGAAGTTTGAATACCTAGACTGAAATAATTTAATAGTTATTTACTTCTATCGGATCTAAAACATGCATCATCCAGTTATTTAGGTCTCAAAGTTCCCTAGAGCTCATTATCGCAAATAAACTGAGGCTTTCCGTTTTATTGTGTGGACCGTTCCGACTTTCTCGAGACGTACAACTATATCAAATGGAAAACTTAATCGCCATTTTACTTTTATTTTGCTATTTGCTTATATTGTTGTGGATTATGTTGCTGGTAAATTGGTAGATGTAAACGCAAGGTTTTTTGGCGTGAAATTGTTAGTATACTACTATATTAAATCAGGTATATTATACCAGATGGTAATTTTCAATGGGACCTGGAGTAATTAACTACTGGAGATAGAAAATTTTCTTGAAAGGAAATAATCCTTAATTTTTTAAAAGAAATAGAAGTGAAACGACTGACCGGTTGGCTTAGTTGGTGACCCTGCCTTCCAAGCCAGAGGTCGTGGGTTCGATTCCCACCCAGGGCAAATATTTGTATAATGAACATATATGTTTGCTCTGTGTCTGGGTGTTGATTATCTATGTAAGTATTTATTTAAAATTATATATGTATGTTTATCAGCCATCTGGTTTCCATAACACAAGCGAAAGCTTAGTATGGGATCAGATCGTGCCGCGTGTGAAAATTGTCCTGAAATATTTATTTATTTATTTTATTTATTATTTAATGTATGATTTTTTAGGCCAGTGATATTCGAATTGTACACCATCTATAGACCACCTCTTAATCTTCAAATAGAGAAAACAAAATCTACTACTAAATAATCTTCTTTATCTTATATATATAAAAATGAATCGCAAAATGTGTTGGTAAGCGCATAACTCGAGAACGGCTGAACCGATTTCGATAATTCTTTTTTTATTATATTCCTTGAAGTACGAGGATGGTTTTTATGTAGAGAAAACAGTTTACTATTCACTTCCCGATCAATAACTAACCTAATTTCATCATACCATGAAGGTATATCATGTACTATATAGTTAATATGTACACGCTTCACAAGGCATACTTTAAAACAACTTCGCTCATAAAAGCGCCAGTAAACAAATTTATGAAGAGGCAAAGAGGCAAAAGCAATCATAGTACAGAAGACATGGTTCAGCGAACAAACACCGAGCCTATAGTCAATGTTTGTGGAAGCTTGACCGCTTTTACACCGTTAGGATAGTGATAGAACTTAAATTGAATGGTTCAGTATCTATTTTTATATGCTTTATAATGACTGTGTATATTTAGTATCCAGGTATTCTAAACCTTTTCACTATTTACTTGTTTTATTAAGTGCAAAATTTTACGTGTATTTAGCAGTCAGTTATTAAATTATTTACGCTTATTAGACTCTTGTTCTTTAGTTCATGAAAGTGTTTAAAAAATTTTTGCTCTTGCACCGCAGGGAGTGTTTACTTGTATAATAAAAATCTGAAACAAAAACAGAGTTATTTTCATGTACTTTCTTCTGTTCTATTAGTTAGCCACTATACGACACACAAGAATATAATTCATCAAAAATATACTTGTCAAAATCTCTTGTTACATGACGGTGTGATAGCCGGTCAGTTTAGGAAGCCTGTAAAACAGTTGGTAAGTGGCCTGTGATAATATTAGGCTTAGCCAAGTCAGTAAGAACAGCTCTTACAGATAGGCTAGGGTTAATGATAGGATCTAAAATAACTAAGGGCCTTTATGCGTATTCTCTACCTCTATTTATCTAGGTGTTCACCCAGTTTATATTATTTTCAAGTGGGTTTGACCCATATTGTTATCTCTAAGAATAACGGAATAGTGAACTGTTTATAGATAATCCGATAGTAATTGCATTGTCATATTATTATGACTTAGGGCCGATTTTTCAATGCTTGGATAAAACTTATCCGTCCAATAAAGTATTACACGATAATATTAAAATATCACGTAAACTGTCAAATAAAGGCAATTAAAATACGTTTTTAAAATGGTTGTTTTATACATTGCAGCATTGAAAAATCGGCTCTTATGAGTATTAATTTTTCATAACTAATTGGCTTCTTAATGTCTTAGTAAAATTGATGAAATTTTGCGTTTAATAGATATTAGATTACCTACATTACCACACCACTACATAGTATAAAACAAAGTGCTGTCGCTATCTGTCCACCCCTGTCTATGGCTAAATCTTTAAAACTATACAACGGATTATGATGCGGTTTTTTTTAAATAGTTAGTAGTTCCTCAGGAAGATTTTAGTATACAATTTGTTAAGTTTTAGAAAGCGGGTGAAGTCGCGGGCGGAAAGTTAATAAAATACAATGTTTCATAATAATGTAGAGTCCTATTTCTGTGATTTGAAACATTTCATTCGCACTAAAGTTCTTCTACAGACTTTAAGATTAATTAAAGAAATAAAAAATGTATTTCCATTTCTAAAAAGAGACAAAAAATAATGTGATCTCCGATACAATTACATTTATGATCGTGAAACAAAGTGCGCAATTCTGTGGCTGCTTTATGACGTCATCGCTCATATTTTACACGTTGCTGTCAAAATAATATTTACGAATATGTCGCGAATATAGACTCTTATTTATTGTTTGTATTTAATATAGACTGTATACAGTCTTCTACCAAACAATAAAACAATAACTCTACTTATTTTTATTTGTGCTTATAAGCACAAATAAAAATAAGTAGAAAACGCTTGATCGCCATAATTTTAAGAAATATAGCGTGTATTCAACTCATGAAGAACAATCCAGCCGTTTCCAATTACGTCTCAAATAAAATCACAATATGTTCATTGAAACTTATGATTATGTAAAATAAGTATTTTACATCCAGTGTTAACTACCAACAAGGTGACCCAAAGCTTCCTTTCCTTGTTTTCCCAACAAAGACAATTATAAATGTTTTCTCTAATTTTGCTAGAAATAACATTATTTTATTTATTTCTAATACAGAATGAGGAAACCCTACAAATACAAGACAGCATGTTAGCTATTTTAACTGTCACCCTTTCAGATTAAAAGTGCAAATGTCCATCGGGATTAAATATAGCTTAGTTGGAAATAGCATGTTTTTTCCATATTATACTAGTATCTGCAAATAAACAAGGAAAATCTATTACAAAATGTAGTCATGTCATCGACATAATTTTACTTTCTAATGCAGAAAATCTGAAAACTATACCTACAAAAAGAACATACACATGTTTCTCCTAAACTTCTGATATTAAAAAGAACTCAATACAAAGCTTCTATTTTTACTACGAAATTAAAATCCTACATGCTCTTTCCTCTAGTTTCGTTTAAGTACCAATAATAATTCTTATCTTATAGTTTTTTCGAATATGTAGATACTATGAAATGACAAACGAGATTCAAACTACTTTTTCTTACCTTCGCCCAATTTGCTATTCACAAACCTCTTAGAAATTGTACTATATAAGCTTCAAATCCCATCTCACAATTTTACCAACCAACTAATCATGTTCAATATGACATGAATACAATACATATATGTATGTATCTCAAAATAAAATGCCCTCTGTCTGTCTGAAGCTTAAAACTATGGCTTCGTCGCGACGAGTAATTGTGTCTTTGTTCCAGTATACACTTGCTTTATGCGTATTTGTTAAGCCTTTGGGCCTGTCTGATGGTGTGGTTCTTGTATGATGAATTGAAAATATTATGTATTAGCCTTAGATAGCATTGTGTAAGAGTACAAGTTAGTGATAGTAATTTTGAATATTCTGAAGGTTGTGGGATCGTTCTATATTATTTACTAGAGGTCCGCCCCGGCTTCGCCCGTGGTACATATTTGGCTGATTGCTCAATTTATTTTATAATAATTACTAACTTATTTAATTTTTGATGAATTTATTTATGTGCTGATGTAATTTCGAAATTTGTATTGGACGTGCTTTATTTGTAATGAGTTACCTAGACACACTTTGTTTTGCTGTTTGTACTTATTTGTTATTGATTCTTTTTTATAGTTTTAATTGCATGTAAATCTTTAATTTATTTTTTATTTATTTAATTTGTCACTGATTTTTTTCGTGTCGTGTTACTGTAAATGGAAGACACAGGCTCCTGAAAAACAGTTCTAACTATCTTAGGAGCCTGGGTCGCTCTAATTTGTTAAATGTTTTAAGTGAAATAAATTATTTATTTATTTATTTATATTTCGCAATAAAAGGTAGCCTATGTCCTTTCTCGGGTATCAAAATATCTCCATACCAAATTGCATGCAAATTGGTTCAGTAGTTTAGGCGTGATTGAGTAACAGACAGACAGACAGAGTTACTTTCGCATTTATAATATTAGTATGGATTATTATAAATGTTGTTGATTCAAAGTTGTTTTGTAGATAATTGATGTTATTTTTGGGAAATAAAATGTTCTACTGTTTCCAGGAATAAGTTTCTTGATGATGCATGTCTATAAGTTTTATAATAATTGCTCTATATCGTGTTAAGGTGTTAAGGTTATAAATTTAAAAGATAGTATCATAAGACTGAGAAATTAGATTAATGTATTTTCATTTTTAATATTATGTATTTTTATCGAGATATACCTACATATAATCCAAGTAGTCTTATAATATCAACTCTCACAATTTAACAGACATATTCGATACATCCGGTCGCTGATATAACGAAAGGAAAGAGAAATCGCATACAATATGAATAACGATTAAATCGATACTTATCTCTACTTTGTATTCAGATTCGATACTAGTATATCGATAAACGATATGAATCGCAGTTTGTATACAACCGGCCTGTCAGTGTCATTATTGCAAAACCAAACGTTCGATTAACAAAACATCCCTATATTTTGCAACAAACAAAACCCGACTCTATCACAAGTGCGTAAAGTTCAAAACAGAACACGGAAATATCACTAAGCAATACAAACAAATGGAATGTGCCGTGTAAATATGAGCTGTATTTTAAAGCGATAAAGTATAAAATGCATTGTGCCGTTATGGTAGTGATGCGCGGTCAATAGAGGCGGCTTAGTGGCATCGATAACTGTGTTTCGATGTTTATGCGTTGTCTGCTACACCTGTACCGTGCTATATGATTGAAGTTGTTTTGTAAGAACCTTTGTTAGGATTACGATTTAAAATTAATTGTATTATGATGTATAAAGAAATAATATTATGTTTTTCTTTTAAAGTGAAACTTTTATTACATCGTCTCAAACTTTTTGGTCTGTGTAGCGCATGTCACGTGACGGTCGGCTGCCGAGTACCTAGGTATTGTTCGGAACCGTACGATAATTATCGTACAAATACGATAATTTTGTGCCTAAGTTTCACTTTTACCGTGGTTTCATAAAACCACACAACATTTTTTACCTCTATGACTTCACTTTTTACCTAATTAAATAATGACCAATTGCTGTGTGTTTGTCTCACTAAACTTAAAAATAGCTACACCGAATAAGCTAATTTTAACCTTAAATTATTTTTTAAAAGGTGACATAACGGAAATATTTTCATAAAATAAATGAAATGTAGAGTCATTTTCTATTAAACAATTTTCATTATTAATTTTTTATTTTTTATTTTCAGGTGAGTGAAGTGGGACCTCGTTGGATGGTGTAACATATTATGTACTATACCCAAGGTAATTATATAGAATTTAATTTATTGCGTAGAAAATCGTGTAAAATTGGCCAGTGAACGATAAAAATAATATATTGATTAAAAATGTGCAGTGTGCTTGCTCTTATGCATTACAATAATTAGTAGCTTATAAAGGTACATTTAATATTATAATACTAGCGGTCCGCCCCGGCTTCGCCCGTGGTACATGTTTATGTTTTCTTTCCATAAGAACCATCCTCGTACTTCAAGGAATATTATAAAAAAAGAATTATCGAAATCGGCCTACCCGTTCACGCGTGATGCCGTGACCAAGGAAAACGGGTTTCATTTTTATATAATACTAGCGGTCCGCCCCGGCTTCGCCCGTGGTACATATTTACGTTTTCTCTACATAAGAACCATCCTCGTACTTCAAGGAATATAATAAAAAAATAATTATCGAAATCGGTCTACCCGTTCTCGAGTTATGCGCTTACCAACACATTTTGCGATTCATTTTTATATATAAGAAGAAGAAGAAGAAGATATAGATAGTATGTTACATATAATCGACTGCATAACACTATGCATAGGTGTACATACATATTGTTTATAATTGAAAAAAACAGCTTGTATAATTCAGTAGCACTAAATGGATGGCCATCAGACAGACGGTGCTCTGGTTGATTTCACGCAATTCCGGGGCGATATATTGTCGCAATTAAGGGGTCATTTTAACCCTGATACCAGTGAAAGCTAGGCGATAAATCTAAGTGTTAAATGTTTGGCATATAAGCAAGATATATTATGTCATTACGGTAGTGTTGGATGGAGGATTTAGAATTGTGTTCCATACTTAGTTGAATTGATTGATTGAGTCAACATCTTTACTTTATATGCATTTTCGATTTTCTGAAGAGTTTATATCTATTTCTAAGCCATAGATTTGGGAGAACTCAGTGCTTATTGTAACTATTTAAAAAAGCCTTCCTACCTATTATATATAATAATATATACCGTGTTTATAACCACGAAAGTTTACATTATTATTATGCTTTTATACTGCAGACGCTTACGTATAAATGTAAAAAAAATCCCTAATAGCAATGTAGATCCCAATTCTTATTTCAATATTTAAACTAAAGTTGTAGGTACAACGAAAAAAATTCGAATGTAAAAAAAAATGTAGCTTCAAAAATATCAGCTTCTCATGTCCTACGTGGTTTATAACCTAAGGGTCCCAGGTACATGAGGGATCAATCAGCGATCATCGCCCTTCCAGAGCAACCCTTTGTCACTAGATATCTGTATATTAGGTGCTGTTTAAACCTACATTAATTTGTCTTTACGATTTAATTTGAAGCTATTAATAAAAGGAGGGTAGTAAATTGATATGAATTCGCAGATAGTTTGACTATAATTTTTAGATTAATCTTTTCTATAGATACAGTTTTTCTTTATTATCAAGATAGTATGAATGACATAATATTCATATTACATACTAGCTGCGCCGCGCGGTTTCACCCGCGTGGCTCCACCTCTGTTGGTCTTAGCGTGATGTTATATAGCCTATAGCCACAGCTATAGCCTTCCTCGATAAATGAACTATCTAACACCGAAATAATTTTTCAAATCGGACCAGTAGTTCCTGAGATTAGCGTGTTCAAACAAAGTCTTCAGCTTTATTATATTAGTATAGATAGATATAGAGATTACATGCAGTATTAATTTAATTAGTAAAAATACACCACTGAAATATTTTTTTTATAAAAGTATTTAGATAGGATTCACAACTGTGATCTTAATCATAATTATTAAATAAAATGCGAGATACGATAGCATAGAGATTAAGAAATGAAAAAAAAACGGCGAACAATATACAAGAAAAGGCTTAGAGCTCTCAAAAGCACAGGTATTATCGAAGATATAATAAATTCTGTTTACAAACAAAATAACAAAGAAACAAATATATTGTCTGGATTACTTCATGCTCATAAAACGTAATAAACCTAAGTCCAAGTTTTGTTGAACTTAAGTTAAAGGACGCCAAATGTCACAGAGTTTAAATACTCTAAGTAATAACTTAAGGCACTTAAAGAAAGATAATTAAAACAGGTATTACTTAAGTTACTTAAATGTCTAGGCATTTAAAGGCGTACTAATTTTAATATTTTGTCCAGTTTCTTGGAATTAATCTACTAATGCTACAAAGTTCATAACTTAGATTAAATAAAAACTTATCATTACACTAATTAATTTTAATTTCTTTTCACAATTTATCAATAAATCTTATATATAAAAATGAATCGCAAAATGTGTTGGTAAGCGCATAACTCGAGAACGGCTGAACCGATTTCGATAATTCTTTTTTTATTATATTCCTGGAAGTACGAGGATGGTTCTTATGTAGAGAAAACGTAAACATGTACCACGGGCGAAGCCGGGGCGGACCGCTAGTTTTATATAAAAGTAAGTTTAATTGAAGTTTTATAGTTTCAGTTTTTATTAAACTCCTTAAGGATGGCGAGGAAATAAGAATGAATGCAACCATTGGAGCAGAGGTTAGTGCGCAGACCTTTTATCCAGATGATCCTGGGTTAAAAATTCACGACCACCATAGAAAAATTATCCTCATTTCCCTAACCTTACCATTCATGAAACATATTATATAATTGATGTATCCAATAACCTAAAAAGAGCAGGATTCATATACAACCTGAAATTATTAATGTTTATAATATAATATTATAACGAGCTCATAACACTCGTACAAATTGTCATAATTCAAGCACTTGAATATAAATACAGTTTAACCGTAATAAAATTAACAGCAATAAACAGCGCTGTAGGTGTTAAATTTTAATCTTCATACGTATTTTCTAATTGGTGAGCAATTTGTCTCACCTCCCCTTAACGACGGTTATTTATTATGCCATGGAAACATGGCCTTAATGATTTAAAGTGATGGTCTATTTTGAAGTGTGTTCATTAATTTTTGAAATTAAAAGGTGTATCGTGTAAATAAAACGTGGTTAACATAATTAGATTGGTCGATTTGTGTTGTCTTGTGTTTGATTTTACGCGAGTAATATACATTTAATAATTATAGATTTTTACGGATTTTTAACACGATTTATTCATTATTATTATCCCTATTATCCCGGTACTCAGTGGCTAGTAAATTCAAGTAGCAGACTAGTAAGACATTATTAAAATCATTTTTTTCTTGCTCGCTGATTTATTGTGTAAACATTTTGTTTTAAACCAATTTAATCTTCTTAATACTTAATAAAGTTTTTGTCAAATACGAGATATTTATTTAATATTTATTATCTTTGGCTGTATTTAATATTTATTGTATAATCAGAAAATGAATAAAAATTGCAGCTTTTTTATGATATCAAGTTTCTGGCACTATATAATTGAATCTCATTTCCAATGTAATTTTTTTTCGATAAATTAATTACCATATTATATTATCATAATAAACATTATATAACCGTTATGATACAAAACGCTTCTCGCGTTAACATTTTAAAGAAACCTTCTTAAAACTACAAAATCCCACATAATAAACCCTATTTCTATAAGTAACACTGTTTCGAAGCCTGCGTCTCAAGTATGTCTGCTAGTCTTTCAATGAATCAAGAGTGCAAGGGGTTATTAGCTCATTAATGCAGTGGGGGTTTCACAAAATATGTTTAACTAGCGGAACGCCGTGGCTTCGTTCGCGAGAACTTTGTGAAAATAATATATTATGTTTTAATTTTTTAAAGTAGGTGCTGACTACAGCGTTTGATGTGGCATGGAAAAAGTATGCTATTAATTGCTATAATCTTATTTCTGTGTGAAATTTCCTCCAGATTAATTCAGCTGGTTTTGCAGGATTAATAAAAATATCTGTGCATCTATCCTCTTACCTTTTTTGTTTTATAAAAGCAGTATTAAACAATTTTTACTCGTATCATTTTATATTATTTGAAAATAACACATATTTTTTCATCCCAACCTTCCCAGCAAACTGTTAACTAGTATATAATTTCTTAACGATATAGTCACTGAATAATAAATTAGTCCATGTTAATTAAAATGTTTACCACATTTTTACTTAGTAAATAAATGAAAATGAAGTAGGTACGAACCCTTTAAACTTACTAGCTGGATTTCTTTCAAAACCATAAAGCACACCTCTTTAACAAATCCAGTCTCAAAATAAAATATAAAAGGCTAATCCATTCTACACATAGAGTGTTGACGTCATATTCTCATATGAAAAACTTTCACTTTTCTTGGTGTTCAGAAAGTCTACATGAAAATGAATCCTTTCAGATTTGTACGGTACATAGATACAGTTAGAAAAGCGTCTGGCTCGTGGGGTGACGAGTGGTGTTCATGCTTCCTTTACATGTATGGAAATCTGTTTAGTGCTTCTTTGCTTGTGTGTAATTGAGGTTGTTTATCGTGGAGAAATTTAATATGCCGGTTTGTAAAGTTTCTCAGTTTTTGTGATTAGGTATCGTAGGTATTGGGATTGATAGCAAGCGAGCTTTATAAAAGTATTGGGCGTCGATCATTGCGATTGGAAACTTTTATAGCGCAATTAATTACACCCATGTTACTAACAAATCCAGTAATATGAGCATGTTGTTATGTATTGTTCAGGTTTAATCATCACTAACCTGATCTCCAATCTAAAAGGTTGGTTTTTTAATAAAGTCTGAGTTCTTAGCCACTGCTCATGCTAGTTACTTAGTCAAGTAACACATGCCAGTGTACTAAGCTATACAAACGCCCCGGACCCGTCTCGTCACTCAGCGGCACTCAATAATGCATGCGCAGTCCGACCGCGGCCTACGACCTTCTACCAACAAAAATGCACGCATGTACCAATGTATAGGGTAGTATAATTCTATAGACATGTTGCGGCTGTTGTGCTTAATTGGCCATTTTAAAATGTGTCTAGATTCATGTCATGCGTGGTATAAAGGTCTATATTACCTATGGTTTATTTTGTTATATATTTTGTTTATTGTAACTACTATCACGATGTTTTTTGAATGCATGATGTTACGTAGTTAAACTGTATTTTGCTATCACCTTTCTCTGCTCTTTCTTTATCATTAACACTATCTGCTGAAGCAGACAAAAAACGGTACCTAGACCGTTTCCTTACTTCTATTTCAAATTCATTTTCTTTATACAAGCCACTGCTAAACTTCCTATATACCTACTAATTGCTAATGTTTAATCTGTCTGCTTGTTTAGTGTCCTCTATTTGAAAACATTTACATGCAAACTAGACTTTGTTATAATACTCTATTTCACAAAATCACTGCAACAAACATGCAACTACGAAACTGTTTTTAAAATTCGTATTTAGTGATCGAACGAAGTATTTCCCGATTCATGTGTTGTGATGTTTTTTGTTCGGAATTTGAAAGGGAATTGCGACGGTTTTTTCTGGTTTATTTTGCTGTAGCTTTTCCGAAGGTTTCGACTTACGGTTTACATGTGCGTAGGTTTTTATTTAGATGTTTTTGGTTAAGAAAACTAGGCTTAATTTTAAATTTATTTAAGCCCAGCTGTTATAGGTATCAGTTCTGTTTTTTTTTATTCATAATATCTTCTTTAATTGAATTTAAATTAAGTTCTAGATTAATACGGTTCGGTAAATGTCGTATATTATAAGTAACCATACTATAAAAGCTAAAAATAAAAAATAATTACATCAAAAGGTGTTATTATAGACAACAATCGTGTAATCTGAGGATCATAAGCATAGCCTTTCTATTGTTTTACAAGACAATAGACTTCGTGTATGTTCTTCACTATACTTATATCGTGGCGTCGCGTGCTTTCTCTATGGTCATGTGAAATTGCTGTAATATTAAGCTATATTTATAAGGAACTAGTTCTCGTAGGATTTAGAGCTGATGTAAGTTGTTACAAAACCAAGAAAATCTATACTAATATTATAAAGCTGAATAGTTTGTTTGTTTGTTAACGCTAATCTCAGGAACTACTGGTCCGATTGGAAAAAATCTTAATGTGTTAGATAGACTATTTGTCGAGGAGGCAATGTAATATTATCATCACGATAAGTCCAACAGAGCGGAGCCACACGGGTGAAACCGCGGGGCGCAGCTAGTCATCAATAAAAATACCATTCTGTATTTATTTATTTAGATTTTTACGTTATTTATTTCTCGTGCTTACGTATTATTGTCTCGTGCTCTATATCCTACAGATTATTTGGGACATGATTTTAAATTTGATCTATAATGAAACTTTTTCTTACTCTTACTTACTTTTAACTTTCTCAGCAAACGTCGTTGTGTAAATGTAATGTAAACCTCTATATTTTTTTTTGTTACACTGTGAAAACTCTTCTAAGACGGTTTGATCGTCATCTATTTTTAAATCCCTATTAGATAAACGGGTCCTGGCAGAACGGTTTACCGGGTAATAAATAATATTATTATACAAAAAAATAACTTTACCAAAGACAATGAATCACTTCATATGAACGTTAATGATTACAAACAAATGAACTCAACACCAATAAATAAAACATCCAATAAAACTTTCAAAATAAATCACCTCGAAACAAATTCTCTCAACAAAATACATAATTCATAAAGATTTCTAGATAATAATATGGCTACCGTCTTTGTCGCTGGCGGCTACTCGATTGCAGAAATTACGGATATATAGACGTTTAGATCTAGACACGCCAAATCTGTTGTAAAGAGAAATGTAATAATAGATAGGTACTAATTATAAAATTAAACAATCGGATGTAAACCATGTCATTCCAAATTATATTTACAAGTATATCATTTTCGAGTTGGTGATTTTTTTATAGTTACCAATAGTATGTACTTACCTACATCGAACAGTGAAAGTTTTAAATTGAACTCATTATTATTAAAAAACATTTGCTCTATAGTAATGTTTAAGCAAAGTAGTAACAAAGAAGAATCAATACGAAACATATAAAAAACATCAATAAATCCCCTCAAATCCTGTAAATTATGTCTATATTATGAACTCTAACGTGTAGTCTCCAAACTGCATTTCCCATTATAACAAGCACCATCCAGTACTCTACATCCATGGCAATACAACTTTTATCATGTCTAGGGACAATCGAACGGTTTTATCTTGTAAGTACTCTTAAATTGCTGGCTATGTTAGTTTTTATCGGCCCGCCCGAGGATACCTTCATAATCAATACGGACTACTGACTTCTACTGCTGTTCTATATTATTTCTGCAGGCTGAGATAAGGAAAGTTTGTAAATATAGAATACCATTTATTAGTTCATTTACTTTCATGGTACAAGTGCTAGTATCTCCGATGTGTATTCATGGCTCGAGGCGATTAGATTTTATTGTAAAGGCAGACAACTATAATCAAAGAGTGTTCATTCTGCTGTGATGATTTAGTTAAAAAAGATATAGGTAGCAAAAGAGCAAAAATATAGGTATTAGCAATAACATAAACTATACTAAATTTTAGGACAAGTACAGTTTTTACTAAACTATACCGCCGACAGATGACGTCACAGACAAAAGCAGAATAATAGTTATGACTTGTATTGTGATACACTGAAATTAAATAATCACTTATAATACCACAAGAGCTTCAAAATTATCGGGTATTTTCCGATAGGTTCGTTGCAAACAAATGAAGGAGTCAAGTTTTTAGTCAAGGTTAAAAAATGACGAGCGCGAAGCGCGAGTGATTTTTCCTGAAAAACTTGACGACTTTATTTGTTTGCAGGGAACCTTGAGGGAAATGCCAGATAATTTTGAAGCTCGTGTGGTATTCGGGAGATTATTTTTCCGTCCCAAATGTCGGCCAATAATTTCACAATTGAATTCAACCTGTCAGTTTGACGTCAACGACCAGAGAAAATTTTCAAAAAATTATCAGTATAATACCATGTAGGTTGTACCACGTGACGTCGAATGGTGCAATTCTATTGGTCGATATTTGGGCCGGAAAAATAATCATAATAATTGTAACCAGAAGATTGTTAGATCTCTCAATGGCAAATAACTATTTCTTTGCTACCAAGCATTCAGATTTAGCAGTGCAAAAATAGCCAGATTTAGCTACAGACAAGTGACAGTTCAGTTATTTTTGGGCATAAACACAAAATATTCGGACTTAATTCGTGACACATAACGTTATCAGCGCTTGTCATCCACAGGGCGTTGCGAATTGTGTTATCGGGTCACAATGGAGCCTCGCAGATAGGCTGTGTGCCAAATATGGGATCTACGTAGCTTTGCATACAATTATTGCGTTGCATCTTATCTAAGTGGAACGATACACTTGTGCAGTTTATTATTAACGAGCGGTCCGTCCCGGCTTCGCCCGTTTTATATGTTTACGTGTTTTCTCCATAATAACTATCCTCGTACTACAAATCGGTTCAACCGTTCTCGAGTTATGCGCTTACCAACACATTATAGTTAACTAGCTTCCGCCCGCGGCTTCGCCTGCGTGGTGTTTTGATAAAAGGTAGCCTATGTTCTTTCTCAGGGTCTAAAGAATAAAGATTGTCTGTGCCAAATATCATCAAAATCGGTTGAGAGGTTTAAACGGGAAAGCGTAACAGACAGACAGACAGAGTTACTTTCGCATTTATAATATTAATAGTAGGGATAGATAAGGTATGTAGAAAGTAGATGGTAAAGAGATTTTAGGATTCGTTTTGTAGAGATGCAAAATTGCAAGCTTAAAAGTTAAGGTGTTAACGTTCATGTTTTTATTATTTTCCCTTTATAAAAGCTTTATACACAATAATTTATTTAATAAGTATTAAATTGTAAATAGCCTACTTTAGTCTTATTCTTTATTCCAATTATCTATCTTTAATAATATTATAAAGAGGAAAGGTTTGTAATTATGTATGTATGTATGGTTTTCACGCATAAACTACTAGACCGATTTCAAAAATTCTTTCACCATTAGAAAGCTGCACCTTCACTGAGCAACATATGCTATAAAACATGTAGGTACCACGGGCGGGGTGGACCGCTAGTCGTTTATAAGTTTTTATTTAAAACATTTGTTGTAAAAAATTGTTTTATTTTGTCGTTTCAGGTGTGTTTATATATGAATCTTCAACAGAGATCTTCATATTCCAAACCCCTACTAAACGATGCACTAAAAATGCATGTCCTATTTTTAGCCCTTGTCCTATATCAAAAAGCAGTTAAATTAGTTTGAATGTGTGTTACGTAAGAATGTTTTATGTGTATCTTTGATGGCTGATTAAGGCCCGACCACTTGGATGAGACGGTCATAATTGGGTATTCTATTTTTGTGCGCCATTTCTATACAGGGTAAAGGTGCGTTTGGAATGGAATTTGGATGAGTTTTTTTTTTTTAAGTGATAAGTTCCTTTGCATTTTTTGTGGTCGATAATCAATTAACTGCTTTATTAAATTTTAATATGACCTTTTTGTTGTGGAAAATCAACTACTACAGCTTTATAGCTTTAGTATGTTCAGTTTATAGTGTAGCTTTATAGCTATCTTAGCTTCTTTAGTAGTAAAATTCCCTATCATAAATTATCACTTCTACCGGCGTTCCTGCAGACTGCTTTCTTTTTTGGTACAACAATAAAAAATACATGCATTACATGTGTATATAGGGAAAGACAAGATGAAGATACATTATGTAAACAAGAAGTTATATTCCAAGTTATATATACATCCATACTAATATTATAAATGCGAAAGTAACTCTGTCTGTCTGTCTGTTACTCAATCACGCCTAAACTACTGAACCAATTTGCATGAAATTTGGTATGGAGATATTTTGATACCCGAGAAAGGACATAGGCTACCTTTTATTGCGAAATATGTACCACGGGCGAAGCCGGGGCGGACCTCTAGTTGTTTATATAAACAATATACGAGTAACAAAATAATGTTTGTAGTAAGCAAACGTAATGTTTACATAAATATGTACAAAATATTATGAAGACAATATCACAAATTTAGTTTTACAGCAAAGATTTATCTTCCATAAAGTTACAACGTTTTATTCGAATAAATAGAATACATTCTATTTTGAATGAAACGGTGGTTTTATAAAAATGTTTTCAACAGTGTGCACACAGCTTAACAGTTACAAAAGACGGCATATATGTCAGTTAAATTTTTAACTCCACCCAGTTGTCGTGTTGGAAATTAATGAGGGTTCCCTTTAATGAAATGCTACGTTTGATGCGTTCCTAAATTTTTCATTTTCGAATGAAATATGCGAATTGCATTGGTGTTTGTTTGTGTTACAAATATGGGGCGGTGTGACACTTACGATTAATCTTAATACTATTATAAAGGCGAAAGTTTGTAAGGATGTATGGATGTATGGATGTATGGATGTTTGTTACTCTTTCACGTAAAAACTACTGAACCGATTACAATGAAATTTAGCACACATATAGAGGGTAACTTGGATTAACACATAGGATAGGTTTTATCCCGGAAATCTCACGGGAACGGGAACTATGCGGGTTTTCCTTTGAAAACGCGGGCGAAGCCGCGGGCGGAAATCTAGTTATTAATATTTTTAAATGTTATAAATATGTTTGGATGCAAGTATGTTAGATGGATAATGTTATAGATATTCGATCACGTTAGAACAACTGAGCGGATTTTAGTGAAACTTGCTAGTGTTGTAGCATAAGCGCCAGAAAAAAAAAATGTTGTGTGGTTTTATGAAACCACGGTAAAAGTGAAACTGTTCGAACGGTTCCGAACACTGCTTTGTGTAGCGCATGTCGCGTGACGGTTCGCTGCCGAGTAGGTATACCTACTCGGCAGCCGCGATACACGCGACATGCGCTACACAGACCAAAAAGTTTGAGACGATGTAATAAAAGTTTCACTTTAAAAATATTGTTGCTTTATTCCATATTTAAACAGTATAGTTTTCAATAAAAGTCCGAATTTATTAACGAAAAATTCAAGATATCCTAAGGGTATTATAACATAATTAGATTATCGAAAAGGTTCAAAGTCAAGGGTAAAATCGCTTAAGATTACTTTGAAACGTGGTCAGTAGGTTAATTGTATGGCAGAATTATGAGAAGCGATAGCCTTAAGCGGTTAATTTTATATTTCAATTTTGAGCCTTATTGCTTTAGAAATAGAGGCGCTATTTGAAATTGATATGAATAACAATATTCTTGGTCAAGTATTGTTGAATGAAAAGTTGAATATTTTTAACTAGCTTTCCTCGTGTGACTTTAGTCACGTGTTCTTTAAGTTATCTCATCTTTTATCAATAATAATACAATCAGTTCACGCCTTTCGACATTATTATGCATTTTCACCGTGCCAAAATTCATTAAAATATATACAGCCATTTGTTGACGACAACGGATTTTGTTTATTTGTTAGGTAGGTGTTGTTACAATTTAACTAAGATGCTACTGATTTAACATATTCTAATACTATTATAAAGCCACCCACATTTAATACTAGCTGTGCCCGGCGGTTTTACCCACATTGCTCTGATCCTTTTCGTCTTAGCCTTTATCGATTAACACCGAAAGAATTTTTCAAATCGGACCAGTAGTTCCTGAGATTAGCGCGTTCATACAAACAAACAAACTCTTCAGCTTTACAATAATTACTATTAGTATAGAATATATTATGACTACATTTTATTTTACTTTTAACCAGGTAGAGCCGTGACCAAAAACTAGTATAATATGACAACATCAAGCAAATATACCGGTTTCATCATCATTTTCCTCAAATTATAAGTTCATTCACGTTTACATAATGATTTCTATAAAACCTTTCTCTTAAATATCTGACGAATGACTGTCATTCGCTGTCAATTTCTTTAACTCAAGAATCTTCACTTCTGAGAACTTGAATCACAAATTATAATTCGCATAGCGTTCATTTGGCGCAATGACGCATTGTTATAGGGAATTTTATATATTTTTTGTTTTAAGGTGTAACCGACTTTAAAAAGAGAAGTAGGTAGTAATAATAGTAATACGTGTTTTTTTTTGTAAACAGTTCATTAGAAGTTGAACCATTCTTGAGATCGATTAGTAGCTTTAAGATACAAAAAATAATTTTAGGAAGTAGATATACCTACCTATAATATAGTACTGCTATGACCCTTGCATATTATTTGTATTATAATATTTTAGAGGAACTAACGTAATTTTTTTGTACTAGTATGTTACAGTTGCCATCTAGAATCCATCAAAATCCGTTCACCACTTGTAGCTCGAAAGACAAACATACACATTTTCGCATCTTCACATTAATAGTTATTTATTCGTACTAATTACATCATTATTCCCAAAGGGGACTTATTGGTCCTTTGACGGATTAATATGATCCCATTATGTGACCGTGCATCGCATATTTACGTAATCGGTTAAATGAAGCGAAATAATCTGTTATGTAACCGTTTGTTTATCTTTCCTTATGTTTTCATGGAATTGAGGAATAATAAAAGTAAAAAAAAATTGTATTTAAATCGAATTGGGGCAAAAAAAACAACATTTTTAAAAGGTACCTGTTATAATCAACTCAAGTTATAGAGCAGAGATATTGTTGTAAAATACAAAAATCTCCAGGTAGAAATAATATACTTAAAGCGTAAATGTTTGTTTGTTTGAACGCGCTCATCTCAGGAGCTACTGGACTGATTTTAAAAATTCTTCCACTGTTGGAATTGTATATTTTACCTACGTGTAACGTGTTTGCTTATAGGTTATACATAAATACATAATATTATGAATGACGTTCGTAGCCGGCGGAACGCTAGTAAATAATAATAATGATTCAACACAGTTATAATAACAATTCAGACCTTGGGTTAAAATTACTGTAAAAGGAAAACTATACTTGCGGTCGAATTAAGTCCTAATCCATAATCCACAAAGTCAAGGACATAACAATACAACGTATTAATTAACGTATATCCGAATCGCCTGTGTCATGTCAAAAGAATTTTTACTGAGACGAACACTCCAGAACAATGCACGGCCCATTCAAACGAGGCCGTCGTTAGACATGTTGGATGCGTTGCACGTAGTGTTTCTACCGCAGTTTACTCGTTGGTGGCGCATGACCTGAATACGGTGTGAGTGGAGGAAAAATTGTGACGTCATCCCGAGCTTAATTAGGGACCAGAGGTTTAGATAGTCAAATGCATTCCGGTAAGGTTTTATGCAGATTACCTTTAGTGTATGGCTTTCGGAGTGATTTTTAATATGGGTTTTAAAGTCTAGTTTATTTGAATTTATTTAAAGTGTTTTGGGTCGAGAGTGTATGTGTAATTTAAATTTAATTGAGTTTCATTTTTTCTAAACATAATAGGTAGCCGTAGGTAAATAATATATGTAAACTATGCAATCCAAATAAAAATAGGAACGTCAATGAGCTTTAATGTGTAAATTTCGTGTAAAGAAATCATTTGTTTTAACTTTAAAGTATCAATTAATTCGTCTGAATTAGCACCTACCTATAACCTCACAAAATCGCTCTGAATCGATATTATTCTTATTTGAACTGCTGTTGCTATTAACGTGGCGATTATTGAAGTGAAACTTCTTTATCGGGGTTGGAAAAAAATTTAGTGTAACATTTTTTCGTTACGCGTGACATTTTCCGTTACGCGCCATCTTTTTCTTATCCCTACCACGCGTGATTCGACGTATTTCTGTAAAGTTGCATATAGTAAATTAATTTTTGAAAAATAAGGTCATAAAGAAATTTCACTTCTTACGTGTGTACACTAGTACACGCACACATTTTTTATATTTAGTAGAAGATATTTTCTATAGAATCGAATATTAATTTCGCTCTTATTCAAACTATTCCAGAACATTTGCCATAGAAACTTAAGGCAATAAAAAGCATAACCTATCACTCTTGAAATTAATTAAAATAACCCTTTGAACATTAACCGTATGATCTTAAACCGCTTAGCTCTATATTGAGTTAGCTCTGACTAATAATATATGGCAGGGGTGTACTCCAAACTTGAACCACAGTCGGGCTATAGAAATTGGCAAGGTTATAGGTAAGAGAGGAAGATAAAATTCTTTACGTTTATTTAAGTTTAGAGTTTCGGTTTTAAGAATGACATGATGGTTAAAATTGGTCTAAATTTTAATGGTTTTTAAGTAACAGAGAAACATTGCATTCATAAATCTTCACTTTGGAGTTGTTGAATGAATGAATAAATGAAAAATAATTTATTGCATTGAAAATACATATAACAAAGACAAGACTACAGAAACAGCAAAGGGCGGCCTTATCGCTAGGTAGCGATCTCTACCAGGCAACCCAATTGTTCTTCTAATTCTATGAAAGTAATATTTACAAAAACATTGTGCTTTGTAGTGTCTGATGTAGATAGAAAGCAGTTGGTATTTTGAGTCGATCTCTAGTTTAAAAAAATACTTCAATGAAATAAAAGTACTTATTTCATGTTTTAATAAGAAACGCAAGTCTATAAAAATTCTATAAAAAAATATTCCATTTTTACACCACCATCAGATGCTATATTCCCGCGTTGGAAAACTAGTAGAAAATCATACATATACTAAATAGTCATCAAAAAAAATAAATAAAATAAATGAAAATTTTTTTCTTTTTTGCCGACGCTACAATGGAGATCGCAGATTTAGTTGGCAAGTTATCCAGACACACGTAAGGCCGTAATTAATAGTGACGATGAATGGTTTCCATGGCTTCACTTCGCCAATATAATGACTAATTTAATAATCTTTAACCTTTGAACGAAGGAATTTAGGTATATTTTTCATAAAAATATAGGACGTTATGTAATTTTGGTCTTTGTGTATTCAAAATTAGGTCTAGATTTGCGAAAATCTCTATGTATAGTATGTATGTCTGTGTGTTTAAAACGTACGAAATAGACAAGGAATATGATTACTATCACATAGGTACTTCTAACCTCTAGCTTATAACTAAATAGCTGTTCATATAATAATGTAATATAATTTATGTAATATGCTATAATTAATTTAATTGGTGTAATACCGTTTTAATAAATAAATAAAATATCATCTACCAATAATCGGTAGAAATACCAAAAAAAAAGTAGAAAGATAATCGAACATACTCTACTAGCTTTCCACCCGCAGCTTCGCCCGCGCAGTCAAAGAAAAACCCGCATAGTTCCCGTTCCCCTGGGATTTCCTGGTTAAAACCTATCCTATTTCCCGGCATAAAAAGTAGCCTATGTCCTTTCTCGGGTATCAAAATATCTCTATATCAAATTTCATGCAAATTGGTTCAGTAGTTACGGCGTGATTGAGTAACAGACAGACAGACAGAGTTACTTTCGCATTTATAATACATATTAGTATGGATTATTATGTTATAAGCTTTTAATACATTTAATTGGCTGCTATAATAGAAGATCATTTTAATCAGTTATTGCACTATTATCAAAAACAATATTATAGTGTCGATATTACTAGATACATACTAACCCTTTTTGAAGTTGGTTCAATATCGACGATCGTCAGTGTCTCTCAAACTCGGCTCGGTCTTTTTCCAAAATTTATGTGTATTTTATATTATTCACAAGGATCCCATAGCATTTGAAGAATGCTAGAAGGGGACAGTGGAATTATAGGAATTTACGTATACAGATACATAAATAAAATTTAAGTGTCTGTTTGTCACAAAAAATCGTGTGCTTTTTGTTGCTTTCAAAGAGCCGATAAGATGTTTTTTGTCCTTCTATGTATTCGTTTTAAGCTTTGGCACGACTGAATCTTTTTCGATTCGGTTTTGCATAAAGTAAAATTGAAGTTTCGTGAGTATAAAATAAAGCAACATGGATATTAATAAATTTATTACCTACTAAAAAAGTTATGTACTAAAATATAAAGATCCTTAAAAACGAAGTTGAAACGAGAAAAGCCACGGGATAAAGCTAGCTAAACATAATGGTCAGTACCCCTTTATATGGGGTGCTTTAGACCCCAAATACTCAAATCGTCCTATGAATAAAATGCAGCCATAAGTCTTAATAGCGGTCAAAATGTGAAATGCATTTTTCTGGAGACAAAAGGGTGTTTTATGAATTTTTATAAGAGCATTATATGATAAAATCTTTTTTTAAAAAAGTAAAGTAGTAGGAATGAAATATCTTACTAAAGTTTTTTTATAATAATCCTATTACTAGTACATTATAAAAATAACGATATTACTCCTAACATTACATCGGTTTCTACAAAAACTGTTTTAGAGATTACCCGTGTGTTACAAACAAGCTAATAATAAATTCAAAAATTAATAAGTTAAAACCAATTTAATTTTAGAGTTAGGAAATTCCGTCTCAAAATTGACATAAAATATAATATCTATTGTCATGGAATGACGAAGTTAACAAAAACAGTTACGTTATTGATATAGTTTTACGTAGTTTCCTTTAAAATAAACAGCACACATTATATACAAAAAAGCAAATTACTCATCTATTTAATAACAATCAAACTCAAACATTCATTTATTCAATTAGACTACTATTTAGTAGCACTTTCGAATCGTCATTACATAGTATTTTAACATTTACCACCGATTCGGAAAGCAGTATCTATGGAGAAGAATCGGCAAGAAACTCCATAGTTGCTCTTTTAAATAATGTCAATAAATTTACATAATATGTAACTTATATCTACCTAACTACATAATATGCCAAAGAACTGTCCTGTGGTTTTTACGCGACAACCCTCCATGGGTCTTTATCGTCCATATATTCCTGAATACTGTAGTACGCTCTCTGAACTAGTACATTTTTTATGTAAGTTTTAAATTTAGTACTACTAAACTCTTTAATATTATGAGGAATTCTATTGTATAAGCGTATACCTTGACCCATAAATGAATTTTTAACTTTAGCTAATCGGAAAAATGGCATTTCAATTCTATTCTTGTTCCTTGTGCCATAATCGTGTCTATCTCCTACTCTTGTGTGTAAGTCAGAGCTTTTGTGTACATGCAAAATATTATTAAATATATACTGTGATGGTACAGTAAGGATACCAGTATTCTTAAAATGATCTCTTAGTGAGTCCCGAGCACGTAAATTATATATAGAGCGAATGGCTCTTTTCTGTAAGATAAATATAGTTTCTATATCTGCAGCCCTGCCCCACAGTAGAATTCCATAGGACATAATGCTATGAAAGTAGCTGAAATAAACCAATCTGGCCGTATCTTCATCGGTGAGATGCCTTATTTTTCGGACTGCATATGCAGCAGAACTGAGCTTACCTGCAGCGGTGTTGACATGGGCTCCCCACTGTAGTTTCTCGTCCAATGTTAACCCTAGAAATACAGTAGACTCAGTAGGATGCAATACCTCCCCGTTCAAGGTAATATCTCTGTTCAACTTTTTTACATTAGGAAGTAAAAATTCAACACAAGTGGTTTTTTTGGCATTTAATAATAAATTATTGGCAGTAAACCATTCAGATATGTGTAAAAGAACACTGTTCACTTCGTCAACATTTGGGTCATGCCTATCCACATTAAAAATTAATGAGGTATCATCTGCAAACAGAACTATTTCACACCTATCCTGCAAATAATAGGGAAGATCATTGATATATACCAAGAACAAGAAGGGACCTAAAATTGACCCCTGTGGAACACCAATGTTAATTGACGCACCGCTAGAACGTTCTCCATTAACAACTACAGTCTGTATCCTATCATGCAGGTATGACGCTATGAGGTTCTGGGCTTTTCCTTTAATTCCATAGTGATTAAGTTTACGTAACAAAGTACAATGTTCAACGCAGTCAAATGCCTTGGAGAGGTCACAAAATATCCCTAGAGCATTTTTTGAGTTTTCCCATGCCTTATATATATGTGTTAGAAGTGCAACTCCAGCATCTGTGGTTGAGCGCCCCTTTGTGAAACCAAACTGTTTGGTGTGCAGTAAATTATTATTTGCAAAATGACTACTCAATTGGTTTAATATTAACTTCTCGAATACCTTACTTAATGTTGGTAAAATAGAGATAGGTCTATAATTGTTACAGTCTTCTTGATCGCCCTTCTTAAATAAAGGTATAACTTTACTAAGCTTTAGTAAATTAGGAAATGTACCATAGTCACAACACTTATTAAATATGGAAGCTAAATTTTTCGCAATATTTTCTATTATATTATTAACTAAATTTACGGACATTCCCCAAAGATCACAAGTATTTTTAAGATTAAGCGTCTTAAAGGCAGTAACAATATCATTAGCAGTTACGTGTCGTAATTCAAATAATGTACTGCACTCCGCAACATGGTCCCTCAAAAAGGTCTCTGCAAGTGCTGAAGACGAGTTTAAACTATTAGTAATAGTAGCAGGGACACTACTGAAGAATTCTTCAAAAGCAAGCGCAACATCAGCACTTTTGTCAATAACCCTGTCATTATTTACAAGTTTTATGGTATTACTTGATTTGCTTTTACCCATTTCACCATTAATAATTGACCAAACTGTTTTAACTTTATTATCAGAGTCGCGTATTTTTTCTTTGATATACAAACGCTTTGCAGTGAAACAAACTTTTTTAAAAATTTTTGAGTAATTTCTAACATAACTAAGAAAAGATGGGTCTTTATTATATTGCTTCATACCATATAATTCATAAAGAATGTTCCTGCACCTATGTATACTAGCTGTCGCCCATTTACTAAATGGTAAATCCTTGGTAATATTTAAAGATTTAACTTTAAATATTTTTTCAAATTCTTTATGTACTAAATTAAAAAGATTTTTAAACATTTCACAAGGACTATTAGGATAGGATTGATCATTTAGTACGGGCAGGTTTTTATTAATATTATTCCTAAATTTATTAATGCCTTTTTTAGTTATAGGCCTAACATTAATCCTTTTAAATGTAGGTATGCAATCCCATTCAAAAACTACTTTCTGGCCACAGTGATCCGAAGTCAATGTATTGAGAATATTTTTCTCTAAACAGATGCAGTCACAGTATATATTATCAATACAAGTTGCAGAAGTAGGTGTAATTCGTGTGGGTTCGTTAAAAAGTTTATATAGATTAAATGACTGAAACAAATTAACAATTCGTGTAGCCGTTTGTGTTTGTAAAAGTAAATCAATATTAAAATCACCACATACTATAACTTTTTTTTTACTCCTGCTTAGACGCTTTAATATTTCTTCCATGACTGTCTCAAACATATTATAGTCACTGGAAGGGGGTCTATAAACGCAAACAATAATATAACGCTCCAGCTCCACACAGGACAGTTCAATGGTCCGTTCTACAGAAAGACTAACAATGTCAGTTCGTTCTTTACATTTTACACTATCATGTACAAAAATAACAGAACCTCCGTGAATAGCCTGTGTCCTAAAGTATATACTTTTTAATTTGTAATTTTCAATATTTACTAACGACTGACATTGTTTAAGCCAATGTTCTGTTACACAAAATATTTTAATATTGTTATCATTCAGAAACAATTCTATTTCTAACAATTTGCTAGCCAAGCCTTGAATATTTTGATGCACAATGGAAAAAGACTGCTTAGCTGTTGTCTTATATACTAGTTTAAATCTAGCTTAGGGCTAGATTGTCTGTCTACACTTAATCTAGGTTGATGTATAAAATTACTACTACAACAATTCACATAATATTAACATATTGTGGTCAGTCATGAGTCATAGACAGACGTATATACGAAATACGATAAACATTGACCGCACGTCAATCAACTGTTACTCATAGGTTGTTTGAATCGTCTTGTGAATATATATCACTGTGATAATCTTGTTTTCCTTGTTAACCGACTGTGTAAAAGAGGATAAGGATTTTTCCAGTTTCCTATGCTAATTAAAAAAAATATGTATTTTAGCTTGAGATTTGTTGTTGAATTCGAGTCAATTTGTTGAATCACATTGGGCATTAAAATAAAAAAAAAAGATTTTTCGCGCCATTTTTAGAAATTTTCTCGTAATCAAAAATATCGGTTATGTGTTAAAAAAATGTGTGCGTGTACTAGTGTACACACGGAAGAAGTGAAACTTCTTTATGACCTTATTTAAAAAAAAATTACTATATTATGCAACTTTACAGAATCACGCGTGGTAGGGATAAGAAAAAGATGGCGCGTAACGGAAAAATGTCACGCGTAACGAAAAAATGTTACACTAAATTTTTTTCCAACCCCGATAAAGAAGTTTCACTTCAATAAGATGGATTACCTAATTATTTTTCTGTTCTAAAACAAATATTCTACAATAAACAATAAATTCTTATTAATATCCTATTAGATTAATGACTCATTCACTCAGCCTTCAAACCCAAGAAGCTATGAAATAATTCTATTCACTTAAAATTAATATAATATAACCATAAAACCTTAGTACCTATAGAAAATGTCCCATTTCCATTACATAGTAATAAAGTTAAAATTTAACATGTGCTTAACCCTATCCATGCTAGTCATTATATAATAAGTATAGGCAGAGAGCTTGCTGCAAATCGTTTTCATTTCACTAGATTACGATTTAAAAACTAGAACTTATTTATTTGTTTTTGGGAAACAAACCATACAGTGTTTCTTAAACTTGTGAATACATTAATCAAATGTTATAATAAATCTGTTAATAAGCATTTTTTATCCAATTTTTTTAATTACCATAGAAATAAATGATAAAAAAAATTATAGGCCAGTTAAATTCACATAGTAATTGACATATTAATTACACAGGATGAATTTAAATAATCCTATATCAATCATTTATTATCTTCTTTGAAGTGAAAATATGAACTGTAGAATCCCCATCGTGATATAACATCAACTTTATAAAAATAAAATATGAACCGATTTCAATAGTTGCATTAATCCGTTCTTAACAAACTAATTACTTGCAGATCAAACCTATAAATACATCCAAAATAAATAACAAGAATAGACAAGTCAACAGAACAATTCAACTTTAATTACGTCGGATTAATAGCGATAATACCGCCCGGACAATTATACAGTGGGAGCTCGGACTACGAATGAGTTGTTACGTACGAGAGCTCAAGTTACACTGGTCGATAATCTCCCAATCGGATTGAATATTGATGCGACAGATGGCGCTTTCGGGACATAATTAATTCCTTTACTAAATTCCGGTGGTTCCATGGGCTATTTACATACGTTTTCGGCCAATTAAGTGGAATGAAATGATTTTCAAATATTGTTTTTTTTTTTTAATTAAGCTTCGGATCTTATTTGCTGCTTTTTGAATTGCTTCTCTGAATCATTAATTCAATACATTTAACTATTCACAATCTGTGAATGCTTTAATGTTTTATATTGAACAGTTATCATGGACTATATTGGTCCAGATAGATGGAAAGGACTTATCCGACTGATAGAAAAAATACAATTATTTTGAAAATTGTGTTTCTGTTTGAGTTTGTGTCAGTTTCCTAAAGTTTTGACACAATGTTTTGACTTGCATATTTGCATCGTGCATGATTAGATTTTAGGGCAGATTTTTCAATCCTTGGTTTAAACTTACGCCCCCAATAAAGTATTACACGATAAAATGTCATCTGTAAACTGTGAAATACGGGCAATTAGAATACATTTTTGGAATGTTTTAACCAAGGATTGAAAAACAGACCTTAATCGGGAAATAGACCAATATAATTTTAACATATAATTTTCTAATAAAAGTTTATCTGCCAAGATAAAACACTAAAGAATTATAAGAATAATACAAGAAATAAGACAAAACAGTATTGTTCATAATCTAGTTATTGGTACAGCAATCAATCAACCAGCCGACATCGCTCATTGTCCGCTTATTATTAGAGGCATAGCTGTAATTGACTTTATTGTGTGATATGAAGCGAAACATATATTGTACGTAATTCGGTAATTACGAATTATAATTAAACGTTGATCTAGACCAAAAAAAACTATAATAATACGATTGTAATAAAATAATAATACGCAGTGTGTTGAAATTTATAAAATACTAGCTGCGATCCGCTGTTTCACCGGCGTGGCTCTGATTCTGTTGGTCTTAGCGTGATGATATATAGCCTATAGCACAGCCTATAGCCTTCCTCGATAAATGGGCTATCTAACACCGAAAAAAAATTTCAAATCGGACAGGTAGTTCCCGAGATTAGCGCGTTCAAATAAACAAACAAACAAACTCTTCAGTTTTATAATATTAGTATGGATTTATTTGGTACTGCAAAAATTTAACACCTACCTATAGATATATATACTTTTACCTAAGCATCATGAATAGCACACACCGGGCAAAAACCTTGTTTTCTTTACATCCATTCTTATTCAAACTACATAAAATTATCTCAATACTACTACTATTAATCAGTCAACTATATCGCATACCCAACAACCATCTTTCCTTCCCTCACCAATTTAAGTCCGCGAATAAACCGCGAAATGGTTACAAATTGAGACGGTTCTAAAAATTTCCGAGCAAATGTAACCGCGTTTAGATGGAAGATTTAGAGGCCTCTCTGCGCCCATCTTTAGACGTATATTGCATTGTGGTCCGATTTATAGACTATATTTCTTTTGCCCACAATTTATTAGCAGGTGCTCGATAGAGGGACCTTTTAGTGGCTTTTAAGTACTATAGATTTAATTTAGTATCTACAGCTGGGTGTTGGCTTTTCTCGTGGTAGTGTGGAGACATGAAGAAAAGTACCGCAAATAGGAACATCTATTTAGTCAACCAGTCTTGTTATCTAATACTTTTAAATCGCCATAGTATAAACTATTTACTATTGGTTCGGAAAGCAGTTTCTACAGAGTAGAGTCATAAATCTCTGTTACTCTTTTCTAAGCAGGTTTATTTTACACTTGCTGTGCCACGCGGTTTCACCCGCATTGCTCCGCTCCTGTAGGTCTTAGCGTGATGATATACAGCCTATAAGCCTTCCTCGATAAATGGGCTATCTAACACTGAAAGAATTTTTCAAATCGGACCAGTAGTTCCTGAGATAAGCGCGTTCAAACAAACAAATAAAATCTCCAGTTTTATAATATTAGTATAGATTTTACCTTTTCATACATATAAAGATACTAACGAACTGTCCTGTCCATAAACGTCAACATTACATGGATTTTCTTCAACCATTTGGCTGTATTCGAGTAATTAGCTATGTCTATATTATACACTTCAAGAATAAAACAATAGCTTTTAAGTTCTCCAAAAACGGGGTCAAGTTTGACATTCTCGCTTCTTGACATTTACGTGGATTTTTTACAGATATTTCACTGACCAAAAAAATTAGGCTTGTAAATGGACTAGTCATTTGCCCTGACTATACAATATACATGGCTCAATTCAGAATATTAATAAAAAACAGTGTTCGTGACTGGGAATAATGAAACTTGCTTTTAATGAATCTATTTTTAAACATGTAGTTTAAAATTTTCATACTTACAATATTTGTATAGACTTAGTTACAAATATTAAAATCGTTTAAAAACTTGGATGCAATAACTAAACTAGAATATAATGCTTGTATTTATATATATTTTGTATTGCTATACTAATACTAGCGGTCCGCCCCGGCTTCGCCCGTGGTACATGTTTACGTTTTCTCTACATAAGAACCATCCTCGTACTTCCAGGAATATAATAAAAAAAGAATTATCGAAATCGGTTCAGCCGTTCTCGAGTTATGCGCTTACCAACACATTTTGCGATTCATTTTTATATATAAGAAAGAAGATTGTAAAGCTGAAGAGTTTGTTTGTTAGTTTGAACGCGCTAATCTCAGGGACTACTACTACTAAAAATTATTTCGGTGTTAGATAGCCCATTTATCGAGGAAGGCTATAATTATTTCATCACGCTAAGACAAACAGGAGCGGAGCAATGCGGGTGAAACCGCGGAGCACGGCTAGTATTCTAATAAAATAATAAGGAGACACGTTTTCAAATAGTTAATTTTACAAGACAAAAAGAGAAATAAATGTCTTTTAATCCATTCTTCAGTGCTGTATAAATATTTATTATACTTTAAGCCCTTTGAGCTTAGCATGTGGTAGGTGTGAGAAAATTTCGTCTTAATAATTAATTTCTTTAGTTAAATGTGTGTTTGTATTATCCTTTTTCAATTTAAATACGTTAAAAAATGTTCTTTATATGTACTAAAATATCAACTAGCTGAGTGCTTATATAATTTTTGTAGGGTTTCGAGTGGTTTTTTTGTATTTTAAATTTTTCTAGCTTGTTAGTACCTACGATTTAATATAAACCTAGATAATTCCGGAAGATATACTTAGATATAAGATACCTGTCTAGTTTTGTTCAGAATAAATAAACAAAATATTTCATCAACCTTGTTGAAATTATGGATTATTTATTTTTAATTACTTGAACTATTCTGTTTCTATTTCTATCATTTTCAATGACATACACATTTGTTTCGAACAACTTGTTCCCAAGTTGTACAAAAATACTTACAAGCAGTATTAAACCTTTGAATGGGTACACACATACATAATTTTTTTAAACTTATTCTGACATTTATGAAACTTTTTACTAGCCTTACATAAACCCTATCTAACATTAGTTCTCATAGAAATGGGATAATGATGTATCAAAAGGGATTAAAAAGATATCCTTCTTTTTATTATTTTAGCTGAGGTTAAGCTTTTTCATGAGAGAATTGTTAAAATTGATATTGACAGCAATATACTTAGGTACATTGTAAGAAATATTTATTTTGTAATAATAATATTGAATATGCCAGGAATTATTGATGCCTAATACGAATTTATAAAAATGAATCGCAAAATGTGTTGGTAAGCGCATAACTCGAGAACGGCTGAACCGATTTCGATAATTCTTTTTTTATTATATTCCTTGAAGTCCGAGGATAATTTTTATGTAGAGAAAACGTAAATATGTTCCACGGGCGAAGCCGGGGCGGACCGCTAGTACGAAAATAATTTCCACGTGATAAATTTCATTTATTTATTTATTAATATGACGATTTGTTGTATTTAATTTGAATGTTTAGTAACTCCTAAAACCGTATTAATTTTATAATAATGAACAAACGTATAAAACGTATCATTTCCCAGTTAAAGTAACACTAACAAAAGCCCGATAACAAACTACACATTGTAGTAATACACATTCATTTCACTGTACTACGAAAAATCAAGTTGCAAATCAATGGCCAACGTCAGTTTGCTTACAACTATGTCTACAAACACGTCTAGTGCTAATCTAACCTTTACACCCTTGAGCATAAGGTTGAAAGTCTTAGACAGATGGTTTTGCACTATTCCAAGCTAAATTTGAACACCACTCTGGGCATTCGGAATCGGTTTTGAAAAGGCGTGTAGCTCTTCAATTTTGCGATACAAGCTTTGATGGAATGCCGCATTTGTCTTTAAGAAATTAAGGTTCAATTTCGATTGGTAATTCCGATATTCATATTGCTGGACTATTGTGATTCGTTATAGCACTAATTTGATGGTTGATAGCGATTTAAGCTTAGCTTTTGGCATTGGTTTGAGTAAATTAATTTTGTAATTATTTCTGATTCATTTTAGTGCTTAAAAACTGAACTGCAAACTGATCTTAAAATATTATAGGCTCTTTATTAAGATATTGAATTAACAAACCCACTTGAAGACTTTAAAAGCTCTAAAATTGTTATCGAATTTTAATTTTTATTCCATGGAATATATTGCTATCAAGTATCAATTTACTAAAAAACTGTTAATGAAGGGTCAAGTCTACCTTCGTCATCTATCTTAAAATGTCATAATTAAACCTACAAAGATCTATAAAAATAATTTAGAAAAAAAGCTCCAGTGCAAAAAATAAATGGTCCGTCTACTGAAGACTGAAATCTACTACTCGGGTCTTCAACGCAGATCTTTACAGACCTTCTTCAGGGTAAGTGATTGAAATCGAAGGATAAATTCAATATTACTTATAATCATACATATATCTATTCTCACTACATAGTGTAATTACTGAAATGAATATACCATTAGCAACATTGCCATCAGCTGACTGATAACCGTTCACTCGACATTCATTCAACCATGTTACGTGTGCGTAGTTCTTGTATTTAAAGCCAGTATATACGTCATGTGGAAATTGATTTTTTTTAACGGATATAAAACATTATTTTTACGGTTTTTAACACGTTGGAAAGAAATTAATAGAAAGGCCTTTATAAACACATTATAAAGCGCTTCTTGTGAATATTTTTTAAGCTATTGCATAGCTTCTATCACGGGCCTTGAGCGCGGGGAACGAATCCAGAAATTCCGTAACGCAAAAAACCTCACGCTCCCCTCTCCGACGGTTACGGAGGTGTGGCTTGAAGGCATGCTATGCAATAGCTTTACCGCGGCAGTCCCTGAGTGCCACACGTCTTTTTTTTATTACGTACATTAAACATAAATTAAAAATAGTTTATTCCTTAGGTTATCTTAATAAAATGTAATCTAATTTAGATTATATCAAACAATCTCAACATACAATCTCTATTCCATATAATTATAATGAATACCCATTAGTATAATAGCGATCAGCTGACCGATCAGCATTCATTCATCGTTCATTTCATTCATCGACTGAAATCCAGTACAAATTTAGTTCGCAAACAGATCGTATTTTTTGGTATGTAGCTTGTTAAAATGATTGATGTTTTTCAAATATTTTTAGGAATAGAACAGAAGGCTGCGTATTTGATAGGGTTTTATTTGCTTAGGTTTTATAAGTTTTAGCAAGTTACTAGCGAAGTTCAAGTTTCAATCTTGTAGCGATAAAAATATTGAAAAGAATGCAGGTTTAAGGTAAAAATTAGATATTATCACGAAATAGCTATCTCTATCTCACTGAGTTGTTTTCTCAATAATTGGTTGCAAATACTTCTCAAAAATTTGCTTAATTAAATATTTGTGTATTACATAAATACATAGAGCTCATAAAATGACTCTACAACTATCCTAAAAAATACCAACTCTAATAAAATTTAAATAGAACGATTTTTCCAAGATTTCATCAAATAAGCATACCGTCATAACTTATTTTCAAGTTTATTCGTCAAGGCTTACTCGTGAAGGCGTTAAAGCTGTCACGCTAACACGCAACTTGGGACCACTGTCAACGTGAGGTGCGAAAAATGGTTTATGTGGAATTAAATATATTATCTAGATTGGGTTAGTGCTTAATATGAAAAATTAAGGGATGTATTGTGCTGTCTTTATTCAACGTATTGTATTTATTTTGTAATTATTGTGTAGGTTTTCGTCGTGAATGAACGAATGAACGGAAGTTGTATAATAAATAAATAAATTTAATAAATAGCAATTTTCGCATAATACTAAAAGAAGACCTCAGAAGCGACATGAAAAGTGCTCTATGTTTGATACAATGTTCATAAAAGGTATGATCAGCAAAATAAGTCACTCGAAGTCATTCACAAAAATGTTTAGCCACTCGATACAAAGCCCTTTTAACTCAATCAATGTTCAATACTGTTTTGACAAGCGCATTGTAACGTCTCGCTTCGAATGTTGTTAGATCACTGATGAGATAACATAAGTGATCACTGTCAAGGTACCGTCAGCAACGTAGTTCGTACCTATTCTATTTATTGTAGATTAAATTTTAGGTTTTTGATTTATTCTTATACCTACTATAAATAAAATTAACTTTTTAATGATTTCGAGTACGGTTTTATTAGACCCTTAAATCACATAAAAGTCATTTAGAAATCCGATCATCATCTTTTCTTCATAAAAAAGTGAATTGGTACATAGGAACGTAATTGCGTGAAACTTTTTAAAACCGATTTCGTGTAGTCTACTATCAAACTTTTAAAATACTTACTTTTTGAAATTACTTCAACATCAAACATAATTTAATATCAAAGAATGACATGGTCATTAAAATATATTAACACAGAAGTCGAAAATAATTTAAAAATAGTGTGCATTAGGTACCTATAGCTGTTTAAACTTTATCTTTCTTAAATTAAACTACATAAAAAATTTCAACGTAACCATAAGTTCGCAAGGCAATTTAAACGGTTTAAAAAATAAAATAAATAACTTTAAAGCCATGACATTTAACGGATACCCAATCGATTCGTAAAAAAAGCAAGGCGTATAATTAAAAAGTTTTACTTGACTTTTTCCTAATTTCCTTGCCGACGCTCCGGGTCAGTGGACGCCATCTTTTTACTTTTTTCTCATTAGTTTCTTAATTAATATCCCAAGTGTGAGTTGAGGCGAATCAATCATAATCTGTGAAATGTTTTAATATCCGACGCTAAAGTGCTTGAGATTTTTAACTCGATTGTTCTTTGGATTTAGTTTATAGACGGTAATCGTTTTGGGAATTAAGCGCTTTATGGTTTTGGACTTTTTTAAGGTTGTGGCTGAGGATTCATTACGAAATACATATACGGGTTTGATCAGATTTATATTGTGGCTTGTTATTAAATAAATACGAATAATAAAACAGATTTAAAGTACCTGCACATAGTAAATGGGTGCCTAGATTTTGTATTTAATATGTTTTTATTTCACAAGTGTGTACTACGTCCCTAATTTCTAAATTGAAAATGATTTAATGAGTCGTTCTACGTCTGTTTTTTAAATAAATGTAAGTTCTCCTGCTAAAAACACATAACAAAATTGATTAAAAATAACATCTGGAATTATATTCTGGGGCAACTCGACGGACGTGACAAATGTATTCTTGGCACAGAAGAGGTGTATAAGGGCTATGTGCAATATTGGTCCCTTAGAATCTTGTCGAACATTATTCAAAAAGCACCATCTTTTAACACTCACGGGATTATACGTTTTGGAAATTTGTATATTTGTCAAACAACATAGTGAACTTTTTAAAAGCATGAAAGACCTACATACTGGGACTAAGAGATCCCACACGTTTAATGATGCCTAACTGCAAATCATATGTATATTGCTTAAATAATAACTCACGTGAATTAGTTTAAATTATAAAATTTAAATATTTGTATGCCAATTGTTGGCGAATTGTGCGGACGTGAAATTTATTATAACTTTGCTTTGTAACCACAATTCATACAAATAAATCATTTCATTTCATTTAATTTCATTTCATCTACCTTAAATATATAAAACAGTACATTACTAAAACAAAAACCATCTCATTACCAAAATTTAATTTAAACCTAGACACAAGTATATCATAAAAAACCAATTTCCATCCCGGTTCCATTCCAAACTATTCTCAGGTACTGATTATACAAAAGTCGCTGCATCGCTGTAACACTCGACTTGCAGCGGTTGCGTTTTTAAATCGCCCTTTCCACCTTTTATTGCAAATTTTTATTGCCGCTCGAATTAAAACCACGTCTGCTGAAAGCGCTTTTTTACTCAAATGAAACTCTGTGACGTTTGTCGACAGTTCAATTTAGATTGCCTTTGGTACGGCGTGAATTTTTTATGGAAATGCGAACTCAAATAAAATACTTTTAGTGTGCGGAATATATTATTTGGTGTTAATTATATTTTATTTATACATTTAGGTACAGCGGGAATTTTCAGTATTTTTTATTGTGATTTTTTTTTTCTATTTTACAATACCATTCTACAAAGAACACCCATGCCTACCAAATTCCACATGAGCCAGTAATATTTTTTATTTGTAAGTTTCAATAACAACGTCTTCTCATAAACTCTCACTAGATTTAATAAAAATATTTATTGTAGATAATAGTAAAAAACATCGAATTATACAGGTAGGTATCAGCAAACGGGCAATTCCATTTACATACTAAAAGAATAAAAATATTAGTTTAACCGCATTGATTTTTCGAACTTACCGTCGCTAACAAAAATGTATTATATATACATAGTTAATAGTCATACGGAACCCAAACTAAATTACAAATTAAATGTAACAAAAAAACTATAATATAATGCCAATAAAATATAATGCAATGCGGTAGGTCCACACAATCAAACGGCTAGTATATTCAAAAACCACATCCTATCCATATTTTGCTCACAATTAATTTAAAATCATAGGAAATACCTATCGTATAGGATAATGATTCATTGCATCATTAACCGGCATCTGTCAGGTGTAATCCATCATTTTAATGACAAACTGATAGCATATTAATTAAGCCCGGCTCGCGCTTGACCGGCCCCGTGACCCGGTGAACGGCGAACGAATAACTATGTAGTGACTAATATGAACGAAAAAGAGTTATTAGAAGAATGTGTAGAATAAAACAGATTTAAAGTACATAGTAAAAACTTTGTAATATTAATTTTTTCATGCGTGATTTTCGCTTACATAGGAACTAGATCTTTATAAATTACTAGCTTTCCGCCCGCGGCTTCGCCCGCGTTTTAAAGAAAAACCCGCATAGTTCCCGTTCTCGTGGGATTTCCGGGATAAAACCTATCCTATGTGTTAATCCAAGTTACCCTCTATATGTGTGCTTAATTCATAATTTCATTGTAATCGGTTCAGTAATATTTGCGTGAAAGAGTAACAAACACACACACACACACAACCTCACAAACTTTCGCATTTATATTATTAGTAGGATGGTATTATTTTGCATAGGTGTTAATATCTGTATTTTTTTATTACGAATTCTTTTAAATAGGAAATATTATCACATATCTGTTTGTACATACGCGCCGGTCTGAATGACGTAGAAAACAATATTATTTTAAATATTAGAAGAATTTCTTAAAATATGTTTTTTTTAAATAATACAATTCATTTAATTTCTTGATTATTTTTCTTCCTTAAAGAAAAAGAGAGCAACATATTTTAGCAAGCTTCACTTTTATGTAGAGTCAACCGTGCGCGCAATTTTTTCCCCATTTTCAAACTATTTCTGCGTTTACAAGTTTTGCTTGACCGATTTTGAACAAAAGAGCATCGGAGAAAGGTTAACGGTTAATCAACTGACAAAAACGAAATGTATGTTCAAACATACGGCGAAATAATTATTTGTACATAATTGAGGTAACTACTTACACATGTTGTTAAATGAATGTAAGAAAACTGTGTGGAACTTAAATATATTTTTATATTGGTGTTTAAATAGTCTTCTTCCGGTAATTACAGTAATACGTTGCAAAATATTATTACAACTGTTTGGTGAAGTTACTCATTGAAAGCAAAGAAAGTTTTTATTTTGAATAACCAACAGAAATACCACCAAGAGAATGTGTTTATCTTGATAAAATAAAAGTAGTCTTTTAACCTCAGCTCAAAAAATCAAAATCAATAGTTTTGATTTCGATTTTTGATAACCGCTTTTAAAAACGACTATCTTTAGCATGAAATATAAGAAAAGCCGCGGGCAACACTACACATAATTGAATAAACTCAGGAGTATTACAATAACGCCGGCTAATTCACATTTATTAACAAATTAGTTGAACAATTTCATTGCTCATACCGGCCGCAGAGCCCGTATTAATGACAAAATTGTAACGCTGTATTTAATCATGAACCACACGTCAAAATATAATATTCGTATAATTAATAGCTGTATTACGAAACTGCCGATTCATATAATTTGGCAGGGTTTTTATCTAAATGTTATTGGGAATTGATGACAAATGATTATCGTATTTTAGAGTTTGTGATATAACGTGTGATAGTGACAATGCGGGATTGATATTGTTAATGTTAGAATTATTTTAATGTTCAAAACAAATACAATTATGAATGTATGTTTCTTATACCCGTTATATAGCTTATTTACTTATATTTATTCACTCCATTCGTGCAATGGTTAGCGTCAATATTTGTGCTTTTGTTTGCCTTAAAATGTACGGTGTATGAAAAAAATTGTTATAGTATGTTCCCTTCACATTGAACTTATATACAACAATTAAAACTGGGTAGACAAATCGAAAGATTTACAAAAAAATCCGGGTTTAACTAACCTTCAGAAACAACCTCTTTCAACATGCGCGAATCAAATTGATATTCTCCGTTTTTGAAGTTCAACATTCAACATCACTACGTAACGAACTATGTAGTCCAGCCCTGAATATCTAGAATACTGTATTCCAGTCCTATATATTCACGATACAACCAGAGGCTCGCATGCTGCTAGAAGTTTTTTCAACATTTACCGAACTCATGAATAAATGCATGGGACGTACAAATTGACGAGTGGCCAGTTAAAACCGCGCTTTGCCCGGTTATTGTGCACAATTTATCGAGGGCTTCCCATTGAAAACGATTTTATAATCGCAAAAACGGAATGCTGGTTTAATTCTCATGCAGTTAGTGTTAATCAATTAAATGTGGGACAATGGAATCGCTACAGGATTATTGTATTCCATTTTTTTTGTTGCGTTTTTGAATGCTTTTTGTTTAGAACAATTGTGCTGTAGCGGTTTAGTTTTTTGGGCTAATAAATATATGGGAATGCAGTTTTTATGGAAATTTCAAAATAAATAAATAAGCGCAAAAAATATACGATAAGTGAATCACTTTGGTTTCTGCAGATAACCTTTAAAATAGACACATAACAAATAAAGAAAATCTGAAAGCTTGCATCTAGGAACACTTATTTCGATGCTATCTAATCAGACGTTATTAATTTGTGTCTATCGACCCAATTAACTGCACTTGACCATTTGCAACCGCGTCAATTGGAAACAATTATTCAAACGAACGAAAAAGTCAATCTGAATTTGTCACAACATAGGATTATCGAAATTCGGGAAATACATGAAAAATGGCAAAGTATTGAATACGTCACTCGCAGCCGTTCCTGATCGATGCCACCATTTGAATAACACTAGCATGTAGCGACCTGATATACGTTATGAATATATTTGGTATGAATGTGTTTGGTCCTTCTAGTTTGTTAGTTCATAGAGCTCTTAGTTGAATTTTTGATGTGACAACGTCTTATAATTCGATAGCGCCGGATGCACGCACGAAAAAACATGACTCATGCGGCGTTACCTTACTCTGAGGCGTTCCATGTGAGGCTTGAAGTGCAAGCGAGAGCGCGGAACAAGTGACAAAGAAGCACAATCGGACGTTGTCACGTTCAACTATCGTCAGTAAACCAACTTTACAGACAACTATTTTTTTTTTGAAGTGAAACTTCTGTAGGCGCGTTGAGAGTAAAATTTCAAGGTCGCCTCATGGCAATGCCGTGACATCATGGGTAAAGGCGACGTTATTGGTATCTTTGAATCTTGCCAAAGAAGCTGGCTTCTGACACGTGTATTCGGTACACACGTTATTTTTTTTAGGATGTATTTTTGTCTGGTTACGTCCTCCTGAGCGCAGTGATTAAGTTATGTTGGCGCTCCTAGATTCAATTCTCTGGTGAATCACAAAGCCATATTACAGCACCTACCGAGTAGACTTACAACATTTTTTCTACATAATATAGCAAAACATATTTTCACACAATCTTTGTTATGCTCTTTTTTTAACACGGCGTATAATTTTCAATGCATCTTTACATTTAATCAACACAAAACCACGCAAACCTCTCCATTCCTCGTCCGCACTGTATTTGCTATAAAAACCATTTTATTGTACTTTCCTTGAAACTCGTGACTTTTCCCATAACTATTATGTAGCAGAATGAATACAAAATAAATTCAAAAGTTCAGAAAGTCGGATTGTAATGTAATAAAGAGTTTTACGAACAAATTATAAGAACAACGTTGTGTTACGGGCCTCCGTGAAATAAAATCTAAATAACTTTCCTATTCTTGTCCTTTTATTTAAATCTTTATGAAAATTGACGTTGACTTTTATATGGAGACTAGCGGTCCGCCCCGGCTTCGCCCGTGGTACATATGAAAAATAGATGTTGGCCGATTCTCAGACTTACCCGATATGCACAGAAAATTTCATGAGAATCGGTCCACCCGTTTCGGAGGAGTATGCAGACTAACATTGTGACATACATACGTACATTTATATATAAGATAAAAAATAACTTGTGGTATTGTTAGCTTAGATACTCTACGTTAATATTACTTTGTATCTACCTTGAGTAATATGTAATTTATCAGAAAAATTACATAATGTTATTTGATATCGCGATATGGTTGCATGCTCTTTCCTTAGCTCTATCTTTATGCTAAAAATAATTAAAATTGCTTCATCCATATTGCATTAAAATTTAATACAGATAACACAGACTATAGAATTTATACTATTATTGGAGATTGGCATTTACAAAAACTATACATACATAAACAACTGAAAATCGTAGGTATATATTTTTCATAATAGGCTATAGTTTCAAGAACACGAGCTATAATAAAGCTGTTAGCCCGTATCCCAAAGTCAAACTTCGCGATAATAATATCGCGCAAAATATTACGTAACATAAGTATATTGTCGTATAATTTATATTGAAATAAGCCCAGTTTTTCACAGGTTCAGTGTCGGCGAACTGTGAGCGCCTCGACTTGCCTCCGACTGCATAAATCTTCGGCTATAGTGCGGGAGGTGCTGGAGGAGGAAAAGTTTCACTGGTCTGCTTCTGAAATAAAGGAAATTTGAAAAAAATGTTTCTTTTTAGAGAAATCAAAAAATAACTGCATAGTGAGTTTTAAGGACATTATTATTATTTTGCTACAATCTTACATTTTTATCAGCTCTTACACAATTTGTATCCAAATACACGAATAAAGTTGGGAATTGATAAACTTTATTCATAATTACGTTATCATGGTGCAATAACAATGTAGAGAATAGAGATAATATTGTTAGAGTAATTAGGTAATTACCACTAATATCATTAATTATAATTCTATAGTCTTAAATTTGAAGTTTTTAACACTGAAGGGATTCGGCTGAAATTTCATAAGATAACTTAAGTTTAGTTTATTTTCAGTTCAGTTTCGTGCGTTGTTGCATTTAATCGTTTCTAGTGTTTAAAAACCATTGTTTAATCAAGGAACAGTTATTCCAAAAAATTCCCAACCGGCTCTCGGACCACGCTCTCAAACATAGGCTCTACGGTGCGAACATCTTTATTTCCCAGTGACGGGTACAAGATTCGCGCCCACATAGATTTATTACCTCCTCCATACTTTATACTTGAAATACACCTTTATGCGAACGTAAAACTCGGCAATTTGCTCATATACCGTGATATTGAAGATTAATAACCATTTCGGAACATTAAAATTAATAAGGAGCTGTCAATCAATCATGGCCAATGAAACTATTTTTGAAATATTTGCTTAAACTCAAATATTCACAAGACACTTGGTTACTTCCCTCAGTCGAGAAATAAACATTTTCATAACAAAACATTTCGTACAATAAAAATAAACGACTCCATCTCAAATGGAGCGAATTAAAAAGCCAATCTAAGTTATCCTATATAATTACCGGCCACTTATCACTCCCCTACCATAGAATCCCAAGGGATCTGTTGCATTCTGTAATCGCAAATACCACCTGTAATAAAAGTTTATTTTTATTAGATTGAAGAAATGGTTTTAGCAACTCTATATAGGTAGGACGATCGTTTCATATAAAGGAGGTTTTATTTATCATAATTTTTATGCAACGATTAATGATGTTATCACTAAATCATCTTGTTTGTAATTTTTTAATCACACATATTTTGAAACGTTCAAAATTTTATAATAATGATGTCTCTATTTAGGAAAATAGAGACTTGCAATATAGTTAAAACCTAAAATGGTTAATGATACAAAATAAAATAACTGTCTTATAGCGTGTATTTACATAAAATTAAATGGACGTACTTAGTTACTTACATTTAATAAATTTACAATGTAGTTATACATATAGCTTACAAGCTGGATTAGCCTAGATGCTAATCCAGCTAATCATACAATATCTACGTCTGTGCTATTTTCAAATGCGATAAACCATTTCTACTTGATAGACACAAATAAACATACGCTACAAACTTTCCGTTTAACTGTGTAAAATGATAATCAATTAAAAAATAACAACAATAAGTATTATCATAAGTATTACACAGTAAAAAACTAGTAAAAAATTCAACAAAGATCGTAGGTAGGAATCTGGTTGTATGTAAGAAATCGCGACGCCGATGGTTTCAATTTAATATTTAGATTCAGTTTCACTGTTGCATTTTTGAGCAATAAAGCAATAAAAATGTTGAAAAAAATACATCTATGAAAACTTCCTAATTTTCCGGTTTCACAAAAACTAGTGAGTCACGTTTCTTTCCTCGTCTATTGGATATAATACATTGGGGATTACTGAATGCACCTAGGGTGGGACTTCGTAATAGCATGTTAAGATGGCAGGATCATTTGGTAACTTTTCTTATAAACGTGGGCACGTTGATTACAAGGGAACGGTCGTGTTATGCTTCAAATTGGATTGAAGTTTTATGGACTTAGAATCATTTGTTTCATTTATTACGTTTTTTTATTTTAATTCTTTTTGGGAGCATTAATAACTTACTTCCAAATAATATTATCTATCTCAACATTGTGTGTTTGTGCATGCATATGTGTTCATGTAACTTGTTCAAAACTATTATCAGATGAAATAGTACCTTCATATTATTTTAATCTACAAGTACATCATCATCATCAGCCCATATATATATATTATGTTCTCACTGCTGAAACACGAGCCTTCCTATAAGTGTTCCGGCCATATTTCCAACTCAACATCAAAAAATGCTGTATAGAAGCCCAGGTACTAACATACAAAATGCAATATAAAAGTCCACCAAAATCCAGAACACAAAAGCAATGTATCCAATATTAGGCAATGACCAGGAAACAGGAATAAGGCCCGAGGCAGCAGTTCTATAAAATAATGGTGCATTACCGACGGGCCTGATGAATCGCCCGAGACCGGCATAAATTAACTTGTTGCAATAACATCGGTACATCGGAGTTTATGACCGTTTTGTACCGTCGGCAAAACAAAGCGCATGTACTACTTATTATTTATTTTAATAACAGATATTTTTCGTAGCAACCGTCCACTACCGCCAAATGTACTAGATAGTTTTTTACATTGTTCATGTTTTTTTTTGTTACCAAATATAATATGTAGCTCATTGGTTTATTTTTTCTTTTCATCCTTTTAAAAGTTACGTAAGCATGTCAGGTTAATATGTACAGGTAACTACGATTTAAAACTGCTAGTCTGTAATTTCTCAATAAAACAGATATCCATACGGAAATAATAAATTAATCGTTTATTTTTTATAAAACTTTTTACAATTGTACAAAGCGACACAAAGCATAAACTCCTTTCCTTTCTTCGAATATAATATCTATGTATACGAACTATAAAAGATAAAATATTTGCTCCATAAATAAACCTGAGCTTACACAGACATTTACTCTTTAGATATTTAAAAGCGTAAAAATCACCTTCAGCATTTTATATCGCTAGAGAATTTCTCATAGAAACCTCTTTTGCTGTCCGTACGTGCAAATCGCTTATATTCATGCATTTGAGACCTTTTGACTTGACCTGCGTTTCCGATACCACATTTCTCCCACCATGGATACGTTTATGTAACATTTATTTTATTATTATTAATAGGGTTAACAGCTTGTGATATATTATGCGCTAATACGTTTCGTGGATTGGCTTGGATATTGTTGTTATTCATAAATGTTTCTTCAGGTGTGTATTCTACTGAAAATAATAATTTAAATGCTGAAGAGATTTAATGTTAATTAGTTTCATTGGAATTTTCTTAATTGCAGAATCATCAAAAGGTATTTTACCCATTGGCTGTGTTAAATAATGGAATAGTTTTTTCATGATCTACCTTTGTGTTTTATGAGTATTGCCATACGAACATAATAATGTTAAATACTATGGTAACTGTGAGGTAGGTATAAATAAACTAAAGTGTAACTTTATATGTTATATTAAGCCAAAGAATCTGGCTAACAGAAAAAAAGTCTTAAAAGTGAAGCAAAAATTTAATAAAGACAAATGTTTAACAATTGAGCCAATGAGATCGTAACTCGCAAATAACGACACTATTTAACAAGCGCAAAAAGACCCCAAGCCCTCGAAGCTTCAAGGTTAATCTCAACAAAAACTGTTCGGGAAATTGTAAGCAAATCGTGGCATCAATTCAAACACAATCCAAACAAATTAAGCCTGACAAATATTAGAGCCTCGCCGAGTCGATCGACAAATAGCTTACACTCTAATGCACTAAAGCTTCAATTCATTTTCGTTAATTATAGCTCCCGTTTTTCCTGTCAACCCTTCGGAGGAGCGCTGAATAGCTTATAACAGGATACTTGAAAGCGGAAAGAATAAGAAAACTTGTTACTATAGCTTCACAATCATATTTTACTTACTACCTCATACTATACTAATATTTTTAACTGAATTGGACTTTATGACGGTGAAGAAAAGTAATCTGAGGAAACCGACATGTCGTCGACCAAAAGTTCGGCAACATGACGTGACGTCTGCCAACCTGCACTTGGCCAGCGCGGTGGATTATGGTCTGTGTCCCCTGTACCCTCATAGGAGGCCCGTGTCCTAGAAGTGGGAACATAATGGGCTGATTATGATGACTCTTATGTTCTTGTTCTATCCGGGTATTAGAGCTATAAAAAAACCCAGTATCAGTAAGTAGACACACAACTCAGAGGCACGATAGAGCGATAGAAAAGTATATGTCAGAGGATCGTGTGACATAATACACTTTATCTGCCGCTTATTTATATAACCACAAATATTTTTTACCATATAACATAAAACAAACATATTTGATTTGATTTGAATAATACTATTAATATATCTATCTATATGCAACAGTTCTGATGATTTAGATAATCCGTGATGAAACCAAAAAATTAATGTTCCAACATTTTCTTTTTACGACAAGGCGATACCTTCACTCTATTTGGCCATGCTATGTTAAAAATATACCACTAATTAATACGACACAAAAATCGACTCAATTTTACTAATTACACCTATAAACCTTTTTTCTTGTCAAGCAACTTTATCACCGTTTCCAAATGACTTATGAGTTGTGGATCGTGACTTTGCGTTTCCAAAATAGAAATAAAAGTGTTCAAGAATATGCATTTTCTGAGGTTGTGGGGGTTTGATTATTCTGGTGCTAAGTATTTAGAAACCTTCAAGCGAGCACAAATATTTCGGAAGATATTTGTTGTGACGTTGTAATACTTTTTTTTTTGTTTTAAATTGTAAAGTTTGCCAGAATTTTTATGACTCTTTTATGAATTAATATCTGTGACTCTGTTGTGAAAAAATTACTGATTAAATTGAGTCCATCCATATTATAAAGTCTGGATCAGCACATTAGTTATTGAAGTGAGTGCATTGCTTGCTCGAGGAAACGCTTGAACAGCTAGAAATACATTACCAAATAAAAGAAAAAGGTTAACACCATAGATACTTCGAAAATGAACGGACCTCATTATGGACGGACTCGTTCGCTGTAAAGCGTTCGAAACGACAAATAGTAAAAAGCGAAGCCCTTCCCTTAGAGAGGCATTGACCAAATGAGTTCTACATACGTTTTTGGCTTGAATTTTCTTCCAGTTTTCTACATACTGTAACAGTGTAATACAATCAAGAATATCCAGGGTTTTTGTATTGTTGCTAACATCAAAGGACGTGTAAAAATTACGTAATACGCAGTTGAAGGAAACGAAAAATATTGTTCTTTAAAATAAAATACATGAACCTTCAGCTAGCCTTAGGATATGCAGCGTTTCTCTACAGTGCTTTGCATAAACGCTGTCCTACTGCTAACAAACGCACCTTGATAATAAGTTATGCAGATGACGGCACTTTGTGTACTTAACGACATTATTAGCTTCCGGGCCACACTAAAATTTCGGTTCAATATAAATTCGCCCGTAACATTCAAGTGTTCTGGCCCTTGTTACAATATTGCTAGGCCTTTTAATTCAGCTACGTTATAATGAAACGTCGGAACAGTGGGCCGGAACTAATTACTCATTCAAGGGCTAAGTTTTTGGGGCTCTGTACATTCTTAGTGAACATAAGATAAGTTAAGGGTTTGTGGAGATCTTGAATACTTTTACAATATCTTCAAAGTTGAAGAAATTTTAGTTTTCCTCATGAATGAGATTATTTTCTGTATCGAACCTTAAAAATATAAGCGTTAAATAAATGAATAGATTATAAAATGTTACAAGTAAGTTAGTTACAAGATGAATTCTTAAAACGTTACATAGCTTAAATTAAGTCTCATCTGATAACATACTTACCTAATTATAACAGATTCGAAAATAAATACATTACAAAGTGATAGTAGAAAAGTAATTCAAAAATTAACATTAATATACCTTCAATAAAGAGTCGTTTTATACAAATTAAGTATTTCAAATTAATTTTCATTTGAATTTTTCAAAATAATAAAAAGTTTTTAATGTAGGTATGTTTCCTTGTCGTGTTTGAATCCGGCCCTGTACAAAGCTAATAAAAATAAACGCTAAGAGCGGGCCGGCTTTACGGCAACGTTTTGCTGAAACCTTACGATATCTACTTTCTAATTTGTACGAAGAATGTTGGACCAGGAACAAAAATACATCTCTATACGACATTCATATACAATAGAAATTGTTATACATTCGTGGAATCAAGACAAATAACACAGAATTAAGGAAAATATATTTACTAATACTATTTTTTTTATATAGACCGAAGAAATTCATGCCATATGAGATTTATCAACCCACACTTAAGAAGGAATTAATAATTATAAATGATGGTGGTAAAAAGGCAAATTATTAATTAATAATTATTAATTACTAAGCATACCGCAAAGACAAACACACTCTATATTTTATACATAAAATTTAATTTCAAATAAATAAATATCAATCAAACTTACAAAGTGTGTACCTCCTTTTGAACTGACTTTCAATTCACAGAATTGGTTACAAAATAGAAAGTATCGTTTGGAAATAAATCATAATAGAAGCAAGTAACAATATTTTACAGAATAGGTAATTGAAAAGTCTGTTATCAGTGACCTCACAAAGCCTTATTGTCCTGAACGAGATCTCTCTATTTGTTGAAGCCTTTACTGGGCCACGAAATCAATCTTATTTCGTATTTAATAATTTAAATTGAGAATAGTTACAATTTACTTTATTACGCACTAAAATTTTAACAGGATGTTGAGTTCTGATTTTAGTAAGACTCTTTTTTAGTTTTGAGACAGTCATGTAAAATTAGGTAGATACTTCTCTAACCCTCAATGTTATTTAATTACCAAGATGACATTTCATGAAACCTATCGAACATGCATTTTATTAGTTATGACTGTTGAAAAGGAAAAAAAAAATGTGTTTTAATTGGACGATGTTTCGGACTTGCGAATTTTTAAAGCAAAATATCATGGTCAATTACTGGTCCCCTCTATTCCATTTTACTATAAACTCCATTATCGAAAGTAGTCAACGAATCGCCAGTTTCAAAGCTCAACGCATCTAGAGCAAACAGCTCAGGTTGATAGTCAGCTCTGGCATTGTCCGCAAACAGTCACTGTGCCAATTAAGGCTGATACAAACGGATTGCGAAACGAACCGATCCGATTTAAGTTTAATTTATATACGTTAAGAATCTGTAGTTTTATGAAATCTCAAAAATATCTAGGCCGTATTTTTTGATTTTCTCTGAGGGTTTTATATTGAGTATCCAATAAATAAAAGTTTAGGAGAAACTTAAAAATACAAAGCAGTTCATAATTTCGCTTATAGCATGAATTTTAACAGGATGGTGAGTTCTGATTTTATCTGTTCTACGTAAATTGATGAATTAAAAACGTTTCTTATCAGTAGATAGAATTACGTACATTTGACATAATATTATGTATCGATAAACACTGGTTTTTTTTAATGTCTGATGTTTTATAATATTCTAGCTGCGCTCCGCGGTTTCACTCGCGTGGCTCCGCTTCTATTGGTCTAAGCGTGATGATGTATAGCCTATAGTCTTCCTCGATAAATAGGCTATCCAACTCCGAAAGAATATTTCAAATCGAACCAGTAGTTCTTGAGATTAGCGCGTTCAAACAAACAAACTTTTCAGCTTTATAATATTAGTACTTAAAGATATAAAATAAATTTTCAACTATCATATTTAATCACCATCCACCTCATACCAGGTTAATCCTGGAAAAAAGAACAAGTTAGAAAAATGTATCATTTTTTATTCGCTTTGATAAAATATAAGCGATGCTGGAACTAAAATATGCGGGTACTGGCATGCACTGCCTTTGTCCAATCAGCTGAAATGAGATGCAATTGTTACACATGTATTTTATATGGAATTTAGTCAAATCGAAATTTCCTTTACGGCTTTATTATGGTTTTGTACCTTTGGAGCAGTTTTGAAGGTCTAATTATTGTATTTTGTTTTTTTACATCGGAATTTTGTGATGCATAAAGCGATTTTATTTTGATTTCAAGAATGTTGTATCTTTGAGATTTGTCGCCTATAATATATTGTATCATAAAATTTCCATTGAATAAAATAGAAATAGCTGGAATTATCGGATTCTAAATCCGTAGCTCAAACCAAAAAACCACAAATGAACACCTCTGAAAAGTTCGCGCTCATTTGGTATGAAATTTTGTCATTCAAACAATACAAAATTCGCATAAAAAACAGACATACAAAATGAAACACAGTCCTCTTTTTAGGTTCATTATAAACAGAAATACAGGCATCAATCCAGACAACATCCAAAGATTTCAAGATCCAAATTTCCTTCAGATCTAAAAAATAAAAGTTCCCAGCAGTTTTATCTCTAATTACTCTCCATAGGCCAGATTACTTACTTGTTTGTTGTCTAATGAATTTTATAAGGGACAAATTAAAAAAGGATCCCCAACGCTTACTGAATAGAAAACGAATTTCTTCGGTAATCAGTTTAGCGTGCTCCTTTACGGAATAAACATTGTTTATTTTATTTATTTGTGGAACACGTGTCTTTTTTGAAAGTAGTTTGTGTATGCTTTTAAATTGTATCAACTGTGTTGCTCTCAAGTGGTAAAGTTTAAAAAAAATTTCTTAATATGTAATTCACTTAATAATTGGAAAACTAAATGGTCGGTTTCACTGGATACAGCATATTTAGCGTATCTTATCTGTAAGTTAAAATGACTTGTAATATAATATGAAAAAATGATAGACTATTAGGAACATTATGCGTGACTGGTGAAACGGGACAGTTTTTATGCTTTCACACTTTAAAGTTAATAATTATCGAGACAACGTGAAAAGCACGCGAACAAAGCCGCGGGCGAAACACTAGCCTATTATATATTTAACTATACACACTTGAAGCCCCAAAGATTCCATTAAACAGAGTCGTAAAGCACAATTTGGAACCTTTAAAGCTATTTATGTATGACACGTCAATTAGTTTTATATACCCATAAAGTGACAACCGCGCGGTTGAAGCACTCTGCGTGTAATACTGCAGTATGGTGGTGTACTGTCGCGTGCAGAAGTGTAAAAAATATATTATTGATGAGATATAACACTGTGTCTAACTGTTTGTTGTGATATGCTCGTCTTTACGTGATTATAAAAAAATAGTGTTTTTTTTTCGATGCTCTCATATTTAAATAGTTTATGATAAATATTAGATTATAATATTATTAAAATCGAATTATTCAAATTCACGCTGACTGAGAAGAAATAAGTTATGAAATTCAAGATTCATTGTGCGCTTACAGCAAAAAGAAGGATTACTAGTTTAAATAAAATATTTTTGAGATCCACCTTTACGTTTTGGCTTCGATAGGCATTAAAACAATATGTATACCCTAAATCATCAGCGTAATTTATTTCGTTCACGACTGTACGCTAAGTACTATGCACGATTTATTCCGCTCGTTAAAAAATTAATAAAATTAGTTTCATTATTGAAAAACGTGCTTGTTAGAGCACGTCAGGTTAATTCTAAGTTTTATGATTGTAACATCTCTTTTAAGTTTATGTTTGTATTCAGTAAAGTTGACATATACTTAATGATGTATCTATGTATTAATACGCAGTGGGCTGTCTTCTCATATAAAAGCCCTTTTCGTAATCTTAATATATATAAAATCTCGTGTCACAATGTTTGTCCTCAATGGACTCCTAAACTACTTAACCGATTATAATAAAATTCGCACACCATGTGCAGTTCGATCCAACTTGAGAGATAGGATAGTTTTTAAAACATGTAGGTACCACGGGCGAAGCCGGGGCGGACCGCTAGTGTATTATAATATTATGTAATATGTGTATATTGTTGTTTTCGTACTAGAGTGCAAATTGTCGAATGCATCGCAATCTGCAGAGGAAAGCGAATCATTTGACTATTCAAATAATTTTAGAATTATTATTTTATTTTAAAATTAAATAATAATAGGCGAGAAGTATAAAGTTTTTTAATATAGCTTATTTTCCACTGTTTTGCATTTTATGATGTTTACAAAATTTTGTTGACATATGCTGTATGCAGATATATTACCACGACCCGAAACAATAGATAAATGTATTAATTTTATCTGGCGAATCATAAGCTGTAAAAAATATATCCATAAGTAATAAAAACTCGATTTAAACCCGTCAAAACCCATTAATAGATCCAACCAGAACCATGCATTGCAATTACCGCTAATGTAACTCGTTTCACTTCATTAATATTTAAAACGAACTTCATTATTGAAACAATACAAGTTTAATTCGGATTCTGTTCGGGGCTTAGCGATCCGTAGTCAAATAATTAGCGGCGACAATTTTTAATCCACGTTTGTGGCTTATTAATAAATGTGAATGTGGGGGACAAGTTATGAGAAATATGGTTTTATTATGAAGATAATGTAGCCTTTAAACGGAATTATTTATTGTAAAATCAAACTAGGAAATAAAGCATTTTACCTCAATATTAACAATTGTTTATAGTAATTGATAATCGATATTTAAAAAAACTTATGAATTATGTTGGTTTCATGTTTGAGTTTCACGATTTTTTTTCAAATGTATTACTTGAATTGATCACTAATATATAATATTTTCATTCTGTTTCAGGTAAATAAATCAGGCAAAGAATAAGGATTTACAAAATATGGACCCAATTTAAGCCAGGTACGAAGGTAATCCAAGAGTTAATATTTAAATTAGGTATTTCTATTCCTTGAAATAAATAAATATTTTATTATTATTTTGTTTTGTTTGATTTTCCCGAGTAAATATAACACATGTCAATCAATGTAACGTAATATGTAACGGTCTCCCAGTGACCACGCTAGAAGTAAAACGTTCGAAACATCATGTATTATTACATTAATATGAATATATTATCACATTTAAAATTATTTAGTCTCTATTTTAAGGATAATAAATACTACGGCCTAGTTTATAAAATGTTGGTCCAAACTGAAATGACGTTTCGAATTTTTAAGTGTGACTAAAGACGTGTATAGGTAAAGGTGGAATAGTGCTGCCATTTTGGCATCGTTTCTTTATTGGTGCGACTTATATCTCCCCTTAACTAAAGTCCGCTTCTGCTTATAACTTGCACTTCAATCAGCATAAGCGTTTCGATCAATCGACAATATGATACTTAATACCACCGCACTGTTTATTTAATATTATCGAACAATGTTCGCTTTATTCATTTAAAATTTGTAACATAGTGTACGGCTTTATCTGGCAATACTTATTCATTGGTTTACATTAATAATCGGGATTCCGATGCTCTATTTATTTTTGCAGATTTTATTTGCGTATTTTACATTTTGGAAAGCGTTTAATTAAATTACCATACATAATAATAGCAAATACACCGATTATTATTGATTTTTAATATTATTTAAAAATTTGCATTTCCCATAATAAAACAAAGAATCGAAAAATAAACACCAAACTCTAATTCATAAGGTAACAATGAATCTGATTATTATTACTTTAACCTTCATATAAGGTCAATCATTTTCCAAAAGGATCAAAAAAACATCCACTGGTCAGTAAGGCCCTAAAAAGATTAATTACAGCCAATTACGGGTTCTAATATCGTGGATCTAAGATCGACAAGATACTCGCATGTGCGTTCAATTAAGGCTGCGTTCGGGCATATGCAGTCTTTGACTTATTGCGTGTGAAGTTACCTTTAGATTAAGGTGCAGCTGTTTCAAAATTTTTATTTTATTTACTAACTATTATGGTATTTTTTATTTATGGAAATAAAAATGAAGCTAGGAATACATAACAATGGCGGTATTTTTTTGGGTATGAATAAATATAATTTCAAATCGCACCTGAACAAGCAGGCTTCGTGAAGGGAAAAGGTACACGTGAACAAATACTTGTACTTCGGCAAATTATCGAGAAATCGAGAGAATTTAACTCACCTCTTTTTGTTTGCTTTATAGATTTTCATAAAGCGTTTGACACAGTCAATTGGAAGTATCTTTGGCAGATTCTGTTGGAAATGGGGGAACCAAGACATCTTGTATTTCTGGTGCAACGGCTGTATGAGGATGGCAAAGCAGTAGTAAAGGTAGATGATGTGCTCTCAGACTCTTTCAAAACTGAGCGTGGAGTTTGCCAGGGATGTTTGTTATCACCTTTGCTGTTCAATATTTATACAGAATATATAATGAGAATTGTCCTGGATGGGTGGAATGGAGGCATATCAATAGGTGGTCGTGTGATAAATAACTTAAGATACGCTGATGATACTACGATTCTTGCTCAAACAAAACAAGAACTGGAAGAACTCTTGAGTCGTCTAGAAACAACAAGCATGCAATTCGGTTTGACACTCAATAGAAATAAGACGAAGGTCATGATAATTGATCGAACTGGACAAGAAAATGAAGGACCACTTTATGTTGCTAATTGTGAAGTGGTAAACAGCTACATATACCTCGGATCCACTATTACCAACACAGGAGGATGTGAAGAAGAAATTGGACGTAGATGCGCTATCACAAGATCTGCAGTGGAAAAACTAAATAAAATCTGGAAGGACAGGCGCATCACCAAGAACACAAAAGTACGACTTATGAAATGTCTGGTATTTCCTATCTTCCTATATGGTGCGGAAACCTGGTCGCTCAAAATGCAGAATCGCCGAAAAATTGATGCGCTGGAGATGTGGTGTTGGAGGCGGATGCTGAAAATACCGTGGACGTCGTTCCGAACCAACGTCTCGATACTCAAGGAACTAAACATCGAAAATAGGCTTTCGTCGATTGTGCAGATGCGAATATTGAAGTTCTTTGGCCACATCACCAGAAATGAGGATTCCTTGGAGAGGCTTGTGGTGCAGGGACAAATTGAGGGCAAAAGATCACGGGGCCGCTCACCTACACGTTGGACCGACCTTATCGGTAAAACGACCCAGTCCAGCCTTGTAGAATGTGCTCGTAATGCTACCGATCGTCAGAAATGGAGACGTATTGTTGGACAGGGAGCGAACAAAGAAGTGACCACATCTAACAGGAATAGAGCACCATCACCATAACCACGACCACTCTGTCAAGAGTGCACGACTAAGAAGAAGAAATATAATTAAGAAAAGAAAGAGATTTATTTACATATCAACATCCGAAATGTAAAATATCTTTCACCAATCCATTTCAGAACCAAAATAAATGCAGTTTTTTTAATATTTTTAACCACATAATAATTGATATGCTACCTACGTAATAAAATTTGCAGATTAAATAAGTCAAATTAAGCTGTTAGTAGAAAGCACACAAGAAGCTCCACAATACATATTATTTACCACAATAACTAAATTCTAACTTCGCCTTAACACAATCCGATGCTAATTAACAACGACGCGAGCATTACTCAAACATCGCTCTCCTCTTCCCGCGTATAAAAAAGGACAGAGAAAAAACATGGAATAGATTGCTTCCTTTCTGTTTAACCGCTTATTATACTGTTTAAATCAGCCGGTTAATTTGAAGCGTATAGTCGCCCTTAATTGATAACGATGCCTAAGGGTCAGCTCACACCGAGACGCGACGCGGCGCGACGCTGCGCGCACATTTTTCATAGAGCGACTCAAAATATACTTTATTCACTACACGAAAAGATACATATTACATTGTGAGAATTCAGATTACGTTGCACCACGCAGCACTGCGACTCGAGGTGCCTCGCGGCGTAGCGCGACGTATCGTGACGCAGCGGTGCATCGCCGGTACACGCGGCGTGCAAGAGCGGTGCTGTGTCTCACGGTGCCGCGCGACGCCGCGAGGCGCAGCCTATTTCCGTTCAGACTTCGTTTAGAATTGATGCAGTTCGGTCGAGTGCTCGATTGAAAATATAATGATAGACTGGGATCTTGTTATAATCGGACTTCTTGCAGAAGAGGAAGAGGAAGAAGTTTCGTTCGCTACGTTCGATACGTTCCGCTGCGCCTCGCGGCATCTCGCTGCGCAGCTAGGCGTCGTCCTGCTACCATTTTAAGATGCGCCTCGCGACGTTACGATGCGTCTCGCGACGACGCGCGTCGTAGCGCGAAATCATTGGCCTCTTTAAGTATCGTCGCGTCGCGTCGCGTCTCGGTGTGAGCTGACCCTTAATCAAATTTAACATGGTCTGCTTTAAAATACGGATTAGATTAATCTTTCGTTAGAAAATGTATAAAACAAGAAATTGTGTGCGTTTGGCTGTGTTTGTTATTTTATATGCCACCAAAAATAACTAGCCCACTTAATACGAATAACGCAACACATAAAAATATCATGGATATTTTAGAACAACCGTTTCAAAACAGCAGAAATTCATGACTATAGTATTCATAATGCTTGAATTTATTTTTAAACAATACAAATTCTTAAAGAATTATCCTAATTAAATAAAAATGAAAAGTATCTATATATAGACACCTAATCCCGATAATCATTTATTTATGCCGGAAAAAGCCATAACACACATTTCATTCTGAATAACAGCTCTTATTCACATTATACATTAACAGCCTTTCCTACAAGTCGGTTAAAAGGAAACAATAAATAATCACGACAAGCTAAAAATTTAAAATCACCTACCGTAACATGTATTCAGTAAGTTTGTCGGGGCCTGTGTAAACTTTGGCAAATAAATAGCAGTGAAACTCAAAATTTGGGGCGGACTTCTGCAACAGTTTAGTACTAGTTTGTTGGCTTTTTAATGTATTATACGTTTTCGATTGTACAGTGGAAGAAAGGGTTTTAGGATTGATACGGCGTAATTCTATTCTAGACGTGGGCGTAAATGATTGAAAGTGATATAATGAAAGTGACTATTAAGGACATAAAGCAACTAAATTCTGATATAGAAATTTGTATTTATGTAGTGGATAAAGAACCTTATTCTAAGTTGCAGGTTCACTTGGTTGAACGGACCCTTAACGCCGAAAAATATAATAAAGTGAACAAAATCTGTAAAGAAAAAGAAATCTGCGCATTACTATAAACAACTAGCGGTCCGCCCCGGCTTCGCCCGTGGTACATGTTTACGTTTTCTCTACATAAGAACCATCCTCGTACTTCAAGGAATATAATAAAAAAAGAATTATCGAAATCGGTTCAGCCGTTCTCGAGTTATGCGCTTACCAACACATTTTGCGATTCATTTTTATATATAAGAAGAAGATTATTAAAACTTACGCGTTTTTTGCACTCTGTCAGCATACACTCACTACGTTGATAACGATTAAACAAAATTACTATAACACTACTATTACGCCATGTTACCGATATTTATCGAACAAAACCGCGCTGCAATGTTAGCTAACCGTTAATATTCGAGACGCGATCTCCGCATTGCAGACTCCGCGGATCATTTTGCTGTAGCCCGGTTTACGAAACACCTTGCATCGATGTAGTTCGATTGAAAATATCGACTGCAGAAAAAAGTGTAGAGTATAGTTTAAGTTTGTATTAATATAATTATGTATGTAAGCTTCGTAATTATAATAATTTATTGTACACTAGATTTCCGCCCGCGGCTTCGTCCGCGTTTTCAAAGAAAAATCCGCTTCCTACTAAATTTCGTTGTAATAGGTTCAATAGTATTTGTGTGAAAGAGTAACACAAACATCCATCCATCCACACAAACACACATTCATTTTCACATTTATTATAATAGTAGGATAAAGCTCAAAAACTGATAAAAATATCTCACTAGTTACGCTCTTATTTATTATTGCTGTGCCGCGCGGTTTTACCTGCGGATGATGGCACAGGCAAAATCAAATATTTCTATTTTCTATTGCTCATGTGCAATAATTCTGATGCTTAAACACTATTGTAAAGTTTCACCCAAATCTGTCCCGTAGTGTCTTATTGAAAATCGTGAAAGTGAACATACATAGGTACGTATATATGTATTCGGGATGGATCTATCCTTTAACTATAGTAGGATAGGTCTATCCCGGTCAATCCGGGCAAGGCGACATGTATACATTACATTTTTACTCAAGTCTAATTTCAGTCTACAAAAAAAACTACTAACTATCTACGTAATATCAAACCTGAGAGCTTCGTAAAATGCATTCTGACAGTTCATATCAAACAGACACTTTGTTTTTATTCCAGTTCATATCAAACAGACACTTTGTTTTTATTCCAGTTTAAATAGATGAATGAAATGCAATTTCAAAATACTGATCTAAATGAATCACGGAAATCCGAAACGGTTTAGAAACATATCGATTGCATTATTTGGATATTTTTGAAACCGGGTCGTGGATTAATGCACGGAAGTCATGATTGATTGTTTGTTTTTATATTAACCTGTTTTAAAATGAATAATAAGTGTATTAAATGAGCACATAATTTTACTTGTAGTTATTATTATTTACTAGCGGCCCGCCCCGGCTTCGCCCGTGGTACCTACATGTTCCAATTACTATCCTATCTCTCAAGTTGGATCGAACTGCACATGGAGTGCGAATTTTATTATAATCGGTTAAGTGGTTTAGGAGTCCATTGAGGACAAACATTGTGACACGAGATTTATATATATTAAGATTATACATAAAGTCTATAATGAATCTCAGGTGGGTAACATATCAAAGCTCGGTCTGGAACACTATGTAATGACATACTTAATTAATATTTTAATAAAAGAATAAGTTAGCCACATACGAAGCATTTTTTTAATCGGGTCGCTAATGCGAATGCAGCTGTGTGAAATGCTGATACCTATGTGTTATAGTTTAAATATAAATAAATAATAATCTGAAATATTTAAAAAGAAAAAACAATTCCAATTGTTATTAGTAAACCTACCAAAAAATTTTTTACATACTTTTTTTTTAATTTTAAATTTATTTATTTATTTATTTATTTATGGTCAGCTAACAGTTATTACATCAGTACAAGCATACAAAAAAACTTACATAAATGTAACAACTACTTAAAAGCTAACACCATAATATAGGTAGCAAGTTATTTATATTATTAAAGAGTAAAAAGAAATAGACATGCATCGTGGAAATACGTTGTATTTTGATACTGCTCGCGGATCAAAGTGGACCGTCTACCATTTCAATTTGGGAAGACATTTATAGAATAAACTAGGGCTGTCAGTTCTTATTATTTACCTTTTAAAATTAACTTTCATTTAGGGTGTACACATCAAACTTTACTGAATATGAACAACACTGTAATTCTTGAAGGGATAGTAAGTTTATTCAATGATTTCATATAATATTATTGCTGTTTAACTGTTTATTTCTTACTTATGTAAATTTATGATAGCTAGTTTTATACTGTTTTATCTGTAAAGCCACATAATTTCACGCATCGATTTTGAATGTTCTTTTCTTATAAAAGTAATATTTTAAGTAATAAAAAATCGTAAAGTTTAGTAAAATAAACCTACCTCAGTACACGTACTTACCTGAGTATATAATAATAGCTTAAAACTAAGAAGTAGCAGCCCTAGCATACTCGCGCATCCGTCTCAACTGCAGACAATTTGACAAGTATCATTTACACGATACGTGACCGGGACGGGATCATAACGAGCGCAATACGATATTTTGTTGATTTTCGCGAAACTTAACGTCTAATTCCGATTTATTTTACAATAAGTGTACGTGAACACTATTATACTTAAACTGAAATATGAATTTCATAGGATTTATAAAGCTTTTCTCTTCGAATGTTCTATTCAATATTTAATGGTTAAAACGGCACACTATCATGTAATAAAATTAGGCATAGGTACTTAAAAAAAAATATACCGGCGGAATTGATAACCTGCTCCTTTTTTGGAAGTTGGTTAAAAATAATAAACAGCTTTACTATTTATATGGAGTTGCATTTTACAAGAACATTTCGATATGTAATGTGTGTAATCTATGTGTATTCTAGGTAAGAAACAAACAACTTATAAACTACCTACATACTGCACTGGATCTCTAATCTCTATTCAATACAATACAACAAAGCTTAAAATTGTTTTCTTGTTATAGATTTGACTCAAAAACTACTCAACCAATTTCAAGAATTCTTGTATCTGTAGAAAGCTACATCTATACAGAGACTATATTTTTCCGAATTAGCCGAAAGCCGTTACCACAGTTGAATAAAGTAATACTACATGTACAAAAGCAGTTTTAAAAAGGGTTCAAAAGTTCTACATAACGAACATCTTACATAATTGGTAACAAGTAATAAAAATAGAAATTTATAGAAACAATTACGAAAGATATAAACGTCCAAAAGAGGTATTTGGAACGAAAACAACGACGAAATAAAATTGTAGCACGAACGAAAATAGGCGCTTAGTTTTATATTGAAACTATAAAGTAGTTTATCTTGGGGATCGATCTCACGACCTTGCTGTAAAATGAGTCAGTGCTGATGAAATATATGTAGTACAGGAGGTGATTGACATTTTTGTGATGAATCACTTTTTTTAAATAATATACATATTTAGTATAGGCATTGTCAAAAATATATTTAATGGAAGGGAATCAGAGATAAAAAACATAAAATACATAATAACATATAAAAAAAATTGCTTTCATTTTTTAATTCCCACTCTATATATAGTTCAGTTCTTTACTCATAATAATTATTTCTAAAAACCTTTCTTTTACAAAATTGAGAGTAAATTTTTATTGAATGAGGCATTAACATGAAATTGTACATACATCTATTTAAGATAGCACATTCAACTGGTACCAAACATAATAAGATAATCCTCCAACATTCCCCGCAGTCTCCTGGCCCACAACATGTGGTAACAAGACAGATAAACAAACAGGGATCTATTTCACTATTCGCGGTCACAACTCTGTTGAGCGGCTGCGAAAACATCGGCTTTGCTTGTCAGGATTGTGGTAACTTCCTGTTAAAGTTTTTGCTAGTATTTCAAATTACCTTATATATATTATTTATCTATTATCCCTTATTTTTATACCTATGAATTTCCCTTATTTTCAAAATTAGACATTGTGATAAAAAATACGCTGTAACAATTTGAAAGGATTATTAACATTGAACAAATTTTACAGTATACTAGCGGTCCGCCCCGGCTTCGCCCGTGGTACATATGAAAAATAGATGTTGGCCGATTCTCAGACTTACCCGATATGCACAGAAAATTTCATGAGAATCGGTCCACCCGTTTCGGAGGAGTATGCAGACTAATATTGTGACACGAGAATTTTATATATAAGAAGATGTACTTCGTGGAATAGTAAAATACGGAATGTAGAGTTATTTTTAAATTGATCGATTTCAAGGTTTGATTACAATCAGTTATTGTAACACGTGCAAAGTGAGAACATAACGTAGATTTGCAAACAGTAATTTCAAAGTATAAAAATGAAAAGGGTTCTCCTTACTCGACTGTAATTTTAAAAAAATCTAGCTTTCAGCACGCGGCATCGCCCGCTTTTTCTAAAACCTAATAAAGTATATTATATTAAATTAAAACCTTCCTTTTGAATCACTTTATCTATTAAAAAACTGCATCAAAATCCGTTGCGTAGTTTTAAAGATTTAAGCATACATAGAGACAGAGAAAGCGACTTTGTTGTATAGTATTTAGTGATTACGCTTTTATTTTTCTAGCATTTTGAGATATGAAAAAAAATCAACTGATTTAAAAAATTCTACCATAATAAGCAATCCCATTCATTTAAAACCCGCAAAGGATATCTCTTCTATTTTAAATACGTATTTGTTTTAACCATCTGCTGTCTGTCAAGTGCTCGTAAAAACTTGGGGAGAAACAAGGGATCCATTATACTAAACACTGTTTTTGTTTTCATGTTATAATTTTATTGAGTCTTGACCAAATATTTATGTCTATGTTTGAATTGATTAATCCTTTAATGCGGTAGTATTATCTCTTAAACTAAACTATTATAAAGTGGAATGATTTGTTTTATTTTATTTATTTGGTACGATTTACTCAAAAATTGTCACCGATTAATAATATGTAAATGTTTTTCCCATTCCTGTTTAAGCTGTCACAAACGGCTAGTAAGATATTTCTAAGCGTTGTGATAAAATCTAACTGAAATGCAATCAATACTAAAATATCATGTAAAAAGCAAAGCAGTAAGATGAATAGGCGTAATGAATACCTAATCTACGTGTCAAAAAAATTCCAAATTAAACCCAAAACAATTTCAATAAAAGCAATTACAAACACCAAAGCATATTCGTATCCTGTAAAACAAAACGATGGCTGTAACGTAATTCGAGACAAATGCGCAGGCGCCGCTCACACGTTTCGAGAATTCGCGCCATTTTAACAGGCGGCCATCTTGATTGCGCGCAATAAATCGTGCTCTTAAGTGCAAATCCGGGCACGTGAGTGCTGGTGGGCGAAAATACAATTTATGCATGCTATAATCTGGATATAATGCTAAAGTTTCATTTAAAGATTGATAGTAAGGACACTTTTTTTAGCTCTTAGTGTACTGTTTCATGTAGCTATACTGTGTAGATCGGCGTGTTTGAATCGGTTATCAAATTCGATCGTCTGTAATCTAAAATCAATTAAAAGTCTGATGGAACGCGCACGCACATATGAATCCTGAATATGTTTTCATAAAGCATAGATATAAGAGCTAAACAGACTGTCGGTGTGGCCATCCGTTTGAGTAATTTTTGAAACGGCTAAACCAATTTTGATTAGACGTTCGTTTTGTAAACTATACTTAACTTGCAACAGTATAATCTATTGATATTTTTATAGCAGTCCGTATTTTTTTCCGTATTTTTATAGCAGTCAGCAAATTTATATTTAGTTTCTAACCCGAACCGAGTATTAAAAAAAATCATCCCCATTTTGAAATACATATCCAAAACTTTGAAATATCTGAAACCGCACGCGTGAAATTTCCTCGAAATTTTATACAAAACAAAAGAAATATTCCATACATACAATTAGCCTTTGTTCCGGCTGACTCACGCGTGCTCGTTTATTTTTACACCAGTCTCCGCTTGGGATTATGTTGCGAACTTGTAATTATCTTCAAAATAATGTAAAACAGATTTTATATTTTAATAAAACATTTGACTCTTCATGCTAATCTTAACGTGTTTTGTTGGGATGAGTTTGAATCACGAATGAAATTAATGAATCAAACAAGTAATTATTATTGAAAAAACAAAAGTGAATACGTGTAATTTGACGAAAGAAGACCGCTATTCAATTTTATTAATTCTATTATTTTGATAGATCCAAGATATTCAAGTAAGCTCTATCAAGTTTGCAATTTACAAGGCAATTTATAAAGAACATTATTGAACTTTTACACATAGAGCATGTCATTTATATATTTACCTCACAGATTCTTAACTTCACCTATGTATTTATTTGGCAAATCTAACAGTCACATAACAATCCTATAAACTTTAATACTATCTTCAAATACTAAATTAAAAAACAATACTATCACCTACATTTTTGGCACACACCCAATTAGCAGTCTGAAGATAGTCACATACACTTGATGCTATCTTCAGACCGGTCTTAGCTTCTTGGTTCTAAACAAAGCTTTTGGCGCCAGTGACATAACAGGGCGATATTAACGCCACTGGGACAGAACAATTGTGGGGCTACAATCGTGCCTGCATCAAGAAATATGATGCTAAATAAGATGGAAGTTGCTTAGCAAAGATTATACGCAGATGTGGCATAATGCAAGTTGCAACGTTCAGAATTTCATTCCTGACGATTTCAACTTGATTATTTCACGACGCTGTCTAGTTGTTGTAGCTGTTGTAATTTGGTAGTGTTTGATGTCTTAAATAAAAAAAAATGTATGAATTGATCTTTACTCATTTTGTTCTTTGTATCTGTGTTCATAATATTTTCGAGGAACAAAATACCGTAAAGCTTTGTTATGACATAGTAGAAATGTTTATTGTCTTAAATACAAGCTGGCTGTTATTTTAAAACATACAGTTTATTACGGATTTTTGATGTGCATGGAATAGAATATTTTATTTTATTTCATATATTATTATATAAATTTCAAATGCAATTTACAAAAAATTTACATTTCATTTATTTGTAATACTACCTTGCTTCCTCGTTCACCTAGATAAAAACCTACCTTGATAAAAAGTAGCCTATTATGCTCATCCAGACTGAAATCTATCTCTCTATCAAATTACATACACATACGAGCATCCAATCATACACACTTACAAACTTGAAATATTTTAACGAGCAGGAAGAATGAAATAAGTAATTTAAAACACACATAATATGTGTATTTTAAATTAATATGTATTATGTATTTTAAATTACATGTTATGTACAAACATTAGCAAGAATATTAGGCACATACGAAATGGCGGTTCTGCGCGTTACTCTATGTACCCGACACATAAAGCTGTCTCACTATCTCGGCATATTGCACGTGCATTCGCATATGATAAGTGGACACGGAGCGTGTTTTAGAAAAACATATTTTCCGTCGAGATGCCGACAGTGTTGGGAATCTTTGATTTATTTGTTGTGAAAACGTTGTATGGGATTTATTGGATGTGTATGTGATATGTGAATAACATTGTTTCTATACTATATAGACACATATTCGATAAATTTTACTGTTATTCGCTTATATAAATTACTAGTGGTCCGCCCCGGCTTCGCCCGTGGTACATATTTCGCAATAAAAGGTAGCCTATGTCCTTTCTCGGGTATCAAAATATCTCCATACCAAATTTCATGCAAATTGGTTCAGTAGTTTAGGCGTGATTGAGTAACAGACAGACAGACAGAATTACTTTCGCATTTATAATATTAAGTATGGATTTCAGCACTTGTACCTATTAAACTCAAACTCAAACATTTATTTATTCAGTTATACTTCTTTTAGAAGCACTTTTGAAACGTCATTACCATTTACTAAGTTATCGATTCATGTAATCCATGAAACAGTAAAAGTAAAACGTAAATAAATTAACATACAATAACATAATTAAGGAATGGACATAGGAATATAACATAACCTTAAAACATTCTAAATTTAGTTTTCAAACTTTTATTACAGCTGCATGAATTTCTCCAAAGAATGTCCATCCAAAACTTGGTTCAGGATAAAAAGGACTTTCTCACATAAGACACGAGTCCATCAACCAAAAAAGTATATAGCTGATGAAAAGCTATTAAAGGGACAAGACTAATTGTACTACAATTCCGAAGGGGGAACCCCCTCCTCATTTCACGCCCATTAGTTAAACTTGTTACGTACGCGTAGATCTCCATTAAAATGTAAATTGGACGCCCCTGAAAATGTTTGTACAAATTTTTTATATTTATTTTTTTAGCTCGCGGCTGCTGACACTATTTTGAGGTCTTTATCAGGGATGCGTTAAGTTTCTTTTATAACTGGTCATGTTTTAATGGGTAGAGAAGGGGGAGTAATCTAGACAAAATGTGTTGACTGTATTTTTTATACTGTGATTAAATTTACTCTGAGAATTGTGTGGTGTTTTTAGTATCTAAATCTCATGTTTAAAGTTTAGTATCTAAATTCTAATTCATAAATAAAATTTATACGAAAGGTTCCATACAAACTCAGTCAGCCTGTGCTTTACTTATTTTAATCACTATTACATACGCGAAAGGAGGATCATTGGTTTTTTGGTGTTTCGATCAAATCTGAATAGTCAATAGATATTTCTGGGATAGCGAAATACTTATGCTAAGACGACACTAGTAGGTACCTATTCCACTAATATTTCCTGTTCAAATACAACTTCTATTTTTCAAATAGAACTTTTTGTCATTACCGCATTTCCTTTATCAGAGTGAACTACTAACATTACCGTATGCAAATACACCGTAAGCATATTTTACCATCGCGTAATTACGTTTTACTCACGGTACCGCTTGTCCCAGGTTCAACGATTCAGACCGTGGGATCGAAGGGACTTCTCGTATAAGAGGGACTCTTTTATAGTGCACGATGGCAAGAAGTGTCTACTGTCTAGTAAGCAAAGTGCATAGACGTCTATAACTGAAGCTATGGGTGCTGAGTGTCTGAAAACTTTACAATTTTCATGGTATTTTTAAGAATCTTTACTTCCTTGCTGCGCTTACTAATAGTAATATTGTAAAAACGAAATATTATTATTTCTTTCTTTAAATTCGCATAAGTGCGTATTTTATTGTCTGAGTTTTGTGATCGATCGAATCATCGATAGATGACTTTACACAAAAAAAGGGTCAAGAAAGAAGAGTTTTTATTTATGTTCACGCTCAAGATGTGTCCGGTTAATGTGAATCAACCCTCAGAGAAGTTAATGAGTGCAAAAAGTTAGATTGTCTATTTGTGTCATAAGTCTTTAACCATTTTATGGTCTGACATTTTTATAACATATAAAAGGTATACAACTTAAATGGCTCTATCGGAAATGTTATTTCTTGTCCTATTTTAACATGTTGCCTGTTTAATGTTATTTAAATACTGTACAATGTACATGTACTGGTAAGCAAGATATAAAATTTATTTATTTATTTATTTATTAACATAAATTACTAGCTTACAAAATATTGTTTTTTGCACTTTTAAGCAAAAACTTTTGTATGGATTTAAATGAAATTTAGTATACCTACAGAATCCTATCATATCTGATTATAAAAATATTTAACAATACTGAAAAACTACGTACATCCGTGTCGAATTAATAACCTTCTTTTGTAGTCCGTTGAAAAAGGACCACCGTATTAAACATAACAAATGTAAACCAATATCTCAGTATTTCTCGAACAACCATTTTAAATGCGCTATTGACTCTGTTAGAACTTATAGCCAGTCCATTTCAACTGGCTTACACTAGTAACTTAATCCGATAATAATATTTTCAAGTAAAAAGTGACCTTACATCAAGGGCATAGAGATTAAACTCGAAACACACTTGAGACAATGGCGCCTACGCACTGTGGAATCTTTGATATATTTTTAGCGTCAAATAAATACGTTTATTTTGTTTGAGCAACATTTCTACGACCATTTGTGGTAATGTATTGCAAATCTTGTATAGTGGAGTTATTTATTTCCTATATTTTCGTATTAAGGGCAAGCTATTAAATATAGATATGAACCATAAAGTAAGTGAATTATAATCAAGAAATGTCAATATTATAAGGGCTTAGCAATAAGCAGTTGTTTATTTTATAGTACGAGATGACGATCACGACTTGACATACAATTTTATTGAGATATACTAGCTGTGCCCCGCCGCCTTAGCCGCAATGCTCCGCTACTGTTTGCCTTTGCGTTATGATATTATTGCGTATATTATATAGCCTTCCTCGATAAATGGGCTATCAAACACCGAAAGAATTTTTCAAATCGGACCAGTAGTTCCTGAAATTAGTGCGTTGAAACAATCAAACAAACTTAGCTTTATAATATTAGTATAGAATTTCATACAAGTTTTACAAAATTAGAATTATTTCACGATTTTCGATATAATTGAACCTACAAAATTTTATCAAATACTCAACCATTTACGGAATTGATCCGAACCTAAGCTAAAAAACCAAAAAACTACAACACTAATAGACATTTAATAAATCCAAGTGCAGACTAAAAACCGCACTAACGCAATTAGCGCAGTGAGAGTCCTCTCAAATTACTTTCTAACATGAGTCCGCGACACTAATCGAATTGTGGACTCCTGCCGCTATAATTGTGCTGCACTTGTAGTACAGGAGCTGGCTGGGATTTTTTTAAAACAGCATACATTGAAACCTAATATTGTACAATTCTACGTGTATTACGACAATGAAAGAAAGATGTGTAGATACAAAAATGTGAAGGAGGAAATCTTGTATTTCATATATTTTCGAGATATAAAAAATCTATATCTTTACTTCTGGCCAATGAAAATCTATACTAGGATACTTTTGATTAATGTTTTAAAGACGTTTTGTATTTTTTATAAATATATAACGTATAAAGCAAAAACCATGTATCGATTTTACACCTTTACACAAATAACATTGGCAATTTTTTATCCCCATCTATCTAAACCGGGGCAAGCACCTAATAATTTATTTATTTTAATTGAATAACAGATCGCGATCTTGTTTGGCCTATGGGTGTTACATTAATTTCAGGAGTAGATCGCAACCGAACAAAAGATAATGTTAAAGAAGTAAGAATTTCGAAAGATTTTTTTTGACAAACAATGTGCCGTTTAAAATTTTCTAAAAATAAGTAATAATTGTTCCTTTAATTTTTAACAAGATAAATATTTAAGTCATTTAGTTTTACACTCTGAAACGAAACGAATAACCCTTTGAATATACAAAATTGTAAACAGTATTGTATGTTAAAAGAGATACCGATTCTGACTGAAGGTTATTGGATATCATTTTTGATATAGGAATAAATTGACGAATGGTGTGTATCCGATATTCCGTAGAAAATAAATTTTGTCGGAATTTATTATGTATACCTACATAAATTTATTATAAAAAATACCGTTTACAATATTAAGTTTCACTAAGTGAATTAAAAGATTTTGTTTCTCTTGTTTATATTTTGCGTATTTATTTATTTAGATAGATATTATTATAATTTGATTGTTTTTTAAATGGAATGTTTATTTTCTTTCTTTCCTACTTTTGTAAAAAACAGATTATTCAATAAATTAGTAGCAAGCTCTCGTACTATAGAATGAATGAATTGCGAAAAGTGGCTGCGTTTTCACTTGATCCGACCAATTAGGTGCGGTCAATGATTTATATTAGACTTGCTGTTATGTTATTAAATAACCATTGTTAGGGTTTATTGCGTTTAAAATGTGGACTTTAATACTATTATAGCTGTTCATTTAAATAAGGTATATTTAAAAATCATTAAATAAGTGTCTCTATCTGCTCTGTTTGTAAGATTATTCGAAAAGCTACGCAATTTCCAAATTCTTTTAGAAACTGCTTATGATAATAGTTTTTTTTTGTACTTAATTATTGTCTATTTGGTATTATAATAGAATTACCATTAGTCGTTTACACACATAAATAATAAACGTTATTAATCACATCTACATTAGATCATTACTACAATCAAATATGAAGTAAATCCCTCACCATTCGTTCATCACCATGACTCATCACCTCTTAACAAAAGATCACAAATAGGTACTATTATAGCAATTAATCCCACCCTTTCGCTGACTTGCACTGACCAGCGGAAGTGAAAATGCAAGTCATATGTGTTACTAACAAATCGGGTAACATTTTGTCGTCACGATATGGGTACGACATTACGATATTTTTGATATTTTTGATAATGAATAGTGAGATTTTTAATATTTTTTCATGTTAGAATATTATTTTAAAATTTGATGATTTTAAAAAAATTCTTACCCTGGCTAAGTTTCTCGTTATAAGTTTTGATGAACTGCATGTTTATAGGTAGCATATTTATTGATCAAAAAGCAGAGGTGTAATCTCTTATGTTAAATACTACTTTGATACGAAACTTATAAATTACTTACATAATATAACTATTAAAAAAAAGCAGTTAAAACATAAATACAATGTATTGAATAGTTTCCGAGATTCTCCACCAATTTCCATGAATTTTAGAAGCGTGTTTGTAAATTCTTCATAATTTGTGGAACGAATTATATCAGATTTATTTCGTCGTAAGGATATCGTTTAAACGAGCTTCAGGCATCCCATTTAACTCACAATGAACTATACTACAAAGAAACTAATTATTGTCCTATACTAATACACCTCATTATTATATTTGTTTATTGTTAATATGAACCTTTCAATACTAGCATAGTAAGACTTAAAGCTGATTTAGAAATTTCAAATTTTTGAACGGATTTAAAAGCGAAATATCAAATTAAATAAAAAAAATGAATAAATCATGTTTAAAATCCGTTGAAAATATAAATATACGTCAATCTAAAAAATAGTTTTTTGAATGTAGAAGTACCATCTACAACGAAGTCCCGGTAGAGTCAACAAAAAAAGTAGTCTGAATATTTCAAACTATACTAAAATCGTGAAGTCAGGAAGATCAAGCCGGTCCGGCGCCGTATTTCTTTCCGGTCGTGTCGGTCCTGTCCCGTCGGACTATGAGTCTGATGGCACTTTTTTAACCGACTTCAAAAAAAGAAGGAGGCTTTGTTACTTCAGAACTATTGACGGGGTGAACCGATTTTAAAATCTTTTTTTTTTATTTTAAAATTGTCGCGTGCCATGTGATCATTTAAATTTGGTTTAGCTCTGTCAATTTGTCATCAGTTTTTAGTTTTTTATTTAAAAAAGAATTATGTACCTATACTTTACCCCTATAATATGAAAGACAATTAAAACTATTGAAATTGATATCATACCATAACACTTTATATTTCGTTAAAGTTTAATACAAATAATAATAAAAATATAAGAGTATCGTGTTTAATGCGATAGCCATAAATAAATTAGACATAATATCATAAATAATCATCTAATAGTACAATAATAGGACATAAACTGGTTCACTAAACTAACTGAACTACGTGGTTTTACGGCTCTTCTGTTTATGCGTTTAGACAACACTAATAAACAGACTGACAAACATTTACCGAACAACTTGATGGGTTTATTGCAGCTTTGGTGGTCGTTGTTTTTATGTAAGTTAGAGTGATGTGTGGTCGATATTCATTTATTTACTAATTTCTATGAGTTAGGGTTTTTTTTCCTCATAAAAATAATAAATAATATTTCGTAGTTAACACTAGATAATTATAGCTCAAAGTCAGGTGTCTCAATGGTAAATGACATTAATTTATACGCATGCTAGAAAAAAGTCACATTCTACAAAGAGTTACAACATTTTTCACTTGTTTTAGGTTACAAATTTATCCAAGCCCAAAACGTTAACTAAACTAAACAATAACATACACCTTGTTAAATAACCCATTTCATAAATCTTTGCCTGTTTTTCAATCAGTACTATTGATGCTATATTGGAATAAATGCTATTTTTGGATAAAATTTCAACAGGCACTTTATATTAGTGTACCAAGCGAAGTCGTGGGATGAAGCTAGTAAAACTACAACACATTTTAATCAACAAATACCTATGCCGTTAACTTTCACATTTATTGTTGTAAAGTTGAATGAATCGAAAACAATACATTAATTATATCCCATCAATATAAAGGTAAACTCGACTGAATAAGAACGTAGGCGTATCCTGACCACATCGTTAGAAATACATTTAAAATTACACCTTATTTCCATACAATAGAGTTGCAATTCAAAGATCCGGTTCGAAGGACCTTTCCGAGCTTAAATCGTCTGTTAATGAAAATGGCATTCTGTACTATTGTGTTAAGGACTATTTTGGCTTGATGGTAAGATGATTATTAAAATAATGAGGACTCCTTAGGGTATCCCGGTTTCTTATACCGCTTTATTTATTGTAAAGGCTACTGTTTAAAAGTTCATTTATTGTTTGAAATCATTAAAGTATAGTTTTTTTCTGCTTTCAGTTTTTGACCCGGTTAGCGCAGTGGTTAATTGCTCCGCTACCGCAAAAGTGTTTGGGTTCAATTCCAGATAATAAAAAAAATACAAAAAATGCGTTTCTGTAGGTTGAAATTTAATGTGTGTGTGAAGTGTGTGAAGTCCCATGTCCCTTAGTGGGGTAAGGGGCAGATGCATTATGCATACATCTGTGTCACTGATCGATTTTTTAGGGACAAGTAGGTGATCAGCATCAGCCTTCTGTGTCCTGCCCGACCGAGACATTTTTTTTTCTTCGTCACCACCGGGAATCGAACCCAGTACCCCTCGGTTCTTCGCTCACGCGTCAACCACTGTACCAAGGAGACGGTCCAATTTGTTAAAAATGTTATAATATTTTTCTTATATTTTTTGCGGTCTTTATTTGTCGAAGAACAACAACGACTTAATACAATTTTTACATATTAACTACAAACTTTACAACCCACAATATCAATAATAGTCCAATAATTTTCGCCTGATACACATACCATGACTTATATAAATAACTAATAGTTTAAAATCATCGTCAAACATAGGATCGGTTTCAAATTCATTTACAAGTATTTCAAGTGACGAGTCAATATGTAAATGTAATTATTATTCAAGTAAGAAAGTACAGTTATTGATAGTGTTTATTTAATCAATATTGCACTATCATTGCTTCATTGAAAGTGAAATGTACTTCTCAATATGGTCGGTTTATATTTTAACATTTCCATGTGGAGACGGCCTCCTTGATTCAGTGGCTGACGTAAAACTGAAATGTCCTGGGCTCGACTTCTCGTCAAAACTAATAAATAAAAAATATCAACCTTGATAGGATGTATCCTATTTCCTTTTTATGAAATGCCATTATTAATGTCAACCTGATACAATCGATTTTTAATTTGCTTATCATTTATGTTTTTATCTCATACTTTACAAGAAATACGCGATTATTAAATCCCGACAGTTAAGCCAGAGTAGTTAGAGCCTAATCTAACAAGGGAAGGTCCTTCGACCTCCAGAGATTAATAAAAAATCTCAGACAACGGCAAAGGGAAAGGTATAACGAATTTATTTTTTAATTTATAAGGAATTTAGTAAGTTTTAGATAGTGGAGGTGAAACCGCGTGCGGAAACTAGTCTTGAATAAATATAACGTTTCTTCACATACTACATGAACAACATTTTCACAACACAAGACCTTCAAAAATAATCCAAATCCACTTAAAATTATAACATATTTGTTAAACTTATTTACACGGAACATCATCAGGCGCCTCGCTCTATACTTTATGGGGCCATAAATTAATGTACTGACAGTTTTTATTGCCCAGTCTGTACCGTACCGGGGTGATTAACATCTGTACGTGCATACGGAATATAAATGGCCGATAATCCGATATCTACTCTTACTTTCGATTTACAATTGAATTTTTATCTTGAGCAAGTTACAATACTTCCTCTTACCTTCCTGACTCAGAACTTAAAAAAGGCTCATTGCTTTGATGTTTATACTATATTTTCTCTTACTCTTCTTTTTGCTATGTTTTGTTTTCCATATGAGATTCATACTTTCCCTATACCCTCATAGGAGGACCATATCCCTGCTGAGGGAACTGATGAGCTGATGATGATGATGATCCACATGTTGCTATCCTCTCTATTAAAATAGAATGATATAAGCAAATTTCGTGTCTATAGCATTTTTTTTAATCTGAATCACTGAATAGAAGTACAAATTTGGATACTTGGACAGAAAAAACCTTGGAGATTTACAAATACACAATTACAAAAATCCACATGATGGGTAAGAAATTTCGAATTTCTATGAACTGAAAAAGAACTGAAGTAACGAAATAAACTAGACAGAAAGCTTCTCTAAAATAAAACAATCTACTTACTTGTACATAGGTACAAAACACATTAAACAGTAAATATGTGAAACTTTAAAGATTTCCTCCGGAGCGGAGTTCTAAACAAATATAAAACGTTATTTGTTTCGGACACTTTGTTTGAGCGGGGAGTCATTTGAAAAGATTTTCGATGTAATTACTTATTTTTAGATGGGACTAAAAGTACTAATACGGTATATTATGTTTTAAAGTTTCTCAATTTATTATGATGATAAAATATTTATTAGGACTCATAATTTACCCTACTACATACTACGCGATTATTTATTTTCAATTAATACTTGCTTTGCAGTTATTGTTTCTACATTTTTCTAGTGTTATATTATTTAGGTTGTTATGCAAAATAACATTCCTAAGCATATTAAATTTGAGAATTTCAGATATCGATGCATTTTTTCCTATATTTTCAATTATCAACACAAATATTAATAGCATTAGGATTTCACAATATTCCCAAAGTTAATTAAAGAATTTTTAATACAAAAAATAGAAAGTAACATTGTATTAATTACCAAAATACAACGGATCAAAATTCAAAACAGTCGTGAGAATACACGCCGCCTTCGCTAGCGTCTTATGTTACGATACCTGTCAAAATTTTATTCAAGGGGAGGTCTGTTGGACATCACATAATTATTAATTATAATTTATATCACTAAAACCGATTATTTTGCAATAAGAGTTACAAGTTAAATTGATCAATTCATATTATAGGTTTATATATTTTGTCATATTATATATTCATATTCATACTATTAGCACAGTATTACAAAAAATTATATTGTAATACTGTGCTATTAGGGTTTTTTTTATCATGATATTATATTTAAATTTATGTAAACTCATGTTATTTTTAAGTAAAAAATATGTTCTTTAATTTTGAACTCAAACCTTGTTAAAATAACACATTCTTAAAATCACAATACACAATATCACGATTCACGCTCTTTAATAAATTGAACATCCTCATCATCACATGTACTTCACTCCAATACACATATCCAAAAAGCCCCCACTTCCCAAATTAAAAAATACATTTTTGAAACCAGCTTCGCCTTAACAGCTCAAAACAGTTCGCTAAACACACGATACCTGCGGTTTCTCAGATCTATTACTGAGATAGCGCTACTTTGTTCGGAACGGTTCAATTTCACGGCCGTCCTTATGAACTCATCAAATAGTTTTTTCTATGGGTCATCAGTGTGAGTGACCGTTTTGAAATTGCCCATTTTTTAGGTATATTATAGGTATTGTAGGTAAAGGAATAGCTTGAAGGTCATTTTAAGAGCCTACACTGGTTTTAGTGGTAATGAGTTAAATTGTGTGTCATTAACACCACTTTACACGTTCGTAAAATTTAGTTTTGCGAACTTAAGGCGAATGTTTAATTTTTAGATTATGAATAATCCGTCAGTCCTCGGATCACAGACACAATAGAAAATCTATTGTGTCTCGGCCCGATCGGGCCGCTCGGTGGTCAATGGGATAAATAAAAATTAGAAGTGATTTGGAGTGAATTTGTAACTAAAGTACCTACCTAGTTTATTAATTCTAGCTTACTTTTTATGTGATATCCAAATAAATATCATTTGTTTTTTTGTTTAGGACTACATAAGCTCACTATATACGTAAAGAATCCATATACACAGCTGTATCAACATCGTATTTTTTGAAGTTCCATGAAATTTTGTTGCTCATAAAAATCATGATAATAATACATAAAGAACTCGAATACTTGCTCTAAACATTGAAACAATAACTTTTAAGGGTAAATAGGCGTTAAGTGTGTATGAAAAACAATATAGAAAGTTAACACCTGCCCCTGTTATGTGGAAGGCTAAGGGAACCCATATTTTTATAGCACCATAAAGTTTTCCGTAAATATAATTTTTTTTTGTTTCAATATTGAATATTGATCGTATACAATTTCCAGATTCATTTTTGAATGATAGTTATGCTTTGTAAATTTTCGTTGAAGTATTTCATAAATAATTACTGTAATAAAATATTCCAGAAAAACATATTTCAGCTGTAAAGAAAAACATATACACTAGCAAATTAATCCAGTTAATAAAACGAATGTAAATCAAAAACATACAGATTACCTTCAAATGGGTCTGATATTATATTTTTGTAGAAAAAATTAAATCTATTTAATACCAACGAACCGCAATAATTTTCAAAAGGAAATCCACGCGAAATGCCAATCAAATAAAGGACTAAAAAGATAAAGTGAAAAATACGCTCGATTATTTCGTCTCAAAGCGTAACGATGTTATTTATTTTTTGCTTATTACTGTTTGATTAAATGAACATATGAAATATTTTCTTTATTATATAGGTAATAATTATATTTATAGTATAATATATTGATTTTTTTAAAGATTTATAATTACATATCTACTTAATCATACTAAGCTCGTTCAAAAAGCATATTGTTAAAACATTAAACAAATTGTAATTTAAGTTTTTACTTTTTGGTTTCAATTTAGATATGTATAATTTAATTTTTATGAAAAATTGTTAAAGCGGTGTGCCTACCTGTAATTTAGATACGTAAATACTAATGTTTATTTTAATTTAATATTGAATTGTTTGAACAAAAAAATATGTATCTAGTTGGTAAGCCTTTTTTTAAATAAATAAATAAATAAATATCTATTTTTATGTATTGTTGACGTACACTGTTATATTCCTTAAAATGTATCACGTTAACATCGATCAGTAGTATGGTAGATAGCTAAACATATTTAGAATCTTGTATCGCAAATAATTAACTTATTAAACGTGCTTATATTTAATTTTTGAAACAATAAGAAACTCAAATAATACAAATTTTAGCAATAAGATTATATTTCAACTTTTAACTATTAACTTATCTTTAAAAACGTGACGTTTATCCTCAGAATTTCATCCTGTACGTCGAAATGACGCCGAAAAAATACAATTTTGATGTATTTTACTGTGTACGTCGTAACTGCGAATGTGTGGGTTAAATTTCTTTACTTTATAGATATGAGCATGAGGGCTAGGAACGATCTATAAATTAATACTTTTATGTGTATAGCTTTTGATTTGAAAGCTTCCAGAGATATGAGCTTTGGATGTAAGGCTTTTGTGAGGCTTGGTACGAGCACAGATAATATAGTACTATAATAGTACGAGTAACATTTTTGATATTTATCGATTGTATTTGAGTGTAGTAGTAAGTTATCTATAGGGAGAATGGTCGTGGGTTCGATTCTGGTAACTTCAAAAAAGAAGTGATGTAACACTTATGATTGGTAGATAGACAGACAAATTCGGATGGTGACTTTAAATAAAATCTTATATACATAAAATCATTTATGTAATACTCTTACCAAAAAAATTAAAAAAATCAAACGTACCTAAGTAGCTGTAAAAGTGCGCGTAAAATAATTAATAGGTATATAGGTAAGTTAAATATTCGAGGTTCTCTGCACCAAGTATTAGTTATTACTTCGAATAATCTCATCGTTATTTCATTCATTACAACCTTAATACAAGAAATAAGGATATAAATATTTTATTGTTTTTCTTCGAAGCTTATAATAAAGTACGTAACATTGCAATACTTATGCGTGCACGATTGAGTTGCGACACGTGGTGTAGAAAGAAAATGCAAACGGGCGGTTGGTACGCCGCGTTTTATGGTACGTTATAATGCGCGTATTTTGTTAATATTCTGTTATTTCATGTTTTGAAACAAACTGGAACTTAAAATAAATCAATTAAAAATTATTTAGTGTTTAAAACTTAAATTACAGAAATTATACATTAATAATAATATGAATAGATTAAACGGAAATTGAGTTCAAACCAATATTTTTATTAAATATACGTAATAGGTAGATAATATTGAATTCGATAGATCTTAAATGTTCTAGAGCATTTCATTTAATATATTAACGTACTTGATCAGCAAAATAATCAAATTTAATCTTTGGTATTTTATTAATATAATTAATATTTTATTAATATTTGGTAATTCAAGCTTCGCCCTACATAAAAATATTCATGAATTATTTTATCTTCATGTCAACATTATTAAAATGCAAAACGCCCGTTTACCAAAAGAATCCGGTGCGGCAAGACACATGGCGTCATCTTTAATTAAATTTTAAACTCTGTGTTGTCTGTCTGTGCGTTCTTCCGGACCAGCAGGCGAAACCGAATAATTTGACTAGCGAACCGTTACGGTGTTGGTCAGGGAACATGAAGTGTGGGTATTTGGAAATTTGGTTTTGTGAAGCTTTATTTACATTCACTTTAATTAATTATTAAGTTTTTGTATGTTTGTATTAAAGAGCGGTTCTGCATTGTTTTAATATTGTATTTTTTGCAACAATTCAAGCAAATATGACTTTTTTCACTAGTTGGGAGTTTTATTCTGGAATCTATTATATTACATTATAACTGGAAAAATATTGTGTAAGTAACAATATATTTCCTGAAGGCTGAATGTAGGTATGTAGGTATTGACATCAAATACATATGTTTCAGTACGCATAACGTGTCAAGTCTTAGATTTTTTAAGTGAAACTTCTATAACGGGATTGGAAAAAAATTTGGTGTAACATTTTTTCGTTACGCGTGACATTTTTCCGTTACGCGCCATCTTTTTCTTATCCCTACCACGCGTTATTCGACGTATTTATGTCTTTGCATATATTACATTATTTTTATAATTAGAAATTTCACTTCTTACGTGTGTCTTACTTCTTCTTTCGCACACATTTTTTTTTGTATCTACAACTCTACAGCTCATAAATAACAATATTAACAATACATAATCTATAAATAAAAATAATTAACCTATATTGGCCTGAAAAATGACATTAATTGTAAATTTAACCCATTGACCACCGAGCGGCCCGATCGGGCCGAGACACAATAGATTTTCTATTGTGTCTGTGATCCGAGGACTGACGGATTAAAACTGCAAAACATTTTAAAGTTGTTATTGTACACCTTAACCCTAATATACTTATCAAGTAATACCTATTTCAAGTTTCTTATTTAAGCCTAACAATACTTAACTATTGTTTCAAACTTGTAAATAACATACAAAGGTGCTTAACTTCAATTTCGTTAAAATCTAAGTAAAATAAGACACGCCGTTTAAGATGTAAGCTTCAACTTACAGCGACTTTCAAGTAATTGAAAAAGTTTTCTAATTATAGGCTTAACAGATACTTGGGTAAATCGCCCCCGGGTAAACAACACCTAAGGAATTCACCCTGTGAGCGGCTTAAGTGACGGTTTTTGGCGATAATGTGCAAACAATTTTAGACTAAATTACTAGAGAAATAAAGATTACTAGCCCCTGTTAAATAATAAAGGATCCGCCATTAAAACGTAAAAATATATCTAGCCCATTTACGTTGGAATACTGTAGCTTTCTGTAGAAAAAAACGCATTAGTAATACATTCACACACAAGTAATCATAATTCATATTTATATTATGTGTCAGGTTAGGCTGCTGCAAACTTCATCCCCTATTGCAACTGCTCAGAGGTCTTCTTCAAGGCTCTATCGATTTCATTCATTTTAAAAAGCCCTTTGTCTTTTACATAGGTTTGCTTGATCTATATTTTTAAACATCATTAAAATTTGCTTAACAGTTTAGAATTGGAAGCGTAACATGCTAATTATTATTTTACTTAGTTTATTGACAGTATTTTATCGTCTACTTGATAAAATATTTATCATACCTTGTATTACCATTTTTTACCGTTTTTGAATTCAACTTACCTTCACAAACCCCCATAACGATAGACTCAAACAAATTTGTAAGAATTTTCATAATTTTATGGCATTTTGAATTATGCACAATATTTAAAATGTAAATTTTATATTTATTACGGGCATTCAGATGCAAACTACATTTTGTTTTGAGGGGGAGATATTGTTATGTTCAAAGCGAAATTGGTAACTTTCGACTCCAATATGGAAAGTCGAGACAATTCTGTAAAACATTATTGTTATTTATCGGTTATTCCTTTGTTTTGTGTTGTTTTTAACCGACGGATGATAGATTTCCTAGAAGATATGAGAAAACTAAGTTCGTAATAATATGACGTGGCTAATATTTCCTCTACATTGCCCCAGCTTCTTTCGGGTTGACCTGCCCCCCTAATCAAGTGGCTTTCTGTTAGCGTAGCGTTCAATAGAATAGACTACGAATGTATGAGATTGACGTAAGCTGTAGATACGTAAGCCACTTGACTAGGGGGGCTGAGAAGAAAAATAATGCAGAAATGACGTATCTTTCTATTGGCAATATAATTTTTAAACTTGACCAAGCCGTTTTTGAACGATATCGTAACAAGCGAAATGGATAGAAAATATTGTCAAAATACACAACTCTTCATAATATTAATTATATTTTAAGGTCGTTTGAAACATTATAATTTTAGGCCTTAAATTCCTCTTTAATAATACTATATATAATTCATATTTATTAAATATCCACTCTATCATAGAAGAACAACAATAAAAATGGCGGACCAATATACAGGAAATGTCATTTTGACAGCTCACAGATAACGATAAAAACTCTCGACGAATGTGCATTTTTCGTGTTCCAATATATTATGTGATTGAAGTTTTTTGATAACTACCCATTTTTTTCTGGTTCTTCTCATATTTTTTCGTTATAAATCATATTATTATTCATGCTATAACTAAAAAAATTGAATAACAATAATATTTATAACTGTAATTTGAAATAAGAGCTATTTAACAGATAAAATACCCAGATAAATTCGTCGTAAATTCCTGTAAAATTAAGAAGAGAGTAAATAATAATGAAGAAAGGAGTTCCAATGGCCTTAACTAGTATTTATATTTAGAACTAAGTAAAACACAACAAAATATGTATATCCAAGACAATTTTCCAAACGATCGGTTTACAATTGGGGGCCACCGCATTATATATTCATCGAAAAGGCGACGCCATTTAAAAAACTCCTTGCTAAGACGCTCGTTAAGTAAACTAATACGAGTATAAAGAATGATTAAAAAAATTACTTCGACAACCTTAGAGGGAGCGAAGGGAGCATCCCTGCTTTCTTTGCTAGACAACATTTAGTTTACTACTAAGAATGAATCAGTTACGCAAATATCAACTTTATGACCATAGGAATAAGGAAATAGTTAGGGCTGTCAATTGCAAGTTATAGTTGTAAATTATATGTTTATGTTTCGAGTGTTATAAGTCGAGTAGGTCGGGGAAAGACAATGGAAATGTTAATGTTTTTCTATTTTTAACCGTGGATGATAAATCAGTTTTATTTGTATAAATGACCGAAGTTTCGCCCTTGGTTGGGTAAAGTTTTATGTTGCAGGGGGTTGAGAATAACTTCTGTGTTCTTTTAGATGTTTAGATGTGCATTTAATCCTATACTTTGTTCATTTATTGGAGGTGTAATAGAAGAAAGTATTTCTTTTCGACGTAGCACAGAAGTACATAGCACTTTTTTTATTATGTAAACTATGTGTTGAATATATTTACTAATCATCAAAACGGTACAAGATTCGTATGTATTTACCTACTAATTATTTTAGTCAAAAATGTCTTAACTTAATTTTTAGTAAATTAACTTTTGTACGAGAACGAGACTTTTGTTGATTGGAATCGAACTCAAGAACTTTCGGCTTATTCCTCCCGCATTAACCACTAGGCTAAGGCGATAAAAATAACCCATAGCAACACATGTACTAAACCTTTTATTGAACATGTATTCATTATCCCATTATATTATCCAAAGCGTGAAAAGAAAATTTTATTCCTTAAAAATTCAATTTACGAAGATAACATATTCAAAACACGGACGAAGCCATATGCGGAGATATAGTAAAAACATTAATAACATCTCTTTTATGATTGGAATTTCATATCATCGTAAGTAGGTACATTTTTTATATAATTGACGAAATTGGCTCTCAGAAAGACGTGAATTCTGGAAACAACAATATAAAATTTTTCATATAATTTGCTTGTATTATATTTGAATAGCATAAGTACAAAAGAAGAAAATATTTGACTACTCATTCAAAGTATGAATGAAGTTAAAAAATCCAATAATACATTATTGTTAAGTATTATTACGAAATTTAGAGTAATTTGAATAATCAACAATTTCCTTTTTATCTTGAAGGAAAAATTGTATTGTTTTGTTTTCATAGGTACATACATTTCAATTGAAAATCGATAGAGTTTCATACAAACTCATCTACCGTACACGATATGAATTTCGAAAAGTCAGTACATATATATATCTAATCAGCATCCAGTCAAAATTTCAACCTCCCATCATCAGAGTGTGAGCTGTGCATTGTCATGATAATCAGCATAGTCTTCCAGTCATCTGGTTGAATCTGCTATTTGATTAAATGACTAGCGCGAATGACGACATTCAATTGAACGATTAAAGGACAACGCATCGAGTTGTTGAATGTACCGTTCAACATCTTGACGTTTTCATTTCGCATAGTCTCTAGTTTGGATAAGGGGCTCATCATTCAATGAAGGGCGTTTATAGTTATGCAATTGAATGTTGTCGTTCAATGAACGCGCTAGTCATTCAATCAACTAGCAGATTCAACCAGATGACTGCGACATACATATAAGTTGTCTTCAATTTCGCAATACAATTACGGACAATTATCATATCAATTGCTACGAATAGATTGGATCCAAGGGAGTTTAGCATGTGAATAAGGTGCATGATTGAAAAATTTTGCGCATATGTTATTTTCCTAAGGTGCTGAATTTCTGTGTATGGAGCGAATATTTCCCTGGGGCGGTCTTATTGCAGATAGGTGTTGATGAAATTTTAAGTTTGAATTTTTCGTGTATCTGGTTTGCGTGGTGGGTGGTGTATCTATGTAGAGAATATGAATATATCTCAGACAGTCGTATAAATTTTTCTTAGCATTTATTTTAAAGTTACAAGGAACAGTGTAATATTTTTAAATTGAATGTACATACCTTATATCGTTTCGTATATTTCATCTTCAGACTGATTCAAACTAAAAGTTTGTATGGAAACTAGACAACTGACAGACAACAATGTAATACATATATAATACTAGCTTTCCGCCTGCGGCTTCGCCCGCGTTTTCAGAGAAAAACCCGTTCCCATAGGATTTCCGGGATAAAACCTATCCTATGTCCTTTCTCGGGTATCAAAATATCTCTATACCAAATTTCACGAAAATTGGTTCAGTAATTTAGGCGTGATTGAGTAACAGACAGACAGACAGAGTTACTTTGCATTTATAATATTAGTATGGATTACCATACTAAGCCAGAAAATTTCTAATAAAATATTGTTCTAATTCGAGAGCATCGATTGAATTTAGAAATGGCCTAGATTTTGACAAAGAAAATACTCGATTAATATGAATTATTTTAATAGATTTTTCTATATTTATTCTCTAGGATAATATGGATACAATTGCATTTTGAAAGAATGATACAAATTTTGCTTTTGTAGGTATATTCTAAACTAAACCTTTATCCCACTTCAATGGGTTCCAAAGGTAATAGAAAACAGTCTAAATAATTGCATCACATAATTATTTAATATATTTTTGATACAAATCGTCTGTCAGGTATCGAACCCAGAACACAACACAAATACAAACTAACTTAACTCTACATAGAATAGGCATAAGCACGAATTATATGAGAACACTTGTCATGCATTACTGTGCTTCGATAAAACTTTCATATTACTTGCGCCGCTATAAACGTATAACTAGGGAACCGATCCGACTTTGCCTGAAAATATCCATCTCATAGTGTATAATACATAATACTAACTTTAAGTATAAAAAATGTTAGTCTCATACATTTTTAACTAAAATCGCAAAAACGACACTAATGCCACTACTTAGATTCACGATAGTAAATATAAATTGATGAAAGTGAATATCATGCGAAGTTGTAAAAAAAACAAGCGAAACCGCAAGCAAAAACTAGTAGATAAGTATATAAAACTCGTGTGTATTTAAATCATTTTCAATTTGCTTAAAAACTTCATTTCCGCCCACGGAATTCGATGAATTAAACCGGACTGAAAAATACATTGCATCTTTGCACTCAAACATGCGTATAACAGCCTCTATAAAAACATTTTACATTCGCATATAAAAATACATTAATGAAGCCGATATAGGTCATCCCATCGTTGACCATATCAAAGAAAAAAAACTCAAAGATTTTCAGGTCAAATAAAATGAAGAGAAACCCAAAAACCTTTTACGTTTTTTGTTAACTTTCAGAGAAAGTTACTGAATAGTTTATTTTGCACTTTAAAAGCCTCCGGAATGTAAATTGAAATGGAATTTTCGAGTTTTAAAGATAATTCTGCGAATTTTAACGTATGTAGGTTAGGCTCGGCTATAAAAAGAAGGCTTAGATGTCTAAAGTGAATAGATTCTCATTCTATTCAAAGTTCAGTTCTGCCGTTCTTCAATAAAATAACAAACAAGATAGCTGTAGTTCAAGTAATGGGAAAGGAAAGGGTTTTTGTACTCTTTAATACACACTACATTTACTAAAACTACTTAGTTTACGTTTACATAGGCAACAAACTTCAAAATGCTTATAAAGAAACCATTTTGGAAGTGAATTAAAAATACGATTAAAATTGTTTAATATTTTTCAAGCCTGTGTCCTTCTGACTTTCTACCATTTGTACACTATTTTTTTTTATTATTAATTTGATCTGTCTTTCGTGTTAGATTTTTAACTTCATCTTTCATAAAATATCACTCATAGAGTCATACTTCTACGTCCAAATATCATACGTAAAAATAATCCATTTTCAATTCATATGATAAACTGTACCTTTAAAAGACCATAATCCAGTTAAAAGGTCGTTTAGTCCGTCTCTCCATACCTACAGTACGGATATTAACAAGTCATACACCCATTATAGGGGAGGAACAATACCAACCCCTAGGGAGGCTTGCATCATAGTTCGTAGCGAATTATTCCAGGCCCTTTGATTAAAATGCCAAGTTGTTGACAAACTTTGCAATATTTGTACTGTTGATTGGAATAATAATTGTACGTGCTATTTTAATGTCATCGAACTTGAATTATAACTGCCACAGTCTACTGTGGCAGTTCTGCCCTATTGCCCCTTTTTCCTGTTTCTCCATAAAAATCTTCCTTGTCCTTTAACAAAAACGTTGGAGCCATTCTCGAGTTTCACGAATGTTTTAGGCTTGGCAACTCATTTGGCAATTCTCTTTTAATATAAAGATATGGTAAAAGGTAATTAGTGAATTAATAACACACTTATTATAATGAAACCTATGAGTCACAGCTAAAACTAGTCCGAAACTCAAGCTTGTAGCTAGGTCTCGGTCAAGGTCACGTTTTTAGAATTTATGCTAATGTTGTTGCTTATGAATTCCTTATTTGAATGTTTACATTTATTTTAAATTTAACACATTAGGCCACCTCTAAATATCACGTCATCTTATTCAGAGACATTTCATGATGTTGCTAATTCCAGTTAGTTCTTTTATATTATACTAGCTGTGATCCGTGGTTTCACCTTCATTGCTCCGCTCCTGTTGGTCTTAGCGTGATGATAATATTTAGCCTACAGCCTCCCTCGATAAATGGGCTATGTAACACCGAAAGAATTTTTCAAATCGGACCAGTAGTAGTATAATATTAGTATAGATAAACATATAATTGTCATGTAATAATAAATCATCTATTCAACCACTGGCTATATTAAAATTTCTGTCACAGTTATTTTAAATGAATACTCTATAATATCGTTATTATTTCCTATATTTTCAGCCAATATGTTTTTCAACAATATTCGATATTAGTTATATAACAGTTATGGGGGCGAATATTTTGTATCCAAACACACTTCCCTTCACTTGAGACGATGTGGAACTACCCTCAACTAACACTGGAGTATCGAACGTTTTCTTATATAATCAAGAGTCTACACTGTTGATTTGGGGGTGTGGTATGTTTGTGAGCGACGCGAGAGGCGATTTAAAAAGTTTATGTATGAATAAGCTATGGTTTGTCCGGGTTAAGGGTATCAGGTAAATTATATTAATGACCCAAATCAAAGTAAAGGAATTAATTTTAATTATTTACGATTCAAATCTATAAATGCACTATATAATCATATGAAAATAATTAAAAAAAAGCGTAGAGACGCATATGCTATAAGTATGTATTATATCTATAATGTAAAATTAAACAAACTTTTTATCAACAAAACCTATCAATACACTTACTTTTCCTTCTATATTGTTTTCAATATTTCAATTCATGACCATGAATCGGGGATTTAACAAGATTTTTCTTCAAAAAATCGCTCCCGCTATCTCTCATCACAGACCGCTACCGATCCCTCAAGCACAAGCGAAGATTGTATAAATATTGGCGGCGCTTTGAAGCTAAGTGCTGCCTTTGTCTCGCCAATAAAAGAATAACACTCATTTATGCGAACAATGAAACATCAGGTCTTTTGTAAGGCAATTTGGTATAGATAATCGTATATCGAAATGATAAACATACATACTAAACGTACCCGCAATATGGTACCTGTTTGTAAGTATTGAGGAAATTATTTCGCAGCTCTTGAACACACATGCAATATTAGAAATATGGATGATAAGAGTATAGAGTCAAAGATAAAATACGTAAGCATACAACCAGCTATAATTTCCTTAAGTTATCAATTTTAATCTTTATCTAAGTGTCTTTAATTAAGCGCGCCCTTTCAAAGCTTGAATAATTTTGACGTCATTATATTCGTTGAATTATACTATTTAATGGTGCACAAACCAAGGCCTTAAAGTGGACTCAATGCACTAAATTATTAGGTCCATATTAGCCACGTCACCCCCTCCAAGCACTCAAGAGCAAAAAGGCAGACGTTTCGTATATTTAGGGCCGATTTTTCAATGCTTGGATAAAACTTATCCGTCCAATAAAGTATTACACGATAATATTTAAATGTCACGTAAACTGTCAAATACGGGCAATTAGAATACGTTTTTAGAATGATAGTTTTATACATTATTCGACGGATAAGTTTTATCCAAGCATTGAAAAATCGGCCCTTAGAAAACTAAACCGCGCGCAATAATTCATTCCAATTTCGTATCAAGCCTTTGTTTCTACCCTCATGTTTCACCCTACTTGAGGTAACGATGGCCCTTTAGTCTTTTTATTAGTCAACTGAGCGTTCTTCAGTTTATTTTTGTTTTAATACCCATTGTTTATACACCAATCAAGTTTTGTTGGGGTGATTATTTCACTCCAAGTGCAGTATGCAAATAAATTTCCAATTTAAATATTATTCAACTTCGTCCATTTGGACTTCGCGTCAAATTTTTGCTGTTGCATAAATTATAAGTCGGTTCTCGGAATTAATTATAGTTCTGTCAAAATTTTAGCGCCATCATTGCGTTTTTTGAGCGACGAGTTTTTAAGTGACACCTTCTGAAAAATTTCTTCTTTCATTATTTATTTTAATTTATTCACTCTACCTTCTATAAAGGATGGGTATGTTTATATGTACTGTTATAAAATTCTACATATTATACGTAGCTCTCAAAATACCTGCCCTTTTCAACCAGTATTAGCCTTAGATCCATATCCTTGTTCCAAAGTCACATCAACATATATTCTTATCACCACGTCCACATAAAACGTGAACCGCGATCTAAACAAGCCAAGCGTCACCACGCAAGAATGTACCCCATAACAATCATAGGCCAAACGCGAAATTTCGCGAAATCACCCAACAAACGTCAACCGGGACCTTTTTACAACCTAACCGTCACATAAAAATATTAAGTTTATTGGTAAGTTAGCTTTAAGTGGCTCTCAAACGATATTCGAGGCAGGATCACACCTATTACGATATGATATAACTTGTGCGAACGTTTTGTGTTCCAAGAACTTGTTAATGGACTTTGATGGCTTATAGAGTATGCAAATATCTGCAGATGTGTCATTGTATGAGGATTTGTGTTGTAGGAAAATTCTAATTAAATGATTTTACGTATCTATACAAATATTATAAAGAGGAAAGGTTTGATTTTTTGTTTGTTTGTTTGTTTGTATGAATTGAATAGGCTCCAAAACTACTTGGCAGATTTGAAAAATTCTTTCACTGTTGGAAAGCTACATCATTTCTGAGTGACATAGGCTAGGTGTTATCCCGGAAATCCCACGGGAACGGGAACTATGCGGGTTTTTTTTTGAAAACGCGGGCGAAGCCGCAGGCGGAATGCTAGTGTATAATAACTATAACTATATTATATATTTATTTCGATGTCATTAAAATTTCCAGTCTTAGATTTTTCATAGTACCTTTGCAATTTAGGTTAAAGATCTCGATATTTATCGATTATTATTATCTTTGTAATTTTATCAATGTTGAAGTTGAGAAGGAAATACTGTTAAGAATTTGGCATTGAACTATTAAATAACACTTGGATAGCGTGAGGGAATGTTCTAAATACTAATCTAGGACGCCATCTTGTCGTGAACTGATTATAGGCAAATTATGGAAATATCAGAACACGTTTGCCTAAATATTTTTTGTTCGTGTAGAAATTACTCCGATTCTATATTATTGGATGTATTTTTATTAAACAAGGTTCATTTCTGTGGCACCTGAAAAAATATAATTTATAGTTACGTACGAAAAAATAAAGATCTCTCTCTCCACGCAAATTTTCATTCAGAACATTTTTAATATGAATAAAAATCACCTTACAATTCAAAATCTCGTATTTTTCCTTTTATTCCATAAATTATTACATGTTTCTTTAAAAAATACACAAATTCCGTTTCGTGTTTAGTAATCGCTATCAAACAAGAACTCCATTTAACTTCTAATACGACACATCTGTATAATCCCTAATCTATGACTTAATCTTTGACGTATAATCCGCGCGGCGGTAAAACAAAGTTTCGGCTGAAGTATAAGATACGAGACATGTTATAGAGCCGACTAACTCGGGACACGGCATCGATTACGTCACTCACAAAGAATGTAGATTAGATAGAGGGTGCGTGGCACTAAAATGTGAACTTTAGTATTGTAATCCTAATTAAGTGGAACTAATGTGCCTTGATGTTAAATTTTCATTTGCTTGAGATGGTTTTAGCTAATAGGAACGTCATCTATGATGTATAGTAATTGTAAGAGGTAGTTTATTGAGTATTTATTTCTTTATACAAACAACAAATAATTCGCTTATAAAGTAACAATAATTGTAATGAATAAAATCATTTAAAAATAAATTGTACAAATGGTAGAGATAGCAATCTGTAAAAAAAAACAAATACGGAAAATAAAATCATTACACTTAATTCAAAATATGTACTGTTAAAACTTCATATTCAGCAACATAAAGCTCTTTGTACTTTCATGTCCAGAAGTTACATATTATCGCAAACAGGACTATGCAAAACAAAAGACCATCGAAACATTATACACTAGACTACAATAAAGGAATAAAATTAAAAATTCCGATTGACCTCAGATTTTAGAGCAGTCTGTCCAAGCATTCCCCGATACGTGATCCATTGTAAACGGAGCTTTATACTGTGACCTGATTTAAAACCTTTAAACTATATATTTGTTAGATGTTTTCTTTGAATAAGATTTCATTATATTGAGTTAAGTAAAATCGAATTCTCTCTCGCCAGTTATTTGGCCTTTAAATTTTATATTTCTATTGCTAAATTTGGATTATCTACGATATGGAAAAAGTTTTCTAACTATATCAGGTTGAGTTAGAATTAGGTTTTTATCTCTTAATCATGCAAATTACAGGCATTTACATAATTTTGAGTAGTTGGAGATTATCGTAATTCCTAAAGTTGCGTAGATAAAAATATTTTTTTCTTAGATTTAAATGAGAAATTTATTTTGTATTTTGTTGTTTACGTGTAAATATGGAAATTTGCTACAAACTGAGATTCTGCGCCATTCTCCTTGAGAGATAACAATGCGCTTTTGAGATAAAATCTATGTTGATGCAGCGGTTTGCACCGTATCACACTAACTTTGTGATCTTCATTATTCTTACAAACATTCATAAATTGTATTGACTTATATTTTTAAATTAATTTCGTATAGATTGTTTTGTATTTGAGTATTTATTATAATCACGTTGATTAGTACGTGTTAGTAAATTAAAACATAGTTTTAACCTTCATAGACGGCGAGGTCTCTTATTTTTAAAGCACCAGTATATATTTATTTATATTGTCACATATTTAATTTTGTACCTAGTTATGTAAATTCATAATTTAATATACAATATTTTTCGTGTAGTTGCAGATATTCACACATAAAGCTCACATTAAAGTAATATTTCATTACATCTTAAAAACCCGCGCAATAATTAACTTTTAAAAAACAAGTTCAAAAGATGATATTTTATTTACTTACATAGAACGAATCCGTGGAGATAAAATTGCGCTACCATAAAGTAAGATTAAATCAAGATGTAGTGAGCGTTCCACTTAATTATTACATTTTTAAATTGCCGCCATAATTATTCTTATGAGTGCTTTATTAAATAAATCGTTCTTCTTATCGGGTGTGAAAACTACACGCCCAATTACTTATTAATTAATTGTATCAGAAACAACCAATGAACCGACTATAATTGGACTATAAATCATTCTCAGAGGTTCGACTCGGCATCCGCACTTTGTGCGCTTTCGATATACACAAGTACCTAGTAGCTGAATCAGTACTTACTAGCTTTCCGCTACACTTGCACTTTCCCTTCCATCTATAAAACGACGTAATAACCAAAGATTTTCCTGCGAAATAAAACCTTAAACATTGAGAAATAGAGTAGAAAATCGCTGGGGTACCCCAAGGCCATATACTTGGCCCGAAACTTAAGAATATATATGTAACTGAAGCATGTTCTTAAGATGATTTATGATATGTTGTACGGTTGACGTTTACGAGTTAACAACCACGCCGGGGAGGCCTTTTAATCAACTATGCTAATGTTAGGTGTTGATCTCGGTTCCGACGGGTACCGCTAAGACTAATGTCAATATTAGACCCTAATTGAATCTCCAAATGCGAGCAAACTTTAATTAAGATCGTTTGCGACATGTTTGAAGGGTTATGTTATCCTTACATATTACTTACTGACCCATTTATTATTCTAACATGGGTTGCTATAATTTCGTGGTACTGTTTCGAAGAATTTACAAGCAGCTATCAGAATATGTTAATCGATGTATACGTTGCGTCGTACAGTGTTATCTATGGTTATTAGATTTTGGATAGGTATAAAGATCATTTTTAATAAAATATTTTAAACTTTACCTAAAATATTTGTGTTAGTGTATAATTTAAAAATCTCTTTACAAACAATAGTTACTCAATAGGTATTTATGAAAATCATATTCAGATAAGTCACAATATTAAATTACATATTATTTACTGAAAATCGTCATCTTCATTTTTGAGGGAGACATTTTTCATGGATGGATAATTTTTTGCGATTTTCAACAGAAAATCTTTATTTAAGATCATGCTCGATCATTTCAAAGATCGCTCTAGTCAAATACATAACCGCGAAGAAAATTGTAGAAATAAAAGCAGCTCAAATAAAACTAAAAAACAGTTCAACAGGAATCGTGTTTTACCGCAAGTCAGTTTAATATCGGGAAAAAACGAGGGTTTAAAATTTATCATTAGATCGAAATCGGAGAGCTATATCACGTACCATCTATATTACCACTTAGGGACCACCTAAGTGATCCTTTCAAATTTTCATTGGTTAGCCCAGTTCTTCGAGTTATATGATGTTTAAGAATGTATTCAGTGGAAGATTCGATTTCTTAAACGGAATAATATATTTCTGAATATGGAGTTAAAAGTCAAAAATTTTGTGAAAATATGAATTTAGTTTGAAAATTTAAATTTTTGTTTTAAAGTATGTATCAAGTTACAAATAATTTATAATTCTTTGCTTTTTAACATAATTAGATTTCTTTGAATATTCTCAAATAAATTATTAACGTAGAGAGTAGGTAATCTTCTGAAGAACGTAAACCCAATAACGTAAATAATTATTTTAGTCAGTTTGTCATTTAGATTAATCAAAACACGTTTTGGCTGATAAAACAACCAATATAATGGGACATTAGTTACGTTACAAGTTTCATGACTTTTACGGATCAAAATATAGTATTTTATCATTGCCAATATTATCCTGGTAAACAACGTAGATTTAAAAAATAAAACAATTCACTTATACCTACATATATCAATTGAAATACAATTCCGGTCAACCCGTACAAACTCATCCATGCCAGCTACAACCCGGAAAGATTTAAAAATAAATTTGAGAACTATCACGAATAACAAAACCCATCCAATTAGTAAACACTGGTGTATCGTCCAATTAAAATTTTCCGTACGAAATATATCTAATTGGTTGTATAGCAGATTCCATCGCGTGCGTATTTTAAAATATCTGATATTTATATTCAATTTCAAAAAATTTATTTATTGATAAAAATTTTAATTCTTTGGATAATTCAAAAATACGCTCAATAAGGCAAACATAAGTAGCCTTAAATATTATAGCTAATATTTCTAAGTTAAAAAATAATTTGTTTATCAAATTTGAATTTGAAAAAGTTGTTTCTACTAATATTCTACTTATAAGCGATATAACCTATTGCAAAAAAATGTTTTTTTATGATAATTTATTAGTTTTGAAAGACAGTTTTTGTTCCATTCGTACATTCACACATATTATATGTATATGTACTCTATAGTCTATATCGTCATGATTCATTACCATTCTATCATCGAATCTTTATTCAAATAGCATTCTTCAAACTACCCTGATTTAATTTGTCCACTATTTGCACAGATGGTGAATCACAAGCGATGTCAGGGTCAGTCACGCACTGGCCGGGGACGGTGACGGACGTGCCTATTAATTATGTCCGATGAGAAAATTTCTAAGCAAGAAATCCTAGCCATCACGGCTAATGCCCAATGAAATGGGTCCTCACTGGACCTTTGTATTTTGTTGTTTGCCTTAATTAATGGGAAGCGAGCGAAGTGTCGTATGATAAAATAAAATGCTAAAAATAAAAATATTGCTGTAGTTATTTAACTTCTTTTCCTGGCTCTAGACTTCTATAGGCTGTAGACTTCTCTACATTTTTCTATATACTAAATCGTATTTTTTCAATGATTAATTGGTGAATATTATGCTCTATCAATTATAACAAACTAAAAATGAGTTAAATGCCACAATTAGTCTTTCTTTTTTATACTAATACCTATATAATTCCACTGCACTAGTTAAAAAAGCTCTATGATTTTACAGTATGTGTGTGTATATACTATGTGAATAATAATAATAATAGAAAGGGAACGTAAATAGTGAGAGTGACATAATATTAATTGTAAAAAAATACAATAAAGACATAATATTTGGCTCACTCGATAAATATAATCTTTACAGCCAAATTACGTCTCCAAATTTTACATTCATACTTTTTACTGACTTTCATACTACAAGTTGTATCGAGGTCAATTATACTTTTATAAACCTACCGTCATTGATTTTTCAAATGCCTTTTTAATCCTCATTCCGCTGCCGTCCGTCACTCGAGCTAGACGTGCCCTTGTAGCGGGATTATAGTTTTCGAGTGAGCCAAATCCAAGGGAGCTGCGTCCGATGTTAAATTTTCGATTGGATTTGAATTCGTGTCAGGTGTCCAGCTGCGGTTGTCAGACGCGGCATAAAATTATGATTAATGCCGTAACCGTTTGTTCTGTTTTAGTGGGTGATTGTGGATTTCTAGAATTTATAAATAAAGTTAATGTATGCTAATACATGTCACAGATTTGTATTATTTTGAAACATTAAATTATTTAAAGAAAATAGTTGATCAGTATTACATTAATAGCTAATTATAATGTTAAATTGTTTATAAATTAAAAAAGGATGAGTTCAATATGTAAGTTCCATTAAATAATCAGTTAGTAATGGTAGAGCAGAACCTTTAATAACAAACCACTAGGCAAAAAAACATATTTTATAAACATTATAATTAAATAATATTTTTCATAACACATCCAAATGGACCGACAATTCAATCTTTTCACGTTAATAGTACCTTAATAGAATAAAATACATAATAGAAATGTAGAAAATATACAAAAGGAAAATAAATAAACGGACAATTCAACAAGCAATTTATAAGCGGCTGAAAGATGCGACGTATAAGGTTTTGTGAAAACAGTTCATTTATTAAATCTATGTATCTATCCTTGTCACAGTGTTACCTAGTTGTCATATCCCTCGAAAACGGCTAGACCGATTTTAAAATTTTGAAGTTTGAAGAATTGAGTTCTCATCAGGAGAAATATACACGACACTTAAATCAATTGTTCGAATAAATATTATTAGAAAACCGAAAAACTATGGGGCATAAAAATTGTATTTTGTGAAAATCATTAGTTCTTGCGATTTGAATAGCATTCAATTAAATCAAATCAAACCAATCTATTTAAATAATACCACCAATAACCATAATACCCTCCACGGTTCACCAAAAGTATCATCCATACAAAATTACATCAAAACCATCAGAGCAATTACAGATACCGAAACATATTAATAAATTAACAAACAGGCGTTTAATCGCTTCACATGAAACAACCACAGATTGGAGCAAACAATTAAACGAACATTTATAATTAACTCCAATCTATTCATTGCGATAATTCACAAACAAAATAGTAAGAGAATTATTATAATAGCATTCAAATTGAGTACTTTTAGCGTTTAAACTATTGTACAAATAATGCTTGTGTCAATATCGCAAATTACGCGGTTCTCAGTTTAATGAATTAATTATTTTGAGTCAATTGACGTTCATTAATACAAAGGAATCTCGTTTCAATTGATAGTCTGAACGGTTTTCTTAATTATCATAAATAAATATTCACTAACAGGAATGTATAATTTTGATAAGGAAGTAGTAGGGGAGTAGTTTTATTAAATAAATAATAATAAATTATTAAGTATTAATTCATAGTAGTATTTAATATTTATTTAGCAAGTGAAACGATAAGTTTATGTAATATCATAAAAAGTAGTTACTTAGAAAGAATTTTTATATGAAAAAACTTCTTTTAAGAAGTAGCGTGATCTGTTATGTGTATTCAATTTAAATAAATAAATTATGCGGTACCTACGACACCTATCTTTCTGGCAAAAATCATTTTTCTCAGTTCAGTCATTACAACATAAAACACGATTAAACCAATTCACATACTAAAACTATTCCATTACCAAACTCATATTATACACAAACTCTACAAATCTATTTTAAATTGTATCGTAACTTGTAAGTAAGCTTTATTTCTACTTCACTTATCTTTGCCAGAAGTCAGAAAAAGTTAGAAAGCCACACTCAAGTGTCACATTCATGGATCAGAGTTCAGTGTATCGAAGTTCTAACAATAAATCAGACCTACTTAACTTTTGCCTGCCATTCCCTTTACAATTGACGATATTTTTATCGTATATCGGAAACTGTCAATAAACGTATGCTTAGATCTCTTGAAAAGTAAATCGTAGACTTCTTTGAAAACTTTAACGTTTAATAATGCAGATATTGTATTCCAAGATTTTGATATATATTATGCCTTATATACTTGTAATATTTATGGATTTTAAATCTTTCAGGTATGTTAAGAGTTAAGATATTATATAAATGGAAGAAATGTATGTATTTACTATTTTAATATGTACTATTTTGTGCAAGATTACTTTCGTTATATAATAATGCGGAATTTCATTAATTTAAATTATATATACATATTAAACGCATAGAGTAGAGTTGTTTCCCTCATAATTGGGTCATTAGAAATAAAAAAAAATGTATCAAAATAACAGCAGCCTAAAAACTAAAACATAAATTATTTAAGTTTTAAACTACAGTCTCCGATATCGTGTCGCAGCCGTGACGTTGTCTCAGAATTTCACTCCACTTATCTGCACACACGTGTTCAGTTGTTTTAACAAAAAATGTAAAATAACATGTAATCCCGGGGTGGTCCACTAACATGTGCAACAGACACTTGAACAAATTGAGATTTTTGTATAATCTATGGGGATTTAAAAACTTGTGCGGTTGGAATTTTTGCTAGGATAAAAATATAAATTTCAAATTTTTACGTCTGTCCGTATATCAGATAGAAACTGATTACACGTTAAAATTGTGGAAATTATTTATTTAATAAAGGTAGGAATAATTATTATGAAATCTACCCTTATATAATAAAGTAGAAAGATTTGATTGTTTGTAACTTAGCGGTTGCGGTTGTACACTAAATTATTCCTGAAAGAGGAATGGGGTTTTTTTTTTCTGTTTTTCTTACAGGTCAACCCGGACAGCAAGGACTAGCGTGAAATGAAATTAAATATAAATATAAAAATCATTTATTTGTTTCATAAAATCAGTAGTAGTAGTTAAAATCAGTACTTAATTTATTTTGCTTGTGTGTCAAATTACATTCCAATTAAAAAAGCGCAACTGGTCATGCCTATTCGTAACAGGATTAAAAATCAATGAATAATTATATAACAATTTTATACACCAACAATTTTGTTAGGAGCGCATTATTTTGTGTCCCCTTTGAATTAGCGACGGTCAGTTTCCTTTTGAAATCGCGCGAAATGTTCAATACTTACCTTCCAGTATCTACAACAATCAACCTTACCCTTATAGACATACGTTTCAAAATAGGTTCTCACAGATTTGCAGGTCCGTAGCAATGGCCGGCTAATTAAATTTGAACTCTTTCCAAATTGGAATAGAATTGAAATTTAATTGGCCGCGTGTAGGAGCGGTAAAAGAATGCTGGTCGGGATTGTGTCTAGGTTGACAGCAGGTTTAACTTGGTGATTTTAAGGGATCCTTGGACCCCTGTTTATTGTTAATGCCTCATAACGCCTGTGTACGTAATTGGTTCGGATGGACCCCTTTTAGGTGTAGGTGCCAGTTAGCCTTTATGGTAGAAGGGTATTTGACCATGTATTTAAATTCTTTAAATCCTATTGTAATATTATGTATTCTGTAATTAAACATAAGAGTTCTATAATTATAGTCTTCTTAATTATAGTGGACTAGATTTCCGCCCGCGACTTCGTCCGCGTTTTCAAAGGAAAACCCGCATAGTTCCCGTTCCCGTGGGATTTCCGGGATAAAACCTATCCTATGTGTTAATCCAAGTTACCCTCTATATGTGTGCTAAATTTCATTGTAATCGGTTCAGTAGTTTTTACGTGAAAGAGTAACAAACATCCATACATCCATACATCCATACATCCATACATCCATACAAACTTTCGCCTTTATAATAGTATATTAAGAAAGATTAAGATTAAGATTAAGATTCCAATAGGATATACTTAGTATAACTTTTAGTGATGGTATGAAACTAAACTTTATATACTCAACGAACAGTCAATAAAATGAAACAATTTTTGAAATGAACAATTACTTAAATCATTACCAGCAATGCTGTACAGAATCATAGTTAATAAAGAAAACACTAGCACTTAATAAACACATATTAAAATGAAACATCAATTCTAAAAACATTATTTATTATATACTCGTATAGTAGGTACGTACAAACTACAATAATCTCAGTCTCTACATACCAAATTTCAGCCAACAATAATAAACAACACATTTCCAACGAAACGTCGAAAATTCTCGAAACTATTTGAAATAATAATTCAATATGTTATGAAACTAAATTCCATTTTACGGATCACTTTTTATAACATTCTGAAATCACATAATTTTTTGTGTTGAAATTTGAGACAGCTTCTTAAAAGCTTCATCCATGTTTTTCTAATGTTTTGTTGAAATCGAAAATTAATTCGTTAATGGAATGTCACGTAATGATAAAAATATAAGATTTCAGTAAACACATCTTAGGAGATAGCAGTAATATTTTAATGCTTCCGTTTTACTCATAATTATAACAAAATATTATAAATATTTCAGTAATTGTTTAGTTGTAATTTATTTTTTAAAGAAAGGAGAATTTAATGGATCTTTAGTGATATAATTTTTAACCAAAGAAAAGGAAATCGTTCTAAATTTCATACTCATGCAATTTTCGTAAGTGGTACAAAGATTTTGGTTGCTGCTAATTAATTATTTACTAACAACATCAATACTATATATGTATTTATAATACCTAAATGCTCTACAGCTTTACAATGAAAATTAATCTAAATAAATTTAAAGAAATGTCATGGCTATTAAGCGATTTCTTCTAAACAACCAGTCCTGCGGAGAGAAATTAGAGGTTCTTATTTACATTTTAGAATAGCTGTTCCCTGTGGTTTTACCCGCAGTGCTCCACTCCTGTTGGACTTAGCGTGATGATATAGCCTATAGCCTTCCTCGATAGATGGGCTATCTAACACCGAAAGAATTTTTCAAATCGGACCAGCAGTTCCTGAGATTAGCGCGTTCAAACAAACAAACTCTTCAGCTTTATAATATTAGTATAGATAAGACACAAGTCACATGGATAACCTCAGAACATAGTTTCCCGGACACTGATCAATTAACATCTAAAGATTCACTCACACCAATTATATAGGTAGTTGTAAATTCGAAATCCATTCAATCGCGTAATTGTGTTTTGACCCTAGTTTGGTATTATTATATAAATTGATCCTGATATTACTAGTTTGTATTACTTGTCTGATATTACTCGATATAATATGTATTGGGTATCACATTTTGTATTAAGTCATAAACTAGGAAGTGATTTGTTCGTAGTAAATTTTCAACGATTTGAAAAAGCTTTTTTTAAATCGACACAATATATTTTGTGAAACTCAAAAAAGGACAAAATGGATAATACTTACAAGTAACTAGGTATATGTACAGGCTTGTAAATGTACAAAACTATGTACCTATAATCGTTTGTAGATAGTAATGTAGAGACATTTTGCAGGAACTAGTGCATAGATCGTAATTACAAGCTTTTTTATTCATCTACTTATTTCAAAAAGTTTATAGAAAACTTTGAAAAGAAATATTTTTTATGGCATTAAATTCATTATAATATTGTAACTACCAAAATCTTAAAAAACATCAAAAGGAAAAATGTAAGATAAAACACAGACAGAATTATAAGTAGATACTAGTACATCTTTAAAAATATAAACTGTTCTTTAAATTAATATCTTCAAAAATAAGTGCTCCATATAAACATTATTAAATACCAAGCTTAACATTAAAAGCGAAGTACATATATACGTACACAATGAAAACATCTCATAAGACTTACCTCAGCCATAAAAACTAAGCGCACATACAAACTGTAAAATCTGAATTTCTAATATCTCTCGTGAAATGAACATGCAAATATAGCCTACCTACAATTTAAATTTGTGGATGTATAGTACTGGATGGGGCAATTATATTTATTTATGTATATTGGAACGCGAACGCGATTTATTCAATGCGAATCTGTTTGATTCATTTTACCAAATCAATGCTTAACTAATACTAGAAAACTTCCATTAGTATGACAATTAACAAAATGTATTTATTCATTTTCATTCATTCATTCATTATTATACGAAATAAATAGTTCCTATTCAGATTGAATCACTATATTATATTATTATAGTTGATGTGAAACTTCTTTAGGCGCGTTGAGAGTAAAATTTCATTGCATCGTGAGTCATGACAATACCGTCACGTCATGGAGTAAGGCAACGATTTTGTTATCTTTAAATCTTACTAAAGAAGTTTCACTTCTGATACGCGTGCTCGGCACACACGCCCTTTTTTTTCAATAAATTTTTTTTTGGAAATTTCACTGATATTTTTAATTCTAAATCTAATAAAATTAAATTTAAAAGTCGCATCTCTTCCAGTCCCCATAACCCACGTAGATGCTTAGAGGCACACGTAACCCGTTAGAAGCCCGAAATGTTTAATTTCACCCCCGCCCCCCCGGGGGGACCCGAGACCCCTACTTGAAATGTAATGTATGACTATAGTGCACGATAATCACTTATTTAATTGCAACATTTATTCTCTTGATTAAAATACTTGTTTTAAAAGTAGAGTTCGCAAATTAGGTGACGTTTTTTTGTAGGTGACCCTTTTTTGGAATGTGTGTTGTTAATCTTGAAGGTTCACTATTTTTTAAATATCGTAGATTATAATATGAATCGTTTGTAATTTGTTTCAAAATATTTTGAATGCCGTCCTCATTATTTTTAGTTTGAAATAATAATATAAATAATTAAATATCTTATAATTATAAGATTATTATTTATTACATTCATAAATATTAAGTACGAAAGTCACTCAAAATTCCACACGTGTAAATAAATTTTAATAAAAAACCGTGTAAATTTATCATAAAAATATAATGTAATTTATTAATTAATCAGAGAGTGTTAGATGAAAGCGAAGTTATTTCAAAGTATATACTAGGATAGAAGAAAATATTATAATTTTATGGGTCCTTATAATTAAAAGTGTTTCAGTTCCGTCGTCAAAAGTAATAGAATATTAGTAACTTTGATACATAGGTATAATAATTATTTCATGGATAATAAGAAATTACAATAATGAATAGGAACTGCTTTTTAATCTAGTCCAGCTACAAATAAACTTACTCCTTAAAATAAACGAATAAGTGAACACATTACACACGATACATTTCACAAAGCAATATAGAGTAAATTTAACACTAATTAAAAAGTATTAAACATCATTTTTATTACCACTATACAAACGAATCCATCCCTAATTTAAAAACTAACTATAAATTAAAATAAACCACTTAATATTTTAATCTACCATTGACAATAATTATCACGCGACGCCATTTTTAACGCAACCAATCACTGCAGAGAATTCAATCAAGATTACTAATACAAGTGACAAATGCTTGACCGACTGCGCAATTAGTAATTCATTCACAGCTTATTGAGTGTTGACAACGGCGCTAATGTTTTTGTTACACGCGAATTAACTTTTTATTCGTTTTGTGGGGTTTTGTTTTTCTCACGGGAATTATCGTATACTAGTGACCTGTTATTGAAGGCAAAAAAGTATTTTTTTTATTTATTATGGTATAAAACATAAATAAAATAATACTTTTTTGCTGAAAAATACTTTTTATGATGATGGTAACGGAATTTGATAATTCATTGAACCTTTTCGATTTTTAGTCAAATTATTTTTTTAACTTAATCAAGGTGGTTTATGTGAAGGTCAAAGGTTTAAAAGTCAGTTCCCTTCTCGTGTTTTGTTTACAATTCTATTGTAACTATTCTAATTTTATGGAGAGAGATGCTCAGTGCTTTACATCTGTTTTGCTGTATTATTTCGTTACTGACGTTTCACTTAAACGCCTTGTTAATTAAAATAAAATCCACCAAAAATGAGCCTAAATTTTCATCTGCAGACCGTACAAAACACTAAACTAAGAATGTACGGTTAGCATCGTCGAGCGTCGACAATTTAAACGCTTTTACTCTTCACGAAACGCGAAGTTTATCGTCGCTCGTAACTAGGATACCCAGCATGAAACCACCAATTAGATGGGACCTTCCTCGCTCCCCGCGACCCGGGAAATCCCTTACAATTTCGGCGGTGTGACCCTGAAGCACGGGTTAACTTACACTGGCCGCTGTTGGAATGTCAGATATTAAGCTTATGCCTGTTCCTGCACTCGTGTTAGTTGTAATGAAGGCGCATTTGGTACTCAGTAGTTGTATAAGTATGAATGAATTTATAGGCGGTATTTGTGTATTGAATACATTAGCATAACTATAGAAGTAACGTGCCAATTATTTAGAGTACACCGGCATCGCATGTGGATATTAAGCCGTGTTTCCTGCTATTTACGGTATGTGGATGGCTTTATACAGTTGTTGTGTTTTTATGTCACAACAGTTCAAAGACTTGGTGTAAAATATGATAGCAAAGATATGAAAATTAATTTACTAAAGAACTGTGTTTACGACGTATGTTTTTCGACCTACCGTCACTTTATGTTATATTTTTATTGTTCACACGAATTGCGATTTGCATTGTCATTACTCATTATTCATTGTGTCATCTTAACGTTTTGTTGGAAGGAATTAAACTGAAAGCGATACATAAAAAGGGAGTTTTTGTTCATGGTCCTTCGAGCCGGATATAAGATATAATATATAATATTTAACGATACTGGAGAATACTGGCTTTGGAGTTACGACAATATCGATGAAATTATTATTGGTGGATTACGACTAATAGTACGTACATACAACTATAACGGTCAGCGTTACATCGAGTTGGGTGTTCTATCATCGTGTCTTCACATCTGCATCTGGAGGTTATTTTGTGTATAAGTGCTGTGAGTGAGTAAATAAGTGGACAAACCGTGAGTACATTCGAGATATCATAATACATAATTGGACTTTAATAATATATTGGGACTTTAAGTAAATCGTATATAAAACTTGCTAATTGCTATTACAAAATAAATTGATTTGTACTTTAAAGATTGACGTGTTAAATAGGTCAAGGTTACGTGTTTAGCTGAAACTTAAAACAATTATAGTTCAGTAATAACCTACTTATTATAATCTGTGAATGCGTATCAGTTTATGAATATTGTATTTATAAACCTTTGTCGGATTTCCTATAGATAATATCAAGTTAATATATTTAATAATTTATTAGATTACATATGTACAATATTTAACCTATAGATATTTATAAAGTTGTTTGTATATTAATTTTGTTTATTGTAAAAGATGGAGTCTTATATTAAAGTGCAAAACAATATATATGATCGAATTACAAAAGCTAGATCTAATTTTAAGAAATCGCCTAAAGAACGTTTAGCGAATGATGCGTATTTATCGACAAGATTAGATGCGCTTGAAGAACTTTGGTCTCAGTTTTTGCAAACTCACACACAAATTATTCAAGTTTCGGAAAGTGATAAATTGAATGCTACTACTTATGTCAAGGCTGATACATATGGCAATTGCGAAGAACAATACATCGATTATAAGTATGAGTTGCGGGAAGCTCGAGCTAATTTAGTTAAATCAACCACTGTACATCATGCGCCAGATGGCAGCACCACAGCTACAGATTCGAAACAACAAGGTTTTAAATTACCAAAGATTGCTATTCCACATTTCTCCGGGAAATATGCAGAATGGACGAGCTTTCGAGACCTGTTTTTGTCACTGGTACATAGTAACCCTACATTGGATGACGTTCAACGTTTACATTATTTAAAATGTCAACTCACTGGAGAAGCGGAACAGTTCTTGCGACACATACCAATAACTGCAGAAAATTATAATTTATGTTGGAAACAGCTTGAAGATCGGTACAGCAACAAAAAGTATCTTGCCAATTGTATCTTAAAGAAATTTATGAATCAAAAAACGGTAACAACTGAATCAGCTACAGCGTTACGCGAAATATTAGATACTACTAATGAATGTATGTTTGCACTTAAAAATTTGTCAATAGATGTAAGTACTTGGGACACTATTGTTATTTATATTGTAAGCTTAAAATTAGATTCCGAGTCCCGTAAGCAGTGGGAACTGCAAAGTAGTAAAAATTGTAATTTGTTACCAACATATAAAGAATTTATAGAATTTTTAGAAATCCGCTCACGTTCATTAGAATTTATTGATCCTAAGGTAGCTAAACAAAATAGTCAACAATATAGAACTAATGTTACTCCGAAAGCGTTTCATATTTCAAATTTAAAATGTATTTATTGTTCTAATGATCATCATTTAAGAAATTGTAAAAGTTTTTCAAGAGAAATGACTGATACTCGACGGAATTTTGTCCAATCACATAATCTTTGTTTTAATTGTCTTGGTGCAGGTCATAATGTATATTCGTGTCGCCAGTCTTCCAGGTGTCGTATTTGCAAGAAGAAACATCATTCTTTACTACATCCCAAAAATGTATCGCTTCCGTTGGAGCCTCAAATGAGTGAGGCAGAACCAGATGCTAAAGAAGCAACAGCATCTACATCAACACAGGTAAAAAATATTAATAATATCAGAGCCTGCTTTTCACGTTTCAGTGGACAAGTTTTACTTGCCACCGCATTAGTTAATGCCAGGTCACACACAGGCTCATTGATCACGTTAAGATGTCTCATTGATCAAGGATCACAGGCTTCATTTATGACTGAAGCCGCAGTTCAACTTCTTGGGCTAAGAAAGATTCCACACAAAAGCTCCATTATTGGTTTGGGTAGTGACCACTCAAGTTCTGTTGCCTCTAAAGCGAGGGTAGAAATTGAGATTCAATCACGCCATTGCAACTTTAAAATTTGCGTCCAAGCTTTTGTGCTCAATAAGCTCACCTCAGTACTTCCGGAAAGGAATGCTGTTGTTAATCTTAGTCCTGAAGTTTCTAAATTAGTTTTAGCAGATCCTTTCTTTGCAACACCAAATAAAATTGACATGCTCCTTGGAGCAGATGTTTATGGTCAGATTTTGCTTGAAGGTCTGATCAAGGATTCACCCAGTGCATTAATCGCGCAAAATACACAGCTGGGCTGGATTCTATCGGGTCCAATTCAATCCAGATCGAGCTCCAGCACTATTTGGTGCAATCATATTCATCAAAATGATGAATACGAACTTATGAAGAAGTTTTGGGAGCTTGAATCGGATCAATTTGCCTCTGATAAATCACTTCTTACAGAGGAGGAAATTAAATGTGAGAGTATATACACATCAACTACTAGGAGGGATAGTTCAGGACGCTATATAGTTAATTTACCATTTCGAACCGATGATCCAAATTGTAAATATGGTAATTCAAAGGCTATTGCAATAAAACAATTTAATCGGCTTGAGAATAATTTATTAAAAAATCCCAAACTTAAGGCTGAGTATGCTGCTGTCATAAAAGAATATAAAAATTTAGGTCACGTGGAATCTGTGCCATCACATGAAGAGGATTCAGCTGATGCTGTATACTTACCTCACCATGCAGTGATCCGAGAGGATAAGGATACTACCAAGGTCCGAGTTGTCTTTAACGCTTCTTGTCCAGGAACCAATGGCATCACATTGAATGACGAACTCATGGTAGGCCCATCGCTACAACCTGACTTACGTCACATTATAATGCGTTGGCGTCAATATCCAATTTGTCTTGTCGCTGACATTATAAAAATGTATAGACAGGTAAAAATATCTGAATTACATACAGATTTTCAACGTTTTGTGTGGCGCGAAGATCCAGATCAAAGACTGCAGCATCTGCGCCTCTTACGAGTTACCTTTGGAACGGCTTCAGCACCTTATCTCGCTGTGAAATCATTACAGCAAGTTGCACACGACGATGGAGTAAAGTATCCGCTGGCTGCTGAAAGGGTACTTCATGATTTTTACATGGATGATTTTATGTCAGGCTGCTTTTCTGTGGAAGAAGGTAAGCAAATTTATAAGGAAATAACACAGCTTCTCCAAGGATGTGGATTTGTCTTGCAAAAATGGAGTAGTAATAGCGAAGAAATACTTAAAGAGATTAATGAAGATGTTGAAGATCAAGCAGAAAACCTGAAACTAAAAATAGATGAAATCATGAAAATTTTAGGACTTACCTGGAACAGAAGAACTGATGAATTTGAATACTTAGTACACCTTCCACCGCTCTCTCCTCCTGTAACAAAAAGAAAAGTTATTTCAGAAATTTCTCGATTATTTGATCCTGTCGGTTGGCTTGCGCCAGTAATAATTTCAGCCAAAGTTTTTATACAGAAATTATGGCTCTCGGGAATTGAGTGGGATGATGAACTTCCTCCACAATTACTGAAGGACTGGCTCAAGTATAGAAGTGAATTAGATACCCTTACCAAATTTAGTATCCCACGCTGGATCAACATCAATAATGATGATAAAGTTCGCGAATTGCATGGCTTCTGCGATGCTTCAAATGTTGCATTTGCGGCAGTTGTGTACTTGCGAGTGGTTAACTCCAATGGGAAGGTTAATGTTGCATTAATCGCTTCCAAAACAAAGGTAGCGCCCATTAAACAAGTTTCGATTCCGAGATTGGAGCTTTGTGGAGCTGTACTACTCACAAGACTGCTACTAGAAGTGTCTCAAGCCATGAGTATGGAGAAATCTTCAATTCATGCGTGGACCGACTCACAAATTGTGCTCGCTTGGCTTCAAGGACAACCTAGTCGTTGGAAAACCTTTGTCGCAAACCGTGTGTCGGAGATTATTACTTCGGTGGAACCGCAGCAGTGGCAACACGTATCTACCAAGGATAATCCTGCAGATTGTGCATCGCGTGGCGGTACGCAATGGGATGTTCAACTCTGGAAGGAAGGGCCGAAGTGGCTGCAAGAAAAGAATATTAATTTTACAAGACGTCAAATAGAAGATACACATCTAGAAGAAAGAAAAATGAAAATTTGTTTAATAAATACTTACGGTGATGAAGCAGATCCCGAAGAAGAAATATACTCACGGTTTTCATCTTTGAGAAGACTGCTCCGGGTTACGGCACTCTGTAAAAGACTAATTAAAAGGATGAGAAAAAAGGAAGTAGAAGATCATAAGGATTGGATAACAAGTTTTGAAATAAGAGAAAGTTTAAAAGTATGTATTAAAAGATGCCAAGAAAAACATTTCGGTGAAGAGCTTGCAGATTTAAGAAATAAAAAAGAAATAAATAAAAAAGTAGACTTACCTCACTCAATCCAATAGTTGACGAAGACGGTATTCTACGAGTAGGTGGCAGACTGCAGCAGGCAATCCTTAGTGATGAGAGAAAACATCCTATCATTCTTCCGCGCAAATCACAGTTTACAACTTTGATTATTGCGGATGCTCATGAGAGAACATTTCACGGCGGTCCCCAATTGATGCAAAATTATTTGCAATCAAAATACTGGATAATAGGTGCGAAGGATTTAGTACGACTGTGTGTTCGTAAATGCGTTCGTTGTGTACGATATGCCGCTCGCATAAGACACCAGTTGATGGGACAACTACCGGTTGAAAGATCTACTGCTTGTCGACCTTTCTTAAAGAGTGGAGTAGACTATGCAGGGCCTATTAATATAAGAACCTCTAAAGGCAGAGGTAATCGGTCATTCAAGGGATATATTTGCTTATTCATTTGTATGGCCACACGCGCTATCCATCTCGAAGCAGTAAGTGACCTTACAGCTCAGGGATTTCTAGCAGCGTTTAAGCGTTTTATAGCACGCCGTGGTCATTGCGCTGAAGTATGGAGCGATAATGGGACAAATTTTGTGGGTGCAGCACGAGAACTCAAATCTTTATATGCTCATGAGAGGTCCAGTATAGTGAAGGAAATTGCAGATCAACTGGCTACAAATGGGACTGAATGGCATTTTATCCCTCCCCATTCCCCAAATTTTGGAGGACTATGGGAGGCAGGGGTAAAATCGACGAAACATCATTTGAGACGCATTTTTGGGAATTCAACTTTAACATTCGAAGAAATGACAACATTACTTTGTCAAATAGAATCTTGTCTGAATTCTCGGCCTATTTCTAAAATTACTGAGAATCCAGACAATCCAATCCCACTGACACCAGGACACTTTTTGGTGGGAGAACCTCTGGTTTTACCCCCTGATGTCAATTACGAAACATCCAATATCACAAATCTCAGACGGTGGCAAATGACTCAAAAAATGACACAAGATTTTTGGCGTCGTTGGTCAAATGAATATTTGACTCAATTCTACCATCGTTATAAATGGAACAATATTGTTCCTGAACCTACAATTGGAGATTTAGTGTTAGTAGTGGAGGATGATCTTCCACCTGGAAGATGGTTATATGGTATTATAGTTGAAAAACATCCCGGATTGGACGGAATTACGCGAGTTGTCAGTCTTAAATGTAAAAACAATGTAATTAAACGTCCTGTTTCTAAATTGTGTTTTTTGCCAATTACCAACTAATGTTGATTTTTTTTGTTGGCTCTCGAGCCTCATATTATGTTCGTATTTAGAACGTATGAGTAAGAAAGCATGCAATGTGGTAATATTTTATTTTGTATTTTTTTCTGTATTTGATGTTAAATTCGTGTAAAGACTTTCGTTAGTATTTATGTTTTGATCGGTTAGTTGTATTAAGGAAAATTTTGAAAATTTGTCCTTGGTGGGCTGTATGTTTACGACGTATGTTTTTCGACCTACCGTCACTTTATGTTATATTTTTATTGTTCACACGAATTGCGATTTGCATTGTCATTACTCATTATTCATTGTGTCATCTTAACGTTTTGTTGGAAGGAATTAAACTGAAAGCGATACATAAAAAGGGAGTTTTTGTTCAAACTGTATTATGGAATTGAGATGTTTTAATAGATACCAATACTTACTATCGGTTTTATTTATCTCTCAAATATAATGATTAAGGTAGTATTGCCAAATTATTTTATAATGTATGAATATATCAGTTTTCCCTTCACTGTAAGATAAAAGGTAATAAAATTAATGACACACAGGCCCGAAGTAAATGATTCGCTCATAAATAATTGTTATATGGTTCCTCGGCACGGTAACATTTCCCTTCCAAACATATCGCAGTATTACGTCAAGTTTATTTTCACGTACAAACATATAAACAACACATGATAAACAGAAATAATTAATTTTAGCACAAATCACATGTAAATCATAATACACTTCTCGTCGACACCCACGCCACAATCATACGGACAATCTATGCAATACTAAATTTCAACTACCATACAATTAAAACTTATCATTTTAAGTCTACATTATTTGCAGCACTATCAAACTTCAACCTTAATTTCACACGTTAAAGTTGAATATCACATGCATCAATGTTCATACATCGACCACCATAATTTGATCCATGGTTACGAATCGTAAATCATTGTCGAGAGTCCTTTTCAATTAATTCTCGCCTCGAGCCTAAGAAATATTTGCATCAGAATATGTAATCGTTTTAGCCAGCCATTGTCGGCTAGTCAGTAAAAAGGGTCAAGAATTGTTGAGCGTTCTATTGTACTCTGTTTGTCTTTTGGGTCCATATTTGATTTCGCTTTTCGTATGCTCTTAACATTAAAAGATTTCGCCAGCCCTTTTTGTTTGTGATTGACTTTTCTATTTAAGTTTTTGGGACGGATATCGTGTTGTTTTTTACAATAGGAATATACGAGGAAGTCTAATTCATGTGAAATTATGGATATGGTTATTTATTTGTTAATATTATTTTTATAGTCGTATAAGAAAGATGCAGGTACAGCTTTTAAGCTAGACTTTAGCCTGTTTATTTTATGCTTGAATTTTTAATTTAATTGTATTTTAATATTGTAATATTTAACGATGTTAAGTCTACCAACTATGTGTGTGTTTTAAATGCGTGTGTCATAATAACGAAATTAACAAAGCGTGTGTCATAATAACGAAATTAAAAAAAATATTTTTTCAGGTAATACGAAATTGCATATGAAGCTCTACAATGTAAGTTTTAGTGATGATCAACACAACTTTAAACAAAAGGAATTTGTGGACCAATATAACTAAAGCATTTTATCAACACAATTTCAGTACAACATAACAATTAGGTACTATTAAATAAATTCCCAATCTTTCCATTATTATTCCAAATATTTTAAGTACTTTATAAAACAAAAAACCACGTAACCACGGTACTTTTAGGTCATTTAAGGCGAAGCTTAAGGGCACAATCGGGTAACTGCACTTAAGTGCTCGTTTCTTTTGATGCACTTTTAACAGTGTATAAATATGGCAAAATAGCGTCTGGGCGATCAAAACACCGGTTCAGGCAAATTGGCCGATCGTATAGGCTATACTTTTAGCCAGGGGCTCTGTACGTAATGACGAGTTAGAATGTGTGGATATGATGCATAATATTTTAGACTAAATTTTTGCGCTAGTAATTTTTACAAGTATAATCTTAATTTTGAGATTTATGTTACAAGGTGGTTACTTCGCGCTCGTGGTGATAACAAATTTTAATATAATGATGTGTAATTTCAGTACCTATACCCAAAAGTAAACGTCCGAATTCTGAGAAGAAAAATACTGAATATTACGTTACCTTTTTCTATGGCTCTCCATGGTTTATTATCGTTTTATTCACAGAATGTAAAAAAATAGATTTCTATCTATTAAGAAATATATTAACATTTCAGTTTTACTTTTAAACCCATGTTACCGTGTATTTACATTCTCATATTCACAACCCCAATTCAGAATTTTTCATATAAATAAATAATTCGCGATAAATGCCTCATCCATACAATTCCCATGCCACCAACCATCACCCGTGAGAAATACTCCGGCGGCGATAGCAACGTGATTTGTGAATAGATAGATAATTGAGAATTTAGCTCATTCCGAATCGCTAGACCGAATCCTGGCTCCTGTGTCCAGTAATTAACTAAACACTATTCCACTCTAATAACGAATTTATGTTCATTTAGTTTTGGCGACGTTAAGTACAATGTTTTTGACTTTAAGTTGGAATTTGGTAATTCTTTTTGTGTATCATTAAATCTATCACAGTTATCATCTAATTTTGTTTGGATTACAGGGACACAGGTTTCCTATGGGTCAAGGTTTTGGTCAAGTAGCGAAAGCTACTATATAAAATACGAAAATAAAAACGAACGTGTGTGTACTCAATTTTCAGTGAAATTCAATCTTTATTGTTAGAATACCAATCAATAGTACTTTTCGTTTAAAATAATAAAGTATGGACAGTTAATTTATATTATTTTGTATGATGGCATTATAATTTAATATTTTTCAATGTCTGTCATTATTCTCGGGTTCAACACAAACAAACCAAAACTAAGGTGTTTTGAACAATATATGTAATAATTATCTTTTTTTCGAAGCTACATGTATAGAACAACTCACATGGACCTTCGAGTCGTAGATCGATTGTTATCTCAATATAACTCTGAAAGCTAAAAGCAAAGAACAAAGGGTGTAATTGTGGCAGTTTTAAACTTTGCCAGCGTCTGAATGGACCGGAGGCTGTCGTTAGCTCTTGCTGGATTATACTGACGTTCTGTAAAAATAGTTTTTAGTTATAGATTGATTAACTGGAGCACGTGGTGCCTGGTTAAAATTGGATAATTAGTTAATATCTGTAGGTACATTATTTCATACATATATGTTATTATATAGAGGTTAGTTATAGCCAATTCAATTAATTTGATATAAAGTGCAACAAATATAAAATTAAACCCTGCATGACCAAACCCATACTTCGGAAGCTGTATCTCCGATCTCTCATCTCTCGTTATAAATATAAAATAACATACTGTATATGAGTTTACCGATAAATTTTCAAACACCCAATCGCGGAAGAAGATATAAATTTTAGATTTAAATGAAGCCATCCATCGCGTAGTAATGAAGGCTGATCAACAACCACAGAGTATACAGGGTGTTTGCTTCTGAACCTATGGAAAAAAAATAATACAAAATGAATAAATTAGTAAATATACGATGCTCGGTCCAGTTTTGCCTGGATTAAGATTCTCTGGATTCCAGATATATATAAATGAAAATATATAGCCTATATCACTCAGCAAAATTGGCGCTTTTTTTTGGTTGGTCATAAATCGGTACATTGCTATACTCATAAATATTGCACTTGTTTTTCGCTGGCATGCATCGGCGCACTTTGAGCGATTCAGCAACTGGAACAGATAAAACAAATAAGTTACATTTCTCGAATATTGAAGAAGAAAAAGTATCTTTCAGGTGCCCTTATTGTTATATTCAAGTATATTAATGATTTAGATTAAATTTAAGTCTATCGTAAGAGGTTAACCTCTTTATAAATAAAAACAATACATAAAACCTCCACTAAATTAAAAAATAAAGTTAAAAATCACATATGAACACCATGTACATAAGCGTTAATAAATCACGCGACTCGTGTCCACTGTTTATTTTCAATTACCGGACGGCGCCGGGCTATGAATTATGCTACAGCTGTTCCACTGGCAGATTAGTGACTTATTGTCGTTATGCAGTTATTCATTAAAAATTCGTGTAATTTTTTTTAATGGATAAATTTCGGCGGGATTCGAACCCGCGTCTTTCGCTATCAAGGCGAGGCTTCGGCCCTTGATTTTACATTTATAAAGCATTTTAACTAAACATACGCATTGCTATTAAATTTAAAAATTTCGTCAATTACTTTTGCCGTGACCACCTGGGTGTAAGATCCTTAAAACTACATAAGCACATATTGCTTCTGCCACATATTCCTCTTCCCTGATCTTATTTAAAAACAAAAAAATAATTACAGTGTTAGATAGCCCATAAATTGAGGAAAGCTATATATATCATCACGCTAAGACCAATAGGAGCGAATATAAGGCAATACTGTTAATACCGCGGACACAGCCACGTCTTTTAAACAAAACATAGTTACTAGCTTCATATATTTCAATGATGCGAATAAGAATGTGTTTATCTAGAGTTGTAGACTGTTATCTATTTAGCCGTCTTTCATAAAAATCCGTACCTATTTTTGTGTAAAAAAGATAATTTAGATTAAATTATCTTTTGCTAATATATTATGTGAAAAATTTTTTTTAAACTGGATTTTTAGTTTCGCAGCTATTTTGGTACAAACTAAATTTTCGTCTTTATAATATAGATGTATCAATTAAGTTGCTGTTTCTTTTAATATTCCGACATTAAAGATTCATTCTAATGTGACCCTTCCTGTATCCCCGAGTAAGTATTCTAAAGGTCAGTTATAAATATTATAACGAAATTCGGTGTTTCTAATACTTTTAAAAGTAGTGAAAAATCTAATATCTAATATATCTAATCTAATATATATTATAAAGGCGAAAGTTTGTAAGGATGTATGGATGTATGGATGTTCGTTACTCTTTCACGTAAAAACTACTGAACCGATTACAATGAAATTTAGCACACATATAGAGGGTAACTTGGATTAACACATAGGAGTTTTTATCCCGGAAATCCCACGGGAACGGGAACTATGCGGGTTTTCCTTTGCAAACGCGGGCGAAGCCGCGGGCGGAAATCTAGTATTAAAAATATAGCTTTTACGTATTAAAAATATGGGATATTCTCGTAAATAGAAATAATCTTGTAAGTATTATTATTGGCTGAAGTAGTGTAAATGATACAGATACAATATTATATTGATATATTTTACTTGAATTATATCCATACTAATATTATAAATGCGAAAGTAACTCTGTCTGTCTGTCTGTTACTCAATCACGCCTAAACTACTGAACCAATTTGCATGTAATTTGGTATGGAGATATTTTGATACCCGAGAAAGGACATAGGCTACCTTTTATTGTGAAATATGTACCACGGGCGAAGCTGGGGCAGACCTCTAGTATTAAATAAATACCAATATTACAATTCAAAAAATTAAACAACTTAAAAACATGCAATGCTTTTCAATTTATACGCAAGCAAACGCACAGTATAAAGCTAGTAATCTTATAAGAAGTATTTTCTTAAACGATGCATAATGCAGGACAATGTATTAACATATACTCATTCGAAACTCAATTACTGTTTCCATAATCTTAGTTAAACCATGTAGGTATTGTAAGTATAGCAGGTGTGGACATACAGACATGTAGACTGAAAAGCATGTGGAAAGAGATTTATTTAAATACAATAATCTATACTAATATTATAAAGCTGAAGAGTTTGTTTGTTTGAACGCGCTAATCTCAGGAACTACTGGTCCGATTTGAAAAATTCTTTCGGTGTTAAATAGCTGATTTATCGAGGAAGGCTTTTAGGCTATATTATATCCTCACGCTTACACCAACAGGAACGGAGCCACGCGGGTGAGACCGCGGGGCGCGGCTAGTAAAATATAAAAATAAATATTAGACTTTACCAACCTATAACTTCATTGTCTAGAGCCATGTGATTATTTTTATGTTTAGCAATCATGTCTCAAAAATTACTTAGCTGATGTTGAAAATCCTACACAGTACGAAAGAAACATAGAGATAAAGTACACATGTGTGTGTTTGTGTCTACATAGATACACACACAGACACATTGAGAGCTTCTTCGCACAGCATTTGCTTCTCGAGGCAGCTCGCTCTGTGTAGACCCGTATTTTGATGTATTGCATAAATTGGTTAAATTCTACATTATCTAGCTAACCATTCGTCCCGTCTGTCTGTCAGTCTGTCCATAAACATAGCCAGCAACAAATCAACGTGTCCATTATTGTAATTCTGGTATCGTCCGGGATTTTCTACAATATTTATTAACTCGCTAAGCTGTTTAGTGGACATTTAAAATAGACCGGACGTTTTTACTAGTAAAATAATATACATAGTTTATTTTTTGAGGATTATAGTCCGTTGCTTTGGTGAAATAGGGAAACGTGTTTTGGATTAATATTTTTGTTTATTTTAGTTGTAAGATGAAGACTGATCTAATATCATGGGGAAACGGCTGAGCAGGTTTTAATAAATTTTTTAACAGTAATAAATTAAGCAAGGAATTAAGTATATTTGGACATTAAAAACTTAACTACTATACTTTGAAATTAAACTAAAAATAAATAAATTATTACCTTTTAAACATTCTTGAAATTAATTCAAATTTCTGATTAAAAATACGATCACGATAATAATTAACCATTTAGCACTGATTCTCAGTAAATAACATCATCTTATATTACTAGAATGAGCGCTAATCCCATATTTCATAATAATATTACATAATTTCTTGGAAATCGTAATAATCTCGTTCACTACAACTTTATTGAAATTAACGTAGATAATATTTTAATAAAACTATCTGAAAATCATGTCAATTTTTAAATATTACAATATTTTCTTAATTCACTTCACATAATTTAGCTTTAATAATGCTTCTACAGATGTCTACAAAATTTAATCTGTTCAGGTATTTAGCCCTCATAATAATAGTCACACATTAAATTGTATATTTTTAATCAATCTATATTATTTAGTAGGTATATTATCGGCATTAAACATATATTAATGCTATACAAAACACCCACAATATATAAAAAGCATCGTCCAAACTTTCTAAGTTCAGAATTTTACGGTCATCCATTTAGCTTAAACAACTGTGACGAAATCTTTAAGCCATGGTGATTTACGCGGTTACTGGGTAAGATCCTTATTTATTGAGATTACCGTAAAAAATAAACTATAACGGTCCGACTAAACACCTTAATATTGAGATTAAAAAGCTTCATAGTTTAATCTTGGTTTAATCGCTTTGAAAAAGTGTTTATTAGCTGTGATCGCGGATTAAGTTTAAATTAAATTACTTTTCTTATTTAGGGCTATAGTTAAGTTAATATAGTTTTTTTATATTAATGCTTATCCCGTATGTTCTTCTATGATCTGAGATTGATTAATTTGATGATAATCAATGAATATAATCAATGAAGTATAGATATGTGCTCGAAATTATTTGTCTTATTTCACGTATATTCGCTTACAATTTTATTGTTACAAATTAAAATGAACCTAACATAATATGTTTGTTACTAAAATTGTTCTTGATAATAGGAATGATAACACGTTAAACGAAGTGAAAGAACGAATTAAAATTCGTTTGATAATTTTTCAGTTTATAGAGTGACAAAGACATCGGTGAGTTTACTTTTATAGTATTTAAACTAAAACACACTTATTTAATTCATCTTTTAAATAAGGGACAGCATTACAATTTACATCATTATATATTGCACGCCTCATAAGCGAAGCGTTGAGGTGGGTACTACTGTCACTTCGCGCAAAACATCTGATTTTTCAAACTTAAAATGTCTTTATGTATCATACATTGCACTTGTAAGATAATACATACACACACATATTAAGAAAAAACACTATTTTTAACATTCATGATATTTTTGATGTCATTTTTGTTATTTAAACTAGTTAAAAAACAGTTTAAAAAAGTTCTGTCTTGGACGTCCGTGTGTCTGTATGTGCGGAGGATTTTCTTGTTAACACGATAGCGACCGAAATACTTTACTAATCGAGTCTTTTTTTTTCTCTTACGCTTGAGTATGCTCAGGAATAGAACCCTTTCATTTTTCAGGGTCTGATTCGATGTGGTTTAATTGTTATTAAATAAACAAAAATAATAATTAATAAATAATTATTAAAAAAAATTATGAGGCGTGCACTTTTGGATTTTCCAAACTATTTATTTAATACTAGCGGTCCGCCCCAGCTTCGCCCGTGGTACATGTTTACGTTTTCTCTACATAAAAACCATCCTCGTACTTCAAGGAATATAATAAAAAAAGAATTATCGAAATCGGTTCAGCCGTTCTCGAGTTATGCGCTTACCAACACATTTTGCGATTCATTTTTATATATAAGATTTGCTTATCTATATATTTCGGCCGTTATCTATACCTCTACAAACGGTAGAGCTGATTTTAAGTATAGATGTATTATATTTATTAGTCAGAATACCCAGTGTGTCATCACCCTTACACTGTAATTACTAAGATTATAACCTCTAATAAAAATAGTAACTTATTTATCCACTACGTGATTCCTTTCATTATACGTTTGTACCTACTTCATAAAATATGCATCAGAAATAAGAAAAATGTGTCGCAGCATTGCGAATACCGTCTCTACGAGCGGCTGGTTACACCTTGTTTATTACTCAAAAATGAATTTTAGTCCCTGGGAATAAAATTCAAATTCGTGTCCAAAAATTTGGTGGTTACAATTTTCTGGTGAACACACAAGAGGACTCATAATCTGTGTGCCACAGTGAGTTATATGTGTCGTCTATTCACATTAGTTTTCCAAATAAATAAGAAACCGAGTTTATTTTCCACAAACGCGAACTTTCATTACATTTTTCTGTAGTAGGTCTAATGGCTGCTGTAATGTGATTCTTTACTTGATAACAAGAATATGGAGATGGGAAATTATGCTTTATGTGACTACATTTAAGTTTGTAAGTTTATTTCTAAACTTCTTTAACAACAAATGTTTTTTGATCAAGACGGAGTGGCCCGATGCAAAATATTATTAAAAATGGCACAACGTTGCCGGTGTACACTTAAAGAAATAAAAAATAGTTTATAGCTTCTACTCACAATATACTTTTTGTGGTAGTTGTGAACATCATAAATATCGGTCAAGCCGTTTCGAGGATGTTTAGTTATAAGCAGTGTGACTTGAAATTTTTTCTAAATAGATTGGAGAAGAAGCAAGAATTTTTAGATTTTTTAAAGAAGTTTAAAGAGTTTTTTATGACACAGCGACATATAAAACTTAACGTAGAATGTGTTTAAAGATAAGTTCTTTTATTGTTACGATCTCCTGCATTTACAAAATTCCACCAAAATAGTTGAAGCACTTTTTAAGAAAAAGCGTTCTTAAAAATTGTTTAAACGTTTGTTTCCTTGAAATCTTTTAGTGCTCTTAAGATTGTGAAATGGACATTTAATAGACACCTATGAACAATAAAAAAGCTATAAGATGCGTTTGTAACTTTATACTTTTTTATAGTTTTTGTTTTTATTTTGAATCAAGTTTAACTGCCGTATTAAGTATAAAATAATATAGAAGTATATTTATCTTGTAATATAGTAATTGCGAAATTTAATCTCAATCTGATAAGAAACCATTACTTCACTTTTTCAAAGGAATTCCTTATAATTTTTAAAGAATTTACAACAAGTAATAACTCACGATCTAACGTACAAACAACACATATCAATAAAATAACCACAACAGTTACAATTATTAAAACCCTCAGTAATTTTTAATTATTCGATTAAAATTACAAGCGATTACGAAATTCGTGATATTTTCGTGCGAGGGCACACAAAGCAGATCCCGGCACATTATAATATACATGTATTTGTAGCGTGGGACGACCTTTCCTATCTCTGGAACAATCACTTTGAACAACCGAGTGGCCCGCGATTACAATCTTAAATCCCTAAATTTTCTATTCCGTAGGGCCATTATAATAAAGCCAGAAGGTTGAGGGCAAAAAATGTACACGAATAATTTGATCATACTCCCCCCGTTGATTGCGAAATTTCAATCAACCTCGTAAATGGTGGACGTATCGACACTCAACAATACTTTTTTGGGGTTGCAGCTGATGCCGATTGTAAACGAAATGGAACTTTATGGTGCAGGAATAAGGGGGCGAGTCGATTGGCAGAGCGACGCGGATACAGGAACCGTTGCCGACGAATGTGTAGTAAATGACAAAGATTTATTTGTACGGCTCAAATAGCAATTGTAGTTGCAGATTTATTCATCGCATGGAGTCGACTGCGCTAATTATGCAGGATAAAGTGCTTGAGTCGGTGGGATTAACGGTATTGGATAAGTATTCCGATTTATGGTTATCGTTTTTGGCTATTGAATCTTCGATTCTTATTACGCTACATGAAAATTAAAGTTTCATAATTAATTAATAAGGTTTTATTTAAATATTCATCCTCATGGATGCACTAGTCACTGTACAGAAATTGTGAATGAAATTGATTATGATAAATTAATTTAATTAAAAAATGTAAAAACTAAAACAATCCATACTAATATTATAAATGCGAAAGTAACTCTGTCTGTCTGTCTGTTACTCAATCACGCCTTAACTACTGAACCAATTTGCATGAAATTTGGTATAGAGATATTTTGATACCCGAGAAAGGACATAGGCCACTTTTTATTGCGAAATATGTACAATAATAATATTATGTAGTAGTTCTAGTAGTTCTAGCGCATGTCGCGTGTATCGCGGCTGCCGAGAAGGTATACCTACTCGGCAGCTGACCGACACGCGACATGCGCTACACAAAGCAGTGTTCGGAACCGTTCGAACAGTTTCACTTTTACCGTGGTTTCATAAAACCACACAACATTTTTTTATATAAGTTTTAAATTTAGAACTACTAAACTCTTTAATATTATGAGGAATTCTATTGTAAAAGCGTATACCTTGACCCATAAATGAATTTTTAACTTAAGCTAATCGGAAATCTAATCGCACGGAGCTTAATTTTCACAAAAAGCTCTGATCGCACGGAGAGCTTAATTTTCACAAAAAACTCAACGCACGGAGAGCTTAATTTTCACAAAAAGCTCTCATCGCACGGAAAGCTTAATTTTCATAAAAAGCTCTAAACGCATGGAGAGCTTAATTTTCACAAAAAGCTCTAATCGCACGGAGAGCTTAATTTTCACAAAAAGCCCTAATCGCATGGAGACCTGAATTTTCACAAAAAGCTCTAATCGCACGGAGAGCTTAATTTTCACAAAAAGCTCTATTCGCACGGAAAGCTAAATTTTCACAAAAAAGCTCTAATCGCACGGAGAGCTTAATTTTCACAAAAAAATAATCGCACGGAGAGCTTAATTTTCACAAAAAGCTCTAATCGCATGGAGAGCTTAATTTTCACAAAAAGCTCTAATCGCACGGAGAGCTTAATTTTCACAAAAAGCTCTATTCGCACGGAAAGCTTAATTTTCACAAAAAAGCTCTAATCGCACGGAGAGCTTAATTTTCACAAAAAACTTATCGCACGGAAAGCTTAATTTTCACAAAAAGCTCTAATCGCACGGTGAGCTTAATTTTCACAAAAAGCTCTAATCGCATGGAGAGCTTAATTTTCACAAAAAGCTCTAATCGCATGGAGAGCTTAATTTTCACAAAAAGCTCTATTCACACGGAAAGCTAAATTTTCACAAAAAGCTCTAATCGCACGGAGAGTTTAATTTTCACAAAAGCTCTAATGGCACGGAGAGCTTAATTTTCACAAAAAGCTCTAATCGCATGGAGAGCTTAATTTTCACAAAAAGCTCTAATCGCACGGAGGCTTAATATTCAAAAAAGCTATAATCGCACGGAGAGCTTAACTTTCATAAAAAGCTCTAATCGCACGGAAAGCTTAATATTCACTAATAAAAATAACTGCGTTAAAAACAACCGACTTTAAAAACGGAAAAGTAAGAAATAAAAAAGATTTGACATTATTATTTACTACATATTATTTATAATATGTGCTATTTATTAAAATGGTTTGATGTCGGTGCACGGGCTTAATACTAAGTGCTTAATGTTCGGCACCAACTTCAAACCTATTTAATAAATAGCACATCCATACTTTAATATTATAAATGCGAAAGTAACTCTGTCTGTCTGTTACTCAATCACGCCGTAACTACTGAACCAATTTGCATGAAATTTGGTATAGAGATATTTTGATACCCGAGAAAGGACATAGGCCACTTTTTATTGCGAAATATGTACCACGGGCGAAGCCGGGGCGGACCGCTAGTTTCTTATAATTATTATAACATTTGAATATTCATCATCAATCTCATCAAAAGAATATTAATTAATACTTATAACTTGCACGCACTCATATTTTACGTCATAAAAACGAATGAATAGACGATCAACGCAAAAACATATCTGGAAATGAAGGGCTTTTAATATAAAACATACAGTGACATGCCTCATGCAATAAATTAGGACCGCGAAATTATAAATCATCGCATACAAATTATTCACAGAGTTGCAACAGTTATTAAAAATGTGACCCCCTTTAATTAATTCGTTAGTTTTATACGTCCAGCTGAGACTAACTTCACAATAACGCAACTTTAATTTGACTCAAAATAGTGCACCCTTCTTTATTATAATTACCATCGTCAGGGGTCAAAGTACACATTGCTGTCTATACTTCATATTACAAACTTTTGGCACGTCTGCACATACTGTTAAGACAACGCTAAAATTTAGGGCCACCGAATTTTCTACCTTTGCCCTGAAGTATAATAGTGAGATTGGCGAAATAGCTTCTAAAACTTATTCTATGAATATTGACATTGATGGAGCGTTGTATTCTGGGTCTTATTTAGCTAGGAATAAGGTGGTATTTTCAATGATGTTAATTGGGTCGTTTTGTAAATACGGGCACGCGTAGGCACGTGCTCGAACCCCGCCGGTACGCACTCCTTGTTACAACGAGAACTGTGCCTGTAATTACACACAAATTAGACAAGATTTATCGAGGGGTGGAACACCTTGGCAACTATAGAAGGTACTAATAACGGTTGGCCAGTTCCGATATTGCGATTAATTCGGGAGAATAATTTCTTAGGAGCGAAATCAAAGGATATTAAAATTTAGGGCGACGGCATTGAGTACTATTTGAAGATGTTAATAAATTAAGGTTGATGCTCAAGTGGTTGTTGTATCGATGCCTCCTAAGTATAATGAGTCAACTGACATTTTAGTAATTTTACAGGAGAGTGATTTGAAGGCAAATCGTTTATATTTTAATGAAATCAAATTAATTCGAAACAAAGTAAATGATTTTTTAATAAAAATTGTAAGCCCTTCCTTTGGTATAAAATGATTTTGCTGATATTTGTTTTTAAATGGCTTTTTTGTAGATAGCTGGGTATACGCCGGCGGGACTCAATAGTGAAATGGTACAACTACCAGTTATATTTATGTACGTTGTTCATCAAAATCTATCGTTAACACCAAAATCACATGAAATAATGATTGTCATTTTATTAAATTAATTTTACTTTTGTTTGTTTTCGGGTTTGTTTATCTCAATAAATAATAAAATGCTGAAATTATGTCACTTGACTCATTATACTAGGAAAGTAATTAGCAAAGTTAACATTTGAAACCTCAACGTATACTGGACCAATGTAATTTACTGAGGTTTATTTTTAGGAATCTTTTTTTGTAATACCTTTCGATGTGTGGGATTAATAAAAGCTAGGAAGAAGAACATGAATAAGAAACCAATAACAATTCATTTTGAAGAATCACAATGTATTTTTAGCCATAATTAAGTAGGAATATCTTTTTAACATAATAGCTTTACTAAACGCTACAACGTGAACAAATCGCTATTAAAAAATATCAATTGGTAACTTACGTTTAACAATAATGAAAATTATAGAAATTAATAACGTAGTAATCCAGACATTTCTAGTGCTTAACAAATTAAAAATCAGTCGTTAGATCCATTAGAATCTATTCTAAAAGCTACAAGTAAAAACAAATCAACATTTAACAAATTAACAATGTTCCATCATCAAAGAGAAATAAATTAATAACGTAACAGTCTAAGGCATTTCTAATACTCAAAAATATCAATTTTAACAAATTATAGTCATATATCTATAATCAGAAGTCAGAATCGCTGTCGTTAGCTGCATTAGAGTTCGTTGAAATCAAATTATTATAAAACTAGCGGTCCGCCCCGGCTTCGCCCGTGGTACATTTTTACGTTTTCTCTACATAAGAACCATCTTCGTACTTCAAGGAATATAATAGAAAAGAATAATCGAAATCGGTTCAGCCATTAACACGTGATGCCGTGACAACGCGAAACGGGTGCAGACCCGCCGCCTTTTTAATTTTTATAGCTCCCGCCGCGAAGCGCGTCGAACGCGGCAACTGATACACAAAAATAATCCTTATGGCATGATTCTGTATTCACGCGCGATGACTTATAACGTATTTCATGTATAACTTTGGTGTTTCTACACCGATTTACATGATTCTTTTACTATAACCTGCCCAGGAGTATGAAGAATAATTGTGCCAAATTTAGTTAAAATCCGTCCGGTAGTTTTTGTTTCTATAACGAATATACAGACAGACAGACAGACAGACAGACAAAAATTTTACTGATTGCATTTTTGGCATCAGTAGCGATCCCTTATCACCCCTTCATAGTTTTTTTTTTAAATATATTTCATGTACAGAATTGGCCTCTCTACAGATTTATTATAAGTATAGATAAATGATACTCTTTAGGAATTACCAGTGCCTTACAAAGATCCATCAAATCTTTGTGCTTATTTTGGTCAACAGGAATGGGTATCTGATAAGCTAAAGAAATATTATTATCTACGTCAATATTTAACTCTTTTCTATTTCGTGTAGCTTTTGATATCTTTACACAATCTATCTACTTGTAACAACATCTTAGTATCTCGTTTTACAAAACAGCCTATATGGATAATCCGCTTAAACTAGTTCTTCTGTTACTTTATTCCAAGGCATTTTTGATCCATCATTGGTAGTTGTCCAGTTGTTTATAAGTTATAGCTTTGATTTAAAGTGAGTGAGACACTTTAGTAACTTTGTATGGCTTTTCATCGGATTTGGCAAAACTAAAAGCTGTAGCTGTCTTTCGTCTGTCTTTCAATTATAGCGTGCATACTGTCGCCTTCATTTGGACCCACTAATAGAAAGCTATGACTAATATATAACAAACTTTGTTATAGATATATTATACATATTATAATACATTAAGAATATAATTCTGTTTCTATTTTGGCCTCCACAGTTGTCTGACCTGAACCGGTAATCTTTGACACCATTACCCACCGTGTCTTCTATAAACTTGAAAACACAGCTGGAAATTTCATTAGCGCCTCTCTTTGCTGTCTGTTGTCATAAAAAACAATAACCATAATATCATTCATTCATGTCATCAATCATCATAATATCATCGATTCCTGTGTAAATTTTTAAAATTTTCGCGCCCTGTTTGACTGCATTCTGTTAATATTATTAATTTAACATGTTAAAGAACAATTATTATCTAAAATGGCGTGCTTACTTGCCGCCATTCATAGTCTACTGAGCCGATATAAACTTGTATATCGATACAAGTTTATTGCGTACCCCCTCACGCCCCGCGTACACTGGTACAATGTCATTTAGATCAGTTTACGATGTACGATTTTAACTGATGTTGAAATTGATTTAGTATACGTGAAATTATCTCGGTAATTATTGTACTTTTTTAATTTTTTTTAACACGAACGTTTAGATCACGATTTATCATGTTCGTTTTTATAAAAATATGAAAATACCTAAATTTGTTAGTTGACTCAGTATACTTAGGAGGCATCGGTATGAAATTAAGATTCTTAAACCCTTTTGCAGTTTTAATTATTGGTAATTAAATCCTTCGCGTTTTATCAACATTTCAACCGATTTAATTGCATGGATGAAAGTAATGCGATCATCAGAATATAAAAACGATATTCTATAATTTTAGTGGGTTAATTGCTTTTTTTTAAGAAATAATATGATGATGATGCACTATAAAGTAGATGCGCATAACATTAACTTTTTCAATAATTATTTACGAACTACATATATATACAATCTCTTTTGAATATCATCAGAGCAAGGAACTTCGTATAAAATTAAAAAAAATTACACATATACATTTTGCACTTAAAAAGGCGTTCTCACACCGAAAATTCCTCAATTACAAGCCGAAAAACCGCACGCTCATAAGTCAAATACTATAATTACCCTGTCAGGCTTTGTAGCGTGTAACGCCGTAAAATTGAAGATTTTTAATAGCACCATAAAAGTAATATTAACCCTTCGATGTGCTGAAATTTGACGGGTTCGTTTAACAAAAGGTGGACATTTAGCACAGAGGTTTTAGTGCAGTCTTTTATACTTTATGACCTGTTTATTGCCGGCTTGCGGACGGTGTGATGGCAAAAAGTTCGTATGAAAGTGCGTGTCAGTCAAACGATTTAATGTGTTATGGACGATGTTTGTGTAGCTTTAAAAGCTGACCTTTATTGAACTTTTATCATGTAATGTAGAGGCGAAATAAAAAAAATACTCCTCAAGTTTAGTTTAGCCTTTTTTATTATATGTTAGTTTATTATCGAAGAAAATAAGAACTCTTGACTAGCAACTACAAAGTGTTTGAAATAGTTTTGATAATACGTTATAATTACTTAATATCTCTAGTTGCCTAAAATTATTGTTTATATGTATAAATCAAAACTATCGCAACGACATTTAAGAAAAAATAATATAGGTACATAGTTGCGATTTTCGACAGAAGAATACTTGAAATAGAATCAACTTAATTGTTTGCTCAATTGAACTCCATAACTGCAGGATCGATTTTAAAAATATTTTACCATAAGTATAAAGCTGCATCTTTACCGGCTATCACTGACTATTTCTAATCCCCGTTCTACTCACCAAAAGCCGGGACAACGATCTCATAAAAGCATAATAAAGTACAACAAAGATCATTTTCAAGTGATGCCCAAAGCAATCTACCTGCGTCACCCCCAAATAAAAACTTATCAAATTTGTTCCTTGTTATCTGTGCAAATAAACATTATTTATGACCGCTTTTATTCCCAAACTCCACGCCCTAAGGTTTAAAACTAGTTGATATAAAACTTAATCGTTGTAGATATATTCTTCCGTTTGTTTTGGGGTTCTTAAATATTGTTTCCTCTTATTTGCTTAGCTATAGAGAGGAAAAATAAAAAAATAATTTGCAGATATAACTATCAGTTGTAAACTTATATACTTAGTAGCTTAGAAGCAATGCCATCACTTTATAAAAATTAATATTCTATCATCAATAATTGTTGTACTAGTTACAAAATTTTCAAATAGTTATTTTAGTAAATCCTCTTCTACTACGACCTACGACTAGCGGTCCGCCCCGGCTTCGTCCGTGGTACATATTTACGTTTTCTCTATATAAGAACCATCCTCGTACTTCAAGGAATATAATAAAAAAAGAATTATCGAAATCGGTCCACCCGGTCATGCCGTGACCGAGGAAAACGGGTTTAATTTTTATATATTTATGATAAGATATACAATTCCAATTTTTAATTAGTCATGTAGAGCCCCTAAAAACATCGCAGAAAGTTAATATCTCATTCATTTTAAAAGCAGGTTGTTCCTGAAAACTTTAATATCCTTAATGTCTTCAAATACAGTCCATAACATAATAATATACCGCTGAAATCTTTAAAAATAGTCTAAAAATGCTTATATTAAGTTTACGTCTTAGCTCCTACATTTTTATCAGGTCCGTGCCAAACTTCGCGAATATATTTTAGTTACAGTCGCCATTTTATAATTTATAATACTCTATTGGTAATAGCTTTTTGAAGTAAATGAACTTTTCATAGATGCGAAAAGTTTTCACATATTTAAGTTACGTTCGAAGTAAGGCTGTTACTAAGATACGGTATGCCTTTTTGTGTTCAAGTGTAGAGAATATTCCGAATAAATATAATAAAATGGAGGTATTATGAATTATATTACCTAGTTGTGAGGTAATTTTTTATATTGTGTAATTTAGAAATATTAAAACTTACGTAATATTTTTTTATCTCTATCTATTCCTTGATACAAATAAGATACTATATAGTTATACTACCTATTTATCATATTAGTATGAATTGAATATATACAAAATCCTAAGAAAATTAAGACTCTTATCAATAGTTTTGTTGGACATTTTTTATAATGCGGATGAAACAGTGAAAAGTAACTGTTTAAAATAAATACAAGGAAATATTTCACATTCGCAAACATAATAGATTTTTAACAAAAAACTAAACCTCATATTGAACTGAAAAAAAGAATCATCAAAATCGGTTCACCCACACGCAAGTTCAGAGTTTACAAACAAAAAAAACGTTGTTTAAAAGTAAAGTAGCTTTTTAAAAATCAATCGTGCTATAAAACAACATGCTATCGCATGCTACTAACACATTAGATCTACCATAATTTAACAACCCCATCGCTTCCTGTCTTATCATTTTTATACCTTACCGTGATTTAAGGAACAGACCCCTAAATAACGTTATCAATGATAGTGGAAGATTTATATCGTAGACTAGATAATTCTATAGACATCGTTTTATGGGAGTCAATGTTCCCCCGTGTTTGAATAAAAATCAATTACTCCAAAGTGAAGGTACCTATATGAAAGGAAAAAATTCATTAAAAAATATATACTTACCTACATATTTTAACGTAAGTAGTTACTATGTTTATCACTACATAGTATAAAACAAAGTCGCTTTCTCTGTCCCTACGTCCCTATGTATGCTTAAATCTTTAAAACTACGCAACGGATTTTGATGCGGTTTTTTTGAATAGATAGAGTGATTCAAGAGGAAGGTTTTAGTATATAATTTATTATGTGTTAGACAAAGCGGGCGAAGCCACGGGCGGAAAGCTAGTAAATAATAAATAAGAAAAAAATTATCTCTTTAATTTTTTTTAAGTCAACCTTAGCATTCTTATCTAAAGTCCTTTAAATCATTCTTTATCGAAACCATACATCGATCCTACTACCTACACTACCTCCACCAATAACATCCTAAAACTCATTAAATTACCATCAAAAATAAAAATCTCCAAACCGCGATATAGGTATCTAACGAATCTATCAAATCCAATTAGACGGCAAATAAAGCTCTATTCATCAGAATCAATTCATTAAGGCCAGAGGTTTACACTATCATACAATCGATACAGTAGGTGTTCATTTAACTTCAGATTGGGCTGCAGATTAAACACTGGTTAGACACCCTTTCGACGACCTTAAGGTAATAGTTGAAGCGATATCTGTTGGACTCAACAAAGATCGAGAGATAGAACACAGCAGCAAGCTATAAAAATGATGAACATACATACTAGCTTATTTTGTAATCTTGTATTTTTGTGTGCAATAAAGAATATTTCATTCATTCATTTACTAGCTTATTTATTTGTTTAGTTATATAATGCTTATTGCACATATTGTAGGAAATTTAACAACAGCAGGACATAAGACGCATGAATGGCGGCGATTTCTTCCATGTAACCAGTGACACATTTAAGCAGATACACATATTCACAAATTCGGCAAAACTTTCCACTAGATTAGTATGAATAATTATTATATTGCTGTCTTTTAAGGTAAGCCTACCGATGAATATAATTTTAAGTCAGAGTCAGATCAAACACAAGATTTGACTTAAAAATTACTGCTACACGTAAAATATTTAGTGTATATATTAATAGAAAATCGAAATAGAATCGAAAGAGAAGATATTATTTCCTACATAAAATAACATAGATCTTTCTAGCAGTAGTAAGAGCCAAACCTGTGTTTTCAGTCAAAAAATAAAACATTATTAAAGTGAAACTTTTATTACATCGTCTCAAACTTTTTGGTCTGTGTAGCGCATGTCGCGTGTATCGCGGCTGCCGAGTAGGTATACCTACTCGGCAGCCGACCGTCACGCGACATGCGCTACACAAAGCAGTGTTCGGAACCGTTCGAACAGTTTCACTTTTACCGTGGTTTCATAAAACCACACAATATTTTTTTTTCCAATATAGATGTTACCTATTTAAGAAAATCGCTCCCAAAAATGTCTTACACCACCCTAGAGAGGGACATTACTCCTCCTTATCGCCTCTCGTTACCCCTAATAATTCCCTCCCCTCTAATCTGAAGGGTTGTTACGACTCTCTTAAATTTAATAAGTGCAAGTTTAAAAACAAAAACAAAGGATGCGTCTGCTTCTTAGTAATTTTAAAGTTCATAAATTTATTTCGCGAAGGGGTATGGTAATGTGAAAATGTTTTAAGGTAAGTATTATTTCTAGACAATATATTTTTATTATTTTTATAATGCTGTGAGAATTATTTGTTTTGTGTTTGTTTTTGTTTCGTTGTCTTATCTGTTTTATCTACCTTAAATATAACTAGACAACGAACCGACCAAAATATTTTGTTACGAATCCTTATATCCACTAAAACCCAAGAAATGGTGTGAAAGTCAATGAAATATGTATTGAAACCACTGTATAGATCACTTTTTATATTAGTACTTATATAATATTAAATGTCCAACAAATAAAAGATTATACATTTTATCACTTCGCTTCGCTACTGCTACTTCGCACTATCGCTTATATCAAAGCTATAGTGCGACTAACTTAACTAAAATATATTAATAACTAGCTTTCCGCCCGCGGCTTCGCCCGCGTTTTCAAAGAAAAACCCGTTCCCGTAGGATTTCCGGGATAAAACCTATCCTATGTCCTTTCCCGGGTATCAAAATATCTCTATACCAAATTTCATGCAAATTGGTTCAGTAGTTAAGGCGTGATTGAGTAACAGACAGACAGACAGAGTTACTTTCGCATTTATAATATTAGTATGGATTATTCAATATAGTTTATTTCAAAAGTCCTCTTAAGAGGACTACAAGAGAATAAAACCATATATATATCGTCAGAATAAAACTATACATATATAAAATCTTCAATCCCCTAATAAAATAGCTGATGAATGATATAAATACCACGTATTAACATTTACAAGGCAAACATAGACAGTCTGCCAAATTTTTCCTAGATAGAGTCTAGACAAGCTCGGAAACAATTTTATGATGTAAGTTCTATGGAAACATTATACTTAACAGTCATTTGTTGGATTGAGTTATATTTTTATAGATTTCTTGAAAATACTTGAAATTTATGCTTTTGCAAGATCAAACTTCTATTTATTTGTTAAATTAACTCGACTTCTGTGGGAATCCTACTAAATAAAAAAATATTATTTCTAATTAAAATAAGACAATCAATCCACTTATAAAATTCTTATTCTTATAAATGATTTTTTATATATTTAGATGTTTTCGACGCGATAATCTCAGGAACCAGATAGCCCATTTATCGAGGAAGGCTATAGGCTATATAATATCATCACGCTAAGACCAATAGGAGTGAAGCAATGAGGGTAAAACAGCGGGACACAGTATTACATAATATTTTAAAACGTTTTTATAAATTTCCTTCCTCCAAAATTCAAAATTATACCACAGATTATACATTTCAAACATTATCAGCTTATAATTAAGCGTCCCACCGTCATTTATTTAGAAGATAAGTCGATATTGAATACCGTTTTATTTATGTGGCCAACACTCGTACGCTATTGTGCAGAGGTCAGAAGTTATCTGTGTTGCCACACTTGAACAATGCGTGTATTGTCTTTATTTGTGCTAAATTTATGTACTTTGATTTTACTTTTAGTGTAATGAAGTTTATGTGGACATTAGGTTTTGTATTTGGTAAAATTTAAAGAGAAAAGCTTTTTTAGATGTAATTCATTGTAAATTGTAGCGATGTAGTGGGGAAAATTAAAAGAAGTATTTTTAGATGTTCATTGTAAAATATATGGTAAAAAAATTTATACAATGATGTATTCAATTCTACATGTTCGGTGCAATGACCACCGAACAGCCTAGTCAGCAATACTAGGTATCGCGGGCGGCGTTACATATTACCGTCGCGACGCGTAACATTTTAACATTAACATAACATTTATTTAACAGAATAATTAACATATAATATAACAATAATTAACAATAGCATTAACAATTAAAACATTAACAAGTTTAACAGTGTTTTGTAACAAACAAGTAGAACAGTGATTTTAGAAATAAATTAATTAGTGTACATTTTAGTTTTTATTTTACAACAAATCCCTCCAACACTAGCCAAGTAGCCCACCACTGGGTATATCGCCCTACACTACAGATATAAAAAAAATGTAATAACTATTACGTAAATAGACAATTACTATGTAATAAAATCTAAACGATTCTTAATTTCAAAGGTCATTTCAATTGTTTAGTAGGAGTTTAGTGATAGGATATTTCTGATGGTACTTTTATCTGAACTTTTTACTAAATATTCGTTAAAAGCCATAACTAAAGATAATATTAATTATTCATCTAATAAATATATTTATCAATGACACGCGACACAGGTCGCAACATTAAATCAATATTATCAATATTACATTGTAAATTATTTTTACATATTTCGTTTGTAATTAATCATGCGGTATTTAATTGTTTTTACTTTTATTGTATTGATGGTTTATGTCAATTAATGATAGTGTAATCAATTTGATATTTATTATACTCCGTTTTATTCAGTAAAAGTCGTAGTTAGCTGTTCATAGAACTTTTAAATAAATCAAGTAGGTTTTTAACAAAAAACTAAACTGCATTAAAATTGTCAGAACTGAACCAAATTTAAATAGTATAACATGGAAGGCACCAACTTTCAAATAATAGATTAAAATATCATCAAAATCGGTTCATCCAGTCGAAAGCTCCGAAGTAACAAACCAAAAAAATAGAGTCCAACTGAGAATCTCTTGATTTTTTTGAAGTCGATTGAAAAAGAGATGGTACTTAGGTACTACATACTACGAAAGTAGTTTAAAAATCTGTAAATGTAAATGAATAAAAAGATCTCGTTCGACCGACGAAATGTTAGTCTTTAATATATTTTAAAATAAATACATTTTCATTTATATTTCGCTTCTCAGCTAAAATATATTCAGTTAAAGTTAGTGCTTAGTCAGCAAGTGAATGCCGCGAGGGTGTAAAACGCCCCGTATAAATTTTGGGGTGTAAAATTATTGATTTATTCATTTTGTTGAAACTGTTTAGTTTTCAAATTATAGCTTAATGAATAATGACGTTTTTAATGCGTATTTTGGGGGTTTAATGGTAAATGGTTTTCTGTTTATAGCATTAAGATAAAGTGCAGGCATTAACGTGAAAAATCCCATTTTGAATATTCGACAAAAAGGGTTGTACTTTCAAATATTATATTTTTGTGTACTACAGTTACATTTAGGAAACGGATGAATCATGAACCGATTTGATTGTTTTGTATTATAAGTCTTGTAATCAAAATTATTTTATGGAAATAAAAGTCCTACTAATATTATAAATGTGAAAGTTTGTGAGGATGTGTGTGTGTTTGTTACTCTTTCACGCAAATTCTACGGAACCGATTACAATGAAATTTAGCACACATATAGAGGGTAACTTGGATTAACACATAGGATAGGTTTTATCCCGGAAATCCCACGGGGTCCGAACTATGCGGGTTTTTCTTTGAAGCCGCGGGCGGAAAGCTAGTATTTATATATTTATCCTGCTGCTTATGCATTTTATCAATAAGGATGGTATTTATACTTAAGTAGAGTCCCAAATATCTATATAGTTTTCTTTTTTTTTCATCCATTTGTATCATTTTTAATACAATATTAACAATCAAAATGTACAATAATGCGATTCAAATAATTCAAATTTCAATACGCAAATGATTAAAATAATAATTTATAACATTTTAATAGTAACGATTACTACAATGCTCTAATTACAATAAGGTAATTGAACAGTATAAAAAGCGTTAGTTTCACATTAAACACAATTTATGAATGGAATCATACAATAAATGCTACAATTGATACCAATAGATCGGATAACAATAATTAATATGGCCCCCGGGCATTATTAATTTACGTCAAAGTGATTTATCTAATATTTTCCTGAGGGTTCATATCTACGTTGATTATTTCTATACTTTACGAGAACTTTCTTCTTGAGACAATGTTTGGAACGTCAGACTCCGATAGACTATAAATTTTATGTTTAAAAGAAAGTCGGGTTAGTTACACCACTAATAAGTACTAAGGATTTTTAACCGACTTCAAAAAAAGGAGGAGGTTCTCATTACTGTTGGAACTGGAAGTTCAAAATCTATATAAAACACTTTTCTATTCTTTCTAGTTTTTAATTTAATATGTAAAGGTTCACACGTGAAAAAAAGTGCCGAAATATACTTTTGAAATGGATGCTTCAATGTTTCAATACAAATTATTTCATCAAGCAGTTGAATTCACGAATAATAAATACATATCACCAAATATAGGTGTCATATCGCGACTCGATTCGGCGCGAATAATCGATTCTCATTGAGATGTCTCGCCAATAATCGATGTCTCGATCAAGATATCGATACGAGATTCAATGTCACTGCCGTTGGACAGAAATAAAAAATACCATCCACGCAATTTACTATCCAATTCCCTTAGATATTAGACTCAAAATGCGTTGTGCGTATTTATTTTAATGTCGGAATATTTGCATTGAATCGACATCTTAATTTCGCTTTCAAAGAAGTCTGTGCCGTACATGTTTGTAATATTAAATGTTTATTAAGGATCCCTGTGGAGGTCCAAGCAATTTTGGTGGCAATTCAAACAAAAAAAATAATAGTGTAGGTATTATTATTTTTATTTTTGGATTGGCTGCAATTTGTGCAATATAAATTTATTTTACTTACCGCTGCAGATAAATTATTTTTAAAAGAAGATAAAGATATTCGATCACATGTTTTTTTTTGTTCCAATAGTATGAAAGTGCTTAAAGTTAAAAATAAATAAATATATCCATACTAATATTATAAATGCGAAAGTAACTCTGTCTGTCTGTCTGTTACTCAATCACGCCTTAACTACTGAACCAATTTGCATGAAATTTGGTGTAGAGATATTTTGATACCCGAGAAAGGACATAGGATAGGTTTTATCCCGGAAATCCTACGGGAACGGGTTTTTCTTTGAAAACGCGGGCGAAGCCAGGGCGGACCGCTAGTACAATAATAAGTTTAGATTGTGCGGCTATAAGCTACCTTCTGCTATCTCCAATTATTATTAAAACCAGTTTAATTCTCTCTAAACTCAAACTTAAACATATATTTATTCAAATAGACTTCTTCTAGAAGCACTTTTGAATCGTCATCATATTATATTTTTAACGTTTACCGCTAAACTTAAATTAACCACTTTATTACCATTTCGTATATTGTGGGGATAAAAAAAATAAAACTTTTGTACGTGTATCTAATCTCGAAGCATCAATCCATAGTTCAAAGGCATAACCACTTAGTTACCACTACAATAAAGAGTAATTTACACTAAATACATTACAGATCCAAGATAAAGGATATACTGTACTCGATAAAGAAAGGAACTGTACCAAAAGAGCTCTGAAAATCAATAACTCAGTGAAAGTGGTCATTAAGAGAACCTAAACTAACAACCGCTTGCCACCTGCGAGAGGTTAAGTATGTTTATAGTGAATAAATAGGACTAAACTATATACTGTATACTATAGAATGTGTAAACGGTATAGTATAATTGAATAGATAGAACTAAACTACATACTATAGGATAGGATTTAAGTAACGAAATCAAATGGGTAACTTATAGAAATGTTGGTCAAACCACCATTAACATAAGTAGCATATACCTACTAATGAAGTTATTGTAGTTAAAAATATAGAATATAACTAGCTGTGCCCGCGACTTCGTCCGCGTGGAATAGTGACTGCATAGTAGTTACTACTTAACACACAATTATTGAGTAAACACGTCTTGAAACACGTACTACGATAAACAACTAAATTATAAGTACTTACAGATTAAATAAATAATAACACAAAATAACTGTTAGTAAAATTTATTACTAAACTCAGCGAAAAAAATTAGGTACAAAAGAGTTCAAAATTTCCAGGGTATGGCTATCCTCCCGCTCCCATATCCTTCTACTTTCACAGACTTTCAACTTTTCCCTTTCACCCCTAGTAAATGGCAGAACCGATTTTAATGTAAACCATGTCTTATTGTACCTATATAAGGTGCCCTATATGTAATAAACAGATGAACCGATTTTGATAAAACATAACTAATTGTAATTCAGACGTCAATTGATATGCCGCTTGAGTATATTATTTGACCACATTCGATTATTCATTCCCACTTTTACCGCAATAATCCAATAAATGGATGAACCGATTTTGATTAAATATGCCTCATTATACTTCTCACGTCATGTCATGCCCTTTCATTTGATATGCCACTTGGGTATATTTGACAAAATTCATTTTTTTATTCCCACTTACCTATATCCAATAAATGGATGAACCAATTTTGATAAAATATGTCTTATTGTACTTTACACGTCATGTCTTTCATTAGATACGTCACTTGAGTATATTTGATAAAATTCATTTATTTATTCCTACTTTTACCCCTATATAAAATAAATGGATGAACCGATTTTGATAAAATTTGACTAATTGTTTCTGACAGGTCGTCTATTTTCATTTGATATATCACTTGGGTATAACTGACAACATTCATTTTTTCCATTCCCACTTTTACCCCTATATATAATAAATGGATGAACCGATTTTGATACACTATATCTAAGAACAACTAATGTAACAAAAAAAAAACGCATCTAATTCGTTTTACCCGTTAGCGAGCTACGGTTGCACAGACGGACACGCAAACACACATAGCGGACGTAACACCCCTCTTTTTGCGTTGGGGGTTAAAAATATAATACCTACGACATAATTTAAGAGACATTTTATGTAGAAAATTTACCTAGAAGTAACCATAATGCTATTTGTGCAGGTTTTAGACTTATGAGCAAAAATCTAAATAAAGGTCCTTTGAACCCCCTACTACCACCTCAGCTTAACCCCCCCCACGGTAGGGGACTTTCGATATGATCATCTGGACATGTCAAGGAATAACTTTAGCGTAATAAAGTTATTCATGTATAGAATGCCAGCAAATGTTCGCCGTGATTACTTAAATGGTCATAACTTTTTTATTTATGAACCGATTGACATGAAATAAACACTAAATGTTAAGTGAAGCTTACCACAATATATTAGTGAAAACCGCATCTAAATCGGATAAGCCGTTTCTGAGATTAGCGTGCACGAACATACAGACAAACAGACAAACAGACAAACAGACAAAAATTTTTTTAACTACTGTTTTGGGTTCAGGATCGATTTAATAATAACACCCGCTAAGTTTTTTTTTAATATTTTCATTGTACAGACATCACTTTTCTACAATTTTATTATATGTATTGATGATTGATTGATGATGATGATGATTGATGATGATGATGATGATTGATGATGATATAAAATATACAATAACTAGACGAATCGAGTAATTTTGAAGAAACACACGCAATGTCAATATCTACTGTAATATTATGTACTGTATTACCCTCCATCTGCCGCACTAGGTCATAATATCCCTACAATCCGCGGCTGTACAAACAAAAAAAATCACAATCTAAACCATTCACCTTCTAGAAAGTTCGTATTAATATTCATGTCGTGAAAATAAAAGATGGCTTTCAAACCAACCGACACAATGTAGATAACATTGCTGGGATAAAATCGATTATCGGATTACAAAAACAATGGCCGAGTCATCCGATACTGAGATTCTATGATTATAATCTAGATGTATAGATACTAGATGTGTTAACAGGTGGTAAAGTTTATAATTTACTATGATAGTTTTTTTTTTGAGCTATGGCTACACTTGCGTCTACGTCGGTTTTTCGACATTTAAGTATTAGTAATATCACGTAGAATCATATTAATGAAAACATGACTTCTCCTCTCCTTCGCTACTTACTTACGACAGGGCATTGTTAACCTACCGTAACGACGACACATAGCAGTCGCTGTAGCCGAAATCGGCAAGGAGCGATTATTATTAATATGTAATATCATAGGTATTAAAAGCTGTATTTAGTGAACCTCCATGTATATAATATATCCTCCATGTTAGTATTTTTTTTAAACGTATAGTTCAGTGAAAAATCGTGTTGTTGTGAAAATACTACAAACGATATACCTAGAAAATCGATTCTTGACATCCATTTTAGAATTTTCTAGATGAGAAAATTAATTTCCAATCTTACAAAATTTTATTTGAGGAAAAATTTCTGTTAGTTTAAACAATAATTTATACAGAACCTTCTAGAACTATACATCTACGTGTCAGTACCGTGTACTCATATTAGTATGCACCACAGTCCATCGGTTCATGGATCACTCACATCCACTAAGCATCTATTATTCTTTCCGTTTTATGCATATTGATGATGTTCTGTTTGATGTTTGCCATAATATTTAATGCTTTAAATGGTTATAAATGTTTGTAAAGTTGTGTCCATGTGGGGCAAATGTATTTCACTTTTGGTTAATGGTATTGATTTTCTTAATAAGAACATATTATGCGAATATAGATATCATTCACATTTTTTCTTATAATCTAAATCAAGACCTTTCTTTGCTCATTTAATTTTACAAGGAGACGTTTCATGAGTATTTTAATGTACCTACACTTAGCCAAGCGCGGATCCAGGGGGGGGGTCACGGGGTCATGACCCCCCCTGGGCTAGGTCCACGACCTAAGTGGACCACTAATTTAATATTAACTTTTTTAAATTAACAAATTAATACTATTCAATATGATGTTTTTGTTGAATTTTGAGACATAAAAGTAATATAGAACAATGAAATCAATTACAAACGGTAACGGAAGAGAATATAACAAAAATTATAGAAAAAGTTTATTAGGGTCGACCTGTGATCGTAATTTAAGGACAAATAACAGGTTTTTCGATTTAAAAATAAAACTATAACTGCGGAATAAAGTGTAATGGTAAAGTTGTAATATGTAATTAATTTTTTTTCTACAACTTTTGCTGTTACACTTTTCACACAAAACCTCAAATATCGAAATATCCCAGTTCGTGTATATAAGACATAAAATATAGCAATTTTTTTTTAAATGAACACTATAAAATACAGTCAAATTACAACAAAAAATCGGCCAAGTGCGCGTCGGACTCGCGCACCGAGGACTCCGAGTAAACATATTTTTTCAGTATGTTGTATCTTACAATTTTGTTTAAAGGATTTTTTCTTTATCTGTGCTTGTAAGTGCTTAAGTCGTTGCTTTTAACCAAATTTCAAGACTGTTTGTAGGTTTTGTTTGATGATTCCCTTGCAAGTAGTTGCGTATTACAGAATATGCGGCTCTAATTGCTTTTTCTTCAGATTGCGTTGACATAGAATTTGAATTAAATAACAGATTTAAGTTATTATAGACCTGAGTTCTGATGTGAATATCAATTAAATACATGTAGACGTTCATGAGTAAAGAGATTGTCAGTTTAAAATTATTTAAAAAAATATTTTTATTTAATTTAATTAAATAATTAGGGTTTTCGCAGTTATTACTACATCTATGCTATAACACGATACTTTTTACTCAATTTCAAGACTGTGTTTACGGGACAGGGTGCTCCCTGCAGGTATTGATTCCCTTGCTAATGTCGAAATCCTACGGTCTACGGTCCCTTGATGCTGTGAAAAATTCAAACGTTTTAGCCAACGCAATCAAAAGATGCAGCTGTAATTGCTGAAAATTTTCGACACTCCCTAAAAAATCAAAACCTACAGGGTAGTTCCCGAGTACACAGAGTCATGAAATTTAGTACAATCAAACGTCTTATAACGCAGACTAGCTTACCGCCCGCGGCTTCGCCCGCTTTCTCTAAAACCTTATAAATTATATACTATTCCTCTTGAATCACTCTATCTTTAAAAAAACTGCATCGAAATTCGAAATTTAATCATCGGCACAGAGACAACGACTTTGTTTACTAATTGCGAAAAGCATGGATTTTTCCTTAGATTATAATATAAAAAAATATTAAAAAAAAATTTTAACTTACAACCCTGTTACTCATGAACGCTGACATGTATTAACTTGATATTCATACCAAAAAACTCAAGTCCTCCTAGTTAGTTACTCAACCTTTACGCTATAATAAAATCAAACTTCCATGTCAACGAATCAGAAGATACAGCCGTAAATGCCAAAAAATTTCGCAAATTTCGACATTCGCAATTGAATCAAAACTCAAAACCTACAGGGTACTTTCCGTAAACTCAGAATCTTGAAATTCGGTACAAAGCAACATCTTTAAGTACAGATACAGGAATAATTGCAAAAAATATATATTTTTCAAGTTCGTCTGCCTGTGAAGACCCTTTTTCTTAGGAACGCGTGGAGGTATCAATCTGAAATTCATACCGAATACTCAAATCTATGGTTCCTTATAGCTGTGAAAAAATCAAACTTATAAACCAACGCAATCAAAAGATACAGCCATTTATGCCGTAAATTATCGCAAATTTCGACATTATCGCAGGGGAATCAAAATCTATAGGTATTGTACTACTTCCTGTGAACACAGAGTTCTGAAATTTGGTTAAAAGCAATGTCAGCACAGATGGGGGGAAAATTGCTAAAACATACCTACATTTCATGCTTATCAACATTCGCATGTGTTGCCAGGAATCAAAACCTATAGGGTACTTCCCGTGAACACAGAATCTTGATATTTAATCTTTATTTAATAGAAACTTACGTCTTATAGCACAGATAAAGGAAAAATCGCAAAAAGCATAAATTCAATATTAAAACATAATATAAAAATGTTTGTACGGAACTCTTGGTTCGCCAATCCGACTCGCACTTGACCATTTTTTTTTAAATCTACGTATCAATTAAATTACCAAAATATAGCTTTTGAAAATCGACCACGTCTATGTGACCCCCCCCTGGCACTAAAGCTGGATCCGCCCTTGCACTTAGCTTAATATCTGCGTATATGATATTATGTATGTTCACATATTTTCTTTGAATTACATTAAAATGGCTGAAAAGTTTTAGTTCCTTCTACTGGAACTACATAGCTTATTTATGAATGGGACTGTATACTATGTTCCGGGTAAATGTCAGTTTTCTAAGTCACTTAAACGGATTATTTCACCAAGCAGCCTCATTATCGAATAAACTCCCGCTAATCCCTATTAAGTTTATCTGAAAAACAATAAATTTAACTCTAACGGCCCAGCGTTCAACCCTCAAATACCGCACCTATTTACCCTGACAACGATCCCCTCATAGGTCTCGCAGGCCCGCCCACCGCAAGCCACGTTAAGATATAGAAAACAAAGACAAACTTTACATTCTGTCATTGTTCCAGTATTTTCCTTAATTGTTTTTCCATGTATAGTCGTAATCGGGGTTGACTAATCTGCGCTGGCTTAATCGAATCTTCATAAGTACCCCCAGTGCTTTCAGATAACATACTTGGAGGGTTCACAGTCTGTTGCTTGTCTGCGCTGGAAAATATATGGACACAATAAGGCCGGCTTGGAAGTTTAGTGTTAATTGGATGCGACAGGCTCGAGTGAAATTAGTTTTAATTACTTGTAACGTTGAAATTAAATCCACTTACTATTTATGTGACCTTTAATCGTACAAGTATATGAACGAATAATTTATGTTTGCGTTTGTTTACGCTAAATATCTTAAGTATGAAACTTGCTTTGATGTTTCAAAACGGCATATTCCAAACAATATTTTTATTAACAACTAGCGGTCCGCCCCGGCTTCGCCCGTGGGTACATGTTTACGTTTTCTCTACATAAGAACCATCCTCGTACTTCAAGGAATATAATAAAAAAAGAATTATCGAAATTGGTTCAGCCGTTCTCGAGTTATGCGCTTACCAACACATTTTGCGATTCATTTTTATATATAAAGAGATAATATGATATTCATGAATGAATGAATACAATTATGGTATTCTTGTTGCGATGTTAAAAGCAATTATTAAATGTCTTTACATTATTCAGAAAATATACAAAGGAAGTAGACATTAACCATAATGAATGAACGCTGGCAAATATCATATCAGCGCATAACTCGACAATAATAGCCGATGTTGTGATTCATAGCGAGTATTGGAGAGTAATGCACTCAGCAAACGCGAAACGCATTGATAGAATCGCTATTATTTCCCCGCGACGACATATTTTCAAGTTTACGACGTCGGGGCAACGCACCGAAACAAGCGATAGCCCGTCATTTTTACTGCTTGACAAGCGACCTCCGTATCGCCTGATTTATATCCTCGACGACCCGACTAATGCAATTATTGCAATTTATTATGAAATTAAATAAGGTCGACGCGACGCTCCCCAAGCCAGGCCGGGCGCGAAATTTATACCCCTTTGCAGAAACTATGCGGTGGCGTCGAAACGGCCCCAGAGCGGCAGTGCAACGGTTGACTTTTGAGTTTCGCCCGGCGCAAGAAGGTTCGCTTTCGGACGTCCGTCCGTATAAGTGGGTAGTTTGCTTATTTTTCCCGCGGCTTATATTGTCTGTTGCGGAGAGAAATAAATTATTTGTAGCCCCAACACCTTGTCGGCGGAGATAGCGTCATTTTTATAAAAGTATAATGCGGTTTTCTTGTCCGTGATTGCGTTTTGAGTAAGACGTCTCGATTCCCTCTTTGGGGGTTGAAAGATTAAAACAGGGTGCAGTGAGAGCGTGCACGACTAATTTGTTTGGACAGGGAATAATGAATTTCGACTGTTTTTTATTACTTCGACCGTTCGACGGTGGTTTCGGTATAATGATAGTGGTATATATTTCCTAAGTATATACTTTATGTAAGAATATTTCCACTAGAAAAGTTTAGGACAGAATTCTTCTTACTCTCAGTTATTGTTCTGCATTGTTATATTAGTATAGATTAGATAGAGATGTAGTTTAAAATATTTTTATTTATACATATTCAATACTCTTGTTATGGTTATATAATTGTAAAAATAGAGCAAGTACTATGTTTTTCTGTATTAATATTTCACATCTAATGTGACATACTTTTATTTCCTTTTGGAGTTTGCTTCAATAAACTAATGTTCTAAAAAACTAGGTTAAAATACATGTTTTTACAGGTTATTTTACAACCTAACAAATAAAAACCAACCGTTCCGATTCCATATATTCACAAAGCGGACAAAGTGCCTTAGTTAAAACAAAAATAGGACATACACAAAGGCGTTCTCGTGAATAAAAGCGTCCATTCCGATATTACCGTACATCACTAACGCAGCATCAGAATCGCATATCATTACCACTCAAAACATTAGCATACAACACCATTGATAATCACCTTTGTACTACTATAAATAAGGCTCACATTTGATTGTCCAGATCAAAAGCTGAATGCAGTGTAAAGTGTAATGTTTAAGCAATAGAGTTGGACTCAAACACGAATGTTTGGTGATTACAATTTATGTGTCGTGTGGATTTTGGACACCGTTTTTGGTCACGGGTGCATATTCGATTCCTGGTTATTGAGTATCTTGTAGGGTTGATGCTAGATATAGATATTGGCCGAATTTCTAAAGATATTGCATATTGTAAATAGTATTTGGGATCATCGTATGTATGCTTATATTGGCTTATTATAGTTTTATATTTAATGTCACATAACTATAAATGAAACTAATTTTAGAAATTATTTTCGTTTCAATGCCATACTTATTTACACATTAATAATCAAACAGTTGACTATCTAAAGTCCTAATTAAAAACAGTTTACTTTCAATTATTTTCCCAAAACACAACTTTAGGTGTTAACTAAGCATGTACAAAGCCTATAAATAAACAGGCAAGTTCATCAAATTAAACCTTTGTTTATTTTTTATTTGAAGCAGCTAATGTTATTACGTGGTTATTACAGACACTGTAATTATGTCTGTGAGTACGTTACGTCTCACAGGCGACAGCGATTCGCTACAGCGTAGCGCAAATATACAAAAATTTTTTTTTTATCAGCTCTATAGATGTATTTTGAAATAATACATCTCTGCCTTTAAATATCACACTATCTCTGGTGTGGATTTACATCTTTGGTTTATCAAGGTGGAACCATTAAACATATTAAAAATATTCATGTCTAAAACTATCATGTTATTTATTCAGTGATAGGTAAATCTTTCTGTGAAATCGAATATAAAATAACACAACTAAAAAATCACTTCTAACATAATCTGTACGGTGTACCTACTTCAAAATCAGCAAGTAAAATGATATCTTATAAGATATTCAAATACAACCTAAGTCCAAATTCACAAAAAATGACCAAAACTAAATCCGCTCCGCTTAAGACCCTCCGCTACCTTTTTAAACCTACAATTACCACGCTCCGAGCTGTCAAACAGAATATGATTGTAATGTTATAATTTATGCTATTAAAAAGCTTAATTATTGTTTCCTAATCGATGGTACGCCTCGATGCTGTTACGATAACAACCTTTTAGTTATTATATTTATTACCACTTATGGAATTTATTCTTGTTACTTTTTAAGCGTCTTTAAAAACTGTATCAAATGTGTAGGTACCTACTTCTTCTTATTTGATAATATGTAATACTCAATTTCTTCAGTTTCAGCTACGTTTAACAAGAGTTCTAACTTCTTCTGAGGTCTAACTTGAGACTGAAATGGCATTATTCATAAAATAACATATTTATGGATATCACGTTCATTGCAAAAACAGTGCTTTCCGAACCGGCGGTAAATTACTATTTTTCTGTATTAAGACGATATAAAACGAAGTCTAATTGATTAAAAAAAAACATTTGAGTTTGCAATGATAATTAATATATCGTTGTTTTCGTGTTACAATGTAGATTTGTCGAATGTATGTTGTATCGCGTTACGTGCAGTAGAACTAATAGGTAAGAAATGTTAGAAGATTGTGGAATTTTTAACAAGCGACCTTATTGTGCTCTTTATAACAAGAACAGTCTTCATTCAACTCTACAAACGTTAGCTTAATTTAACGCATTAAACATGCATACAATTGATTCAAAAGTATCTCAAACTGGTTCATTGCATTGTGAAGTAAATTGAACTTTAATGATGAGTCAATATAATTTAATTCGATTTGCTCTCCGGTCTCAATGCGCCGGCTTTAAAAATGCAGAAATAATTTATTGGCGCTGATATAACGTTGTTTACACGGATTCATGTCAAAATTTCTGTATGCGGATATTTATGGAATTAATTCATTGAATACTTCATATAATATAGGCACTTGTGTATCGATACTGGCTTCAGAGCCGCGGCTTCTCTAGCGTGCAGTTTTTTATCACGCTGCAATCATTTTATAGATACCTAACTTACCATCCTATGTCGCTAGCAAGGTTTATTTTTACGATTAAATCTATGGCCATATTTATTCGCATATTTCTCTTCTATTCTATAAATAGTAGCGTTAAAAGCACTGTTACAGAAAAGTGGTCTCTTCCGAGCAAGTAGAGCAAAAGCTTAGAATTATTATTATAGCCAAAGAAAACAATAATTTGAATGAATATTCTTTATTGTACATAAAAGCTATTAAATAAATTAAATATTGATATAATACAACGGATGGGTTTATCGTTCATGAGCAATTTCTACTAAACTATCATAGATTAACTTTGAAGAAATGATCACATAATATTTGATGTGTATAGAAGAGTTATGTTTATTGTGACAAAATAAATCACACATAAAATGATATCAACGGTATAAAATTGATTTCTGTATTCGGATTGAATAATAAATTCGTGAACGCGTATGCAAATTTTTATTCGCAAACGTTTTTACGGTCGCTGAAAATTTTGTTTTAGATTTATTGACTGTAAATGGAGTTAGAATTAAATCTTGTTTTCGTATGAGCCAAGTAATGGATTGAACTGGGATGGATACGAAAATTTTTAACTGCATTTAAATCAAATACATAGGCATTTATATACTGACGTGAAAACTTGAATTATGGAAAAAATATAAAAACCTGACTTCAGGAAAAATTAACTTAAACTTTTCATTGTTATAACTTTATGATTGTTACCTTTTTAGTGCTTCCTTTCGTTACCCGACTCGATAGGTTATAAAGAAAAATTAATTTTGAAGAAATCGTTGTAATTTGGAGCAAAACTTCAGTTAAGTAGGTACTATTATTAAAAAAGTAAAACTTTAAGGTCGCGTTATGGCAATACCGTCACGTCATGGAGTAAGACGATTTTGGTATCTTTGAATCTTGCCAAAGAAGTTTCACTTCTGACATGTGCTCGGCACACACGCTCTTTTTTTATCTTACATAAAAAATATTCCTCAAGTTTTATTTCCATTACTTAATTAAATCAACATTTTATCGTGAATACAAACCATTGTTTTAACCAACGCAATAAATAACCCAAATAACAACCAAAGGACATCACTATTCCCATCCACTTCCCGACCGCGCTCACCGTCGCTTACCCTGACAGATCGACAGAGCACTCGAACGCCTCGCTGTATCAAAAACGTTATTTGATAATATCTCGTGAACTATGTAACCTCGCTTTACCGTTCTGATGGACCGCTATTGCACCGCAGTGTAACATTGGTATTTCATTTCGATTTAAAATTACTAATGGGTCCTTATGATTCGTTTATTAGAATTTGGTAAGTAAAAAATGCAAATTAATACTACACATTACATTATACATATAACAAAAATAACAATTTATGTACTCAGCATACGTTGTCATTGATTTTTAACTAATTTGTAACACAAAATTAACTTAGATAAGTATTAATTAACTTAGATAATTCTATAACTGAAAATTCATATGGTGAAAATTTATACTTCTACGGTCTACCCAAATATCGTAATATTGCTTCCAACCGGGTTCAGATCTATTTGAATTATTAAACAAAACGTTTTTTATTAATAATACCAAGCCATTTATATGTAACTTTTTTTTACCCCGTATCCTAATTACGATATAATAGTAACAGATATATTTTCTTACACAAAGTCTCTACTAAAATCCATACTATTAATATGCTTAGTATTTCCATAACTCAAACTTTACACATCCAAATAAAATCGCTTTATATTTTAACCATCGGTGTAACACACATCCACGAGTAACGAACCGTACGATAGCAGATCGATACGTCTAATAGCGTCTAATTGTTTAGCCCGGGAACCGAACCGAGATACTATCGATAACCTTCCTGACAGAGGCTTCACTTCTTTTGCTTTCTCATGTACAGATTGTGCTTTCCAAATTTTATAGGGACGTTATGGTTAATTTAGTTTTATGGGTATTTGTATGGCGAGGCTTTGTACATAGAAAAAGTTCTGCTACATTGTATTAATAATTGCGGTTTTAAGATCTCCACTACTAAAAATAACTTTTAGCATATATTTAATCGACGAAATATGCATAATTATGTAGAGCGTAATACTTCTAGGTTATATCAAATATTTTTTATTTCGTTCAATTATTCAACTTGGAAAAATAATGTGATGAAAAATTTATGTTATGAGGTATTACTATTTTTTTTAATTCTATCTAGGTAGGGTACTTAAATTACATGTGTTTCGAAACATCATAGTATAGGATTGCCTATTCTTCTACGAAAAATGTATATAAGTAATGATTATTGCTCCTTAAATACCAATTAAATAATTAATTTTCTATTAATTTCTACAAATTAATTAGTTACGATTACCTTTTCTTGGTTCTCTTCTTGTACAAACCAGCCTCCTACTTAACTATTTAATTAAAACGAATAATTCACAAGTTGATAAAAATATTTTATATATATCGATTAAGGTGTTTCATTATCGTTGATGTTAAGGAGAAGCTTTTGTTACTATTGTACAATTTTATATTATTGATATAAGTAATTAACTTGTTGATTTTCAAGTTTTGCAATTTCTGTGTTGGTTCAATATACGGCTACAAATTAACTTTTAATCAAGAAGAAATAATTTAATATTTCTATTGTCTTACATCTGTCAGACGTGTAAAGAAGATGATAGAAAATAAGAAAAGTCAAAACACTAATCGGCATAGCGGATAATAATAATATGCTATTAATAAAATGCTCCGATTAATCTTGGTAATTTATGTGTACAAATATAATTAACCACAAGCCTTTTTATCACATAAAGTAAACCGAAAAAGGTTAAAAATGGGATTAAATGTAAATCCATACTAATATTATAAATGCGAAAGTAACTCTGTCTATCTGTCTGTTACTCAATCACGCCTAAACTAATGAACCAATTTGCATGAAATTTGGCATGGAGATATTTTGATACCCGAGAAAGGACATAGGATAGGTTTTATCCCGAAAATCCTACGGGAACGGGATTTTCTTTGAAAACGCGGGCGAAGCCGCGGGCGGAAAGCTAGTGTAAAATAAGGAACAGCAATACGACATCGTGATTATCAACTTACCCTATAAAAAAGCTGCGGATAACCTAGCCAAAACATTATACAGAGCACAGCTGTAGGTAAAAAGTCTATAATAACGTCTTAAATACAAGCTCCTCCTTAACTGGTATCTGTGGGGTCCATGCGCGCCCACTCGCTCAAAACACGGGGTCTAATTTTATTAACGTGTACCAACCGCTGATAATGAATTATTTGCAAGCGATTGTGTGCCTAATTGCCTCGAGATAAGATAGCGAGCACATTCTAGATAACTAATCATTTAACTAAGTATGGAGGAATAAGACGTAGGACTTGAAAAGTGAGTTATTGTGATATTTTTGATAGAAATTAAACTTTTTGCAATGTAATTTCTACTTAGCTACTAACTTAAATTATTCAGTAGGTGGTCGAAATACAATTTTAACCTTTTTGTATAATTTTTCTTCCAAGTTTGTTTAAAAATATCTTTAACTAGCTATCCCGACAGACATTGTTCTATTCGCCCATTTTTCGTGAATTTTCTCGATAAGCACCTTCCTTGTGCCTCAACAAAAACGTTAACCGAATTGGTCGAGCTGTTCTCGAGTTTTACGGCAACACATTTGGCGATTCATTTTCATTATATAGATCACATTATCGCAACAAGAATCTAAATTTTATTATCTATAAAAATATAGGATGTGACATATCCGAACCGCTGTTCCTACATTATCTAACCTACTTACATAGGTTGATTAGGCCTTCAAGCTAACTTACAACTTTATAAAAGTAGAGATCCCGCCATTTCTTGGCCACTTAGCATCTGATAGGATGATTTTGTTCAAAACTACGAAGTTAGGGATCCAATCTCCGTAACTAGATATAAAGTAATGATAACAGAAGTAGGTCAAACTGCTTCCGAGTAGTTTGAACAAGGGTTCTTTTAGCGGGTTCATAACTGCATGTAGGGCTGCCTGTGATTAGATTTTTTTCAAATTTTTATGTAATTTTTTGGTGTTAAACTTTTTTGGGGTTGTCTGAAACTTTTTTGATAAACTTAATTACTTTTTATAACACTCTTAAGTGTCATGATTTATATTTTGAAATAAAGTCTTGATTTGGCAAGGCAAGAATGGCTATGTATTTGTCCGTAAGGATAATCAGAGAAACAGATGTGAAATGCATCTGCGCCACAAGGGGAGATGAATGAGATATCTGATTGATTTTTATAAGCTTAAATTACGATCTGTCAGTTATCTGAACTTGACGCAAGAAGCTAAACAGTTTACGATATAATTAGAAACTAAAATAAAAATAAAAAAAACATTTAATTTTTTACCATCCTTTTTCAAATGTGGCAACCCTAATTATTATAGGTAAAGTAAGTTCAGACGATAATTTTAATGACTTTCAGTTCGTCGGCTCTGAGCGAGCTCAAGTTTTGTTTCGTATGAGAACTTCATTTATTACAAAAGAGACAATGTATTATTAAACAGAATAGATTTTGCGCGGTCTAGTTGTTACATCTTAAGATCTTTGTAATTAGGAGGTCTGAAGATTTTATTCTAACCAAGAATGTCTTATTAGTTTATCTTATTGTTGGAAAATACTACTTTTTAAACTATAAATATATGTTTTTATTTTGTCTTACAATATTTTGCGCTTCTTTGCCTTTCTCCTCGTGGTTGCCTGGCAGAGATCACTGCATAGTGATAAGGCCGCCCTTTGTGCTTTTTAATTTTATTTTTTTAACCTTTATGTATATTTTGTTTTTTGCACAATAAAGTGTTAAATAAATAAATAATAAATAAATATATCACGCAACGTCGCGGTCGTGGACGATTGTATAATATCATCATCATGATCACCGAATCACAAAGCGTGAAAACCAGTTCAAAATAATTTAATTCAGTTGACAATTTTTTTACTTTCCATTTATTGATCGAAAAACATTGAAACAAAAGAGTCTATCAAAGTTGGCAACTAAAATTTGATTATATTGAGTTATCTCCTAATTAATTTACGAAGTCTAAAATGAAGAACTTTCTAGGTCACGGAATTAAGGCTATGGGCTATAAAGGACAACTCGGTAACTTTGAAAGTCATGATTGAGGCCTATAAATATGTAAACAGTTAATTAAATTCATAATTGTATTTATGCGACTTGACTTCTTAAAGAAGCGCCTTGAAAATCAAAATACATCTAGATATTATTGAGTATCGGTTCCGAAAGTAATTTCTATAGAGAAGAGTGGGATTTTTAGCTGTGCCCTGCGGTTTAACCCGCATTTCTCCGTTCATATGATGATATTATAGTCTATAGCCCTTCTCGATAAATGGGCTATCTTACACCTAAATATTTTTTTTTTAATCTGACCAGTACTTAGTTCCTGAGATTAGCGCGTTCAAACAAACAAACAAACTCTTCAGCTTTATAATATTAAGTACCTATAGATACCTATATAACCCATAATAGGTACTTAAATACAAAATATCGAATCGAATTCTTATTACAATTACAGGAATAATCGTGCAAATACACAAACAAACAAACAAATTGATCACCTTTAAAAACTTTCTATTGAATCACAAATTAAAATTTATTTCCCAGTATGGAGTATACAAAATTCTCAAGTCGATTTCTCATAGTACATCAATAACAACCGATAAGAATTTGAGTAAAAGATGAACTTGTTAAAACAAAACTATATTACAAGAACAAGGATACTAGAACAATATTCATAATTTACACGCTGTTTCGTCGAACTAACGTTAATATTTAATAGAATAACAGATCTTCAGTGCAAGTAATAAAGGCGGTTATTGGAAATCAAGTTTAAATGTAGGAAATGTATGTAATAAAGAAAAGAATGTATCGACTATTATTTTTACTTAGGCGCGTCCCACGTCTGCATTCGTCCTTATTGGTAAGAATCCGTCATGGCTATCAGCTTTGGGCTCATAACAATAATATACTTTAATTTTTGTTCATATTTAGTGGCGATGAATTTTTGTAAAATGAATAGATGAAATAAATATTTAAGGTAAAATCTTAAGTTTTTTAATTTCAATTTAAATGCAATAAGATTTATATTTAATTTATCCAATACACATTTTATTAAAATTAGAAGGTTATCATTATAATACCAAAAGCAAAATTATACCATACAATATAAAATAACATGTACATTCGAGGTGAATACTAAACTTACTCATAAGGAGGTGCTCCAACAGTCAACACATGTTACTGTAATATTTATCTGAACACGTCCGAATACTTACCCACTAGGACAACAGCCTAGCCGATAGTGAATAAATGAATGCACCGAAGTCCACTATCTTTCATTTTGATTAATAGGCGTCCCTGTTGGAAGTATTGTTGCGTTTATCACAGGATTTAGTTGTAATGTGTTTTAAAGTGTCTCGGTATGCGACGGACGAAAATGCGTAAGCGTAGTAACTAATGGTGTAGTGTAATGGAGATTAAGATACGTTGATATTGTTGGAAATGTAGGGGCTAAGGATGCTGGTTATGATTTTTTTTTGTCTTGAATGTTTAGAGTGGAGGTACGGATTTTTGTCTTATGGGTTTTTATTTGTCTTGCTTATAAGTTAATCTATATATTATTAATTTTATTTGCAACAGTATCCAGCTACTATTTATAATTATAATTTAAAACGTTTTTGCCTCCTGGTTGATTACCTATGTTTTATTTATTTTCTATTAATTCAAGAAATTCATCGAAATTGGTTCAGTACTTATAACAAACGAAAATATAAAAAGTCGGTTTACTGTTTTCTAAAACTTATATTTATTTATTTGAGTACATCTATCGTTTATCAACTCGCGTATTTTTCGCCTATTGATTATTTTTCCTCTTTAATTAACCATTTAGCAATCATCAACCTATTTTACATTTGAAAGAATCACGTTTGAATCAGTATTTCGCATCATGCTAATTATTATGGCACGAAATTACTCCAAATATTTCCAACAGCATACTAGAGATACTTTGCGTTGTATTAATTTTACCGATTTAATTTCGTAGTGTATTTCGACATATTGTAGACAAACCTATCTCTGAACCAAATTTCATCCAGATCAGATCAGTCATTAATGCGTCAAAGATTAACTAACATCCATCCACACATACTTTCTTTATAAAAGTACTGAGATAATATTTGTATAGATTGATCATTTATTTATTTATCTTATTGCTATACCACAAGAAAATGTAAACTCAAACTCAAAAATGTATGAAGACTAGTCGTAAAGTACAAAAGGCAACCTTATCACTTAGCAGCGATCTTTTCCAGGCAACCTGAGTTAAAGGATGGATAATATAGAAATCAGTAATATATTCTACCTCTGTCCATTTGAGTTTCTACTAACTACATAACAAAGCGAAAAGACACACACAGTATTAAAATCCACTGTGTCTTCTATATAAAAAGGACATTAAAATGCATCGTACATTTCGATTCCGCAAAATAACCAATAACATGATGCTATTTGTTCATTCCACGAAATTATGAATACAAAGGTCTCAAACAATAGGGAATTAACTTACAAATGCGACTGACCCAGATGAGAGTTTACCATTGAATGGCCGTTTCGCGTCTTGTTACTGTGCGCGTGCGCCGCCTAACGATGCAATAAACTGTGTAATAGATGAACTAGAAAACGTTGTTTAGAGGGATTAGTTTTATTTTTTTATTGATAGAATTGTAAATGTGTAAGTGTATATAAGTACTTGTTAACGTTTTCAGCAGACGTCGTAATTGGATATATTTTATAATAATAAACACAGTTATTACAGTAAAAGAAGTGATCCGAAAATCGGCTTTTTCAATACCCGACACAAAATTACTGAAAATTAAAAAAAATGCTCTACATTAGTAGAGCTGCATAATCCTTTTTTATTATTCAACTAGCTTACCGCCCGCGGCTTCCCCCACTTTGACTTAAACCTAATAAATCACTACATAGTATAAAACAAAGTCGCTTTCCCTGTCCCTATGTCCCTATGTCCCTTTGTACGCTTAAATCTTTGAAACTACGCAACGGATTTTGATGCGGTTTTTTTTAATAGATAGAATGATTCAAGAGGAAGGTTTATATGTATAATAACATCCATTAAATAGTGGAGAAGTACTGTTATTTTTGAGGTTTCTAATGTGATGTCGTAAAAAATTACATTTTTTCCGCTTACATTGCAAACGCAAGCTGAACCCTACGAGTTTTATGAAAATAATGTACTAAGTATTATACACATTGAAAAGGTCTACAGAAAAGTCCGCGATGGTATATATCTATCTCTTATGGATAACCCACAATAACTTTTTTTTGTCATTTACTTTTTACGACAAATAATGGCTAAATTTCGATGCGATTTTAACCAATACATACTTCACCAATAAAATACCTTGAATACATTGTTCATTTAATATAGATCTATATGGCCCTTTACACCGTATGATTTAAGTGAATATTTTCGAAGATATTACAGATTTAAAAATTGCGGGACGTAGCGTTTGCGGCGGTACCGACCGGCCATCTATTTTATACCCGTACAAAGTCGGAGCGGGCCGCTATGTTTTTATATACAACGTTCACAGTTTTTCTGTAGTGTATTTAGTATCAGCATTGCACCCGTGCGAAGCCGGGGCGGGTCGCTAGTTATATACTAAAACCTTCCTCTTGAATCACTCTATCTACATATTAAAAAAAACCGCATCAAAATCCGCTGCGTAGTTTGAAAGATTTAAGCATACAAAGGGACATAGGGACAGAGAAAGTGACTTTTTTTTATACTATGTTGTGTAGTGATACTGAAATAATTTTGCTAGAAACTAGTCTTATGTGTAAATACACACAAGACGTATGTAGACGATGTAGACAAATGTCTACATTGAACTTTGAAGCTAATTTTAAGAGAAAAACATATGCAAATAAACACAAATCGATTTAATATTACGAAACATTTGAGATATCGATATAACGCATGCATGTAATCGATTAGATGGCTCACTTAGGTACGTGACGGTGTATGTAATTCTTTATTCGTTGCACAATGTTTGTTTTCGTATTTATAAGGCAGCTGTTATAATGTCATACCGTTTTTGAAGTGAAACTTCTTTAGGCGCGTTGAGTAAAATTTCAAGGTCGAGTGACAGTACCGTCACGTCATGGATTAAGGTGACGATTTTGGTATCTTTGAATCTTGTCAAAGAAGTTTCACTTCTGACACGTGTGCTCGGCACACACGTGATTTGCATGTGAAGTGATTTTTGACAAATAAAGTCTGTTGAAATTTTTTTAGTTGCAAAAATTATGAGAATGAAGTGTACGGTCTACTTTAAGTTTTTTAGAAATCTTCGATTTCAAGATGCGTATATATTTTAATCTAGGTACAATACATAGTACCTACCATTACTGCACTCTTTGAATGAATATTTTGTGTAAAAAAATGAGCTATAAGCTGTAAGATATTTTTTGTTTATAAGATTTCCTATATATTTTTATTACGATATTGCCAAATTTTATTACACATTATTAAATTAATCACTTCCATAATACGGTCTTGTGAACGAGCCTTTACAATTGAAAATTTGACCCAATGGTCAAGCCATATTCACACGTACAAATTTCTCAGAAAATATCGATAAATAAATTATTGTCACGGTTTTATATACTCTCATTTCTTATGTTTCGACATGAACGAAATAATTAATAAGTGTAGGTTAACAGTAAATTAATTAGAATTTATGGGTGTGTGGGTGGGATACTAATTTTATTAATGCGTTTCTATTTATTGTTTTTTGTATATTACATATTATAGAATTGCGATTGAATATTTTTGTTTTAGTGATGTAGAGTTTTATTTTTTTAGAGTTGCTCGCGACTATCGTGACTATCGTGAATAAATTAATTAATGAATGAAATGAATGAATGAATGAATGAATGAAGGAATGAATGAATGGAATTAAATGCATGACAAATTATTTATTGTAGGTACACCATATTGAACACAATTTCATAAACTTCGCTTCACGCTACCGATCTCTACCTGCCCCCCTAGTCAAGTGGCTTTCTGTTAGCGTAGCGTTCAATAGAATAGACTACGAATGTATGAGATTGACGTAAGCTGTAGATAATGGCTTTCTGTTAGCGTAGCGTTCAATAGAATAGACTACGAATGTATGAGATTGACGTAAGCTGTAGATACGTTTATCTACAGCTTACGTCAATCTCATACATTCGTAGTCTATTCTATTGAACGCTACGCTAACAGAAAGCCACTTGACTAGGGGGGCAGGCAACACAAATGACAAGGAAAATTTATTACTGAGTCGTGGTGGTGCTACATGAAATACAAGAAGTAATTGTGACGTGTTATTATTTAAAATGTATGTCTTGCATACTAAAACATAAACTTATCTCTATACCTAATTTCAATAAATCAGCTCAGTAACTTTTGCGTAGAAGAGTAGCAAACATCCATCTACTCATCCATACATCTCTCCATCCTAACAAACTTTTACATTCATAGTTTATAGGTACCTACAATCCGCGCTCCGTGCCTAAACCTCATCCAAGTTTGAAATAAAAGTAAAAAAGTCGAGCAAATACAAATTATGCTGATTTCGTAGTGAAATTCAATTCTAGTTTTATTTTATTCAAGAACGCTAAAGTTTAGATTTGTATTACAGTAGTAAATTGTTCTGTTTCCGCCCGTTCTATGTGAAAAGTCCTCTAAGAAAAGAGAATATGCGGGTGTTGAGGTCAGCTTTTGGCGCTTGAGAGAGCGATTTTTTTTTTGATGAAAATTTAATACTCTATTCTATGGCATTTATTAAATAATAACCAGTATTCGTTTTAATTAATTACCGCCGCCTAGCAGCTCTTAAGTAAAAAGAAAATACCTATTCTACTTATCTTGTTTCAGGTTATAAGCTATTTTTCATTATAAGCTATATAATTATAATTGATTAATGACTATTATGGAAGTAAAAATATAGAGTTGGTTTCATCGATATTACTTCGACGTATTGTATTATGAAGCAATAATTACTTTGGGCCATTTATTTTCGCATTTTATCGAGCTCTACTAGGTACTTTTTCCTGAGCAATACGTTTACATAATTCTATCGATAAACTTACGGATCACGATTCAGCGTGTTTAGCACGCGACAACCGTTTCCCATACAAATTGGCTATTTAGTATTTCACCTAGTTATATTATGAATTTTTTTTGTGACAATACTGAAACTGTGTCCAAAGTTTGATCTATAACAATACAATTACGTACGCTGCAATAACATGACGGACAGATAGAGTAACTTTACATTTAAAATACCTGTTAGCATGAATTAACTTTCGTACCAAAGAATTTTACATTGTGTACTTCTAATTTTTTCTGAATCTAAAATCATGTAACATATTTTTTTTGCAGGTTTGCAGAATAAGCTCAAACAGTTATGCAGAACACTCCCCGTGAAATTAGTTTTATATTATTCAAACGTAATAATTGTTAAAAAAGGTATCATTTTAATTGATTAATTGAAACCAAATCGCTCGCTCATGTCCTGTACCCTTAACCTTACTTGCAACTTGCAACTTAGACAAACTTGGTCGCATACAAGAAATACATTTTCCGTCGAACCCCAGATTGCGGGCGGCGTTGATTTCTCTCCGCTTTGTAAATAAATACCGCGGGTTTGTTTTATCTTAATAAATGAATGAAATGGGTACTGTTCTTTGGTGGTATGATAGTGCGGTTCCTTGGTATGAATTGCGAATAAATTAGAAGTGTTGGGTTTGATTCGTGACTTATGAGATCCTATGTTTTATAGCTGGTTAGCACAACTGATTTATATTTGGAATAAATGGTTGCTTATGGTTCGAATGCTGGTGGAGGATGGTAAGATATTTGATATTGGTTATGGTAGTAAGCTATATTTACAAATTTAATTTTTGAGGTTAATCCTCTATAACTCTAATGAGATGATATCATAGGAAGTAGATATATAAATTTTTGGTTTTCTGAAAGCTAGGGACTCAAAGTTGACAGCCAATAACCACTACTACTATTCCTTGTGCTCTAAACTCTAAAGCTCTTTTTATAAGTCGACACCTACGGCCAAAATAGTACTGCAGATGATGATGATAATAATTATCAATTACGAAGGACATGATTAGAAACCGTTAAAAATAAATAAAAAGAAATTACTCCCAAGACGAGATATAGAACTGTGTCTTTTGTAACAACTAAGTTGTCTACAGCTTCGCCAAGTTTGAGATCGCATAGCGAAGAGAAATGTTCTCGAATTACATGAAAAGTTTCATACATTAAACAACGAATATGTATCTACTAAATAATAAATAAAATTGTTTAAACCGCGAGTCAAAACTAGTATTTCACACAAGTTAATTTGTCAGAATCTAGTCGACACATGGCGCAGTAAAAAATATAGCATTTCACAACCTTTGTCAGTGTTTTTATTAAATTTATCATCGTTGTTAGATCAGTGGATGCATATCACGGTTATTGCCAATACACTGCGTCCGTTTACACTTTACGACTGACGATATTCATAAATATCGTATCGCTAATTACGCAAATAAAGTAGAGCTTTTTTTCGACGTGAAATATCAAAGATATGTTTTATAATAGCGTTCGTAGTATGCTGTACTTTTAGTTTATTTTTCATAGATTTTGAAATGATAGAACCACAGTAGAACAAACCTGTTTACATGTTTTAAAAATGTTTTGTAGGTCTAGGTATCAATACGTATTTTTTGTAAATACAGATAAATAAGTTCATTTCTGTTCTGTTTTTAAGATATTATGTCAGTAACCAAATTTCCCTCGAAATTTCATTCTCAAACCTTCTAAATCCTATATAGGTAAATAATCTAAAACACGCGTAAAAAACGTATCGTATGTTATAAACAGGGTAAAAAAACTCTTTTTTACAGCGCAATAAAGCAGTGGTCTCTGACTATTTTATAACGTGGTAACGATGTATAAAGTATGCAACAGCCTGTTTTGTTTTATGTAATTATTATCTGTATATGTTTTAATTAAATCGTAAGTTCCTTGGATGAAATAGTTTAGCAAGATAATGCGGGGGTTGCTTGTTCTTTATGAGTGTACTATACAAGCTTTGCGTGTGTTTTTGTTTACGTGTAGTTTAAGAAGGTTAGTAAGTGCATATAAGGGTTATGCATGTGATATTTTTTGAAGTTCAATTGTGTTTTAAAAATATTGTCAGACCTACCTAGAAATATTATCTTCCTGTTTAGTTTCACATCATCTTCTTATATTTTAGACGTCTAGTGTGTATTATAAGGTGTATTGAAAAACATAACAACAAAGCATATCTTCTTTATATATAAAAATGAATCGCAAAATGTGTTGGTAAGCGCATAACTCGAGAACGGCTGAACCGATTTCGATAATTCTTTTTTTATTATATTCCTTGAAGTACGAGGATGGCTTTTATGTAGAGAAAACGTAAATATGTACCACGGGCGAAGCCGGGGCGAACCGCTAGTTTATTATAAATTCTTACTGTGTAACGAACTTTTTTGAATAACCTACATTTATTTGTAGAACTTTCTTCCAATAAATTCCCGCCATATTATTTTTATAACCTTAAAACTGTACAACTCACTAATTATACGGTTTATATAGTCGCAAAGCATCTTGTAAGCACTTTGAACTGCGGCGCGTTTGATCATTCGGTATATGACAGCGGCCGTCTATTACACCGTATAATAATAATTAATTATGTTGAAATAGTTGGCATCCACACAACTGTTACAAAAAAGTAAAAACACAAATAACAGAATATGGCAAGAATATCAAGTTTAAATTATGTGCTCTATGATTAGGAAAAACGAATTTATAGATATTGAAAAGGTGTATAATTATAATTAATCATTTTATTTTTTATATATTATAGTGTAATTTTTATAGTTATATGGGTTTTTATTTAAAAAAAAATAAAACTACAGTGTCTGGGTACTTTTTATATCAAAATTAAATCATTGTGTTGGGTTTACAAAAATCATACAGACAGATCATTTTTATAAATGTATTTACTATTTGGCTCTTTCTTTCCTTCCTTCCAGATTAAGTCAACAGCATTCGAGACGTTATCAAATAATAACTGCTCGTTTCGGTGTAAATGCTGCCATTTCATCTTGAGCTAAACAGGTCTATGAAAGGATTTTTCATAATTACGAACAGTTTTTGTCTCTCAAATCCAATGAAGCACGTCCGGTTTTTACAATCTCTGCGTGACTAATCACTGAGAAAGGTCAGAAGGTATTAAAACTTCACATTACTATGGATTAATGTATAATTCAGTTTATTTTTAACAAGATAAAAAATTATTGTTTTCCTATTTACTAAGTTATGCGTTATTGATAAAAAGTAGAGGCTCTATATGTTTATGTTGTCCATAAAAATGAAATACTGCATATTAATAAAATGTTAATAAACATCAACCCACTGGATTTTTTCAAATAAAGTTACTAACTTACAAGCAAACTTACTTTACAATTTTCGATATTCTAGGTATTTCTTATAACAGATATCTTATATATAAAATTCTCGTGTCACAATGTTAGTCTGCATACTCCTCCGAAACGGGTGGACCGATTCGCATGAAATTTTCTGTGCATATCTGGTAAGTCTGAGAATTGGCCAACATCTATTTTTCATATGTACCACGTGCGAAGCCGGGGCGGGCCGCTAGTATAATATAAATATCTATTCTGTTACGGTGTCAGACTATTGAATGTCTGTTCTTGTGCTACGCATACACTACGCGTATAAGTTACTAGCTTTCGGCCCGCAGCTTCGCCAGCTTTGTCTACAATCTAATAAGTGATATACTACCTTACTCGAGAACCACGCTATCTATTAAAATAAAACGCATCAAAATCTGTTGCGTAGTTTTAAAGATTTAAGCATACAAAGGGACATAGGGACAGAGAAAGCGACTTTGATTAATTATTATACAATGTAGTGATAACTATTTATAAAATTATAAGTCGATTTAACTTAAACACAACAACAGTAACCCTACATTACTCAAACGCGTACCTAAAAGCTCTAATACAATGCTCAATCAACATACATTTACGTACTTACCGTTTTATATTTTTTTTATAAACAAATCCACTTTTATTAAGTCATTAGAGGCATTAGCGTATAAACATTTTGTAACAATAATAAGCGGCTGTCAGCGGTGGCGCCACGCCTTAATGTGTTAGAAATTTAACCGACTTCAAAAAATGTGTATTATTCATAATAGTTTGATGATTTTAAAAGTAAAGGTTACTATATAGGAACGGTAGAATACGCATGTGTTTCGTTGTAATATAGTGAAACAAATTAATAATATTTTTTGAGGCTTCCTGATTTGTTTGTATTAAAAATTAAAAGCCACCGTTAGCTTATCTAGCACTTATTGACTCTATATTTTCAAGTTATTTCAATAAAATTTGTTTTTTAACCAAAAGATAATCTAACCGCACTCTGCGTTCAGAAGTAGTGAAAAGGCCTATAAATTATCACAATTAAAACAATAACAATTAAAAAAGGAATAAATACGATTACCATTCATGTAGTTTTTATTATCATAGCATAAGCGGTACACATAATTACACCACGAACAGCCAGAAGCAATTATCTAAAATGCATACATGTGTTCACTGTTTTATGATTTAAAAATAACTGGCATTAACAATGCAATAACATTTAGTAATTTTTACAAAGCATCTGATTATCATCAGTCTGTATTTTTTTGTTAAAGGGGCTGGTTTTCTATAAGATTCTAAGACATAAACACTAGCTAAGTGTGTGTTGACAGATGTCACATGTCATTCTTTTTCTCGGATATATTTTTTTCATCATAATCTGCATCATCACCGAATGTGGTGATATGAATATACGGAGAAAATACGATTATGCTATTAGGCTTGAACTTTCGAAAGAAATAAATATTTACCAAGGAATTTTGTGACATCAACAAATTAAACGTGTAATACTCAAATAAACTTGACTCAAATAAACTTATTATTGCAACTTTATTCGTCTTCAGCGCTTGCAGAGTCTTTATTGAGGGATCATGTTGCTGAGTGTAACAAATTATTTGAATTGCGACACGTGACTGCTGATGAAATTGTTAAAACTTTTAAAACATTAAATTTAAAAAAAACATGTGATCTCTGGGGTATGTCTGTAAATTTAGTAAATAATATCATAGAAAACATTGCCAATCAACTAGCGTTTATATTTAATCAGTGTTGCGACTGTGGTATATTCCCTGATTTACTAAAATTTAGCAAAGTTATTCCTTTATTTAAAAGTGGTGACCAAGAAGACAGTAATAACTATAGGCCAATTTCCATATTACCAACTTTGAGCAAAGTCTTCGAGAAACTAATTTTAAACCAATTAAGTAGTCATTTTGCATCAAATGGTTTACTGCACGCCAAACAGTATGGTTTCACAAAGGGGCGCTCTACCACTGATGCTGGAGTAGCTCTTTTGTCACATATATACAAAGCATGGGAAAATTCAAAGAATGCTTTGGGGATATTCTGTGACCTTTCTAAGGCTTTTGACTGTGTAGAACATTCCACTCTATTACGGAAACTAAATTTTTATGGTATCAAAGGTTTAGCTCAGGATCTCATAGCTTCATATCTTCAGAACAGGGTACAAACCGTTGTCGTTAATGGAGAGAAATCTCGCGGTGTGCCGATTAACATAGGTGTTCCGCAGGGATCTATCTTAGGACCGTTTTTGTTCTTAGTGTATATTAATGACCTACCTTATTATTTGGAGGATATGTGTGAAATAGTACTGTTTGCAGATGACACCTCATTAATTTTTAATGTGGATAGACATGACACAAATGTTGACGAAGTAAACTCTGCTCTTTTACGCATATCCAATTGGTTTAATACTAATAATTTACTATTAAATACAAAAAAAAACAAATTGTGTAGAATTTATCCTCCCAAATGTAAAAAAGGTGAAAAGGAATATTATTTTAAACGGGGAGGTATTATACCCTGTGGAATCGACTGTTTTTCTTGGTTTGACATTAGATGAGAAGCTTCAATGGGGGGCCCATGTTACCACCACCGCTGCTAAGCTCAGCTCAGCTGCATATGCAGTTAGAAGAATAAGGCATCTCACCGATGAAGAAACGGCTAGATTGGTTTACTTTAGCTACTTTCATAGCATAATGTCCTATGAAATTCTGCTATGGGGCAGGGCTGCAGATATAGAAACTATATTTATATTACAGAAAAGAGCCATACGCTCTATATATAATTTGCGTGCTCGAGACTCACTAAGAGATCTCTTTAAGAATACTGGTATCCTTACTGTACCGTCGCAGTATATATTTAATAATATTTTATATGTACACAATAACGCTTACTTACACACAAAAGTCGGAGATAGACATTGTTATGACACAAGAAACAGAAATAAAATTGAAATGCCATTTTTCCGGCTAGCTAAAGTTAAAAATTCATTTATGGGTCAAGGTATACGCTTTTACAACAGAATTCCTCATAATATTAAAGAGTTTAGTTGTTCTAAATTTAAAACTTATATAAAAAATGTACTAGTTCAGAGAGCCTATTACAGTATTAAGGAATATATGGACGATAAAAACCCATGGAGGGTTGTCGCGTAAAAACCACAGGACAGTTCTTTGGCATATTATGTTAATATAATTATTATGATGTTACATATGTAATTTGTAAAATTGTAAAACTGATATGATTAAAAAGAGCAACTATGGAGTTTCTTGCCGATTCTTCTCCGTAGATACTGCTTTCCGAATCGGTGGTAAATGTTAAAAATATGTACCTAATGACGTTTCAAAAGTGCTTCTAGAAGAAGTCTAATTGAATAAATAAATGTTTGAGTTTGAGTTTGAGTTTATAACATAGCACATAATATTATGTCATAATATAAAACAATTTTTTTTTGTTCCAGGTAATTATCGGAAGACAATGTTTTAAGAGACAAAAAACGTAAGTAATACATATGATCAATGATGATAGAGTAAAAAAGTGTGCATGAAAACTCGGTATATTGTCAACTAGCTGTGCCCCACGGTTTTACCCGCATTGCTCCTCTCCTATTTAATCGTAGCGTGATTATATCATTGCCTTCCTCGATAAATGATCTATCCTACAGTAAAATAATTTTTCAAATCGGACCCGTCGCGTCGTTCCTGAGGTTAGCGCATTCAAACAAATAAACAAACTCTTTAGCTTTATACTGTTTGTACCTATAGATGTATTTCACTATTTTCTTAAACCACATTTATTCATTTTACTTTTAATTAAATTTCCCTGTATTTTACAGTTTTATAAGATAAGTACTTTACTTAAATCGCACTTAACGTCACAAGACTCTTCAGGAAACGTTTCTAGGTGTAAAGAATATTTTAAAGCGGTTTTAGCTTGGTTTAAAATGTTATGTTAAAAATAGTTTAACCTTTTATGCTAACAAGATTCGTTATAATTTTTGTGTGATTATAATTAAGGGAGATTATAAAGGAATACAAAAAACAGCTGTACCTATTCAGAAACATTTGAGTGAACTCTATTTGTGATTATACCCAAAAGTGTGTTTTACAAATAAATGTTTTAGTATGAGTTTGATTTTATATTGATAAAAGTGAAGTTCGTTACAAGCAGCATCTTAGATTTTTGCAGAACCATAGATCGGACGGTTCAATTTTTCTTTGACGTAAAACAATGAAAACAATATAATTTTTTATTTGTCTACCGCTTAAATACTACATTAGTCTCTATTCTAATCATATTATGTGAAGAAATTAAGTTTGTTACATCAAATATGACTCAAAATCGTGCTGAACTTGTTTTCATAATTTTTTCTTCAATTAGGATTAGGATATAGGTAGTAACTTAAAAAAATTGAGCAACTAACAAACATGATGACTAGCCTGGCTGAAGGGAGCTGCTCATAATTATGTAGAAATAAATTACATCTCTACGAAACAGGATCAAAGCAAAAGGACACATTCCATTTCAACGTCATTGCCATACTCTCGAAAAATGTATAATATAAAATTCTCCGGAAATGCGAATTGACGTTGCAGTTTCTTATTTTTCACGTCGACTCGCGACACTTGCATGTGACGTCCGCTCGCGTCGACGTTCGAAGCGTAAATGAGAAAAGAAAAGCAGACGTAAAAAAATTATAAATCCACTTTACCTTCATAATCGCTGCGTGCGAACTGTTAACAGTTACCGTGCTCAAGTGGCCGCGTGCTATTTCAAAGGTTTAAATTATTAAGGAGACGTTTTTACGCTTTGCGCGCCAGACTGTCTAGGGCTGTCAGCGGATTAATTATCTACGTAATTTACTTTAGTTAGTATCTCACTTCCTGTACCCTATCGAGTGCTATAATGTCATTAAACTGAAGCGATTGTCAGCCCTGACAGAGACGCTCGCTGGGGACGCCCTGCGTAGTTCAGAATTAAGTTATTGTCAAGTTTATTGCAGTAATGTGTGGGGTTAAATTTGGTCATGTGTGACGTTAAATCGAATGTTTGACGAACGTTTGATGCGCTTCGGTAAATACTTGAAATAGTACATGCCAATGCAAGGGGATAAATGTTTGGTCTTTTGACGAATCTAGTTTACTATTTACTGAATTATTGAAATGTAAATTTTAATGTATGATAATCATTCGTTTGTGTTACTTTAATTTTACATGTAGTTTCGTTTCCTTTGAATAAATTCCGTTAATACTTTATTTTTAACTCACTTTATTTTTCCTTTCTCATAACACATTTTTTATTATTATCATCAAAAACTAAGGGTAATTTACAGGAAAATTCTTTTTAAATAACCAACTGTCCCAAAATAATTACAACGCATTGTTTATACCACACATAGATAACGTAAACTATCCTTTTTGACAGAAGCTAAAACAACAACTGTCTATGTATCAACATATTTAGCATACATTTATCCCAACACTTGTTAGACAATACTCGGAGCAAAAGTGTAATTCATTGCGGCGTAACAATACACCTTCGTAGCTCGGCTTCATAAATATTCTAATTCACAAAGCGATGTACTACAATCCCGCTCGGAGGCCTAAGTCCTTCGAGCCCCACAGTCTCCCTTGTCCCCTGTTTATTTATTAGATTACTGCCTTGTAATGTTCTTAACACTCGGCAAGGAATCCCTAATGACGCCATACATCGTGGGAGCTTTAATTGAGAATACGGAGTCGTTATAATGTTTAATATGGTCTAAAGGACTTTAGAGTTCGTTGGCTGTATATCGCTTTACCGAAATTTCTTCGAGCCATTAAAGTTTCCGCCTTTTTGATAGTCATGAACGAGTGATTATACATTACAATTTGTTTGGATGATACAAGCGAAGTATTTGATAAACAGACGTTTGCGACGATTTATTGTTTATTTGTATAGCAAGTGGAAATGTAATGTTTTTCAATTATTTTTATAATTAATAATATCGCATATCAGATATCATTGCTTATTTATACTGCCAGTTAATAATTGTTATCGTGTTAATGAGCACTTAATGTTGTTTAATATGGCTCGGTATTTTTAAATATAATTTATAATACAGAAATCTAAGGAGGAGAAAATACTAAATCTTCACCTTCAAGCATTCCATTCCTCTTTACCACAAATTTCTCGATCTCGTATCTATTATCTATGGCACATTTTTGTCCACAAAAATACTTAAAAAGTCCATTACGTGCTATCAGGTATCACGTCCGCAGATTACCTAAAGTAACCAACAGCTCGTAAATCAAAAAAATGGTACTATCTCACCAAGGGATTTTTAACAATGAGTCAACTATCTTTAGTATTGAGTTAAAATGGTTTAAAGTAAAACCTCTGTGGTGAGTGACAGACGATAAGATACTATCAGGGTTGTCAGTCAAGTGATAAACTTTGGAATAGTGAATAGGATGAGGTTTTATTCTAATGAACAATGTAGGCGTGCGCGAAGATAAGTCATGACCTTCGTAAAAAATAATTGTAATTACTGGATGATGATAATTAGTTTTATTTTGCGCGCTTTTATGTCTGTTTCCAGCTCTATGAGTCATTTGAAAGAGAGCAGTAATCCTTTGACGTTCCATTAAATATTAAAATGGGTGACAATTCAACTTCGCATTTAAAATGGTGGATGGGTTAAAATGTAATGTTAACACGGAAATATTTTTACATAAAACCTACGTGTGCGTGTTCAAAGGTCTAGTACCTAAATTTTCATTCAGTTGAAATTTTTCGTGGATTTTCACTTATTTTTTAATTCAACATGAAAGTATAAATATTGAGATACACTGAATTTATGACATACTAAAATAACTCACAATAAAAAAATTCCATAATAATAAATAATTATTTTTCACAAAGGCTTATCTTACACCACTGATTTAGAACTGTAAATCGCCAACCCTATTCCACGACCACCGATATAGATTTTTGAGAAACACATTAAGTTTTTTGTAGAATATCTCCTAATTCGGTCACTCCCCTTTTGTCGCGGATGCACTTTGTCTTTTTAACTATTTGTGTAGTCTGTATCAATCATTATAACTATTTTTGGTCTTTATCGAATTTCCAATGTGGCTTTTTTGTTAAGTAGTTACTGCAATTTTTGATACATGTGATGACAAATAGGAACGCATATAAATGGTACCAAGTGACTTTTATACTCATTAAAACAATTAATTTTCACGGAATATTCACTAAAATAAAATTTAAAAACTTATCATTTAAAATAAAAGCAAAGGAAGCAGTTACTTGTATCTATCATTTCAATGACTTGTATTATCACAATCAAAACTTACACACTACGAGTAAATTTTTCAATCACGCTCAATTGAAAAAAGATACACGGTAACGACCATAAATGTCAAATAAAACGGTAGCTAATCAAGACAACAAACAAGTGCACATCGCCGGCACCCAAGCGGAAAGTAAAACAACGCACACACACCGCAAGTGCAATAAAAAACGCAACAAACGACAACAAAATGCGCTTCGAGTGTTATTCGCGCGTTATTATTAGCTGCAGTACGCATAAACAAGGTTACCGAGCATCGCTTGAGGCATATCGATGCGTCGACGGCTTTTAAAAAGCTAACCCGTCCTGTAAGAAAGGGACGGCGCAAAGCACGTGGGAAGTTGAATTCCGAACGCACGCATCCCTCGCCCCACCACCCCACAACAGCACGAGCGCCGCGCGCAATTCAGTCGCGCGCCGACCGTCGTAACGGCAACACGTAACAAACTCCCGTGTCGGTGCCCGAAGCACCCGCCCTGACGTTGTGTCCGATTAAGTGCACTGTGAATTCTAAGTGTAACAGTTTGTGTGACGAATAAATTGTGAAGTGCACTATGATGTTTTGTGCGTTATGAATGGTTTGGATCGCTGCTTCTTCGATCAGCGTAAGTGTTTTTTATAAGTTGTGAAGAATCTTGCGGTTTCTCTATATATTTATAATGTGGATTTATTCGTCTTTCGTGGTGTTTGGCTTGCGGTTTTGATAGAAATCGATATTCCTATTGGACCATAATTTAATATGTTTGTCATGTGCGTGATGTTTACTTCCGAGAATTGTTTGAAGAAGCATCAACTTAAATGAACATTAAAGCTTTCGATAGCGATAACTAAAAATTTACTTTTAGGTCAATATTGACAATTTAGTACTTACGCATTTGCAGTGTTGCAACTAAAATTCAATTCAAATTTGATTTTAGTAAACTTCTGGTTGAGGTGTCACGGTGTTCCAAATATGAAACCGGCGCAATGTTTTGATAAATTTTATTATTATTTTTTAATGAGATGAATGTGTTCTGTTTGCGTACGATTAATATTTATTCAATGAAGAATTCAAAAATAGTTCAAAGATAGCCGCTACGTTATACGCTTTGAAAATAAAGATGTTATAACGAACGCTAAACAAACGTACATTATTTGAGACTGGAATCGTTTGTGTTGGAGATAGCTAATGAGCAACAAGAACTCTTTATTTAACCAAGATAAACATGAGATCGGTTAAATTGATGATTTAGTTCAATTAAGGATCCAAAGGGTGCTCCAGTTGATAGAACGATGACGCGATTTCTTCTCACTGTGCGTGTTGGTGTGATAAACGATTTGATTTTTTTAACTAGGTAGTTACCTAGATCGAATTTTTCTTTTTATTGCATTGCTTGTTAATAGATAAGAATGTACTAATAGAAAGCATTTTAATAAATTGATATGGCAGAATGTTGCATGTGTGCATTTATGAAAACAGTGTTTTATTGATAGGTATTTTGCACATTTCGTGTCGATGTTATAAAGGATAGAGTACGTACATATAGACAAGATACATTCTACTTATTTTCAATAATAATAAGTACCTATATGTATAATGTATTAAGTAGGTAACCTACCTACCTACCTAACTTTATTATGAAAATTTTGCAATGTATCGAAGAGAACAAATCAATATTTTAAGCTCTATTCATAAATTTGTTTTTTTTTGCTTGATAAATTGATAGAATATTGACGAGTTCTATTACATGATTGTACCTAACTAATTGAAAAAAAGCATTCTTACCTCAGTATTCAATTACAGTTGGTTATTGATACGTAGCAAAAAATCTCGATCGGTAAAAAAGAAAAACCTATGAGAGTCACGAAATTGTATTGTAAGTTAAAAATATATTAATTTAACTACATAGGTAGGTACCTACGTAGCCACTTTAAATTATTTTCGTTTTATTCTCTAAAATTTGATAACTTTCTAGTTTATTTTAATTAAATAATATTAAGAGATATTCAGAAGTACTTAAGTAGGTACCTACATGTTCACTAAGTACCTATTCCATAGATAAAAAAATAATAGACGAAATAATTTTCCTTGTTTAGTAGGAGGTACCTAGTTTGGTAATTAACGCGATCCAATATTGTAATCCTATTAACTTATAGACTACCGTTTGTTATAATTAGATCAATTATGGTGCAGCGAGTCACAGGATTAATCAAACCAATTATTGTTTTTATGTGGTTTTTGTGCTTATAGTTTTATGTATTGAATAGATAAGTTCCTACGTAAGTATTAATCAGTAATAAGTGTATATTTTGTACATGTGTATGTGGTTATAGGTAGGTCACATTAATAGTATTAGGTACAACATTTTCTAAAAAAAGTTTTTTGTACTTAAACCATAATAATTTTTAAGGAGTTCGGCAGTACCTAGATAACACAAATATCTTTCAATTAATGTTGTATTTAAATAAATAAATAAAATAAAATATCCCATACTGAATTTTTAAGTACATTAATGGACAGCTAAGATCCGTTACGCAAAGGAAAAAATAAAATTTTAAGTACCTACCTAGGTACTTATTCTTAAAAAATCACAATATGCAAAATATTCCTCATCAATTTTTTTTAATTAAATTCGACCAAATATCGTAAGAAATTTTACATTTATACGCGTAGAAGTAATAACTTTAAACGTTAAGGCTGCAGTCTAGCAAAATTGCGTTTTCAACAAGTTATTTGACAATTTTTTCCCGGCTAATGAAATGATAAACTGAATTTTTTTTTCTTGTTTATCAATTAGTGTTATATACGCAATGCGCGTGAATTTTTTCACATTTATAAAGTTACTTTATGTTACCTTAATCAGGCCTTAAAGATAAGTCTCTTTCCCCCAAAGACATTTCGAGCTAAGTTTGTGCACTCACTACGTTGCAACCGATTACAATTTACACAATCTGATCAGCGCATTATTATCCTTATATAGTCGTTATTAAAAACTGCTGAATACAATTGCCGAAAAACTTATGATTTTCTTAATTAGGACGTTATAAATTCATTAAATTTCCCATTTTTTGCCTTACAAAATCGATTGATAAATACTGCTAAAAGTTATTTTTTCCATTAATTTATTCGAGTTGGTTGAAGACCAATGAGTATTAATCCTTTAAAAAAATTTTTTTTTTAATTTTGATAATTCTTTAAATATTAAAAAAATATTTAAAATAATAAGTAAAAATCCTAGCGAATTTCTTTAGTCGCGCTCCTTGGGCCGGAGCGTTCTGACGTGTGCTCTACGCTCGATTTTCCTTCATACCGAAGTGAAAGTTGCTCTACTTCATTAAATTTAATATTTTTGTTAATTGATTATTTTTATCTTAGTTTTGTGCAAATATTCGTATTTTTAAACATTTGATTTCGATATGGAAAATAAACGAAAAAAATACGCGTGTAACTACTAGAAAAAAAATTATCTTCGAACATAAAGTTAATGAAACCAAATAGATTGCAAAGGTGATTGGCAACAATTTCTTTATTTTACGGGGTGTCAGTAAAGGGATGTATATTTCTTTAAAACTAAAGTAAGCTCATAAATTTTCTTATAATATAATTTTTTTGAAGTTCCAAAAATGTTTATTTTTCGTTTGAGAAATACGAAATATAATATAAACTTGTATTGAGAACTTGAACTTCCCAAGTTCATCCGGGGAAATCCCCACGTGGGGAAAATGATTTGTTTACTCCAAAATTGATCCGAGGTGTTTTAATTTTTTCTTCTAGTCATTTTCAACGTAGCGGCATGTTGTTTGATTATTAATTTTGTAACTTTAATACAGGATGTTGGTTTTATATTCTGATCTTACAGACGCGCTGACAAATTTAGTCCACCATTTCTAGTTTAGTCTACCAACTCTAAGTACCAATATTAAAACGAATGGATTATCATCACATCATCAAAACTCAGATGTAATGGAAGATCACAATAACATAGAAAATTCAGTGGGGTTGAGAACTAAACAAACAGAAGTAACAGAGACGCGAAGAATAAAAAAAGAGGACGAAAACGATAATTCGTTGATGCTTTCCCTTTTCGACGTATTGTTAGGGTACATCACCAATCTGCAAAAAACAAAACTGATAATTCCCAATTGCTGATTAAAAATGAAAAACAAATAATCGACAACAGTGGTGAAAATTTGCTGATCACAATGAAACATCCTTCAGTGGTAGCAGATTTACTCATTTAAAATGTATCGGTGAACAGCGTAAAGGAGAGGAGGACAGGAAAACATTATGAATGTGGATGGTGGATTGTATACAAGGTGTAATCGATAAGTATGTGCAGGCGATTATGACGTTATTATTGCAGGTATCAAAAAACTTAAAACTGATATCGAAATTACTTTACCTAATGAGCAAAATGACAATAATAACTTTTTAAAAGTATAACGAGAAATATCTAAAAAATTTACTTTATACACTCCCATATCAAAAAGGGAAAATGGGACTAGTAGAAGTTAAATGTCTAATTCCGGCAAAAGACATGAATGCGGAAGATGCGGTTAAAAAAAATACAATATTTGAAATACAATGCAAAAAATAACACTTTTGTCATAGATAAGAATCATGACTATTTTTTCAAATTCAGGGACAACTAAACGTTGCAGAAGCAGAAGTCTGCTTATTTGCTGTTTGGACTGGAGTGAATCATTCGTTAAAAATAGAATATATAAAAAAGTATGTAACGTTTAGGCAAAATAAAATGATGGACCATTATCAAGATTTTACATAAATTGCCTACTGTCAGAATTGATTGATTCGAGACTTCAGCATTCGATGCCCATCAAGGACCCATCCTATATCATTCAAGCGATTGAAAAAAAAGAGATTAATCCAGTGCAACCGATAAAGCATCAGAATGCTAGCAAAAGATTTATTAGGTTTATCAATATTAATCTATATATTATACATAATATAATAAATCTGTAGAAGACGCGAAGACTGACATCCGCGCGGACGGAGTCGCGGGCGGAAGCTAGTCAGTAATAAATATCTTTTGTTTTCATTTGCGTATTTTTCTATTTTATAATTTTTTAACACAAACATTACATTTTTTTTATTAAATACAAAATTTGTTTATCCGTTTTATTAGTTAAACTGAATAACTTTCACTAAGAAACTTAGGTCGAAAAAAATGTATAGAGTTATGCATTTTGTATGGAAAGCTTATTTTTTTTATATTTCGTCCAAATTTCTTTGTAAAAGTTGATCAGTTATATAAACATGAAGTTGAAGATATCAATAGAAAGTATTCGCAAATTTTGTGTACTGATAAAAAAAATCACCCGGTGTAATTTTCACGAAAATTGTTTCAAATTGTCATTTTTGGTACTTATTACGAATATTAAATTATACGAATGATTTAATTTTTAAAAATTAAGTGGAGCAACTTTCCCTTAGTACATTTGTATTATTTACATATAGGATGACAGGATGCATTTGTTTGCACTACTAGACCAAGCCCTTAATAAACCCTTTAAAATTCTTCACAGAATGAGAAAACAAACTTTCAAATTTCAATATGGATAACCAAATATCGCCTAAAATATCACGGAGGCTGACATTTCAAATATTCCCAAAGTCCATATTTTATCGGTGACAAAAAAGTTATGTTTGACCATTGAAATCGATAGCTAATATTGAGTCAACAAATCACTTCATATGACACCTCTGCACGTAAACAAACAAGCCAAGCGTGTGCCGGCTCGTTTGAATGTGGTTCCTGATATAATTTTTATTATGAGTAAGTTTTGTACAAGCTCATTAAAATGAACAGTTCATTAATCCAAACGGTTTCGAGAAGTTCGTAGAAACCGAATGTGAAATTAATTTAAAAGTCCTACTAATTAAGCAATTTTTTTTTGTTATGTAAATAGGTTTAGTAAAATATTGTTTTAACTATTAATTAAAATTGTTAGAATCTTTTTTTATTTCAAGACAAAAATAACTATCGAAAGATTCGATTTTACATTATTCTTACCATGTTATTTTTTAATTTTTAATCTGTGACAATGGACCCCTAATACAAAATGAAGACCACCCGCAATCTTATGCTGGCACGTACCCATTATGTGTTGTATCAAAGACAGTTCCGCCCTTTCTTATTGGTTTTAAAATATACATTTATTTAGAGTTCCCTTGATAAGTAGAGTAAATTATGAGTTCGGCTTATAAGAATTAAGAATGCCCTTATTATAAGATTTATAGAGGAATAGTTATGTATGTTAGAAAATACATTTTTCTTATTTGATAGTTTAAAAAAGTCTACAAGTATGTGAAGGACGAAGGTGTAGGATACGTATTTAAATTCGAAAGTGTGTCTACTATCTATACATTAGGAAGGTAAGAAATTATTCTTTGTACGAAATTAAAACAGACAGATTGCAAGACATTTTGGAAACGGATCACAGATTTCGTGATTTTTCATTTTATTCGATCAAATAAAACTTTTTAACTACATCTGCACCGATTTATATCCCGTCCGCAGCGATAGACTTATTAAAGTTGCAAACCAAAGATAAATCTAAATATTTTGAACTCTCGTCTTGTCTGCTTATATCTAAAATTCCACGTCCGAAACTTGGAAGCAATTGTATGATAAAGTTTGACTGTCTCGGACGGAACCCACTGGAGCAAACTGCACCGTCATGGTAACTTGGTATCGATTGTTTAGCTACTGGTAATGCTAATGTTTTAAACGAATGAGAAATGGGACGTTCTAATTTTGAATTAGCTTTTTTAGGGTTCCGTAGCCAAAATGGCAAAAACGGAACCCTTATAGTTTCGTCATGTCCGTCTGTCCGTCTGTCCGTCTGTCACAGCCGATTTACTCGGAAACTATAAGTACTACAGTGATGAAATTTGATGGGAATATGTGTTGTATGAACCGCTACAAAAATATGACACTAAATAGTAAAAAAAAGAATTGGGGGTGGGGCCCCCCATACATGTAACTGAGGGATGAAATTTTTTTTTTCGATGTACATACCCGTGTGGGGTATCAATGGAAAGGTCTTTTAAAATGATATAAAGTTTTCTAAAAAACATTTTTCTTAAAGTGAACGGTTTTTGAGATATCAGCTCTCAAAGTCGTAAAAAGTATGTCCCCCCCCCTCTATTTTTATAACTACGGGGTATAAAATTCTAAAAAAAATAGAGGTGATGCATGCTAATTAACTCTTTCAACGATTTTTGGTTTGATCAAAGTATCTCTTATAGTTTTTGAGATAGGTTGATTTAACTGTAATTTATTATATTTGCTGCTACGGAACCCTTTGTGCGCGAGCCCGACTCGCACTTGGCCGGTTTTATTTTGTGTGGGATTTATTTTTTATTCTTAACTGCCAGTGTGTGCTTATACTTTTGAATGCAAAATGTTCTTGGTTATGTAGGTACGTATTGTTCGAATTTTGAATGATTTTTTTTATTGGTTGGTTTTATTTTTAATTCTTAACTGCCAGTGTATGCTTCGACTTTATAATATGATAGCAAAAAGGTCTTACGCGTTGTAGTTTGTACTGACAATTTTTTATTCCAATTTTATTATTACTTCGTTTTCACTGCTTGGGATTAGGTTTCATCAACTTACTTGTACTTAATGCTACATTATATCGGTGTCTATTTACATCGATTAAAAAAGTGTTGCATGAACCTGCTATCCCACGTATTTAGGTGATTGAATCGATTCTCACGAGCCCATAGGGTGGCACGTTTAAGTTTGAGACTTGAATGGAATCTTAACCGCATTATAGTTTCCGGTTAATTTAACCACGCATGCATCCAAACGACTATAAATACGGGACTCCCACGCACAGTATTTTTTTGACCCTTCTTTTGCGACAGCCTAATTTTATTGAATGAACGTATGGATATATACATGACAAACGCAAGAGTAAAACTCCCATGAAGCTCACTATCATACTTTTCGAAAAAATGCAATCTGAATAAAAAGTACCGGTTTTTTATATAATTCAATTTTTATTTTTTATTAATTTTTCTACCATTATAACACATTTTTTTGGTTTGCGAGCGTCAAGGCTAGCCATAGGGCCAATTTTCGATCCATTCGGGGAAGAGCTGTGACTTCGCAATTTCGAGATAATCGCATAAATAACAAAATTTCATTTCTTTTTTTGTGACTGAACTTTTAAGAAAAAGCAAATTATGTTTACTTCAAAAATTAGTTATATGTATGGACTACTGCCACAAAAAAAAACCAATTGCGAAAAGAGCGGATTTCGCGAGATATTAATTTCTGAAAAAGTACCGGTACTTTGACGATTTTTTGGTATAAAATCCTAAATCACACTTTATCAATATTTCTATTTCATACTTTCATATAAAGGTAAGTAGGTACCCCAATTACCATTTTTTTTTCTTTATTTATATATACTTATACCACATTATACTATGAAGAGGATCACATAAATTTGTAAGTTTCCTTGTTTGTAAAATTATTAAAATAAACTTGACCTCGGATTTGGCAGGAAAAAATATGTAGCATGGGAGTCTAAGGGAGTGAAATGAAATGTGAAAATGTCTAAACTAAAAATATGTCATTTTCATTTGTTAGAATGAGTGAACTGTCTTTAACTTCAGTACAATATGATTCTGCTTCTTCTTCGTTGTGTTCATCTTCTTCTTCATTAAATTGAAATGGTTTTAACATTTCGATAACAGCAGAGGGCAAAGGCAATTTTTTAATGCTGTTTTGGCGCATACTCAAACGTGTATTTGATACAACTGGATCGGACGATTCCAATGCCGTATGAAATAAGTCTTCCATTGTGTGTTTTCTGTCGTCTTTTCGGCTGTGATGTTCGCGGTCATATCGCCAATACTTATTTCTGGACTCTCCAGCTTGTTCGGATAAAACAACTACGGGCAGTACCGAGTTTTCTATAATTTCTTGGCCGTGAATGAGGATTTTGTGCATTGTCGTCGTCATGGGGTGCCAGTTGTAATTAGCTACATATTTTTTGGCTAAATTTCTGCAAAAAATTCCGAACTTCGTTGAGTCTACCGGTAGACCACAGTTAATTGCCACAAATGAAACAACAATAACAAATGAAAATGACATATTTTTAGTTTAGACATTTTCACATTTCATTTCACTCCCTTAGACTCCCATGCTACATATTTTTTCCTGCCAAATCCGAGGTCAAGTTTATTTTAATAATTTTACAAACAAGGAAACTTACAAATTTATGTGATCCTCTTCATAGTATAATGTGGTATAAGTATATATAAATAAAGAAAAAAAAATGGTAATTGGGGTACCTACTTACCTTTATATGAAAGTATGAAATAGAAATATTGATAAAGTGTGATTTAGGATTTTATACCAAAAAATCGTCAAAGTACCGGTACTTTTTCAGAAATTAATATCTCGCGAAATCCGCTCTTTTCGCAATTGGTTTTTTTTGTGGCAGTAGTCCATACATATAACTAATTTTTGAAGTAAACATAATTTGCTTTTTCTTAAAAGTTCAGTCACAAAAAAAGAAATGAAATTTTGTTATTTATGCGATTATCTCGAAATTGCGAAGTCACAGCTCTTCCCCGAATGGATCGAAAATTGGCCCTATGGCTAGCCTTGACGCTCGCAAACCAAAAAAATGTGTTATAATGGTAGAAAAATTAATAAAAAATAAAAATTGAATTATATAAAAAACCGGTACTTTTTATTCAGATTGCATTTTTTCGAAAAGTATGATAGTGAGCTTCATGGGAGTTTTACTCTTGCGTTTGTCATGTATATATCCATACGTTCATTCAATAAAATTAGGCTGTCGCAAAAGAAGGGTCAAAAAAATACTGTGCCACGTAACAACGGGCACTAATTGTATGATTTTATAATTGTTATGGAATATAGGATAGGTGAGGCGCATGTTGTTTGAAGGATTAGTTGTTTTCATTTTGTATGATGAAAATATTTTAAACATTAATACAGAAATAATAGAAAGTATTTTTGTTAGTATACATTTTAGAATTTGTTTTGTGTAAAAACGAAATAATATAGTTATGTAATTACTAATTACATATGTATATAGTACATATATATTATACATAAAAAGATATAAAATTGATTTTGTAAAAATATCAAACCTTTTAACAGAATGTTAGTTAGCCTGCATATATTCTGTATTGTTTTAAATTATAAATGCTATCCCCCTAGCTTCACAAAGCTATGGGGGAGGGTTTTGTATAGAAGGCAAAACTATACATCAATCAAATTAGCATGATCCCTTCAATATGATAATGTGCATATGTATTGTGGCAGAAAATTGAAAAATAGTTCAGATGATATTCATATATTCATTGGCACAGATGTAGATGATATTGAGGTGCGAATGGCTTGATTATGCTGATAATATGTCGGACGGAATAATACAGGGTGTTTTTTTTTTGGAGCTTTTTTTTTTGTTTTTTTTTTTTGTCATATTTAAGTAATTAAGTTTCAATTTGATTACATCGCTTTAATGCAAATTTGTGATTATTCGTACCGATATTTTGTTATCTTGATTTTCTTTTCGTTTTTTTTTTTTGTGGTAATAACGTATTTTATTCTAGGTCAGGCTGATTACACTGTTTTAATTCATATTAAGTTATTTTCTTTCAATTCTTTAGTTAATCTTAATACATTTACAACGAATGAAATGTAATACGTTAATAACCAATACATAATCGGCCAATCGAGATAAACAAACAAATTAAAGGACTAATTCGATACACTATTCGTTAATTATACTGATAATTATAATAGTGAAGCGGGTGTCGGGCATCTGTCGGCTACGGGAATTGGGTTACGCATTAATCACTCTGCTAATGATAGCGATTCATAATACTGTGGCAATGCCTTTTAGCTCGATAGCGCTTATATTATATTATAGCTATGTGTGACGCGGTAATTACCTACTTACTTATAATCAAACTGAAACATTTATTTATTCAACTAGCTGTGCTCCGCGTTTTTACCCGCAGTGCTCCGCTCCTGTTGGTCTTAGCGAGATGAGCGCCTTCCTCGATAAATTAAATAAGAAAAGAATTTTTCAAATCGGACCAGTAGTTCCCGAGATTAGCGCGTTCAAACAAACAAACACTTTAGAATTATAATATTAGTATAAGTAGATTAATTATGTACTCACAGTGTAAACGCGATTGTAAGAATGTATGAATATGCTTTTTCGGGAAAAAACAGCTGATCGGACGTGTATACTTGGTACAGAGATGAGATTTTAATATTATGTTTAAGTTCTTTGTTGTCATATTAAGTTTTACCTAATTAAAAATGATATTTTCAGTAGATCGTATCATATAATTTAGCCTGCTAAAAATGGTAGCATATACTGGTGTTACTTTTTCAATCTAGATAAGTTTGTAGACTGTAAATAAAAAGCATGTAGATACATAAACGATTTATCTCAAACAAGTAACTGTTAAAAAGCCATTTGTATCGTTTAACGACAATCGAACAGACTATGTTTTTATGCGGTATTCACTTGGTCCCGTAGGTTTTATATCATTTTTACTGGTAATTAAATTAGCGATTATTGGCACATTCGTTCCGGTCACTTTTACGTTTTTTTAGGGCACTTATGAAGTAATAAAGGAGTAATTTGGTTTATTTGAGACTGTTGTTGTTGTTATCATTTATGGTTATGTAATCGCTTATGTACTTTTGATCCGATTAAAAGGTTTTACTTTTTATTTTTAAGCATAGAGTGCACAATTTATAATCTACCGTAAAGTCCCAACTCCCAAGTATTAAACTATTTCCTATATTTCTTATACAAACTATTACCGAAATTAAATTTGTAATTACTTCGAGAAAATGTTACTCGAAATCTATACAACTTCTTACCTATAGAAATTTAAACGCTTATTATGAATAAAAATACAAAAATTTCCATACAACGCGAAGCGCTTTCCGCTTGAAGCATAAAACGTAACCTAAAAACGCAATACAATCGGGCAAAACGGCTTCCTTCAATGATGCGCTTTTAACATTTAACGTATTCAGTTGAAACTTGGAAACGACAGTCCTTTGAATATGCATGGCATAAGAATAACTTGAGTGCATCAAACGAAGATGCAATGAATGGCGCGCGATTAGTCACGGATGTAGGCCGCGGTATTGCTAGCGCCATCTGTGAGCGCTGCAAGGAACTAATGTTGCGTTCTGAAATGTCACTTTTAAGTTTTAATTAGCGTCTTTATATTGAGTGTGCTGTTGCTATGTAGATTATTTGCCTTTTATAACGTTCTTTATTATAGGTGCATAATATATTTTTAATCTTAATTTACTAATTAGGTACTATTATGATTGGTAACAATTAGTATTATACCTAGCTTTCATTTCAGTAGTAACTACTTTTTAACTTTACTGTAATCATTTAATTTATTTAAATAATGCTATTTTAATAATAAATAAAGTTTGAGTGTGATAAATAATAATTAACGAAAATACAATAAATTATAAAAACATTAAAAAGTTAACGTGGCTGTATACAAGATTTCCATTGCCCGAATAACGAGAAATAATCTGCCACACGGTTTTGGCGCGAACTAGTAGATTGAGTGATAAATCGAAAAGGGCTTTGGGTATCAATTTACAGTGGGTCAGACGTCTGATTGATGTCCCATTTTGTACCTATCTTTTACTTTATCCGGATAGAAGGTGAATAACTAACCTCTTTTATCATAATAATAGTGGGTTTCGAATGTGATAAAACGGTTTTTTCTTTTCCGCATTTTTTTTTGGTTGAGTTTCGGTAAGTGATATAATTGATTTTTTTAGCATGTTATGAGTAATTAATTTTTACTATAGATTCTGTGGCTATGTAGGTAACTATTATTATCAAAATGAAGTATTTTTATCATAAGTTCTGATATCATTTTTGCGTCAGCATAATTTTTAATAACCCTATATTTATCTATACCTTACATGACAACACCAAATTAATAAAAAAACCAATATTCACACAATCCTACCTACAAAGCTACGAAAATTGAAGTTATCAAACACGCTCAGAAGTCAGAACGTAGGCGTAGGTACTTGCAAATAATTTAGCCGTCAATCCCAAATTCAAAGATAATCAAGAAATAAAATTCTCCAAGTATATTTACGTACATATATACATAGAGGTATATAGATATATATTTACATGCTTATGTATGGAGCGTCTTTGATTGCGTCGCGTAAACAGGGGAGGTGTGTAAACATATTTCTGTTGCGGATATTAAAAGTTGGTATGAAGATCGTTTTTTGTTAATTATGTTGCTATGATTTTATTACTTGTAAGTAATTTTTGTAGTAATATGTCCGTAGACTGTGATTTCCTAATACTTATTATTAGCGACGTATTTTATATGCAATGTAAAATAATTTGGAAAATCCAAAAGTGCACGCCTCATAATTTTTTTTTAATAAGTATTTATTAATTATTATTTTTGTTTATTTAATAACAATTAAACCACATCGAATCAGACCCTGAAAAATGAAAGGGTTCTATTCCTGAGCATACTCAAGCGTAAGAGAAAAAAAAAGACTCGATTAGTAAAGTATTTCGGTCGCTATCGTGTTAACAAGAAAAAGGATCCGCACATACAGACACACGGACGTCCAAGACAGAACTTTTTTAAACTGTTTTTTAACTAGTTTAAATAACAAAAATAACATCAAAAATATCATGAACGTTAAAAATAGTGTTTTTTCTTAATATGTGTGTGTATGTATTATCTTACAAGTGCAATGTATGATACATAAAGACATATTTTTAAGTTTGAAAAATCAGATGTTTTGCGCGAAGTGACAGTAGTACCCAGTACCCACCTCAACGCTTCGCTTATGAGGCGTGCAATAACTGCCGATTTAAAGATTTTATGTTATTTCTTTGAACTGTAGGTACCTATTGATTCGGGGTTATTAACACATATAAACGCAATCTAATTTAGTAAAGTTAATAAAATATTCTATATTTATTATAATTTCGTTTAATCCGTAACACGTTTTCACAGCCGAGCTAATTCCAATACATTGAAATACATAAACATCTGCAATTTAAATGTTCCGAAACAAAACAAACACGTTACTGACATATTTCTAAACAGTATGACGTCACCCACATCTGTTCACCGAACATCCGGAACCAAGAAAGACCCCTGAATATAATCTTCATAAGAAATAATCTATAAGAATATAATTGGAGTGTATGTTTGCTAAAACCGCTTTTTATTAAATGCCTAGAAGCACACGGTCAACATACCAAAACAGTATTTTTACAATTTTTGTCTGTATGTCTGTTTGTTCCGTATAATCTCTGGAACGGCTGCACAAATTTTAACCGGACTTTCACTAACAGATAGCTGAATAAAGAGTGACTTGGGCTTCTTTTTATACCAATATTAGTTATTACGTTAAGATTAAAGTTATAACTTATTGTTGCGGGTGCAACCGCAGGACGCAGCTAGTATGAAATAATACTATGCCAATATACAGCTTCGGGGGAGGTCTTACTAAATTGGACGCTATTAGTGACATCTCGGGATTAGTAACGCCAGCCCGGGAATGCAAATTTTAATTTTGTATTTAAATGTTTTCCTTGCTCGGTAGTCGGTACTATGTGAATATTGGTTTTTTGTATGCAAACATGTTGTAAGAAATAATTTAAAAAATAGGAATTTTATTAAAATTCTTCTTAATTATTTATAGCAACATATTGATTTATGAAATGACAGTTTTAAATAATAACCTAGTTTACAGCTTCTAATTTAAACAAACGCTAATCTCCAAAACCTATTCAAACATACACTATCAGTCGAAAATCATTTCCTAATGTCTTGTAATTATCGTAATATTTACAACAAGTACGATAAAGCCCTTACTCATTACATAACCAACGTAAAAGCGACGTTTAGGAATGTCAAAGGATTACGTTGACGCATCTCAATCCGAAAATGGCGGCCGACAGTTACAAATGTTCTGTTACCGATGTATTCTATTGAAGTATTGGGGGGTTAAATACATTTAACCGTTGCAGTTGTAAGGAATGTAAACTTATTTGAATGTGTGGAGTTATTATGTATAGTCTATTGAAGTATTGGGGGCTAAACACATTTAACCGTTGCAGTTGCAAGGAATGTGAACTTATTTGAATGTGTGAAGAAATTGGTTGTGATTTTTTGTTACTAAAGAATTACCTAATTGTAATGTAGAGAATGTATTTGAAGTTAAATATTATATGTAATTTGGTACGAATAGTTTTGAATAGTTTTCTTACATGATAATTGATACCTGTAACTTGATAGGTACTTGAGGATACCGACTAGTAAAAGGTCCAGACTCTAGATTATGTTCTTACATTCGATCCTACTTATCTAACTTGATAAAGTTAGTACCTAGTTGTTTTTTAAATAACAACGAAGTAATCTGATAATTTTATAATAATTTATGTTACCTTTATAGTTCTACTATGTATTTCTTCATAATATTAGACAAAACTTACAAATGTATACAGTCCCTAACTGACCATAAAATTTGGTAAAGAGTACAACTAAATCCAGTCCATTGTTAAATAAAGCTGGTAATGTTCGAACATCACGACATCTTTCAATCGCAACTACGATTTTTTGTCAATTGTGACAACACATCGCTCATTTGCTTCTATAACGTGACAAAGTCAAAATCTCAATTGTTGGGAAAACGCATTTGAAAGTTTAAAATTCCTGTAACTTTTTAATTATTATGCTTAGACTATTCAGCTCAATACAACATATTAAAACGTTCTCGTTTTTTTGAATCAAATTGTATTCAGAACAATAAGTCGGTTATTAAATTTATTATGATTATTTTTTTCAGAAAGGGCCCTTCTTGTTGCGTTTTTCTTGTAAAAAGTGTGCAGTATTGCGTTACAAACAGATATGTATCATTTTTCTTGAAAAAAAAATTGAATAAAAATCTAAAACTTTACAAGTTATGTCGTATTGTTACGTTTTATTGATAATCAGTAATCTAAATGTATTGGAAATTTTAATTAAAACGTGTTACTGTAGTAGAAATCTTTTTATTTTTGTTCTTTGTTTTACAAAATGAAAGGTATTTTTGCGAAATTATTGCGTAACTTTCTCTGAAATACAAGTAATATACACATTTAAAAAAAATATACAATTATAACCAGACATTAATATTTTTTGTTTTACTTTTACTCACAAACGTTGGCAATTATAATATTACGACTCGCCCCGAATTCGCACGGGTGCAATCCTGATACCATCGATTTTTCTGAAGACTTTTTCATGTGTTAAATACTTAATAGGTAAATTATTTTGATAAATCTCGTAGGGTTCAGAATGCGTTTGCAATGCAGGCGGAAAATAATGTAATTATTTACAACATCACATTAGAAACGTCAAAAATAACAGTTAATTCACCTATTTATGGATGCTATTATACAATATACATATAAACCTTCCTCTTGAATCACTTTATCTGTTAACAAAAACTGCATCAAAATTGCAAAACGGCAAGCATTCGGCCGGGGAAAACGACTTTGTTTTATATTTTGCTTATCTCAGTAATATTAGGAAACTAATCTTTATTGCGGGTCCCGGTCATACATAAATCAAATAAACATATTAGCAAAACAAATCACAGGTTCTTGTCTCGAGACAGCTTCTTGATCTCTCCTAAATTCCAGTAATCTTTCAGTATTTCACGGTGTTATTCTTCGGAAAAAAAAAAATAATTTGGAAAATCCAAAAGTGCACGCCTCATAATTTTTTTTTAATAAATATTTATTAATTATTATTTTTGTTTATTTAATAACAATTAAACCACATCGAATCAGACCCTGAAAAATGAAAGGGTTCTATTCCTGAGCATACTCAAGCGTAAGAGAAAAAAAAAGACTCGATTAGTAAAGTATTTCGGTCGCTATCGTGTTAACAAGAAAAAGGATCCGCACATACAGACACACGGACGTCCAAGACAGAACTTTTTTAAATTGTTTTTTAACTAGTTTAAATAACAAAAATGACATCAAAAATATCATGAACGTTAAAAATAGTGTTTTTTCTTAATATGTGTGTGTATGTATTATCTTACAAGTGCAATGTATGATACATAAAGACATTTTAAGTTTGAAAAATCAGATGTTTTGCGCGAAGTGACAGTAGTACCCACCTCAACGCTTCGCTTATGAGGCGTGCAATTGACACTTGAAAATGCAGGTTTCCTTGCAGGATTCTCTTTTAGTTGACGGGGCGGCACAGTTTTTTTTGTGATGCTTTCGATTCGTAGGACTGCAGTCTTGCATTTTTTAACTGATTTGTAATATTTTTTTTTCATATTTCTTTATTCAGTGGTATTTTTTACTCGTTTATGCTATAAAATAAATTGATTGTTTAATTCATTTGTATTTCGAGAATCGGTATGATCTTTTCGTTTTTCTAACTTAAGTGAATGTAAAATAAAATAATGAATATTTTCTCGTACAAGATTTACAAGCTTCCTAGACCGTGATTCCATCTGAAAAATAAATTAAGTAATCAGACAACTTTTTTATCATTTATAATGCAACATTGTAGCGTATTCGTTGTAAAAATGTATTATTTTTTATCAAGAATGTGTTAACTTGAGATAACCAACATAAATACCAAACATTTTGTACTTTTATTATCAACTGTAACGGAACATCTTAAATTAACCAACAAAAAACATTGTTTATTTCAGCAACAACGGGACAATCCTATGTAAACCGTAGCATGCGAATACTATTTTTACTACAATAATGACCCACATACAAATGTCCCGTTATAGCTGCAAATATAAATCAGTAAAAAAACAAAAAGCTGTACTTACCTTTCAGCAAAACCGTGATACAATAAGCTGTTACGTTTTTACCGCAATCGGGCAGCAGTTTCCTTCTCAAGGGAGCAGCGACAACTGACTTAAACCGTTCTTGCATTAAATTCAAGAGCAAAAAGAGATTTCGCTAAACCGATAGTCGCCGACCTTTTCCCTCATAACTCGGTCATTTTTGGAGCTAGAAATATCGCGTTTTAGCAGCAGGTAGAGCGCGATGCGACGGATTCTACTGTATCATTATTCCATAACGATACATATGCTCGTTAACACGTTCTTGTCGCAAATGAGCGACATGTTTTCTTTTTTTTTTTTTGTTAGCTCGTCGTGGACATTTGGTTGTTATAAATTGTAAGTCATTTAAAATACGGAGTTTAATGGTTTGAACGTTTCTTGAGCATAAATCATTAGTATTTTTTATGATGTCTCAATAGTCAATACTTTCTATACGGTTGGTTTAAAGTTATATTGCGTGAAAAAGATTAACGCACGTCACAATAACGTCTTGAACTATATTTGTATGTAAGTATTTAGGAACCTATTTTAAACTTAAAGCTAAGATTTATAATGAGCTTAAAGCTTTACTTAATTCATTTCAAACTTTGGCTATAATTTACATTCATAGTTATTTTTTTAGATTTCTGTAACATAGAGAAAGTTTATTTATCACACCTAAGATAATACGGTTTATGTTGTTCTTTTTATATTCGTAAATGAAGACAACACAACATTGTGAATCGCCTAATGTTAGTTATTTTCCAATTAGATTATAAAACCCTTTCATTTGACAGTGTAATTTATCACAAAATAACACGTAACAAAGTTTCACGTTTTGAAAGACAACACTTAAGCCATCAGGGATTCGAACGTAATTTGTTTTCCCTCACATAATTATGGGAAATGACAATGTTATGTGCTAATTTGGAAGCGAATAAACATAATAACATTATAATTGTGTTAATGTTAACAGAATTAAAGGCCTCTTATTTGTTTGTCGTCATATCGCGAATGGTTGGGAAGTGTTTTCATTATGTAAAGGGAACAAGAAGTCACAGCGATATTATTTAGTTTATTCAATTGCAATTAGTGAAATTATAGACGAGAATGTTATTATCGTATTTGTATTATGTACCTACCTACATGCTAAGATAGTTTTACTAATGTCCACTTTTGTCTGCGGCGCTAGTGTCGTGGATTCATATTTCGGTCAGTATTTTTTATTATGATTCAATTAAATATGTTTCAGTATTAACATTTGTTAAATAATGCATCATTTCGATTTCGAGATCGTATTAAAAACTGTCGATACCGTACAAGTTCTGGTTAATCGCCGCCATCGTTAAAATAAATATTGTTTCACGTACTATAGCGATATACAGAAAAAGTTTACAAAATCACTTTGATCAAAATCTCAATACAAATTATCCAGGTGCTTGCAATGAAATAAAATTGCACGAAGCACTGACATCGACCGTACATCGCGTAGATAAAAATAAAACTTGAACACTTTAAAAATAAAACGTTGGTACGTGAATCACGAAATATGGCACAAATTTTGCGACTACAACCCTTAACTACAGAAATCATTGTACATTTGTACCGTTTAGTTGGTTAAAATAATGTTTTTGTCGAGTAACAAGCCCGCGGCACTTTGTCAAAATGGTTGACATATCGCTCCGAATGTCCGAGCGAAGCTGTGTTCTAGCAGGTTTTTTTAAACGTTCGAATTTTAGCACAAATATGTACGTGCCTTGGGTGGTTACGCTTTTAGAATCTGAAGTCCTTAATTTGGGTTTTGTGTGATTATTATTGATGTTTATCGAAATTATTAGAATCGAGCATGTACAAAAAAAATTACATAATTCATATAACTATAGGTAAACCTATAGGTAAATAAGACACAGCAATTACTTTAAAATGTACAAAATTCATAAGCATTGCAACTTTAGATTTCAGGTGTTTAAAGGTCGACGACCGAATTGACATTTATTTCTATACCTCGTCGAAGTATCCATTCATTACTAAAAACTAGGTTACTGATCATTCATGCTTATAAAGAAATATCGATTGAAACTGCATTTGTCTCGCGTTCACTACGGGACTCCGTGTTGAATTTTAACGCATTTAAACAAGTCTATGCCCGCGGTTTCACTCTCTGCAACCAGATAAAATGAAGCTTATGTTATGTACATGTTAAAATATGCTTATCTTTTTGGGTACGACTTAAAGACAATTAAAGAGGAGAGCTTAGTCCTATTTACAAGATAAAAAGTAAAACAACTAAAACCCAACTACGACAAAAAACGACGCTGAAAAAGTATAAAACAAAAGTTAAATTGATGAACTAATAAAGAAGCTATGAACGAAAAGATGTGAATTATATGCAATCAGCCCATGAATACAGGTAAAGTCACAAGCAAATGCTAGTAATATATATATATATTCAAAATGTGCAAGTAAAAAGCTTTCAAATGATACCAAACACGGCATATTTATCTTAACTTTATTTTTTTACTCTGTATGTTTTGTCCGCTAGAGGGCGCCACATTAGATTTTGTGAAACCCCATATAGCCTATAACCAGCGGACAATTAAGACGCTTCTAATGATATGTCATTTGTCGAATTCTGATAAGTAGTTTAGAAGTTACGAGGGAACAGATGAACATACATACATACATACATACATACATACATACATACATACATACATACATACATACATACATACATACATACATACATAGCCTGTCAAAATCATAACCCTCCTTTTGCTTTGCCGTAGTCGGGTAAAAAGGCCGCCAACACATTCGCGGTGTAGGTGGCATTGTAGGTGCATATTGGTTAATCACTTCCTATCAGATATCTGCTTCATTGCCTCGTATACAATACAAAGTACATCTGAGCTAATTACATCCAGTTCCAATGAGCTGGTACCTAATTCGTTAAGGAGTAACAAACTACCATCCACCACTTGCGTTTATTATAGCTTTAGCAGTTCTATATAATAATACCACAAATATTAACTGAATATTCTTAGGTAATCTCGAAAATACGCAGTATCTGAGCTACATCTCAGTTATATTACAATCTGCGAAAAAGAGACACCACCATCAGCCGTCACAAACAGTGTAGCAATTCTATATAATAATGTAACTGAATATTCTTAGCTAATCTCGTAAATACGCAGCATCTCAGCTATATCTTGTGCAACTCGAAAGGGAAACGCTGTTACACCTGTCATCCTGTGCCACAGATTTAGAATAACCCAGTAACGAAATAGACGCTTGTGAAATGTAGGTATTTACTTTTAAAAGAGGTTGACGACACGACACGACTAATTCGTGACACGAAGGAAAGTTTATCCTGTCATTCGAGAGGATTACCGTTTCCTCGACGGTTTGCATCTGTGCATGTTTGTCAGGTTATTTACGTTTGAGGGTCACGGGTTCGATTGTACCTACATTTACTAGAAGAAAAATAACAATTTCAAAAATTTCTGTCTATTCTTATAGACATATATTTAGTAATTGGATTAGCTCTCGGCGTTAAAAATCGGACTGAATCATAGCGTTATTAAGTGATTTGCGCTTAATCTTAACGTGGAAAGTGACACGAATCATGTGTTCAAACTTCAATTGTACCTAATTTGATAAACTATATAGCAATAATTCTCTACTTTCAGTAAATTCAACTGTACAGTCTAAACAAACTTCAATCTCATCTTAATCACATGAATAAAACAATCAAACAGCACAACTAGCAGCGAATGAGCCGTATAAATAATTTACAGCATGATATTTGACTTCATGCAAACATATGTGTATTGTTAGGATCATGATCGTATCGTAGCGGAGCGGCCAGTGTTTTGTTGGCCTCGAGTGTACATTAGATTTTGTGGTATAAGTTATAAGAGGTAGCGATTTTAAGCGAAATTGATTTTGTAACTGTTTGTCAGACAGTCAATAGATTTGATAGTAAATAGTTTAATAGAATTTGAGTCTAAATACGATTGAAATTGACCCTTGTTACAAACAGTTCTATGAAGTAATTTAATATAAATGAGCGTTAATTAGTTAAGGAGAAAAGTTTGAGTCATGTTTCAGTTATGAATGGGAATAATGGCGCTGATTTTAAGTTAACTAATCTTTTATCTTAATACTGCTTACTTTACTAATGTGCATAAATTGATTCTGGTCATATTAATATGGAAGGTAAATTGTACAAGATAAATATCTACATAGTGCGTTATCAAAATCAAACATACCTACAGCTTCGCTAGAATGAACTATATACTTACAAATAAAGCTACCAAACAAGCCAATACAAATGAAACCTTAAGAGCATATCGCTGCCATCTCACCCCGTGTCCCTCACGCCTGAAGCTTACCACACTAAAGTACACAACTTACCCCGTAAATTTACGATGCAACCGTCACGGGAATACCGTAACTGCGGCCGGATTTTGGACGATTTTTCTATAGTAGGTATATGGGTTAATTGCGAAATGTGTTGATTTTTTACTTCAAAAATTCAGGATTACAGTGATCTTAGGTTAATTATAATTTTATGTGTGATTAATGATATCAATGTCTCGAATGGTAATGTATTAGAAGAGCAAATACCTTATGAGAAACAAACATAGTATAGGCACAGATATAGGACGATTTCATTATATGCAAGGTAAGTGTTGATACATTAATTTTACTTCATTCAGGGCTGATTTTTCAATCCTTGGTTAAAACTTATTCGTCGAATAATGTATAAAACTACCATTTTAAAAACGTATTCTAATTGCCCATATTTGACAGTTTACGTGACATTTTATATTATCGTATATATATATATATTATCGTGTAATACTTTATTGGACGGATAAGTTTTATCCAAGCATTGAAAAATCGGCCCTTAAAAATATATATTATCATGCCATTTAGAAATTTTGTTTAGGAAATAAAATTATATCAAAAGGAAATCTATACGAGTTTATACACAAAAGGTTGCCTTTTCGTGTGTGTCCTACGAAGTGTTCCTTCCCAGTATCGCGATGATACATTCTTGTTGTTTTCGTATTACAATACATATTTGTCGAATACAATACCTATTTCACCGCGACACGTGCAGGGGAATGTAGGTGAGATTTATCAGAATAAGAAAAACGAATTCTACCTAAAGCTGATACTTGTGATGAAAAATCATAGAAGATATTTATTTCAATAAACAGGGCTACCTAGTAAAAAAGAGCGTGTTGGCCAAGCATATGTGTCAGAAGTGAAACTTCTTTGGCAAGATTCAATGATACCAAAATCGTCGCCTTACTCAATGGCATGATGGTATCACCATGACGCGACCTTGAAATTTTTCTCTCAATGCCTAATGAAGTTTCACTTCAAATGTAGATAATTAGAAGAACGAAATAAATACTGAGATTTTGTGAATCGGTAAATCGGTTTTACAGTAAACTTCATAGCTAATTAAAGAAGAAGCCGTACGAATTGAATATGATTTCAGTGAACTTTAAGCCTACTTAAGATCTCCTAATCTAATGATACACAGGATTAAGTTATATTAACTTTAGTCTATTAAATTAGTTTAGGGGTTTACTGCGCTTACGTGATTAAACCGTACATTGTTGATCATTGTTTAATTTGTATTTAGATGTTAAGAAATTATAGAACTATGTAGGATTTGTTATAAGGTGTCCCAAGTTATAACGAGTGTACCTACTGAAAATAAACGGTAATGTTATAATTAACTAATGACTTTTGTATCAACTGGTTAAAAATATTGAATTTAAATCTGATGATTTTCATTTATTTTTTGCTCAGATCAGTCGATTTCAACTTCCTTCCGATTATGCATTTTAAGTCTTTAATAATCACATTACATTACGTAAGCGAAAATGTTTTGCTTTGAGTCTTAAAATTATGCTATAGGTAGATACTTAGCACCCGTCACAACTAAGCAGCTAAATATATATCTTAGATAAATAAACACAAAGTTCCCTTAGGAAACGTAAATAAAGACATCACCATCAACTTTGTACGTCTAGAACACTCGACAAGTTATTACACACATTTTCACAAATGGCGGCCACAAAGCAATGAAAAGCGCGCCAAATTTTTCTAATGACGTCCGCCATTGAAACCGAGTGGATTTTTTTTCAGAGTCAGTTTCGGGATAATGATGTCCTTATTCTGAAAGGTCTAGTTCTGGCAGTTTTTTAATTTGGCCCCTCTTCCTCTCGGAACGCCCGTGACCCATTTTTCGGTGCAAGGGGTTGTTTATAGTGTAGCTTCTCGAGTAACGTTTAATGGTCGTAATGATATTTAATAAGGATTATATTACCAGCTAAAGTTTTCAAATTATAAGTCGGTATTATTTTATACTCATTGTTTAAAAAAAACCTAAGCTTCTGCTTACTTTTCGGCTATACGTTACCGAAAAAATCTCTGTTTCTTTGCTTTGTATTTGTATAAGTGCTTTTCATTGAATTGCATCACCTATATTACCTAAATAAATTTAAGAACACGCAACACAAAAACAGAGTAACACATTCGACCCATTTATCGTTCCCGCCTTTTCGGATTCCTTCCCATTTATTTCCATATTCAAACCAAAAAAGAAAATTCTTTTACACTCTAAATTGTGTTTAGAACACAAGAATTCACAGAATATAAAACAAAATGGCTACTCCTGTCAGTTGTATTACGTAATGCATATCCCTAAATCTTTTTCTAAATATAATCTCGAAAGAAGTTATCCGTCGCGTGACCCAATTAACTAATGCTGACAAATTTTATTTTACTTTAACATAAATAGCGTGTTTCATAATTTATTACGTAATATATAAGTCCTCAGACTATAAATATAAACGCAGGAGTTTGTTATTTCACTGGATCGAACAGCTTTTAAAGAAATTCGACGGATAGACCAAGATTAAGTGGTTTAGTGTAATATATAGTGCCCTTTTATACACCTACACGTATATTTTTCAGTATGTAACACTAAATATTCTAGCAGACTTTAAATAGTAAGTCACCACATCACTTATTGATAATAATACTTTAAACGCCAGCAAATAGAACTTCAGAAAGCGTAACAAAAACAACTTAAAAGCATCGCTGTCAGTTATATAGTTTTAAAAGAATTCCACAGAATAATATTCATCCCATCAAAAACATCCTGTAAAAAACCCAAGTCTCGCAGCTCAGTCTTTCTACCGTCAAAAGTTGTGAGATCCATGTAATACCAAGTCGGTTAATCTATTTAGTGTCTACTTGAAGGACCTTCTGTCTTAAGTTATTACATAAGTTATTATCATGCCAATATTAAAAATATTTAACGTTTTAAACAAATAGATCGACTTGGACATCGCTTGATTTGATTATTAGTATGTATCACACTACACAGCACGACGGGCCAGCGACCAACAGGAACGAGAGTTTCAATCGCGTGAGGCGCGAGAGACTAAAGAATCTAATATAATATTGTAATATTCATTTTGTTTTCATGCGATGTCCAAGTCGATCTATTTGTTTAAAACGTTAAATATTTTTAATATTGGCATGATAATAACTTATGTAATAACTTAAGACAGAAGGTCCTTCAAGTAGACACTAAATAGATTAACCGACTTGGTATTACATGGATCTCACAACTTTTGACGGTAGAAAGACTGAGCTGCGAGACTTGGGTTTTTTACAGGATGTTTTTGATGGGATCTCACTTCTTTTTGTAGAGCCTTTCTTTTTGATACCATCTACTTCTAACGAATTTTGTTAAAGGTCTTATGATATTTTCTTATTTTTATATGTAGTCTTCCTCTTTTTTTTCTTATTTTTATATGTAGTCTTCCTCTTTTTTTTCGTCATACATTACTTGTCAGTATGGTGTTATTCTTCCAAATTTATCATTACCAATCGGCAATGGATATTTACCTGTAAACAGATGTGCACATTTTCACATTTGCACATCCGAACAGCATGAGGGCGCTCGCACGTATGCGTGCGGCTGCCGCTCGCTCGAAGGCGCACATTTCATTGTTCTGTCATTTTGGCGTATATTTTGCTTGTCAGTCATAGAGTAAAATAGAGGCCAGTCTGTCTGTAAGGAGGCTAGTCGCGCCAACAATTTATATATAACAGATTTAAATTATAATACATATTGTTTTATTAGATTTTCGTACTTCAAGACATGTCCAATCATGTGTTTTTCATTACGTCGACCATTTTACAAGTAATAATGTTGTTCAGTTTCATGGGCTAAACACACCCTTACCCACCCTATACCCCCTCCCTTGCCTCATATGGTAGACCGTACCTATCTACACCTATTAAATTTATAACCACCACCAACCACCAACTGCATAAATAACTTTGTAATCAATATATTGTTTTATTAGATTTTCGTACTTCAAGACATGTCCAATCATGTGTTTTTCATTACGTCGACCATTTTACAAGTAATAATGTTGTTCAGTTTCATGGGCTAAACACACCCTTACCCACCCTATACCCCCTCCCTTGCCTCATATGGTAGGTACCTATCTACACCTATTAAATTTATAACCACCACCAACCACCAACTGCATAAATAACTTTGTAATCCCATATATTTATATGGGATTACAAAGTTATTGATGCAGTTGGTGTATTTGGAAAACTGGACCGAAATTACAAAATATTTAAGTTTTCCCATGATTAAGACACTAAACTCTATATGTATTCCAAATATGAAGCTTCTAAGTCTGCTAGAAGTGCCTTGGACTTTTGATGATCGGTGAGTCAGTGAGTGACAAAATTTAGAAACTTTAACAAGTTGTCATTCTTAAACTACTGGTTCAAATTGACTGAAATTTTAAATATTCCGTGTTTATACAATGCCGGATTAGTTACTGAAGATTCAGGTTTCTTGCTTTATCCACAACCGAATTATAGGGGGTCAAAAAAGGCCCGAATTGCTTCGAGAAAAGGATGGTACGGCCGTGCCGCTTTTTTTTTGCTCGACTTGGCGGGGGCACTGCCGTGCCCCCAGATTTGTTTGCGATTGTAATAATGAAATAAAAGTCAAGAATAGACACTCATTTTTATCACAAGAGCTCTAGTAAATTAGGTTATTATTCCGCTGTGATTCTAGGAACAACCGTACTTGTATCTACGGTTTGTTATTGCAATTTGTTATTAAATTACTGTAACATCACTTATCTGTGTCATGAAAAAAAAAGTTAAATACGCGGTAAATTCGACAGTGGAATTGTTTTTGAATTTCCCGCTTTTTTAAGTGATAACGCATGATCCTATTTTGGAACGGGTCTTAACCGTCAGCAATCATGTGTCCCGGCGTGACTTTTGCCCCGGAATTGACGGGCGGGTGTCAGGCAGAGGTATTGATCGGGCTACTTCGTGGCCGCATCGTGTGTTTTCGGCGCGAATCGTAGCCCATAGTCCGCCAGCGGCATGTCAACTTTACTTGGACAGAGTAATTGGGGCAAGGTTAGCTTTTAGTTTTCAAGAGTTACCTGCATCGGTGCATAGTTGCAATTCCCCTATGGTGCAATTAAAATTTTTTATCAGGTATAGTCGCTTTTACGTGCTCTTTTAGCGCATTTATTCAGGTCATCGTGGAAGGTGCATTTTAGAATTTTTACGAGGAAAGTCAGTACATTTTTAATGGTATAAAACCTAATGCAATTTACAGTTGTTTGAAGAGTTAAAGGAATATTATTTTGTGTATAGTTGCAATTCGCAAATTCCGCATAACTTTCAAATATTTTGCATGAACTGATGATATTGTGTTCATTATAATAATTTCATTATATCAACAAATATGTACAGGTACACTGAATTATATTATTTCAATTGTAACGGAACATAGATTTAAGACGTAAATCATAGAATTAATTTAACAGTAGGAATATGAAAATCAAAACCCGTTTCTTAATCTTAAAATACACATACCAATAATTCGAAACAAAGGGATGTGCACAATCGATATAAATTCATATCGATAAAATTTGTTCCCTACCCCCTCGAAGACAATTTGTTCTCGACAACTGTTGATAAGCTCAAATATAAGATCTCATACAGGGTGTGGGGTAAGCAATTTGCAAACAATTCCATACAGCTCTCTTCGTATGTATTTCGTTTATATTGTGAAGACGGATGGAAAAAATATTTGTTATCCCTGAGATAGATATTTCTAGAAGATAAGCCGTCATTTATTATTCTTGTGCGTAATACGGTTCTAATTTGCGGCTTCCTTTTTCAAATGTAATGGTTTGAGTTACATGAATTGTAATTTAAAACTTACACGTTACTTCAGCCAAGTACCTACCTATTAGTGGGTATATTTATTAACGATCGAAGTAAGAAGTCTCAATTATAATTCTAACACGATTTCCATGGAACGATTAATTTTGCAGTCCCGTGTCCCCTTGTGGATTACAGGTTCACAGATGCATTTTATCTGTTTCATTGATCCATTGCCTTTATTAGCAAATAGATGATCAGCATTCTGTGCCCTGCAAAACCAACACTAAATACCTACTTATTTATTTTTGCTACCAATAGACATCGATCCCAGGACCCCTGACCATATTCCTATCCATAGCAGGTCTATAAAGAATTATTAAGTAAATTATCAGGTATTTAGTTTCAGCTTGGTATAATGACCATGTACTAAATACATTAACGCAATACCTACACAAACCGTCACCTACTACAGTATTCAAGCAGCAATGTATCCATTAATGTAATTAACGACTGCATACATTACTATAATGACACGTTAATAATGTTTGACAGTTGCTTAATTTGATTATATTGATTTATTACGAGAGTATCCTCATATCCGTTTGGGAACTTTCGATCTCCTTTTATATTTCATTACTTGAGGTTTAACCCAATTTCCAAACGTACAACATTATTATACAACAACATTCTGAATCGTTGACTATATTAGAAAAATATATAGGTATTTATACACATAATATGTAATAGTTTAGACACACAAAATAGTATCAGTCTGGATAAGATCTGAGTTCATAACTCGAAAACTTTAAACTCGCTTTTATTTAGATTTAGGTCATTGATCTAAAACATTATTTTAATTAAAAAATTAACAAAACAAACACGTTCAAAATCGCAGTACCCCAAATTGCGTTCATCATCCAATACATTTGAACTGAAAATATTAGGGTCAGAACCGACTGTTTTAATTGAAAAAGTTAAATCGTACGTTTATCGAATCGTTATATACCCGCTTTATTTCCGAACGTCTCAGAACGGGGGTTTTATAGGCCCTACTTTAAATTGGCCCAACTTTTATCGACTGGGGGTAAACAAGGGCCCTTTTTAATTTGATATAACCGTTTAGTACTTCCGTGAAATTATTGTATGCAAATTTACAAACATTTTGCCAACAATGGATTATAAATATAATTTATAATTATTAGAAATATAAGCCTATAAAACAAACTCGAAGTAGATAAAACTGAGATTTTACCCACGGATTCGTCCGCGTGTATTCGTATAGTTAACAATAGTTAATCCCCAATTTCACTTTGTTCAAGATTTGTGCAAAATTACTTATGCCACTGCATATTTAAATTATTTTTACTGTTTAATTTTGCGTCTCAACCATTCGTAAGTAATTACTTGAATTTCGTATGAAGTTGTAGTAAAGCTTGTTAATCCCAGAATGTTATATCACAACTTTATTATTCAAGAACATGTGTTTATTATCTTAAACATTACATTAACTTAGATAAGCCCGCTATCACTTGAAAGTATGGAAGTAATAAAAACACGCGTTTAAGTTATCTTTACAGCTTAGATTAGGACGGTTAACGACTAAGTGATATGTTATGTATTTTATAGTATTGTAAAGTGAAGTAAGCTTTGTTTTACCATCGGGATGAGGTTTTATTACCTGATAACTTGACATTGTGATAATATGAGCTTTATTCCTGCACATTACATGCATATTTATCAAGGTATATAATATATCTGAGTTGTTTCATCATAAGATACTACTTACGTAGTAGCTTAGAAATCTGTCATACCTTTACTTAACCGAAATTGCTGAAATCTATACTAATATTATAAAGCTGAATTGTTTGTTTATTTGTTTGAACGCGTTAATCTCGGGAACTACTAGTCCGATTTGAAAAATTCTTTCGTTGTTAGATAGCATATTTATCGAGGAAGGCTTATAGGCTATATATCATCTCGCTTAGGTTAACAGGAGCGGAGCACAGCTAGTTTTTAAATATAGATTTGCAAACATGGCACAAATTACAATAGAAGAAACCACACAAAGTCGAGGTTTAGACCGTATATACAATGTTTCCTTAAATAATGAACATGTAACAAAATCGTGTTGTTATTAACCCATATGTGGACGGTAAACATGTAATAAATAACTGGCCCCCAACGATGGCCTGAATGGTAAACAGGGACATAAAAACAGAATTGTCCCACTTATTTTACGGCTAATTTATTGATGTTTCTGCTAATATACTACTGCTTGTGCTTTCAATCTTTGTATGGGAAATATAATGTATGAGCTGTTTTATAATTTGCTGCAGTTTTTGCATGTTATAAATTATATGTTTGTGAGCTTTCTTCGAAGTCTATTGAAACTAGTAACAATTTGGTACTTCATCTACAGATTAAAATTATTTATTTAGGATAGTGTATATCATGGAAATTCGAATCTTATATATCATCCATCAATCTATAGGTACCTACTACTATTATAAAGAGGAAAGGTTTGTAATTATGTATGTATGGTTTTCACGCATAAACTACCTACTGGACCGATTTTGATAAAATTTGGCACAGATAATCTTTAGACCCTGAGAAAGAACATAGGCTACCTTTTATTGCGAAATATGTACCACGGGTGAAGCCGGGGCGGACCGCTAGTCTTGGATAAAGCGCTTTCTAAATAGTGAAAAACTTACTTAAAATATTCGCTGACTAAACCGCTTTTCACGTAACATCAAACGCAAGCACAAAACACTCAAATCAAGCAAGTATTTCGCGAATACAAAAACATAATACGATCTCTCGGAGAGTTTTAATCAATGAATTCCTTCATAAATCGCGCTGCTTACCGAATAAAGCATCGATTATTGGAAAATTCTTTTAGCACCGAGGCCTCAGAGGCTTGCTTATGAAAGTAAATTTAAATATTAAGTAATGAAGGGAACAAATAAATGTACTCTCGAGAATTTCTTTTCAGCGGCTTTAAGAGTTTTAACGAGCCCTACTCAAGCGCTTTCTGAACTGTAATAAAAGATTATAATAAAAGTATTGCGGACTCAGCTTTGGGTTCCATTAGCATGATTTTTAAATGTATTCAAATATTCTTTAGACTCAGACCTCAGTTGTTCGGTTCGAACGGTCTGTTGTTTTGTTGATTCACAGGGATCATTACGCTTGTGTGATGATTTTTATACGCAATTGTGACGTCATTTGCGTGTCGGGTATTTAAAAAGGCTTGCTGTTAATGATTGTGATACGCGTATATTAGTCAAACTCAAACATGAAGATATTGTAAGCCAGCAAGAGAAGTAAAGAAAGTAAGATTTATTTGCTTTGTATATTAATTGTTGTTTTTAGGTATACGTAAAAAATTGAAATGTTGCCAGACCAATAATGTGTGGAACACATACAACAACAACTGTCTTATATTTCGTTTATCACAAACTTGGTTAAATCAATAATGCACATCTTTGTTTTCTCAAATCCACGAGTAAAGTTGTGAATAAAACCCCGCATTCTATATAAATATCTTCGACCGACAGTTGAGCAAAATATCAGTTCGCAGCCCAGTGACCGCGTTGTTCGTTTGTCAGAACTATAACATCTGAAGCTATTGCACTACTTATTGTATTTTCTACGTTCATTTATTATTAAATATATCTTCCTATTGAACTGTTCAATTGAGAACTGACAAAGGACTTAGATGTCATACAAAGTATCGAGTATTTGTTTCATTGTGAAAGATGAAGGAAAGATTTATTACGTTATACGTAATACAGACTTAAATTTTAGGGTTTGTCTCTTATTTAACGTGTTTAAAGTATATCACGACAAAGTAATGATATCAATCCGCCTGTAATAACCTTGATGGTGAAACTCAGAAATAAGAAATATTTAATTCTCTTTACACAGATAGATTAAGCATTTCACATTACTTTTAACTTAGGTACTCACTTTTGTTATGGACAACATAATCACATCGACCATCACCCTATCAATGGAGTGTTAAAAAGATTCTACTTTAAGTTTCAAATTTTTATAACTTTATTTGTATGTCGAGGTCTCACATCAGAAATTTGTAACACCACTAACATTTCGAGACAAGATCACTCCCAGGGCCATAAATAACTTTCTATGGCTAGATACAGACAGGTGCTCTTTGCTGGACCATTTGTTATCGTGCCCTAGCGGACCCTGGAATCGCTGGGGCGTGGAGCCCTTGGAGTTTTGCGATACATTGACTCGTATTGTGACGTATATTGTGATCTGCTTATTTGTAGTGTAGAAGGACTCATTTGGACCATTTGGAAAGGCTCCCTTATAGTTTTTAAATGTACCGTCATTGCTGTATTTGCCAATACAGAGACAATCCTCATATGAAGACATAAATGGTACGATAAAACATGTAAAGCTCTGATGTGTATATGTAATTGTTATTTAGAAGCAGTTTTTTAACTGCGAAGAAACCATATGAAGAAGAAGGTGGTATTAAATATACCTATCGGTAAGTATTTAGTAGCGACAGCGAATTAGTATTTATTCGAATAGAGATCTCACCAGAGATATAAGACTTAATTTAGAAATACAAAACAGACTTAGAATAATTTCATAGCGTTGACGTCTCTAAGTCCGTACAACTCGTTCAAAGTTATCTCATAAAGGTGAAATACTAAAAGTTGCAATAACTGCCATCAAACCTGGCAGAGCTTAATAATTTTAGCTTAAAAGCTCGTCCCACTATCGCTTTCACGTGAAAAGCTTAGGAAGTTCGCTTCACTTGCTTTTTAAGCTAATTTTTGGCAACAGCTGGGATTTTGTGCAAAGTTTAAATTCATTTAGAGGTTCACTGCGTCGCAGCCACCGTTGTATAAATCTTTGATACTGTTATTTGTGTAAAATGTGTTTCATTGTTTTGTTGTTTATTTTCAACTACCCATGTTTTGGAAAAATACTGCGATGCTGTAAATTGTTCAAAATTATTACTGTTTTGCCGTTTGTAAATTTAAGGAGGAATATTTTCATGAATCTATACGTATCTATTGTAGTCGTATGTAGTGGTATCGTTCTCATTGAAAGTTAATTTTGAGAGACAGCAAAAACGTAAGGGACGTATATAAAAGAGTTGCATTTGTAACATTAGTCGGATTAGGTATCTATAATATAAAAGAAATAATATGCTTATCTATCGTAACTAGGAAAAAAATTCAGATAAACTTTTATTCAACCAATATCGAATTGTAAAGATGCTCGCTTTTTTGTATCGAAATAATCAGGAAGGGCCTTTAAAGAGCACGTATAGGGGCAAATCTTTGTAGTTTTTGCATATCTCAAGTATTTATGAGACAGAGGAAGTAAAGCTCTTGATAGGAAAAGGTAAGGGATTTGTTTTTTGTTATGTTTACCTGGAGTACCTACTTGTATACAAAACGAGTCATGAGACGACATGTCGTGATAATCCTTTTAAAAATATATTTAAGAATTACGTATAGAGAATTACAGAGAATTACAGAGAATTTTACGAAAAAACTGCTTCATTTTAGCTTCATTAATTTATTGCTAGAAAGAAAAAAATGTCGTTCGATATTTTTTTACTTATTTATTTATTACAAAATATACATAAAGGTTACAAAAATAAGATACTTTTGTATCGATTACTTCAACTTTTTTATCGTTCAAAAACGACGTATTAGAGCCTATCCAATTCATATTTTTTTAATCAGTAGATAATATTTGTCATCTTCAACAACCATAAATCTCAATCCCCAAATCAAACATATTTGCATTCAATTTTTTTTTCAATCAATATCCCAGAACGAGATGAGTCAATACATTTTTATTTGCGTTTATCTGATAAGCGACGGGTGACGGATGGTTCTGACTCCAGATAAGATGTTATTTGCTTGGGATGATGTATCGTGTAAAATTCTTTCGACGTTGCAACTATGCGTTAAGATAATGCGGTGAAAGTTTGTGGACTTTGAGGTAATTTATTGAGTAGTTTACGAAAATTGTGAACATTAATGTATAGTCTTCTGTGTCTGTATCGTTTTATATCTATACTAATATTATAAAGAGGAAAGGTTTGTATTTTGATGAAATTTGGCACAGACAATCTTTAGACCCTGAGAAAGAACATAGGCTACCTTTTATTGCGAAATATGTACCACGGGCGAAGCAAGGGCGGACCGCTAGTGTATTAGTAAATAAAGACTCATCTATTTTTTATCTAACGTAATAGCGGACAGCTTAAGTAAGAAGCTGGTTATATTTTAATCTACCGATATATGTATATATATCTATGTTGAAATGTTCCATAGTATCTTAATTAGGTACTTACTATAATCTAGAGGCTGCATCCAATCATACAATACAATTACTGTAACACATTCTATCATTTTTGCTGTCGGTTTTAGCTTTTATTTACCAACTAAATAGCGACACGAGTAAAGCGAATTTCCATTGAAGCGGATTTTCAGAACTCGTATGGTGACATCATTATTCTAAATTAATTCCAATAAGACAAAAAGGGCGGGCAATTTAATACCTACTGTGTTCGCGGAATTTATCATTGTATGATCTTTTTATATATCATATAATAGCATTCTAATCTGCTTTAGGTATTTATAGAATAACATTTCAATGGAAGTCACTTCAACTTTGATCTAAGTTAAGTAGGTACATATTATTTTATAGGAGGTAGGTATGCTATTAGTTTTTTTAAGAGGTATATTTCAATATTTTTTAGATATAATAAGATTTGTAAGGTTTTAGGTAGGGACAATAACTTATAACATACGGTAGTTTTGAAAAATCTACCTTTAAACATAAATAAACAAAAACAAGTTCTTTTAACAAACATTTCGATTACTCATCAAGATTGCATTCGTAAATCGCCATTTCCTTTCCAGTCCGTATTTTTCCCATTTAGTTAGTTGCACAAAAGGTCCCCATGAATTAATGCCGGCCAACGGCCATTCAAACGAACCCGGGGGAAAGAACTTAGCAAAATACATAATGACTAGGGTAAGTAGACAAAATGTACGAGTCAAAAGATTTTGCTGAAGTCAATAGTTGAATAGGCCTATTACTAGTAATGAAATGGTTATTTTTTCTTTTATATTTGGTGGAGGGTAGGTTGTCTTTTGATATAAGGTAAATCGCTCTAGCTTAGATAGAATTGGAATTAAAATATTGATGTTATAAAACACTTCTTTCAGTATAAATGACGCTATTTTATTCATATGCCTGATACCATCTTGCACTACGTGAATTATATGATGTGATTGTGATGCTGTAGTATTTTATACCACTCAAAAACTACAAACATAAGTAACAATGCTTATTAATTTATTATTGTCACGACGCGACTATGTTGACATAATAAATAGTATCTCTATAGATTAAAAAAATATTAAGATCTGTTAGTACTTTCTATGGTTAGTACATAAGGTATAAATAATATATGTTACAAAAACAATCCTCACCTCGCTGTCGATATAAAGCACTAAATCTCGGTCCATGTATAATTCAGGAGCGAAAACACGGCACATAATTCGGCCAAACACCAAAGACGATATCTGACCGACCAATTTCACGGTCTACTGGGCCGGCCGATTCAATTTTGGCAAAATTTTATCCGATCGAATGCGAGATGTAGTGAAATGGTCATTTCCCTGGTGGTTTTGGTGCGTCTGCTGATACGTGATTTAAAAATGTTTTGATTGATTTAATTGGTGTGTGTGCCGTGTCTCTCACGTTGTTAAATATAAGAGAAAAGGAGAGTATTGATACGCATTTTTAAAAACATTTTTTACCCTCTAGGTGTATGTTTATATTACCTTTAGTAACTTATGTATGGTTTGAAAAGAATGACCTCCTGAAATGTATATTTGTACTGTAAACAACAAATTCACAACAATTTTTGAAGTAAAACTTCTTTAGGCGCGACTAGGGAGTAACTCAGATTTTTTTTCTGACGGAAGTAACGCTGTGTAGTTTCCGCCATTTAAAAATAATAATTCTGATTGGTTGTAAGCACAGAACAGTAAAGTAGATAGAAGTGTGATGTGGGCGTGGCCCACGTGTCACTTGTAAGGTAAGATCACCTAACTTGCTCTCAGTTGTGCGCAGAAAAATATTCGAGTCGGTTGTCAGCTGTCAAACCTTTTTTCCGTATTTATTCATTAATTAGGACGTGTTGTTCGGTATTAGAGTGCAAAAATGATAGCAGACGAAATAATATCAGCAATGGAGGCATTTCATACCATCGGTAAGTCTTATTTTTATTTATTTTACATATAATATTGAAGTAAAACTTCTTTAGGCGCGACTAGGGAGTAACTCAGATTTTTTTTCTGACGGAAGTAACGCTGTGTAGTTTCCGCCATTTAAAAATAATAATTCTGATTGGTTGTAAGCACAGAACAGTAAAGTAGATAGAAGTGTGATGTGGGCGTGGCCCACGTGTCACTTGTAAGGTAAGATCACCTAACTTGCTCTCAGTTGTGCGCAGAAAAATATTCGAGTCGGTTGTCAGCTGTCAAACCTTTTTTCCGTATTTATTCATTAATTAGGACGTGTTGTTCGGTATTAGAGTGCAAAAATGATAGCAGACGAAATAATATCAGCAATGGAGGCATTTCATACCATCGGTAAGTCTTATTTTTATTTATTTTACATATAATATTTTATTTTATGTTATATCTTCGCTTGTAATTTGTCAAAATTGTATACAAATATCTAGTCAAAATGAACCTTAATCCGTAAGAAATTAGTACTATTATAGATTGAACAGCAAACAAGACTTTCTGGAATATTATTGCAATAAACAAACGAATGTCGCTTTAGTGATGCTTGTGGCGCATATCGACAGTATCGATACTTTAGAAAAGACAAACATTATAAATATTAAATTTTATTTTATTTTTCCTTAGCTTTCATTTGTCCAATTTATTTACAGATTTCCCAAAGAGGCTAATTTAAAAGAGAAATGGATAAATGCAACGTGACGAGTTAACTGAATGCCGAACAGCACTAAGCAGTCTAACAAAGGCCACCGATACAGCAAACCTACGGCAGTTCCAAGATTTAAAATAATGCATATTTTCTGTTTGTATTTTGTAAATATAGATTAATACTATTATATTCCGTTTTTTATTTAATAATAATAATATAAAAAGACGTACTTAGTAGTAATAAACATACTCCAAAATGTGACACATTATACTATACTCGTATAATAGAAAGAAAAAAAAATACACAAAAAATATTTATTTGTGAATTATCGATATCTCGATATCGATAACAAGGCTGACATCCCTCAGGGCATAGCATCAGATAAATATCAAGTTAATGTCATTAATGTTGAGTGACACAAATTTCAACCTTATCTCTATGTGTTGAGGTTCAAAGTTATATCTATTGAAAACTAACGCCCTCTGTTGTGGAGTAGCTGAATGTTTTTCGAATTTGGAATTGCTGTGCAATGAGAAACAAAACAGCTAATATACCTAGAGATGTTATACTAAAATAAACCGTAACATGGTGCGTTAGGGTACATATTGAAATGCTGAATTTATAACCTAAGTCAGTTTTTACTCAAATTAAGCAGTCCAATCAAAGGCATAGTTTACTTGTAGTGTACTGTATAACTATCGGTTTAAATGTGTGGGTTTGGCGACACTGGTTTTCATACTAATTATGACAGCACTTCTATTTGTTTTTATTGTTCTGTGGTTGTAAGTATATATATGTCATATACTACACGCTTCTTTACTTATACGCCAGCTAGTGGCAAATATCATAATCAATTAGGATTATTTATTTTCAAATTTTCAAACGGATCAATTGTGAATAGCAAAGTGAATGAAAAATTCAACAGTTTTAAAAACATTATTTTAAATTGCAAAATTTTTTGAAAATCTCTAAATATACTTATTTATTTATTACTTTTAACCCGGCGTCATTGTGGTAGAAAACAGATACGCGAACGTTGAGGTGGGTCAATATTACCCATATATTTTATAGTTGTTATTTTTAAACTTTTTAAGAAAATTAGTTTTCTGTGTTATTATTATAGGTTATAGGTATTCTGGTTTTGATAATATAAAATAAAAATAATAATTAACCAACGTTTTATTCACTTTAATCAACTTTGACATAAACTCATAAAAATAGGAACAAAATATAGACCTCTTACGTTTTCATGTCATTACTACGCTAATAACCAGTAATTTTGGTTACAAATAGCATTTTTATAAACTTAAGTCTAAATATATTAGAAAAAAACTTTAACAAAGCTAATTAGAATCTTCGTTGTAAATGAAATCAATACAGAAAGCCATGATGCGTTCAGGACAAATAAATTTAGGGCAAGCTTGACAAAAATGTTTTGTTTTACTATTTTTATTTCCGGACACACTTAACATCTTTTGCGGGAACTGCAGGTGGCTCCTCTGATGATCCACCAATAAATTATCTGATTATTTTGCCCATATTTTGTCATTGCTATCGATCAATTCCTGGCGAATTTTCAAATGTTCTAAGACCAGAGCAAGACCTAAGTTTTTCAAAAAATTACGTCGCTTATCGTTTGGTTTGTTTTTATTTATGTGACGTATTATAAGCGCATTAATTCCTGTGTGTCCAACATGGCATAAAAATTGTCAGGGGCCAACTTTTGGAGTTACGACTCACATCATAGGAGGCGCAAAGATCATCAGCGACGTCAACCCCATATTTAGTTTTATTTAATTCGGGTTTTCGCTTGTCTCCGCTTGAAACACACTCCGCACTCTAACATGACCCTCTTCTTCTACTTCATCATCATAATAAGGTAAGTCTGAGTCAGACAAGAGTCTAAACCCGCCATCATACGTGATATTTTCTATTCTATCCGTTTATAGTACCTATTTTATAATAAGTACCTGTCGGACAAACAAAAGCATTAAATTCACTGAAACAAGCAAAAAAAATGTTTGCAGACACCAAGAAATCATACACAACAGTAAAAATCGATAACTTAGACATGGCGCGAAATTGTTACATCAATTGTGAGGATGGGTCATATTTACCTTTTTCGGAAATACACGCGTGTAGCTCCCAGTACACTCGACGTCGAAAGAATTTCACTTCCAAAACATTTAATGTACATTATTAGCTCCAGCTACTACAAAGAACAGCACAATCGTGCACGTAATTACAAAGATATTGTAAATTATAAACAAGCCGGGTCATTTTGACCCAACCTCAATGACGCCGGGTTAAAATAAGTAAATTGAAAATAAATTTTCTGACAATTGCGACATTTTATAATATTCAATAACAAGGTTATATTGACATGTGCGTTTTACTTCAATCGCGCGTAAAGGTTACACGCACACACTTTTTTTAACTATATAGGTACTAAAAGCCGAATACACTGTTAATTATTGTAACCTATTTCTTCGTATTCGATATAACTTAAGAATTTAAATATGTAGTGAAATAATATTGTAGAAAACAAATATGTCGAAAAAATACTGAAATACAATCATAATTTCCCCTCACGAACATATAAGACAACTAGCGAAATATTCTTTACAATCCTGCAGATGAATTACAAAACAATATTTAACGATCGCATCCCTTGAACATTAAAATATGACCTACCGGGGATGCACTGACACATTCCACCCTCCATTCTTTTTACAAAACGTATAGACAGCGTATTGGTTTCATCATTCACCACCCCATCTTAATAGCTTATGACGTTTGATTAATGACAGGGGGTGCATACGTTCCAAATGTAATTTAAATATTATGTCCCCAATTCTCTGGACTCTTAACATATTTGATTTTTATTAATGATCAAATATTAAGAGTATGAAAATTGATGACTGTATCAATCAGTTTATTTGAATAGCAAATGTATCATTTCCCGCTTTTATAGTGCATTAAGACGTCTGTTGTGATATCATTTATTAAGAATTGTTAAGCATATTATTATGTATGAAATCTCATTTTTTTTGCCTCTCACTTTATCGTGTAACTGCTGATCTTCTTACCAACTATTTGTTGCATCGCCCCTAAATATTTCGTCACAAAAACCAGTACTATTTCTCAAGGGTGCATTCTTAAAAGTAACAGAAGGAGAAACAATTATTTATAGTATTTTATATTGTGGCAAATTTTACCTTTGTTATAGGGATCAAGAGTGTAATGTGAAATAAAATAACAAAGTTGAATTACTCACTACTGAAGAAATAATTCAAAATTATCTCATTATATCAATATTCCCGAGTTGTTTAAATTCCTATCTTAGCAACAAAACATACCCGATTTATCGATACAAGCCTTACACCAACCAAATCAAATACAAGCGTGAATCCACACAAGACAAGTATAATTACTTCATAATTAACTATAATTCGCATACACATTTTTGTAAGGTGAGGTAAAATTTAACCTTTCAAACGGGGAGCACGTCAGCGAGTCAATTTGTAAAGCAAATTACTAGAACACGCAACTCTATGGGCCCTAGAATCTAAATTGAGTGAGGTTTAGTTCATGACTAATACCTATAATACCATACCTATAAGTTTACCAAGAAAAAAATAGACGAGAACAGTATGAAGTTTGTTTTAAACAGTTGAATCTTAAGGATAGCTTATCTTAACTTAGCTTTTAGTTTTAAATAACATACAACTGCATTACAAATGAGAAATTTTAAAGAATAAAAAAAAAACCTTTCAATTGCCACGGTTCGACGAAAAACGCGGATTCAAATCCCGCCTCGTGATCATTATTTTTCTTTTCTTAAAAAAAAATACATTTATGATTAGTGTGTGGTGTTTTTCAACCATATAAAAATGGCTTGATATGTGATATTTCGCAAAACTGACAGAAATAGTGCTTCAAACTTCAATGTTTTTATTATAATTCCTAGAACTAGATGAAAATAAACGGCGTTAGACCAAAGCGCATACAGAATTGATTTATTTTTGGCGTCGTAAGAGTTCTCCGAGGTCTATTTTCGTTTATTCAGCTCTCTGTCCATTCACATGATATTTTTAGATTCTTGACGTGCACACTGCAAATAGATGTTGTGGATTAGAAATATGGATTTATGTAAAGGTGAAGAGGTTTGTTAAAGTGAAGGTGTGCGGGTCGATTCTATGTGTATAGAATTAAAGTGATGATCTTAGTGCTTTTAGGTATTTGTTTATGTTGTATTATAACGTAAACGATAGAGATTTTACGTCTGAATCTATCGATTGCACAGGTTGACGGTTAAATGTACTCAGTTCCTTCCTAACTGCTTTGCTTTAGGTATAATATGAAGAAAGTACTGACTATACAGTATTGAACCATACCGGTCTAGTAAGTTATTTCCACACATTATCAAGAAACCTTGCGATCTTCAACGAATTAAAAATTATAAACAATACAAAAGTACGAACATTTAATTACACTCGGACATCCATGACCGTTTCCCAGTGTAATGGCGCATTGTTTTAAGATGTCCCGCGTTAAATATACCCTAAGGTCATAACTCGTGAGGCGAAGGGTTAAGGGAAGGCCCAGTTATTTATAAACCAATTAAAACCCCTGTGAATGGGAGATAACAGCTTTCTGACTGGAAATTGTCCCTGCTTTGTATTGTTTGATTCGGTTCGATACCGTTTAGATTAATTTGGGAATGACTTGGTCGATTTGCAATGCGTTTTATTTTATTTTAATAAAACTTTGTAGTTGATGATGTCGAGTTTAATTAGGTATATGAACTGGCCAAAATGTTAATTAAGAGAAGTTTTTTATCTTCATGAAAGTCAATCTTCATATTGATTAATTTGCACTTTGAAAAGAACTCCTATAAATAGATAGGTACTTTAAATTTAAAAAGCTAAAAAACTTCTTTAAATTAAAAAGCTTTTTTAGTCATGACGTAAACGAATCTTGTAATTTCTTTCTTCTTATAATCAAGTAACTAAAACATTCAAGATACAAGTTAACCAGACTTCGTCTAGACTTGGATAGTTTTTGTTTGGATCTGGACAATATTTACTTCAATAAAAGCTTTTTTATATATTTCTCTACTATAATAAAACAGTTTGTGAATGTGTTTGTTAAATGTTGAAACCTAATAATTTGGAAAGCTTATTTTTGTAATTGATTGCATATTTAGAGCTTCACGCGTCCTACGTACATTATTTGCTCGTAACTAAATCAGTATGTTATAGTAGGACGCGGGATCGGTTAAGTGTAATTTCCAATTTAACGTTCTTCATAGAGCCTAATGAATCTCACTACAACATGTTCAAAACATCCAACTCAACATTTTAAACCAAAATATAAGGTACTAAAAAAACACTAGTCCACGCATCTTTCTTTCCACCACATTTACTCGCTCGCTATGTGCCAAATGACCCCATTATGGGATTCTTATTAGCTCATTTATACTGACATTTTCTCTTTACGACGTCCCTGACTGCTGGCTACACTTTCAATGGATGTAGATATCAAATGACGAATTGTTTGGCTTTCAAATGCTAAGTGTTTTGAGCGGGAATTTTTACCTGGAATACGGAAAAAAGATCTCACTTTGAGGAACAAACTATATTTCAATACTTGCTGGTTCTTGATGTTACGCAATAACTTAGTTACTAAACACAACAATAATATATGATGTTACGTATTTTGTGAAATTAAATTGTAAAACTGACATGATTTAAAAGAGCAACTATGGGGTTTCTTGCCGGTTCTTCTCCGTAAGATACTGCTTTTCGAATCGGTGGTAAATGTTAAAATATTATGTTATGACGTTTCAAAAGTGCTTCTAGAAGAAGTCTAATTAAATAAATAAATGTTTGAGTTTGAGTTTGAATAACATTGTTACTAAACAATACAATAATTAATGAATGACATTAAAATACCGTCATCTTTAATTCCTTAAATAGCATAGCAATTGAATACGAAAGTCTAATTTCTCGATTAAAAATAACGACTGTTACATTAAACATTAAACGCGCTTATTATCCAAACAATATTACGATCAAAACATCAAAGATTATATCAGGAATTAAGGTAAACAGAACAAAAAAGCCTGGTATCCTTAATGACGGTGATTTCTCTCACTTGATATGATTAAATGGCTCATTTATATGAGACGTTATACGATTGTGTCCATTTAGAGAGATTGTTTTGTGGAATTAACGTTTTGGTCAAATTTGGGGAGCTTAACTGCACCTACCATTTGTAAATTAAAATTTATATTTGTACTGTTATAAGTGTTCATGGTTCTGCTATTGTTTGTGTTCTATAATAAAGAATATGCCTACTTTTTTGTTAGATGGTCAATTAATTAGGAAAGTAAATTATTGCACACTTGTTTTACGCTCGTACTTCTTGTTCATAACCGTTTTGAAGCCGTATTCAATATTGTATTTTCAATCATTTAAACGTATAAGAAACTCATATATCTATGTATATATTTAAAAATAAATAATATAATTCACTACAATAGATAAAACCAAGAAAATGTAATTCCTCTATTCTTCACAACCAAAGCGAAGCGTGTTATAGATATAAATATAAATAGCAAGTAGACATTACAAATTCAAGTTGTTGAATAGTTTCAGTTGCTACAGCCATAAATCTAAAAGTACCGTCATATAACCAACTGTTGAAATTGCCTCCACCACACTCCACTTATTCACGAGCTATCTTCAATAGTTTATATCATATTGAATAAAAGTTCCATTATAATTTATTACTTGAATGTATTAGATACAAACGTAATGTCTTATTTTAATGGTTTGATTTTGCTATGCGATTCATATCTAAGTACATGATCAAACGTAATAAGATAAAAAGTAATTATTAAAGATATAACATCAAAACATTGTCAACACACCTTCCTCACCTTGTTATTTTTATCCACCCTCACATCAACCCCTATATTTATTATTATTTGCATTCAAAATGTTATTTTAAAGCTATTATAACTGACAAATTTAAGCAACTTGGACCCTCGTATATTATTCTGTAGCAATCGCCTACGGCGTAGACCGTAGCGTCGTAGCATTCGCACACTAAATGCTACAACTTGAGCCCTGAAGCTATTGCGTAGGGGTGTTTTAGTTATAGATAATATTGAAAATCTCCCCTATTCCGAACCCTAACTTCGTGCAGTCTTTATTGGCGAATATCGTACTTGAATGAAGTAAATAAGACGTAACATATGTTTTCTTGACTTGAAAACGATTTTAAGGGAAGTCATCTAAGACTTCTTTTATATCTAAGGAAGGTATCTAAGGAAGGTATATGGGTATGTATTTTTGACGTGCCTTGTGTTTATATTGTATAGGGAATGATAACACCTTTAAAGAAACCTATCAAGAAGCTTTGCAAGAAGGTTGCAATAATAAGAACGCATTTAATCTTTCGAACAATTAATGAATATCGTCATTGCGTCGTTCATTATTCTAAATAAAGGATAATCTATTTATTCAGTTCAAAATTCTTCCAAACAACGAATTAACTCGAAAACTTGAAAATTTCGTAATTACAGCTAGACCCAAATCCGCTCAACTCAAATACGCGTTGATCAAATTATTGTTGATTACCAAAACTCGAAAAGATAAATTAATTAGGGCTGTATCGGGGAATCCCGACAAATTGAACGGTTGTCAATAAGGCGTACAAACAAGCTGTACAAACAGACAGACTAATCCGTCTGTACACGGTGCGAGCGTTCAGTTCCTTTGTAGATAGCATCAAGGTTAAATAGGTTACCTAGAATGTGTAACAAAAATCGTATAATAAAGATTTTTATACTATCGTATAAGTGATGAAAAGAAAATTTAAAGTGACAGTAGCTAACGTTAAACTTAACAATGAGAATTTATTTTAGAGACTTAAACCAAAAGAAAATGATGGAATAAAGTCAGCAATGTAAATATACTTCAATTGAACTAAAATTCACATTACAATCAAAACCAATATAGAGGCTAAATTAGGCTTTACAACATGTACTTGTGCCTCAAATATGATTTTCGGTTATTCTCCGCATCATATAACAGAACAGAAACTTTAAAATGATTAAAATTCTGAAACAATTCGTTAGTACATCGAGTCAGCTACTCATTAACGCAATAACATTCATACACTACAAGCTACTAATTCAAATAAACACCAACCGAAGTGATACAATTCACGAAGCCAAAGGCTCTTATCACATGGGTTTTTCTTTGTGCGAATTGCAGTATCAGAATCATTCGGTTGGCTTGGCAGAAATAACAAGCGTGTGCCTAACCAAATTGGTGCATTCGTTTGATGGAAACTGATTTTAGTATAAATTGATGTCAAAGATGGAAAAATGTTTGCAGTAATTGGCATGTGTGGGTTATTGAACTCTTGGGTTTAATGAAATGGAAAACATTAATGAATTAGATAAATGTAAAATATTAAAAGTACCTACCATTCAAAACAGTTAAGTTAATATCATGTGAAGGTTTTTGGAATATTTTGAAGTTAAACTTCTTTAGGTGCGTTGAGAGTAAAATTTCAAGTAGCGTCATGGCAATACCGTCATGTCATGGAGTAAGGCGACGATTTTGGTAACATTGAATCTTGCCAAGTAACTTTCTGAAATGTGTGCTTGGCTCACACGCCCTTTTTTTAACTAATGATTAACATCAAGCGTCCTTAAAATATTTAACTGTAGTTTATCCAAATTACATATTCCGCTAACTGCTCAATCGGTTCGAGATCGCGAAAAGCCAATTCTTTCAAATTGCAATCCAATCAGGCAGTATTCCTCGACACTAAATCAATGTAATTCAAAAACTATACGGACCGGACCTGCACGTTACTGCCAACATAAACTGGGAACTGTAACTTTTATTCGACTATAAATCTACTCTTATTTTACCAGATATTTCTGGATTTTTCTAGAAATTTCCCCCTTGATAGTAGCGGGTTGTTACGATCGCTATCGCTCGGTTTACTAAATTAAAAGTAGTAAATGTTTGAAAGATTTATTTATGCTTTCGTTCGATCGCTGGCTTTTAATAACGTTTAAGAATCATTTAAGATTGTTATTCTTGTTATAGTGAAGCGCTTCGCATCATAAGGAAATGGATAGTTATGTATTCATTGTTATAATCTATGCAGTAATTACGAAGAATGATAAACAATCATTGGTATATTGGTATAGACGAAATAAAGTGATGGTATTAATTTTACTACTTATTTTTAAAAGGATTAGGTTTTGAATTCATAGATTCTTTCCAAAAAAGTCGCGGTGGTAAATTTTATCTGATTACAATAAAAAAGAGCGTGTGTGCCGAGCACACGTGTCAGAAGTGAAACTTCAAAAGTGCACTGATGGCGCTGCAGTCAATATTTTGTAGTCTTTGTATTGAAGCCGGTATGTACCTATTATTATAAATATAATTTGTTGAAAATGTAATGTGTATTTACAAAATTGTTGTGGACATTTGATTCCTCATTTCCAATTACATACGGTTACGCACGATCGCTCACCCATCTCCGTAGTTTCTGTCAAAATATTTAGGCTACTTTCACAAAGCTTTCTTCGGTTCACGATTTTAATTTACTTGTGGACGTGTTGGGAATGTATTGATGGTATAGGTAACCGCATTTTATTTTATATTCTACTAGCAGTCCGCCCCGGCTTCGCTCGTGGTACATATTTCGCATTAAAAGGTAGCCTATGTCCTTTCTCGGGTATCAAAATATCTCCATACCAAATTTCATGCAAATTGGTTCAGTAGTTTAGGCGTGATTGAGTAACAGACAGACAGACAGAGTTACTTTCGCATTTATAATATTAGTAGGGATTTGAAAGGCATTCAATAAAACGTTTTTCTATATTAGACAGATACTTTTATTTCATTTATCATGTGTATGGATTAACTCAAACTGCATTGGTAGCAGAAAAACGTTTGATCTTTATATTTGATACAATACTTTTTGACATTCTCTAATCAATATGCAATTCCTTTTACCATTAAATTAAAACATCATTATACCTAACTAAATAAATAACACATCAAACATCATAGAAATATCTCGACGATAAAATATTAAAAGGCAGAGTAAATCCTTTAAACTATAAGAACGTGACGTTTCTTGAATTAAAAGATATTTTCAAAATAAAAAACCGTTAAAATCTTACCAGTCAATGTGCATTTAACCCAATGCAGCAATGCGTCAGACGGTTTAAAGTATTCAAGTATTTATGCGAGATGAATTTTAACTTTCGATGAATATAAAATGTATTTCTTGCGGTGATTTTTATTTTAGTGTTGATGTTCTGAATTGCAATGATTCAGAATATAGTAATAGTTTAGCTACTTCACCACCCTTATTTTTCCAATAGTGATAATTTTTGTACAAAATTGTAAAATACGTAACAGAAAAAAACACATGTCTTTCATTTCAATTTTTACGATTTGATGTATTCGAACGGTAAACCATTAGAAACAACCTGAAATAATCTTCTTATATATAAAAATGAATCGCAAAATGTGTTGGTAAGCGCATAACTCGAGAACGGCTGAACCGATTTCGACAATTCTTTTTTTATTATATTCCTTGAAGTACGAGGATGGTTTTTATGTAGAGAAAAGATGTGTTTTTTGTACCACGGGCGAAGCCGGGGCGGACCGCTAGTTTAAAAATAATTTTATTGTCTCCAATTGATAAGTCTACAAATTTTGAATTCAATCTGTTCGTTTTAAATTGATCAAAATCGAGTCTAAAGGAGTCTGTTACAAACATACAGGTGAAGCTAATAAGAAGCTTAAAAAAGTAAAAACGTCTTCAATAAAGTTCCTAGCCATGAATAATAGTACATAGTAACATATCCTTACAGATAAGTAACTTATAGCAATGCTCTGAATTATACGGTAGAATGCCCATAGATAGGGGCTGTAGCAAAATATATTCAGAAGTAGACTCGAAGAAGCCTCACTCCGTGTTAATTTTCAGCCATTACAAGATCTCCAACGGAAGCTATTGGCGGGTATTAGAAGAGGCTTTCCCTTTGATAGTTAATTAAACGTCAGATGAGAAATATTCAAGTCATTAGGAGCGAGCGCGTCGCTGGTTGATTTTATGTTTTGAGTGTTTTTTGACGTGACAACGTCTTATTATAATTCGATAGAGCTGGATGCACGCACGAAAAAACATGACTCATGCGGCGTTACCTCGCTCTGAGGCGTTCCATGTAAGGCTTGAGCGACAAAGAAGCACAATCGGACGTTGTCACGTTCAACTATCGTCAGTAAACCGACTTTACAGACAACCAATTTTTCTTGATGAAACTGTCTTGAAATTGTGTTAGTGATTTTGCGTGTGATGGATGGTAATACTAATAAGTTTACGGTAAATTGAGTAGGCATGGTATGCATTTATGATTATTCGAAATTATTGCAATAAGTAGGTATATGAAAATAATGTCAAGATGTTTAAAACGTAGAATATTATTCAATCTGAGTATATTTTCTCGTGGTATTATTATGGCCAAGTCATGGCCTACAGCTGCAGTTGCAATAAATTATTTTGTTATGAAAGAAGATACTAAAACATGATATGAGACCAAGATACAGATCTAGATTAATCTTTGATAATACATTGAACTTATATAAGTTTCTCAAATTTAATATACCAGCGAATTAAAACAATCTTTCGCATATTTAGGTAGGTAAGTAGGTACCTACTAGTCTTCTGTTAATAAGTAAATGTAAGTCTTTAATTTTCTAAACTTCTTAAATATCTGAAGTGTTATTGATACCAAACAAATTATTAGTTACAGACAATTTCATACGTAATTTCCAAAGCGATTTCTTCAAATATCTTTTACAAGTCAATGTTTAAGCGCCTTAAGGTTTATTTGGTATCGGGTTACCATGACAACGTGTTATAATTAAACATATATCGTACTTTGTAAGCTAACACTCGATTCAAGTGAGGATTATTTTTGTATTACATTTCTGCGTAACTTCGTATGTAGTAACATAAAAATAGTAATTTTGCACTCTTTTTGACTTGATTTTTATAACTGCGAGATACCTACTGGTTCGATTTTAATGAACTTTAGTAAAATATGAGCAGCAGTGTGTATGTGAATAGAGTTTTTTATTAGTTTGAATAACTTTCAAATCACTTCATTCAGTCCCAAAAAAATAATTTGTATTACTAATGCATTTGAGTTCGATAACTCAAAAGCAAAAAAAATATTTTTGTTGGTGGCTAGGTTATGAATTATGATCGATACGCTAACAATATGGTATTCAGAAATTCCTTAAAAATAATATTACGTTTCACAAAGGAATGTATTTATTTAATTTTTACATAATGTACAAATTATAAAACCCAAAAGTACATTAATATGTTATTTATTTTTAACAATGTAGGTTTCCGGAGTATTACCCTGGATGCGATCCAAATTTTAATGACTGTGTTTAAAATTATTTTGATAAGTAATGCTTTCCCGCCAATAAAGTATTACGTCATAAAATGACGCCAAACTTTTATGTGCAAAAAAACCTCTTGTTTAAATTTATATTATAAGGGAAACCTATAATACTATATAATACATATTATAAGAGAAACCTATAATACTTATGTAATAGTTATTTTTTATCGCCGACTTCAACTGGGTCAAATTTAAATTATCGTGAATGTTCTGAAAATGTCCGGAAAATGTCTGGGAAATGCGTGGAAAATCCCCGGAAAATGCCATGAAAATGTCCGGAAAATGTCTGGGAAACATCCGGAAAATGTCTGGGAAACATCCGGAAAATCCCCGGGAAATGCTCGGAAAATCCCCGGAAAATGCCTGGAAAAATCCCGGAAAAGTCCCGGAAAATAACCGGAAAATGCGTGAAAATGTCCGTAAAATATCCGGAAAATGTCCGTAAAATATCCGGAAAATGCTTGGAAAATCCCCGGAAAATGCCTGAGAAATGTCCGGAAAATGTTTGGGAAATGCGTGGAAAATCCCTGGGAAATTGCAATGGAAATGTCCGGAAAATGTCTGGGAAACATCCGGAAAATCCCCGGAAATTGCCTGGGAAACATCCGGAAAATCCCCGGAAAATGCCTGGGAAATTCCGGAAAATGCCTGGGAAAATCCCGGAAAATTCCCGGAAAATAACCGGAAAATGCGTGAAAAAGTCCGTAAAATATCCGAAAAGAAGAAAGAAAGAAAGTTCTTTCTTCTTTCTTTCTAAAATATCCGGAAAATGCTTGGAAAATCCACGGAGAATGCCTGAGAAATGTCCGGAAAATGTCTGGGAAACATCCGGAAAATCCCCGGAAAATGCCTGGGAAACATCCGGAAAATCCCCGGAAAATGCCTGGGAAATTCCGGAAAATGCCTGGGAAAATCCCGGAAAATTCCCGGAAAATAACCGGAAAATGCGTGAAAAAGTCCGTAAAATATCCGAAAAGAAGAAAGAAAGAAAGTTCTTTCTTCTTTCTTTCTAAAATATCCGGAAAATGCTTGGAAAATCCACGGAGAATGCCTGAGAAATGTCCGGAAAATGTTTGGGAAATGCGTGGAAAATCCCCGGAAAATCCCCGGAAAATGCCATGGAAATGTCCGGAAAATGTCTGGGAAACATCCGGAAAATCACCGGAAAATGCCTGGGAAATTCCGGAAAATGCCTGGGAAAATCCCGGAAAATAACCTGAAAATGCCTGGAAAATATCCGGAAAATGCGTGTAAAAGGCCGGAAAATACCCGGTAAATGCGTGAAAATTTCCGGAACATGCGTGAAAATGTCCGTAAAATATCCGGAAAAAGCCTGGAAAATCCCCGGAAAATGCCTGAGAAATTCCCGGAAAATTCCTGGGAAAATCCCAGAAAATAACCGGGAAATGCCAGGGAAATGTTGGAAAATGTCTGGAAAATATCCGGAAAATGCGTGGAAATGTCCGGAAAAAGCGTGGGAAAATGTCTGGAAAATGCCCGGAAAATGCTCGGAAAATCCCCGGAAAATATCCGGAAAATGCGTGAAAATGTCCGGGAAAAGCGTGGAAAATGCCACTTCAAATTTGCGAAGTAATTAAAGCAGAAAACCAAAAAAGAAAAAGAAAGCTAAAATCTTTCATATTAAATGTAAATGGGATATTCATATTTCATACTTAATGTATGGGACCCTCCCATGGGAGGGTTTAAAGATAATTTTTTTGATATTTCTCGATTTATTTTTAAAAATTTATTACGGCCATTTTACTCATTAGGCTAAGTACGTTCGATATCAGTTTAAAGTTTTTTGTTATCTGTAATACTTACGGAAAAATCGCCTGTGCACACATAACGATTACACCCTGTATATACGTATAGAATACTACAAACTTTTTGACACAATGTAGTCTGATTAAGTACATGGCGTTATAATAAAACTGTAACAATTAACCAAGCTTATTATATAAGCTGCCATTTTTGAACAGGATTAGGCCCATATAAGCGGAAGCTGTATAAAAAATCGCAATAACCTAACAAAGAGTGGCTCATAATACATGTCTTATCTCGTGGGAGCACTTGTCTGAATGTACCCCTATGATTACATCCCTTCACCAAGGTAACACATGCATCGATTTTTACCCCTACTTTGTTCTTGAAATTTAATATAAAACTGTCGCGCGTGATTTTTCGCGTTTAGATTAAAATTTGTAAGATCGATTGTCCTTTGATTTATCAAAAAATGCACCGTCTCAACCAATAAATAATATAGAACTTTCTAGAATGACGTGTCAAAATCGATGCCTACATAATGATGTGACGGTATTGTCATGACGCGAGAGCCGAGAATTATCCTATTCCAAAGTATAATACGATTTTTCTAAGTTAACAATGTCACTAACAGTTACCGCTAATTACAAATACTATGGCCTGTACGTGATCTGATCAAATATTGGAATCACGGAGTATCTTTTCCGAACATTAATTTCCCGATTCCGTCATATTTCATGAGGTCTTCAAACTCCCTAGATAGATTATAAAGGTCAGTTGAGAAGTTTTTCGAGTTATGCGAACGTGATGGCAATGGTCGGGTATGGGGCTTAAAATATTAGAAATTGGGTGTTTTCTGAATATTTTAGTACCTAGTTTTAGTGTGATATTGTAAGATAAAAAAGAAGCACCCGGTAGCTACATATTCATTTCTAGGGAAAAATCGTAGGTATAATATTGCTTAAGTAGGTATATTTGCAATGGGCTGATATACATATTATATACATTTACTTTAATAAAAATATAAATCATTACTAAATACTTAGGTACCTATATGACTTTGGTACCACAAATCCTGGAAATAAGAAGATACTGTAGTGTGTATTATTTTATAAGAATTTGGTTTTCCTCCAAAAAGAAGTTTCTTCAACTTTTTATATGAGGAAAACAAGTTTCATATTTATGATATGTTTGTCCTTATCAAATAAATGTGATTTATTTGATACTCTATACGGCTTGGCCTAGTTATTTTGAAATAACGAAGTGTAATGGAATTAAAAAATTATATACTCACCAAACCTCAGATCGAATTTATGAATCAATAAAAATTTCAGAGATCGTTTATGTGACTATTTTTCTGATACACAAATTATAGTTGTTTTGGCATTATTAAGTACCTACCTACTTACAATGTAGATTTATCAAATGAATCTATTTCGTTGTGATACGTGAAATGGAATGCAAATGAAATTCGCTCCTAGTACCTATAACTTAAAATGCAAATTGCACTAAAAACACGCCATGAAAAAATCTGTAGGTATCCTATATAGGTTAAAAACGCGGCGTTTCTCACGCTCGTACTTAACCCGCGTTTTTCGAAACGCGGTCAAAAGCTGAAAGCTCAAATTAAAAGGATTCTAACCGTATCGGCTTACATCATTACCGGGGAAAAGTTTTGTTTTTATAATGATGTGACGCCTTTGTTCGAAATGTTTTTAAATAAATGACAAAATATATTTTTACTTCGCGGAATATATTTCGATTAATTTTGTTTGTATTCAAATAAGTATAACGACAGCAACCCAAATTTGAAATTCGGTCGAGGACTTATCCTAGCATTGGCTCTGCCGCTATCGATAGTGTTGATATAGGACAAGCTTATCCTATGATTAGTAAACCTACAAAAAAAAATTTACCTACCTTAAAAAACGACGCATGCAAATTGCCTATTTCTCCAATATTTTAATTTGATATAATTAAAAAAACAACTTAATTTTAAAATATTGCACTTTGGAGTGTAATTGCCGTAAAAAAAGGTTTATTTCAATTTAACGCATTTCGTATGATAATAAAATAAACCAAAAGACATTTGAGTCAAGATTCAAATCTAATACCGCGTGACGATACTTAACATTGTTCGCGAATTTAAACAGCCATTTAGAGCTTTATTACAATGCATTACAGTTTATTTTTATTTCAAATTTTGTAACATGTGGTGTCACTACACGTTCGGCAACGTCGCATATGCAGTTGTGAATTAATAATGCAAAGAATTTTGAACTGTATTCTTTGCTCACTAAGAGCATTATTTAAATTGTGCGTTGTTTTGTGTACTGACAGGAATATTATGCATTTGCGTGATTTAAATTTATGCGATTGTGAACTCTGTTCGATTAGAATAAGGATGATTGTGTATCAAATAGTGATAATGTATGTTTGTAAAATGTAATGAAGTGTCGCACATGTGTCGCTGTCTCGGAATGGACGGATAAACAATAAATTGAACGCTTTATTGAAAAGTCACGATTGCTTCGTTATGAATGAAGCTTAGGTCTCAGTATTTATGTTTGTCTGTAAATAGCGCTGGATTTTCTATAATAAACGCGTATTGTGCTTGTTATGAGGTTTATGAATAGATTTAAATTGAATAATTATTTACACATTTTTATAAGTCTTTGTCTGTATCATATAAAGTTGGTTTTTAATTGAAGACTGCTCGAATTTTAAGACTATTTGTACAAAATTGAAAACTTCTGACTTTTGATATTGAATTTGTGTGAATGTGAGACCTAATAGATTAATTTTTTGTTTTTCTTTTCAGGTGAGTCGCAATTAAATGGAGATGACTGCGGTTACAGTTATATAAGTAAGCACACGTCATTTTTCATACATTTAATTATAATTTGCTGTTTAATTTATTTTACGTTTTCATAGATAAAGGAACAAGCTGAGGTAGATAATTTCACTTTTTGTTAAATTTTTCAACTACCCATCAAATATCAATTAATACGGGTTTTATAGTGTTGAATAGAATAACAATACATCTGTCAATAAACGTACGAAATAAAAAATTACAAGTGCAATGTATGATACATAAAGACATTTTAAATTTGAAAAATCAGATGTTTTGCGCGAAGTGACAGTAGTACCCACCTCAACGCTTCGCTTATGAGGCGTGCAAAAATTAATGTTTAATTTAAAAGTTAAATTGAGCGAAAACAACGTTAAATAAGAATTCTATTAAGGCGAACTAACGTAGAAAATATTCAAAAGAAACCCTAGTTTGATTATGTTCCAAACAGAGCGCGGTTCGTAAGTTGATTAACAAAGTTTTCCTACCATTTGATAAACTATCGAGTGGAAAGTGGGTTCTATGAAAAATTCATCAGAGTTGTCGACAGCTGCTGAATAATTACCGTGATTGATTTTATAACTTAATTATTGTTGACTTGATTGAATTTTTATAGCCGGTAATTTTCTTGAAATTTGTTGAAACAAATATATAAATGTCGAACATGATTTTTTAATAATTTTACATGACGATTGACAAGCTATTTCGTTTTAATTGTTTATTCAATTTTAATTGCTTTGTAGCGGATTCATGTTAGTAAAATAAAATCTTATTTAATAAGTTATTGCTTACCGCGTTAATACTGTTAATTAATTTATTTTAAAATTTATATGTACGATTCCAATCAAATATCGCAGGCGGAACAGCTTTCATATGAGCAGTTTCATAATTTTTCCAAAATAGCGCAGAATATAGGCCTATATAGAAATTTGAATTATTTTTTACGATATAGATATATATTTCGATAAATTTAAATTTCTCAATATAAAGTTTATCTTTAAAACTGAGCCGTTACTGCGTTAACTTACACATTTACAATTCCGCCCGCGTCGCTGTCCGCATTGAGGCTGTCCCGCTCGCACCCATGGCGAATCCTGTCTCCGTCTCTATGCATGATTGCAGCTGATTCCCAACGATATTCACATTTGTTTCCTCCAGAATAGAATGGTACTGATTTCGTATTCGACGTATGGGGACGTTGACACTTAAACCGTACTTCCTTAACTTAGGTAAACAAATCAATAAAAGCTAGAATGTGAAGAAATTAATGTAATTTAATATTCATTATGATACATTTTTATAAAAAACCATGGCATGTATTTACATTTATAATTACTTAGGTATTGTCACTTAATTTTCTTCATTTAATACTCACTTTTATGATAGGTAGTGCAAGTCTTCTTAAAAATATTTCGCTAGGTAGGTATACATAATTTGTATGAACAATGTATTTATTGTATTGTAGAGATACATAAATAAAATTATATATTTTCTGCTAAGCAAGCCTCTAAAAACTGTAAATCTAAAATTATATTTTCTATTACAGTTGTGCGACGTTAGGCGATGATCTCACAAAGGTATATTATTGAAACAAGTTTAGCTTTTGTGACGTCCGCTTTCATAACCCACGTGACGCATCATGCACATTGCACGTAGTTAAAATTAACAAAGTATGTAGATTCATTCAATAAACAACAATACAACAATAAAAAAGTGTTTAATATTATACAACAAACTCAAACTTAGAATCTAGACTAGATTTTAGAATTATCATTAAATACAGGGTGTCCCAAAAAGTAGTGATGAACGGAAGCTGGGAGGTAGAGGACCTAGAGAGCTATCCGAATCACCCCCATGTATGTTATGCGGTTTTTCGTATTTTCGGAGTTATGACATTTTTTTCAATTTTTCATCTATCGCTGAGTACGATGAGATTTTTATTTATGGTGACGTGACTTATTGCGCTAGATGCTTGATTTTTTTTTGTGTGGTAAGCTGAAAGATAGGCCAATTCAGTATGGTAACATTTACTATCGTTAGATCTTCGAATGGAATAAAAAAAGAATTAAATGCCAAGAAAGATAAAATTACCCAGTATGTTCACAACTTCAAGGGCTCATAAAAAAATAAAATCACATAAAAAAAGTTTTCCATTTGGCTTTTAAAAACTCGCTCTATCTATCAGGTAGCTACCCTAAAAATTTCATTTTATTATTCAGAAGGCTTCAATCGAAAAATTGAAATCTAAATGTGGTAAGTGCAAAAATTTTATTAACATGATGATCATTAAAACCAAATTAAAACCCATAAATAGGTGTTTAATTACCAGAAATTTTTAAAATAACCCCGCTGTTGCTCAATGCAAGTGCGACATCACCGTAAAAAGTTGTCTTTTAAATGTCTGAATGCCCTTTTATCATTTTTAATGGTTTCTTCTGCTACTATGAATTTCCGGGTTATTTCGTCCAAATTGTAGCATTCTCTCAAGTAGCCGAGGTCTTTTTAGTATCCCCATTGAAACAAATCAATGGGGTTTAGGTCGAGGGACCGTGCAGGCCAGGCTTTAAGGCAGGCGTCACCAGCGCATGCGCAGGCTGCAACGACCAATCCATCTTTCAGGGTATCTTTGCCCTTTAGCCTGGCCTCGACGGTCCCCGGACATAAACCCTATTGATTTTTTTCCGTGGGGATACTACAAAGACGAGAGACTGCCACAATTTGAACGAAATAACCTGGAAATTCATAGTAGCAGAAGAAACCATTAAAAATGATAAAAGGGCATTCAGACATTTAAAAGACAACTTTTTACGGTGATGTCGCACTTGCACTGAGCAATAGCGGGGTCATTTTAAAAATTTCTTGTAATTAAACACCTTGTTATTGGTTTTAATTTGTTTTTATTAATCATCATGTTAATTCAATTTTTGCACTTACCTCATTTAGATTTCAATTTTTCGATTGAAGCCTTCTGAATAATAAAATGAAATTTTCAGGGTAGCTACCTGATAGATAGAGCAAGTTTTTAAAAGCCAAATGGAAAACTTTTTTTATGTGATTTTATTTTTTTACGGGCCCTTGAAGTGGAGAACATACTGGGTAATTTTATCTTTCTTGGCATTTTAATTCTTTTTTTTATTCCATTCAAAGATCTAACGATAGTAAATGTTACCATACTGAATTGGCCTATCTTTCAGCTTAGCACACAAAAAAAATCAAGCACCTTCCGCAATAATTGACGTCACCATGAGTGAAAATATCACCGTACTCGGCGATAGGTGAAAAATTGAAAAAAACGTCATAACTCCGAAAATACGAAAAATCGCATAACATACATGGGGGTGATTCGGATAGCCCTTTAGGTCCTCTACCTCCCAGCTTCCGTTCATCACTACTTTTTGGGACACCCTGTATAAAAATTAGGTTCAGCCCTCATTTAGGTTCATTTTCTCCAAACAAGAGCGAAAAAATTAAAATGAATAACTAAGTGAAATAAAAAAAAAACACGATTTCATTAAGCTCACTAATATTTGACCTTATTTTAAATCATAAAGCGATAATAACTCAGGACAAGGTTAATTAAGGCGACACCGATATCAAACGTTATATTTTTATTAAAAAAGCAAAAAAGTTTTTGTTACGTGAAACTCATAGAATCGTTCATCAAATATATCACACAAGTGACCCAAATGCATTTTCATGAATATTATTCAAATCAAATATATAAATCGCGTAAATGAGAAAAACTCGGGCGTAAAATGAAATATTACACCATATAATTATACGCAACCGAAGGAAACCTTTCATAACGCACCTTCGGAAAATATGTTCTTCATAACTCCAGAAAAATCCACGATAATTTAATGCGTGGGATATTTAAAGTATATTCGGTTTTTGGCCGGTTTCGGCCAGGATCCGCCATTAAGGTGCCCATCTCACGTGCCCTTATCGGACCTCTGAATAAATCAAGCTATTATTTTCCCGAATGTTCTATCTAATCTGCGATCAAATAAATATGAAAGATGCGTACTTTTTGTTACACGTGCCAAGTTTTTGTTGTTGTGTACAATCGTATTATAATATCTATGTATGGTAAACTATTACGTGTAGAATAAGATCATATATTATTTACCTAACCATAACCGATTTGTGTTTAACTTGTACATAAAAGAAGAATCATCGCAATTCGATAGCTTCGGAGAAATACGAAGACAAAATAATATAAAACACAACCAAAACGAAATTTTTCACAGTATTTCGAAGCAACATTTAGCGACTTTATCAATTGATAAATAACGACGAGTAATTCGCCTTTACAATTACCTCTATAATTAAAAACTTTTTTCAAATCGATTAACAAAGAGAGCTTGTAAACGAATTCAAGTCTCATTGTATCGTCATGTCTAGACTGGAGTTGATTTAAGATAATTCTCGGTACCTCGCACAAGTGGTTAGATTTTAATCGAAATTCTGTTTATCAAAGCACTAATAGTACCAACCGTGTTTCTTCGCGATCTGATTAAACTATACTTCTGAAATTCTGTATTGAATGCGACAAGGAGTAGTAAGTAGTTATATAAAGTTGTGATTAAAGTCTCTGATGTGTATAGGTCATCTATAAGTCGCCCTCAAGGTTCACTCTGGATTTTTTGGAATGTATCGCGCTTTATCCACTTAACTAATAGTCTTATCGATAGAGGAAATTTTTGAGGAAACCGGCATGTAAAAAAATCAAAATATTGACGTCATCAAAACCCTTAACACAAATACTAAAAATTGTCTGTTCGTTTAGTTTTCACATCGGAACTGTGTAGCGCAATTTAAAGATACCAATATCCTTTGAGAGGAACATAGAATACGATTTATCGTAAAAACTGCATCATGGATCCGAAAATAGACTTTCGTATAAGTAGGTATTTCCAATATTTGTTTGTATTTCTATATTACACCTTATAAATTACTCCTCAAAAGAGAATATCGACTGTATAATCTGGAGTAGTCGAAATCGATTTTATCGCGTTACATGGCATGCGGTCGGGCGTCTGACTGCGGTTGCAGGCAAATTGCAACCTTATTTGGTGACCAAATTTAAATTGCACCTTCTTGCTTCCTAAATAGTGCATACAGACGCTTATTGAGTGGCACAAATCGATTTAGAGCTGTAATACATACATTTGCATTTTTGGTCACATTTTAAGGAGCTAATTTTGATAAATAGTATTCAAGATACTTATTTATGAGTACGTAACATAACAGCTAATCTCGATAACAACTAGATCTCAGATTGGACAGTATTCCTTTAGAAAAATAAGTTTCATTTAGGCCTCAATAAATTTGCATTCAACGGAGAAAGTCACGATCAGGCAGTTCACAATACAATATGCAAAAGAGTTTCTCCAAAGGTAAGACTAGTCTAAAATTAAATAACGTACAAAAAATGCAAATCTGCCATAAATTGTCAACAACGCCGGCAATAGTTGGTCTCCCCAAACGATTTATAGTGCAACTTTTAGATGGAAAAACTTCGTAATCTTGTCTTTGAGCTCAGGCTCCCTGGGGCACAATACTTCTAATGCTTAAAACAAATTCTCTTGACCTTACTTATATCAAGATGTAAGGGAAGAAGAAATGTAGCAAGTTACGTAATTTTAACAATGACTTATCTGAGATGAAAGGATGGTTCTATGCTCGATTCTGGCTTAGTTTTGCGCGTTTATGCTATAGTGGAATTTCTAGAACTCCAAGTTCTCAAATTAAATTTTCTCGGTTTATTGATACGCATTTCATACGGTTCTTAGAATCTGGGCTATCCGAATTGAAATGAGGCACTTAACATTAACCATGATATGTATATTTAGGTTAAAAAACTGGCAATTTAACAAAATTGGAAAATCCAAAAGTGCACGCCTCATAATTTTTTTTTAATAATTATTTATTAATTATTATTTTTGTTTATTTAATAACAATTAAACCACATCGAATCAGACCCTGAAAAATGAAAGGGTTCTATTCCTGAGCATACTCAAGCGTAAGAAAAAAAAAGACTCGATTAGTAAAGTATTTCGGTCGCTATCGTGTTAACAAGAAAATCCTCCGCACATACAGACACACGGACGTCCAAGACAGAACTTTTTTAAACTGTTTTTTAACTAGTTTAAATAACAAAAATGACATCAAAAATATCATGAATGTTAAAAATAGTGTTTTTTCTTAATATGTGTGTGTAATGTCTATGTATTATCTTACAAGTGCAATGTATGATACATAAAGACATTTTAAGTTTGAAAAATCAGATGTTTTGCGCGAAGTGACAGTAGTACCCACCTCAACGCTTCGCTTATGAGGCGTGCAATTATGTTTTAAAAATTACCTTGCCTGAGATCCTCTTTTTTATGGGTTGTTGAATAGATTGGTGGGGTAAAACAATTCAAGATGGCGTCGACGAAAATTTGACTTTTTTTCGTGATGGGTGTTATTTTCATAGTTTTTGGGGTAGCTATAGTTTTGACCTCATATTCGTTAATAGCTACCCCAAAAACCATGAAAATGACACCCGTGTCGAAAAGATGTAAAATTTTCGTCGGCGCCATATTGAATTTTAGTTTTGACCTCATATTGGTTAATAGATACCCCAATAACCATGAAAATGACACCCATGACGAAAAGATTTCAAATTTTCGTCGGCGCCATCTTGGATTTTAGTTTTGACCTCATATTGGTTAATAGCTACCCCAATAACCATGAAAATGACACCCATGACGAAAATGTGTAAAATTTTCGTCGGCGCCATCTTGAATTTTAATTTTGACCTCATATTGTTTAATAGCTACCCCAAAAACCATGAAAATGACACCCATGACGAAAAGATGTAAATTTTTTGTCGGCGCCATCTTGGGTTTTAGTTTTGACCTCATATTCGTTAATAGCTACCCCAAAAACCATGAAAATGACACCCATCACGAAAAAAAGTCAAATTTTCATCAGCGCCATCTTGGATTATAGTTTTGACCTCATATTCGTTAATAGCTACCCCAAAAACCATGAAAATGACACCCATGACGAAAAGATTTCAAATTTTCGTCGGCGCCATCTTGGATTTTAGTTTTGACCTCATATTGGTTAATAGCTACCCCAAAAACCACCCACATTTGCAAATGTGTTTGCTACTTAGGAAAAGTTCAGATTTAAAGATATAAGTAGGTAATGTGACGAATTTAATTTATTTCCGACTGTTTCTCGGAATAACATACATTTACTAAGAATTGCATACAATGCCGGTTTTAATATATTGCCGGTAACATAATATTATGTATGATAATAATTCTTAAAAAAGTATTTTATACATTTCTTAAAAAGCTTCGATATTGTATACAATAATACAATTCATATTCAAATTGTTGTAAAATAGTCACACTTTTTTAAGTTGGTTGAATACACTAAAATACTTATAAGGATCGTACCTACTAATAAAAGTAACAAAATGTATTTTTAAAGTTCCCAGTAATCTTCTGGAATCAATTTCAATAAAAATATAAAAATTCACTTCAAAAAAAAAAAAAAAACATCCGAGTTTTTTTTTGTTTATTTAATAACAATTAAACCACATCGAATCAGACCCTGAAAAATGAAAGGGTTCTATTCCTGAGCATACTCAAGCGTAAGAGAAAAAAAAAGACTCCATTAGTAAAGTATTTCGGTCGCTATCGTGTTAACAAGAAAAAGGATCCGCACATACAGACACACGGACGTCCAAGACAGAACTTTTTTAAACTGTTTTTTAACTAGTTTAAATAACAAAAATGACATCAAAAATATCATGAACGTTAAAAATAGTGTTTTTTCTTAATATGTGTGTGTATGTATTATCTTACAAGTGCAATGTATGATACATAAAGACATTTTAAGTTTGAAAAATCAGATGTTTTGCGCGAAGCGACAGTAGTACCCACCTCAACGCTTCGCTTATGAGGCGTGCAATAACAGTAGTGAAAATAAAAGGTAGTAAATAAATTTAATTAAAACAACAAAGAAAGAACACAGCCACAAATTTACAACACCGTAGATAAACTTTAGTATCACGTACCTACTGTTCTTTAAGTTTCTTCAACTCTAACAATAAAGGATCTATAAAAACTAGCGGAAGTCAGAAAGGACATCATTTCTCTAAGCCATTTATACGGTAATATATCAAGTCATTGTATTACAGGATGGTTAAGTAACGAAAATAGATAGAGGAAGCTAATTAATGATTTAACTCAACTTTTTGATAGACGACATTTGTTCTTGGTGTTTGATGTAGACACAAAGACGGTTCTGAAAATATACGCTTTGTCGAGGTGATGTTAAGAAGTGATGAATACGAGTAGATTGAGTTAAGTAAAGATTATATAAGATTGAAATTATATACCTTGGAACAGTACTAAAGAGTGCAATTTTATACAAAAAGAAATCGATCATTTTTAAGACTCTTTTTAAACCATGCTATCAACAATACGTAGCTAAAGTTCAAATAAGCTTACATTCTTCAGCATAGTTTCTTAAAGTGTGAATTTTCAAAAGAATAACGATAGTACAAAACTGCCCCGGAATGCAAGTAAAATATAATTTAATTCTTAACGTGGCATATTTAAACAGCGATATTAAACATGAAACCAGCAAATTACACGCCATAATGCAGAAGGCAATTTTAAACAAGAATACGTGAACGTTTTACTTTAAATAAATATTTAAAAAATGTCTATAAGCCGTGGTAATAAGGTCTCAATAAATAACGCTTCCAGACCAGACAAGAACGGGAGGCAGGCGAAATTAAAGATTTCAAAAGTCCAAGCTAACTTTGACCTTATGCTGTCGAGTTAGAGTGCAAGTTATCGTGCATTTTGCGGGTAGCAAAAGATAATCTTGTTGGAAGTCATTTTTGACCAATTTCCCGAGGTATTGAAAAATATTTTATGAAGCTTGACGTAACGTCAGTGCTACCTTTGTCCAACGTTTCTAGTTCGGGCTAGGTTTGTGTGGCCAATCATTTATTGATAGATTGGATGTGTATTGACAGGCTTTTGTGAATTTATTCGTGCTTTGGAACAGCTATATATTTAATTTAAAAAATTAGATACAAGGCAATCCATATTATTTGTTTAAATTAATCCGAGCACATCTAGTTAAACTACGTCGGGATTAAGTCTATTTTAATACATTAATACTTTAACCCTTTTTGGATTTAAGTCTAAAGTTTTAATTGACTATTATTAATATACCCAATATACTATTTTCTCTTAAAGCCTACAAAGGACCGTAACCTTCGTCTTGTCCTTGTCCCAACAAATAGGGTCAGATAATATGTAAAAAGAATTTTCTGTTTGCCAAAAACACAGCGTGCGAATACTGATACGTACCTAGTTCTTAATTTGTATAAGGGAAAATAGACCAAGGACACTGATTACTTATAGAACAGCAAATATTTGCGCTGTAAAATTAATTCGACTATAATGATAATTATTGTAAAATTAATTCTAGTTATTTGTATATCACTATCAACTTGCTGGAAAGCTGACCGTTGTTCCACTTATTAATAGCTTAATTTCGATTCCACTATTGTAACCTTTTCTTTTACAATTGCCGACCAAAGGGCGCTTTTTACTTATTTAACATAAGTGCCATGATGTATCCTCCTGGCTGGTTATCAGCGAGGAACACCATAGAAACAATTATTTAAGAATCCCAATCCTAAAACATACTATGTACTACGTATCTATTCCTTATTCTCTAGTAGAACATTCAGTTTCGCTGTATTGAAATCCATTAAATTTTTCCATATATGCACGAAGATCTAAATTCAATTATACCCACGTTTTCAGTTTCGACTTTGCGACACTAAAAATTCACCATTTTACCAGAATGATGTTCATTCACCTCATAAGTTGAAATAAGAAGCTATTAAACAGTTATTAAAGAATGTTCTCGAAGTATTTATTTGTTCTTTCCCCGCTATTCGCGTCGTTGCTTCGGTCAGGTAAGAAGATTAAACAATTCCGCTCTTCGCAGTACCGTTTTATTGTTATCGTATTAGAGAGAATTGTATAGATACTGGCGATGTATGAAATGGCCAGTCTTATTGCTTGAATTAAATATTCTGCTCCGTATTTAGGTATTCAACAAAGATGGGTTGGGTATTCACTGGAAATCAACGGATGCTTTTCATGTATTGTAGGTTGGTTAGATGCAATATGGTGTCTTGTTATATTATGTATGTTAAAATTTTCACTTGCGGTAATTTCTGGTTTATTTTTGAATGTACCTTTTCTTCCCACCTTCATGACATTTTGACGTTTATCTAAATGGCTTCTATTGGGATTATGGATAGTGGTGTGATTAATTTTAGTAAATAATTCAAGCACTTTGTTGTAGGAAGATAGTCACTTTATTTATCTTCAAATAGAGTATCGAAGGTATGTCTTAACAGTCTGAAGGATACGAGTGAACTACCCACAAAGAGCTATTTAACTCAACTATTTTAGGGTCTATATAACACTCAAAATTATACCTTTATTTATGACCCTCTTCGAGTATTTCTTACCCGTACTTCTAGGAATCTATACAATAAATATTCACAAGGTTTAACATGTGTTACCAAGCGTTGAGTGTATACAGGACTCACAATAGGTTTACCAAATGTGCATGATAAGAAAAAAGGTCGTTGCAATAAATCACACGTATAGTGTAAGAAACGTAATTGCTTTTTAAGAGAGAAACTTTTGTAAATGAAATCAATATTTCAACACGCCCCCTCAAAAGTTAATCTCTTTTCCAAGTTACAATTTTAATTGCAATTACATATTAATACATATACAATTATATTAATACATCATGATAACCAAAATTCTAAAGTTGAATACAATACTCTTAATACTGATCGACATACCTTCCGCTTACTCTTTGTCTGGGACGGTTGTTACTAACCGTATACATAGTGATCCGACATTTGTCTTCACGATAAGGGAAACCCAGGAAAACCTTATCAGATCATTAAAAATATATAAGTTTACATCAAGATACAACTTATTTACTAATCAATCTTCTGATGCCTTTTTCGCTCTTAACTCCAGGAACCTCCCTGGTAGTGGCTTTGTCAGCATGTCTGCAATTTGAACACCTGTTGACATATGTTTAATAATTTTAGTATTATTTCTCATATTGATCCCAAAGGAATTAATATTTGATGTCAATATGTTTGGATCTAATAAGGCTTGTTGGATTGTTAGCTAGTACATCCATTTTACTATTCATATATTAAGATAGGTTCTTTAGTTTTCAGGTTTATACCTGCTGCTAAAGTTTTTTTTTTTTCAACCATATTGCATTTAACAGCTTCATACAGAGCCATATATTCAGCTTCTGTAGAAGAACCTGCCTTATTGTACTCCAACATATTGTACATCAATCATACAACTAGAAGAAGTAACCCGTTGTACTTTTCTTTTTAAATACTAACTCGAATCAATTATCTTATCAATTTGTCTAATTAGAATCAAGTATCTTATCAATTTGTTCTTATATGTTTCCTTTACATATTTAATTTTAATCTACTTGTTTTTAAACATTACCGAGTTCTTGTTTATTTTCATTCACATGTCTGCTTATAGTTAAAGTCAGATCATTGTACATGAAATTAAATACATTAGATTTCCAATAAGAATTCGAAATGGAATACCGTCATTCTCATTGGATTCCATTGCCTCAAAATCTAAATTGAATTTTATGTAAGAAGATTTTGATCACCCATTGTACTAAGTTTATTTCATACGGTTTTAATATTTACTTATGTGCTTTGATCTAGTGTTACGACATTATTTTGTCTCGTGATTCTAAAGCTTAATAAGAATTTAACCTCCTTTTAAATCACCCATTTTAAATTAATTCATTAAATTCTGCATCGTTTTTTTTTTTCAACAATAGTCACTCACTATAATCACTAGATCGTCCACATTTAATTCAGTATAAATATTATTAGAGATATCTCATCTATTCAGTATGTAAATGAATCGATCCTTAAAATCATTTGTAAAACCTTTTTCTAATAGTCTTTTCAAATATTTCAATCCAACATCTGGCAACCTTTTAAGCAATATGCTACCTAATGCTTTGTTTAATTTACAATCGGGGTTCACAAGTGTTTTCACTTTTCACACCCTCAAGTATTTTAATATACTGTACGATTAACTGACCACTTAAAATGCAGTTTAATCAATCTGGTAAACTAACAAGCCATGCTGCTGTTAAAAGACTTAAGTTCAAAATTGTTGCAACCGATATTTTTACTAATACCTCTAGCAACTAAACGGGCTTTACACTTTTATGGATTTCCGAACTCATCGTACTTTATAATATCCATTTTCATTATATACAATATTTGTACTACTTGGTTTTGATACTAAAGTCCAAGCTTTTTATTTACAAATAAAGAATATAGTTCATCATTAATTGCATTTTTCATTGTTTAGCATCATTCCTATTTTCAATTATCTCATGTGAATTAGGAGTAAATATACAATGTATTATGCGCACAGTAAATAATGAAACGGCTAATAATCATCTTCATTAGATGAAGTTTGGCTTTTAATATCTATCTGATATATCGGTTTCATTGTCAATACTAATTGTCTGTGTCATAAAATTTTAGGCACTGTATTGTTTGTATTTTCAATACTTCGATAGCCTTCTGCCTTATTATTTTATTGATGACTAGCTACTGAGTTTAACGCAAAGTTATTGACTACAGTTTTTCGTCTAGGTACTGAGTTTAACGTATAGCTGCTATTTACTTCCAGTTTTCACCAACTGAGCTTATCACATAGCTATTCATTCAGTTTTCACTAACTGAGCTTAACACATAGCTATTCATTCAGTTTTCACTAACTGAGCTTAACACATAGCTATTCATTCAGTTTTCACTAACTGAGCTTAACACATAGCTATTCATTCAGTTTTCACCAACTGAGATTAACACATAGCTATTCATTCAGTTTTCACTAACTGAGCTTAACACATAGCTATTCATTCAGTTTTCCCAACTGAGATTAACACATAGCTATTCATTCAGTTTTCACTAACTGAGCTTAACACATAGCTATTCATTCAGTTTTCACTAACTGAGCTTAACACATAGCTATTCATTCAGTTTTCACCAACTGAGATTAACACATAGCTATTCATTCAGTTTTCACCAACTGAGATTAACACATAGCTATTCATTCAGTTTTCACCAACTGAGATTAACACATATAGCTATTCATTCAGTTTTCACCAACTGAGTTTAACATAATATAGCTATTCATTCAGTTTCAACCAACTGAGATTAACCCATATAGCTATTTTTAACTGAATATATAAGGTTGTCAACTGAGTTTAACGAATCGTTAGGGACTTCAGTATTTAAACCTGAATCAACCTCGTCTCCCTTTGAATTTACATCTCTTTCTACCACATATTTATTACTCTCCACTTTATACGCTCTATACCCATTTTACCTTTGATGACTTTTCATCAAATTTGTTTTACTGGTTTCAACATACGGCTGATTCGAAAACCTAAAGGTATTTTAAATATGGAGTTCGTGGCAATGTGAGATGATAACTGATACCTTTATCTACCTTTTAAGTAGTAAGATAAATTCTCTTTAACATGATCAGTAAATAGGTTTACAATACATCAGATTTATTTCTCATAAAATATGTTACACTCTTATGAGTGAATTCATCATTAAACATTACAAAATAATTTTATTATTATTTATTCATTTCTTTTAATCATGAGAACCATAAACATCTGATTTCAACATTATTTTATTAAATGACATTTACACTTGTTTATTGTTTATACAAGCTTCACACAAACAGGTAATCTACCTTTTCATTTAATGTCATATATTAGCTACTAGATAATTTAACTTTTTCAAACTTCTAATAGATAATTTAAAATTTATCTTTTCTTATTTGACCTCGTCACTGATGCTAATAGTTTTATTCGGAATTAGAATCTTTATTTTAATAATTAATAAAGTTTAACTTACCGAAAATTCCAGAATAGATATATTGTATTTCGGCTTACCAGTCATTGCCGTCTTACCATTCCACCTCACTGTCAGCTGTCTTACTAACTGCTAAAAGGATATTTCACTTCCTTCATTTGTTAACTGAAAATTTCCTGCCATAAATGCAAAGCTGTCTTCAATCACTGGCTCAGCTTGAATGGTTTGAATTGTCCTTTGTTTTTCTGTACTTGGTTTGGACTTAAAGCGTTTCGAGAAGTTACGACATTCATTTTTATAATGTCCTCTTTTTCCACAATTGTGACACTTAATGTGCCCTTTATAATTTATACCATTTTGTTTCGGCTTGACGATTCCACGACGTATTTTCGATGATTTTCTAAGCTCCTTATTATTTCGTTTTCTTTCATTAGTTTTCTGTTCAACATGTAGAACCATTTTACTTGTGTCAAGACTTTCATTAACAAGTTTAACTTCATGATCTAATAATCTTGTTTTCACGAAACTTAACGTGATGTTGTCTTCTGACAAAGTCTCGATGGCTGTTATAACACCATTGTAAGAAGGTGGTAAAGTAAGCAATAGTTGAGTCACTTTATCAACCTCTGAGATAGTCGCACCGGCTGATGCTAACTCCGATATCAAAGAATCGAACATCATAAAATGTTTACACAAATCTGTGTCTTCTTCCAACTTCAAATTAAATAATTTCTTCCGAGCTCCAATTTGTTTTGCTACACTTTTTCTTTCGAAGATATTGTTTAGTACATCAAAAATTTGTTTTGTCGACGATTCTGGTTTCACGTAACTTAAATACGAATCGGACAAATATTCAATTAACACATTCTTTGCGGTTGACTCCGATTTCTTCCACTTGCTGTCAGGATTCGCTGGTGCTGGTTTATCGATTACATGAATCACTTCAAGTTCATTTAAGAGACTGCGGGTTCTGAACTTCCATATATTATAATTTTCACCGTTGAAAGGTTGGATGTTTCTTTTAGATTTTATAGTTTCCATATTGTTTATAAAATCTTTATCTTCACTCTGAATGTTTTACTTACGATACATTCACTAATTTTCAATTGCACTTTGAAATTTTAATTTTCTTCCTCTCAATAAAATTTATATTTAAATTAATCAACAACGTAGCCTGGGCCCATAACCTATTGGGATTATGGATAGTGGTGTGATTAATTTTAGTAAATAATTCAAGCACTTTGTTGTAGGAAGATAGTTTTTTTTTTTTTTTTTTTTTTTTTTGTTGTAGGAAGATAGTCACTTTATTTATCTTCAAATAGAGTATCGAAGGTATGTCTTAACAGTCTGAAGGATACGAGTGAACTACCCACAAAGAGCTATTTAACTCAACTATTTTAGGGTCTATATAACACTCAAAATTATACCTTTATTTATGACCCTCTTCGAGTATTTCTTACCCGTACTTCTAGGAATCTATACAATAAATATTCACAAGGTTTAACATGTGTTACCAAGCGTTGAGTGTATACAGGACTCACAATAGGTTTACCAAATGTGCATGATAAGAAAAAAGGTCGTTGCAATAAATCACACGTATAGTGTAAGAAACGTAATTGCTTTTTAAGAGAGAAACTTTTGTAAATGAAATCAATATTTCAACAGCTTCTATATTTGACAGCCATGAATATTTAATGTTTTATTTTAGTATAATCCGCGGAAAAACGTACTCACGAAGTGACGTGTGAATCAACGTTTACATTTTGTTCCAGAACGTTCGATTTCCACAGTCATTTGTTTTGTGATTTCTTAAAAGCTAGCATTTAACGGCTTCCATTATTCTGTCAAAACGGAATTGTCAAAGCGTGCTTATTGATACCCACATGTTAGCAATTACGCATTACGCTCGCATCAATCAAACAGTCTAAATCTGTCATCGGGACAATAAAATGGCTGTGCTCGTATAGGGGGTGATGTCACCTGCCTGGTTTTATGTGCTTGAAAATGTTGGTTTTGAAATTTTAGGCATGTAATAGGAGGCAATAATGCTTTGTAGTAAGTAGGTACATAACTACATTATTAGATGTATCAAATATCACACGAGAACTATTATAATTATCCAAATATAATATATATCCAAATTTTATTCTAGAAACGTCTCTATATCTTTATTGCGTAGGTAGTAAAGTCGAAAACCCTAAAGCTTAAAATTCAGTTGAATTGAAAAGTTGTTTTTATAATCAACCAGCATTACAAATTCCAACCACGTCCCAAACAATTGAAATTACAATACTAAAACAATCAAAACAAACTCGAAAACTAATTGAAATCCTTTATCGTGTCTGGCCCGTTTACGATACGATTTTAACATCGAAACATTTTCAGTCAGTTGACTGGAGTCGTAAAAATCGTGAGTGCATCTAAAACAGTTATAAAAAACTCTTGTCTCGTCCAAAACAACGTGTTAGGGATTTGGTTATCTTTACGTCTTTATTTTGAAAGGAAACCAATATGTTAGGACATTTGGAGTGTAATTTATTGGCCCGGATTCGTCCGGATTGAATTAGTTATGAAGTGTGTTATAAACTAACTGTGAGCTAAATTGTATTACCGTCCTTTCAATTGTTTTTGTTTGATTAACATGTTTGTATGTATAATCTAAGAAGGATAGTAGAACCTGTAGAAGTTACATGTAATGGTAATAGCTGGACATTGATTTGAAGGATTATACTTGTGTAATATGACATAGTATGTATAAACATCACATAGACTTATCTAGCTTTGTATTTGTATGTCTAGTATTTGTTTTAAACCGTTCATTTTTTCTAGATCGATTTGTTCGTTACTACATGATCATTTAGTATCAGGACATCTTTATTATTTTCTACTATTCGAATTCGACACCTCCGGATTATAATGCATACTCCATAGTACCATTGAGGCTATAAATTGATGTGAATATGATATCATATAATATTCTATAATTCTAATTTATTTGTGCTCGAGTTGCACCCACTCTGCTCTGGCCCGTCAAATAAATATTTTTGTTTACTTATGTGGGTGATTTTTCCCGTTACGTTAACTGTATTTAGGCCACGCTTCTTTTTTTAGTTTTCTAGTAAGTAAATAAAATTATCTAACTTTATACCGTTACAAAAAAATATTTCTTTGTGTTTTTTTTTTTTATCTTAAGTATTACCTAGTACCTACCTACTATAAAATTACTCGCACTTGCTTTGAACTCAATATTAGTTGATAACATTATATCCCATTCTGTATTCAACAAAATCGGAATAAGCCACAGTGAAACAGAAATGTCCCACTAAAACTATGTCAATACAAGAATAAATTCCCGAAAGTAAAAATAAGACATCGCCAAAGTGGCACTTTCCCGCCTACACTGCGCATCATCCATTTTATATAGATCCCTCGCCGACTATCCTTGTCACGTCCTGGCGGGTCACATTAAAATGGTCGTATGTTTTTATTTTTCGTTAGCACTATCAGAGTTTTATCGTCACCAAAGCTTCGTATAGCATCCACGTTATGATATTGACGTTTAAGTTAGTCCTGTGGGATGAATCTATGATTTGACGGTGGTCCACATCGCTTTATGGGGTTAGAATCAATTCTTGCATTAGGAGATAGCATCGATTTATGTTATGGCCGTATCCCGGGGTGGTATTGATAGTGAGACGTTTTATTTGGTGCACGAGAAACGTGTTAAACAACATTAAGTTGAAACAATAGCTTAAGAACCAGTCGTGAGTTACGACAATTTAAAAAGGTGTGATTTGAAATGAGTGCAACAAAAATACGAGTTTAAGAAAAAATAAAACGTTGATTACTTACGCAATTTAATAATTTTATTCTTCACTCTTTTAACTTTTTACATTTCAAGAATAAAATGAATATCCATCATTATTTAACTGAAATACCAACATTATTTTCATCAATGTCATCTGCTAATTTCTCACTATATAAAGCATAAATTAAAGAGCTGATGTAACGCTCAGCTTCACGTTTAACCTAAATATCTTAACAGCACGTGGTAACAGAATTAAATCGGTCAAACCATTAGTGTAGCTTTAATATTAAAATGTCATCAGTTTTCGCAAAATCCATGCGATATTGTGGCGTCCGTTACATGAGGCTATTTATTTTATGTTATTTATTACAAATGATTATCAGTTACCGCTTTTATGGCTTAATTAAATAGTGGTGTTAAATTTTCTTTTATAATGAGAAATATGCATGACCACGAGGTACATTATTATTTGTTATTTGTAGGATTTAAATGTACAATTACTTATCTACTTAATATTAATTAATTTCTGAAAATATTGAGGTGGAGTAGATGTAGACGTAGATGTTTTTCTACGCAAAATTTCTTGGTATATAAATAGGATGTTACATAATATTATTCCAATCTACCTTACTTACAATCAAATATATGAGAGAATGCCATCCAGTAACAGGTACATACAGGCAAATAGACAAAGCCCAAAGATCGAATCAACCGCTTACCAATAACTCCCGTACGTGATCCATAGAAAATCCGTAACACGTTACCGTATTTTGGCCATCATTGATAATGCGACCGCATCCAATGATTAATTGACCCGATCTGACCCAAACAATTACTTCAATTATTTACCTCCGGTCTACTGTTACTGTGCAATTCGATAGTTCTCCTTTAATTTGAATTATGTACGCATTCGCCTGTTCCCGTTCAATTACGACGATGTACCGATCGATTCTTCAAACGTCGTTGATGAATATTAATTATGGACAATTTGGATGTTAACTGGCTTGATCTATGGCTAATGGCGGACAAGTGGCAGCGCGAACTGCGCGGCAGAGCTGCTGCGCGAAAATGCGGATGGTAAAAACATATATATTTTTATGTTCGATAATTTTTAATTGCTACGAAACAGAAAATAAATGAACTGACCAATTGATTAGGTACGGCTATTACACTATAAACATAAATTAAAGTGCCCATGCAATGAAATTAAAGAATTCACCATTTAAAATACTTACGCTACATTTAATTCAAATACGTATAAATACAGATAACGTTAGAACCTTATCTAAATTCAAATCGATGTTTCAAAACGATCTAAGCATAAATTGACATTTAAAATATCAAGCAGCATTTCCAGAACATTATGGCGCACTTGAAAGTAATAATAATAAAGTATCGCAGAGTTAATTACAAGCCACCCATGTCTCATTAAAACGCAGTAGATCTGATACATGTGCCTGCAACGATTCCGTAGGTGGGCTTCGACTGATTAAAATCAATTAAAAGGAAACCAGTTCCCGGTCTGCTATAAATCCCGGCTCATCAGAAGGGAAAGCAATTATGTCCGTGTTTAGATTAGAAAAACAAACACGGAATAAACATCCCGTTAACATATTTACCGCACTTAAAATCCATTAAAACTTCCGAAAATCCAAACAAGTCTAAGTTTCGTGTTTTCGACGACATGCGTATTTACGAAGCCAAACAAACAGCTACATGTCATCCACAGTTGACCCCGTTTCTTTGAGTCTTCCCTCCAAATGCGAGCGTCATGCACGGATCGATACGAAACAACTTAAATAAATCAGCCAAGTTCAAGACGCCTTTGATCTCGGATATACAAAGGTAGACAAATAACGTCTAATTAACGGTACCTGATCGGATCATTTCTGTGATGTAATCGAATCATTGTTATGTCAATAATCTTTGAGTACGTTTATCTATTATACGTGCTCGGGATCTCAATCGTTTGTGAATTCCACACTGTGTTAACTAACAAATTAGAAGGCTGGTTAAACCATCAAACAGCTTTTAGAATATAATGGCAATCATATCTTATTTCTATTTAATGTGTGCACTGTTAAATAACCTGAAAGACGTTCCCGGGAAAGGTAAGCCTAGTTTACCTAATTAACCTGTTAATAAAATATTTTTAAAGTGAAACTTTTATTACATCGTCTCAAACTTTTTGGTCTGTGTAGCGCATGTCGCGTGTATCGTGGCTGCCGAGTAGGTATACCTACTCGGCAGCCGACCATCACGCGACATGCGCTACACAAAGCAGTGTTCGGAACCGTTCGAACAGTTTCACTTTTACCGTGGTTTCATAAAACCACACAACATTTTTTTCGTATCATTTAATGTTGATATTTCGGTGGACTAGTATTGGCATTAGAATCCTCTCTTCACAAAAATTAAAAGTGCCAACAGATCCTAATGGGATACTTGAATAAAGATGTTGATTTGATTAAATTTGCAGAAATTACCAATTCATATGCGTCATGGAGCAGAATAGAACGTTTGGTTAAATTTGATTCTGTTTAGTCAAATTACATGATTTGAACTAGTACAAATAAAACAATTTATGTCACTCGTTACATACATATGTTCAACTGATATATCGCTGTAAAAAAACACGCAACCCACAGTACATCATTCACTGGCAGTCAACTTTTAATGAGCTTCTCATTCGACTCATTAAAATTAGTCAACCGTCATCCAAAAACAATAAACCCTGACCCACGTTTCAAAACTTCAAAGTTCTTTTTCATTGTGATATACTGTCCCCTCTGGTAGGCCAATATCCCTCGAGTGCCACCGTCACTCGCCGTAGCCCGTTTGACGCCATATGTGATCGTCCGAGGAACGAAATACTATAAATCCCGCCCGGGGCGAAGTAAATTTAAGTTTTATTCGATCGGCTGGAAGGTTTAAACTTGAGTAAATCAGCGCAGACGAGGGTGGCTGTGTCGGAATGGGGTGAAATCCCAAAGGCGACGTACGGCGCGGTGCTCATCATTTCCCCATTGTCTCGTTAGACAAAAATCAAAAACAAACACTCGTCGGGATTTTTGGATCTAAGTCCAGATGATTCGCAATGATTTCGTTGATCGCTCTGTTTATTTGGCGTTGTGGCTGATTGCGCCTTTGGGATTACACGTCTGTATGTCGTTGGAACCGATTATCTCGATGGTGAAATGATTTGTGCTCCTTTGTGGTTTAGCTCGTAGTTGTGTACTGATCAATAAGGATTTTTGATTGACTTTCTCCTATCGTTTGTTTACCGTTCTTACCAAATATTATGTGTTCAATATTCAACTTTGTTGACAGCCTGCGGAACGAGACGGTTATCATCCTAACATACAAATAAAATAAAATTGTATTCAGTTAAAACACGTTTGTAACGACCAGGGCAGACGATACTCGAAGCCGTAACTTAAGGCTTAACTTATTTCATACCGACCTTGACATTGTTAGTATTACGATACTACTCCACTCGAATTTCAATTTATAAGCCGACAATTATTTGAAATAGGTATTCGTGGATTGTGAATCTATTTTGCGGCCTGTAATAAATTTACGAAGTCAAAGATTTGAGAATTATTATTCATATCTCAAATTGTATTGTGGCTGTCTGTAATAACATAGTTAATAAAATTCATGGTCTAATTACTTCAACAACTACGACGTTTATGTTTTGTATCTGATTTCACAATTTCCCAAGAAAAAGGGTAAGATCTACAAATCTGGTAAAGTCGGAACATCGCATTGCCAGAAAATGTCACATAAACAATAAAAAGTTTTCCGTAACGCCGACATGTCTAATATTTGCATGTGTCTCATCGCCCCTATGCATTGAATTACTAGTGATTTCCCCGTTCTTTGGATAAATGTAATTCTTTGCTCGAAGATTGCGTCTCCGCCGAGTCTCGTCCCTACGTGATCACAATACAGAGCCCGGCGTTGTCTCCAGCCTCCTTTATGTCTATCATTTATTCCGCCGATACGCGAACGTCAGCATTTGACAACTACAGTTCATGTCGAATAAATTGTCAGTGAAATTGTGCGACTAAGATTGAATTACGACTGTGGACGGGACCTTTCGACTCGCCTGTTTTGCTGAGGCCTGACAGATTTATCTTTCTCTTTGTTTTCTTATTCAGTCGGTATTTCGCAAAACTGTCAGGATTATACGTCTTAAGCGCGACTATTTTCCCGACTTTTTCTAAGTACACCCGCCCCAGTGAAAATTATTTCTAATGCTTAAGCTCGCGAGGCAATAAACTACAGCGATGATAATAAAAATGTTCAGCTTATCCCTCGTGTTCGCGTTGTAAATTCAAACGGAGTTACGCGGATTTCGCCCTTACATCTCCTTATTAATGTAACGATGGAACGTTTTAATTTTAATAAAACTGAACATCGGCACGGCGAACCTATTTGTCAACCTTCTTTACTTTTGCTGGCATGAAATCATACAGTGGCACACGTTCCGACTACACTTCTTGGCGAAGACAATCGAATATAACCTTTTTGATTAGAAAGGTAAGATATAAAACGGCCGGTAATTTCGGTACGCCAGTGTTGAATGTGAAATCCCCGAAGGTAGCCACGCAGGATTTAAGCTTCTCTCCTTAAAGCAATAAAGGTGTGTTTTATTCGTGTAGGAGAGGATTATATTTGGGATTTGGTCGGCGGAACACGTAGGTGAGCCATCGCTCATGTGACAAATTTCTGCGTTTGCTTTAACGCGGGACGCCGTGTTTAGAATATTATATCTGGTGTAGGGTCTGCGGGTTCACATTGATTTACATATGGAAGCACAGGTCCGTTTATTGAACTGAGAACTGTTTAAGGAATTATTCCATCGATAAATGTGTGCAAACAGTTCAAACGATACAACGGCAATATTGTTCAAAATGCTCGTATCTTGTGAGTCTGGTATTTCCCCGGTTAGATATGAACAATGCGTGTCACAGTTCAGCTATAATAGTGTCCCACACATAAGTTACAAAACAAGCGATAAAAGCCGGGAGATAAAATGGCCTATGACACAGAGATTGCAAACGCTACTACTTCATAGAATTTTTATATGTTTACGATATACTTACTACACTATTCTACTCAATAACTTTTATCTTGGCAACGATAACTTAGAAAATATTACTTAAGTTCTTAACTATTAACTAGTTCTTGAAACAAATTTGCTAATTTTGCACGTAACTCATTAAAGATGTCTTTTGTTGCTTGTAACAGTAAAAGAAGACTTCATATATCCAAACTAACGTTCGCCTCACAATTGGTAGGATAGGAATTAGGAGTAGCATTAATTAGAAGCCAGCTATCACAACTCCGGACACCTGTACGGACACCCGAATAATTTTAACCAGAATTTTTCACGAGAACTCGAGCAAGGCTCGAATTTACACCTCTATTTGTTGGATCCAAAGGAATTTCGTGCATTTTTTTCGCCTACCATTGAGTGATTGTGACAGCCTCCCCTGAGGGTGTCAGATTTGTTGGTTCATTTCTACTTATATATACAAATTGTAGTTTCTTTAGTAACGAAGCGCTAACAATACGTGCGGAAACCGGGTTTAGTATTTGTCGAATGTTTCGTGAATTTTCGGTAACTCATGTAGACGTGATTTTGTTACGTAAGCGACTTACCAATTGTATATGTATGAGTCCGTTGAATTACATTTTGCAGTGTTTCCTTTTATTTTATTTACGATGCGATCGACGTTTAAGCTCTTTAGAGGTGGAATTAAAATATTCCATATTTATTTTCATTGTTATTTATTTCAACGAAGAACCGTGAACCGTGTCTCCTAGTGAGTATGGAAAAGATTCGGTTCACATCTGTATATGTGTACCATAAATCTCTCTCTTTAATATAACCATTTATTTTCCTCAAACACTGTAGTGTTTTGACATTCCCACATTAACGAAACAACATTCTTCACATTACACCCCATACTGTATAACGTGTGTACAATCATTTGCAATAAAGTCCTACCATGGTCCTACCCTTAGGTAGTCTGGCAGACATCGCTTAGTAGTGATAAGGCCGACTTTTTGGCTCAACAGTTAAAATAATTGTCTTTTAACATTACTTCTATACAATATTGGTGCTATAAAGTATATAATATTATTGTTATCATTAACCATTTTTCCTTCGACCATTTTTTTTAACCAAAAATCGAAACAGGCAATTCCAAAATTATCCGGCAAAATATTGAAGTTAAAATAATTAGAAACAACCGCCCCTTATCACTACGGACATCCTGCGATATCCTTATCACAGGATGCAGTAATGTTTTTATTTATATATTTTTAACCCACGTTTGTTAGTTAGTTCGCGATTTATTTGCGAGTGGTGGTGTGTGATCCGGTAACCTTGGATTAGTTTTATTCAGTTTAAAATTTATTCTGTGGTGAAAGTGATCACGTTTTTATAGATAGGCAAGTACTTACTTTTTGTGTAAGGAAATCATTCATTACTAGCGGTCCGCCCCGGCTTCACCCGTGGTACATGTTTACGTTTTCTCTACATAAGAACCATCCTCGTACTTCAAGGAATATAATAAAAAAAAAATTATCGAAATCGGTTCAGCCGTTCTCGAGTTATGCGCTTACCAACACATTTTGCGATTCATTTTTACATAAAAGATTATCACGACATTTCTATCAGACGTATGAAATTTTATAAATTATTTTATGTATGAGCAGATATTTAACAAAAAAACAATAAACAATTTGTGTACTCTATTAAATCAGGTACTAAATAAAAACCCAAATTACAGGTACTTAAGAAAAATTTATGCAAATATTTATTTATTTATTTATTAGTACATCACTAAGGTACACTACATCATCTAATCTTTTATTTATTTTTTTGTAAATTCTTACTTTAAAGGATTTATAATAGCGACATGTAGATTTTTCTGAAATTTTAAACAATCGGTATTTATTTGGCCATCCAAAATAACCAAATTAGAGAAACGTCTAGAAACTTGAAGGGAACACAAAAATCTGTAACAAGCCCATTGTGCTTTATCAAAGGAGTCTGTTAATTATGGCATTGAATAACTTCGCTGTTTAGAAAATGTGAATAAGTTACAGACTATTTGATTAGTGTCGTGCTTTGTGTAATCATTGTGAAATTATGTGCACTTTTTGAATTTAAATCGAGTTATTCATTCATACATTGAAGTGAAATAAATGATTTATTTATACATCTAAAGATGACGATACAAATATTTCTTATTGTTAAAATCTCGAAGTTCTGGTTATTTAATATTCTTCATTATTGTCGTTAAAATGAAACAAGCGTGCATTTTAATGAAATTTTAGTCCTTCCTATTTTATTTCATTTCACAATGTTTGTATTTGCCAAATATAGTCTCAAAAATTCGATCGCAATTTTATAGTTCTAACACATTAAACAAAATTCAAAACAGTTGGAGTCGTTCGTTACAAATTTCAATAATAATATCGTATGGAGCATTCGTAATGGTTTTAAAGAATTCAAATGCAGGAACTTGGAAAATTCACCGACGTCGTCATGTGAACTGCTATTAAAATAAAATCTACATATTTCACTCAAACAGCTGAGTTTAATATTCAGTTCTAGATATTACGTTGATAACCTACTTCTCTTACATTACATTGAAATGGTGTATTTATACGCTTTTCGTTTATAATAAGAGCTATATCATCAACGATTATTTTTTTATTACGTTGCAATAGTTCAATTACTCGAAAGTTTAAATATGATGATAATTTTGATTTTCCTCTCGTATAAAGCTTTACTTTAGTATCGATTTTCAGCTCTTCAACAGACCCATAAAGCTAGTCAACTTCAACAACGAATTACTAAGCTTCAACGTTCGTCAGTGACCGCACGATATTCTTATATCTTGCATTAAAATTGCGCCCTAACATCACACCAATTCCACCCACTATTGCACTATTCCACTATTGGCTTGCGACAAGCCAGTTGACATTTAAAAACTTCACATGCAATCTGCATACTCAATTACTAACTCCAGTAATGAGGTAGAGTCCGAACTAATTTTATTTTCTTCGAGTCCTTTGAGTTGGGCCTCTCGGGATGTTTGCCTTAAATTAAAAAGTTTCAGCGCGCCGTCTCGGCATGGCCGGTTTATTCCTTTCTGATACTTTTCCTTAATGGTCTCATACGATTAGAGTTCGGATTAAAAGGAATTTTATGAACCGGGATAAGCTTTTATGAAGTTGGTAATGAGATATTTTTGAAACGAGATTAAGACGCTGGCCCCGTATTGATAACGTCGCACTTAATCACCTTGTGGATTACGTATGCCTAAAAGGAATATTTTAAAGTAGAGATTAGGGTGCCTCTATTTATTAGGTATGAAATTAATAAAGTTTGCTGATGTTGTTACAAATATTGGAATATTCATGAAGCCACGTTATTATCGTATGTTTTAATCAATATTTCTAGATTATAGTTTTTATGTTATGTTTTGGCGTCCTTATTGTAGTGTATTTAGATATATGAAATTTGGTCGGAAAAAGAAATGTAATGCTATTTAAACCAAGATAGTAAAGCTACAGTTGTTGACAAGGAAAAGAATTAAAACAAATCAATAAAAGAACAAAAATAAAAGGCATTAGAGAGTAAACACAAGTCTCCTAAAATATTAACAAACCACAATTTTACAAAGAAAATCAAAGCCAGCTAAAAACCTTCTTACAATATAGAGGAAAATTATTAGTATATCTTTTGTACATAAATAAAATGTTTTATTATTAATATCCTTTCTGTGGTTCTTTGATATGCTATCTATTAGCGATATTGAATATTACATTATATTTACTTCAAGCTTTTATCGTCTCAACCTTATTTTTAAGTATACGTAATTTTATTTTACTTACTAACTTTATGATATATCACATAAAATATGTCGCAGTAAAATATGTTTAAAAAATGTCATAATAATATTGAATTTTTTTTATTCTAAAAAAAGTACGTTTAACCCTTCACTGTGCACTCCACGTTTCCGCGCGACTGCCGTTTTCATACAATGTTTATCCCCCATTTCCGTTTTGTTTTTTTTTTATGACGACAGTAGCTTGTCTTTCACGAAGGTTGCATCTATGTGAAACTTGATTCAAGTATGACTTTTAATTTTAGGTGTGAAATTGTAAGAAGATAGTTTTATAACTAATAAATAAAAAAATGTATTTAAATATATAAAGAAAAATATGAAATCCGTTTAATAATAATCGATTTGAATTGCGTTGTCTGTCAGTCAAATACGATTCCGTTTGATATACGACATATTTAATACACCTGAGTTTTCTCGGCGTATAGGAAAGTGATTTTTCGATTTACGCAGAACTCACGCTTGACCCATTTTTGTAGTGCCGTGGAAATTAAAGTGTCACATGGAACTGTATTGAAAAGGAAATAAATTCTCTTCAAGATTATATGCTTTACGAATTCATAGATTTGTAGATTTCCGTATAAGAAAGCGGTGATATTAAATTTCTGTTATTTATGTGTTAACGTTGTTCCACTGGGATTAGCATGCTTTACATACAGTTTGTTTTTATGAATTTTCAATACTTTTAGGGCCTTAAAATAAAAATAAATTTATTACTTGATGGATTTTTTTGTAAACTTTAGCCACGTAGAAAATTTTTTGGTATAAAAAATATTATAGGTTCGCGTCACAAACATGTTATAATTATGAATTCACAAATTTTATTAATATTATAATATGAGCTGTAAGTTAAGCTTATTTTAATTTTTCTTACATGAACGTATCTTGTCCCCAGGCCTGGGCCGGCTCCACCCGTACGGCTCGGGCAGTGGCTCAAGCTCCGGTAGCGGCCGCCGCGCACGGCGAGGTCTCTCCGAGTCCCCGACCCCCACGACCCCCACCTCAGCATCAGACAACGCATCTGACGCGACCCTCACGGACTCCGAGCTACCTCTCGCGAGGGACTCCACACTGCTGGTGCAAAACGGTAAGAATCGAAGAACTAGAATTGATAAGGAGGAACAGATGAAGGCAATCGTGATAATCGTACGCTTATTACCTATGTTAAAAGTATTTTAATAGTCAAAAGTGTTTTTGCATAGATTGTTAATCCAAATATTGGATAATACAATTTTTTTTTATCTTTGTGATGTCTACTAGGTTTTTTACTTCTTAGAAAATTGCATTCCACGTACATCATTCACATTCAGAACTGTTTTCTTATTTTGTAAATGTCCTCGATTGGTAACAATTAATATACTAAACATTATGCTCTTGATATGTGATAGTGCGATTTTCTCGAAGTAATTGAAGTAATGAATTTGTAACTAAAACGAGATCGTAAAAGAAAGGAGTATCTTATAACACTCAATTGAGATTGATTAAAGTCAAGTGACGTGCATGAGTAGGATATTGAACAAACTGCCACGATATATCTGATACATGTTGCATAATTTTATTATGAAGGAAATTTTCAGAGCATACCTAATGTATGATTACTTTCCCCAAAATATAACATCACTTATCTAAATTGCCGTACGAGGCAGAATGAAGTCCACCGATGTAGGGACGACCCAAATTAAAGATTAAACACCACTTTCATTGTACACTCGACAAATTATCCCTAAATTTTGGGAGAACCAAACATTGGCCGAATAAATTTTGCTCCAACAGGAGGTTGAGCCAAACTAACCGCGGTAGGACAAACGTTACAGTAAACGACAAATAAAAGCAACGATAGTTTAAATTGGAACCCAAAAACTGTATGTAAACAAACAGGGTCAGGAAAGTTTTCGGTCCATCGAAAACATGTGGTGGGATCGAATTGTTTCCTTCTAATATTTGTGAAAGGTTATCCTTGCTGTGCTGTATTCAATAGTTAATTAATGTTCCTAAACTTTTGATAACAAAACAAATAAGGTATACAAATTACATACATTGTATAGCAAGTAGAATCGGATGCTAGACTCTCTTGACTAAAACGTACGGTAAAACGCAGAAAAATATCGTCATTAAACAGCGTAAAAATCAAATAAGAGTTTAATTAAAAACCGAACAATACTCGAACACTTGAATTACTTGAGACAATAACTTCCATTAGAATTAGTGTAGACTCGTCGAGAATAGATTCAAAGGCATTTCAATAATAGTCCCCGTTTTGCTGAAACAAAACGGACAACTACAATGACCCACTAATTCTATCGAATCGTGGTCCATTCCAGAGTGCACAAGAATTCCAATTTAATTGCATTCAATGAAATCCCCGGCGATTATAGTCTACGGTAGGCAAATTAAAAGCGGGACTCCGTCGGTTTTCCTATTCAATTTCCATGGAGGGTAACGCGATAAAAATCCATTACGTAAGCGCTGAGAGGCCTCACCGTCGTCTTGTTTTCAAAAATGTCATATTCACTGGAAGAGTCATATCCCTTGAAATTATCTCGTCCTATTTATTTACTAGATGGCTAACTGCGGAATATTTTCTGGAACCAAAGTCTCTCCGTAAATAATATATTCCTTGCATAATACGATAAGCGAAACATTTTCTGTCAAGATTAAAATCTGAATATATAAAGCACGCGACATAAACTAAAATAGCAGCTCCACAAATATTTGGAAGCTCATTATTTAGTGTACGTGACACTCGCTCTCTTCTAGACGCGATTTATATCTGAAACACCATAATACAATTCGCTTGCAATCACATGCTTCATTTTGTATTCCCGCAAACACTTTTCCCCTCCTACCTCAACGCTGCATCGGATTGCAAAGTCGTTTAATTTTATAATGTGTCTAAGTTGCTTCTCAGCTACGTTGAATGCGCTTTTGCCATTAAGGACATTTAATATTACTGGGCTGTGGTTGCTTACGGGATCCTACTTACGGTGTATTTGTAATTTGGAAACTTCGGTGAAATCTTGCTTTAATAATATTCTAATTTAGTAACAACGTTTGAGAAATTCAATACTTAACATAATAATATTCATCGCTCCTATCCGTAATAATTTGGGAAATAACATTTGCTTTATTTCATGGATTCGTAACCCAATAGTGCTATAAAAAGTGGCGCGGTAAACAATAAAATTGATGCTTTATGTTTATTCCAAACGACAATTACAAACCAACCCTTTCGTTAACATCGTTTAATTGAATTTGCTAATAAAAGCCCAGCGTAATTTACCTTAATCAAAAAAGGTACGTCAAATTTGATATTTGACATACCAAGTAATGAAAAGGACGATCTTTGTTTACCGAATCGTTATTTGCGTCAGAGATGTGTTCCCGGGAATCAAAATAACAACATAAAATTCATGTAGCTGAAAAAAGTTGGAATAAAGACCAATATCAGTGAGCAAATAACGTTTGACATGTGAAACTGAACGTAACCTTTGTTGTTTCGATATTTCTGCGACTGACTTCGGAGACAATGATTAAAGCTCAAAAGGTTTTGTTATATTATTGGCAGAAAGCATAGAGAATATCCGGATTTCAATTAACATTGTCATTGTTTCGCTGGGTATTTTGAAATAAAATATTTTTCCTGCTTTGCTTTTAAAACCTTTTTCCCAGGAGCTATCCCACAGGAACAGGTTCATAATGGGATGTTTCAATATTGTTTTGCATTAAAATTGTATGAGGAATGTTGACATGAAATTTTATAAGCCCAAAGAAATGTAAAGATGGCGTGAAGTTTCGATAATTATGTCGTTATTTTTATAGCACCTTTGTTCGGTCATGTCAGACGTAAAGCAATGTCTTATACGACTCTATCTACACCATGAATGGAACTAATAAAAAAGAAATTTTCAAGGCTTCGCTCATGCTCAAGTTTTGACAGACCCTTAAAAAGTCCACATCGCATCGATTGCCGCCATAAACGAGCGACAGGTCGTAAACGGGAGGTGTAAAACAATTTGATACGCAGTACCAATGACATTTTTATACGACAATATTTTGGTAGGACCAGTGTCACTTTTAATTGCCTCTATTAAACGCATGTCCCCGGCCTGTCGAGAGATAGATGGACACGTACCGTTCTGAATAAGGGATTTATAGCATCCTTTTCTATCTCTGATTACTGCAGTGTGAAAGAGTGAGATGTAAATATTTATCTGTGTTTCGAATGCGTTAATAGTTGCAATGAAAACAGGAAATTCGTTTGAGCGTAGACGCGCTTCGTTAAATTTTTATGTGTCTGTTTAATGAATGAATGTCCTTTTAAATTTCCATATGGCGACATCGTTTAGTGGATACCACGCTCTGGATGCCGGAAATGTTTCAGCTGCCCTTTAATTCACCTTTATATTTGATCTTTAAATGCCATTTTAACGTTAACAAAACAAAATTTCTAATTTTACATTGTACATTTTTGTTAAAGTCAAATTGATGAACTACATTTGCGACTGCTTGATCTACGACATTTCTATTTTAAAAATACTTTAGTATTATATTCTCTACAATGAAAATATGTTCACTGCCTTAAAGAGTGAAAGAAATGCTTGGTGTATTTTTTGTATCAACTTGTTCCACGGAAGTGGCAAGAATATGATGTCATTAATGTCACCGGCGCGCACTTTTTCATCTTCTTTACTATTTTGCACCCCGGAATTACGGAATTAAGGTTTCCGTATTCATCCATCAAGGGAATTCCGTGAAATTTCGTTCGCTCCAAGCACCCCTTAATCCTTAAGACGAATAACTCAAAGTTACGAACGGAGCGGAATAATCGCGAGGTTGTGAAGAGTAAAAAAATGTATAATTCGTCACTTAATCCGCGACGCTGTTGGGGCTTCGAGTGTAACAAATATCCAGTATTACCCATGACGGATGAAGTCTCTTGTTCGATCTCGCTCCTGTTATCTCGCAATTTCGTTTGTGTCAAAGAACATAACAGCTGATGAGTGTCACTCAAAAACATATAGATTCCTGACGCAAATACAAATTAAACAACTCAAAACCAAAGGTGCACTCCACCGCTCTCCGCTTATCGTGAAACCTTTATGTCCCGTCCGTACTCCTTATATGTTTCCGCTTATTATTTGTACCGATAGCTTTATGCGACAAACGAGAAGCCGGGTCCTGCTTAGTCTGCTCGAAAGCACAAAGGAGTTTGTATCAGTCGTACTCGACAGACCCGAAAAACTCGACTCCTTTGAGATTCCAATCCTTTAATACTAATTGAATCATAATTTCGTAGACGAAGTTTCTTTTTATAAAAATCTTTTGGCCTCGCAATACTCAAAGGCCCGAGAAATGGGAGCGTAATAATCTTGAATTTTGAAAGACCACGAAAGAGTTTCGCGTAATCGGGATTAAAATTTATTACGTCGTTTCTTTCTTGCGACAAATTAAATAAATTTCCGTTGTTCATCAAATAAATAGGCCGCTTATTAAAATCGTAATACATAAATATCAGAACTCGTTCCATTTAGTGAATAATTTTCCGTGCAATAACTCGAAAATGAAACAATAAGTTTTACACCCGCTCCAACCTACCCGGCACAAAAGGCGGGCCTGTCTCATATTACTCGTAATACCTTGCTGTAAAATCAAAAAACAATTTCTCGCGCACGCGGCAAGCGATAAATCTCGGAGACAATTTCCGAAATTTTTCTATCTCGAAGATTTACACAGTGGCCCATCTCAGAAGAAAATCGCACCTAGAATCCCATTATCGATCCCTATTCGCGTACAATTTGCGCGGTGCTGGCGGTACGCCGCGGCCTCGCTGGCAATTTTCAAACTTAAATGAAAATAACAGCGTCGCTGCGGAGTTTTCCCTTTCGGTAGCTTCTTCAGTTCGTCGATAGTTGTTGTCTTCGCCAGGCCCCGGGCTATTGTCTCCAAATGTACCTCTAGTGTTAGTTTTGTGCGCGGAATTCTGTATTGCTATAGATGAACTTATTGGATGTTCGTACACTCCAACAATAGATAGAGCTTGAAAAATTATATAAGTCTTATTACATAACTTTCATATATGGCCAGGAACGTTAAATAAAAAGACGATAAATCACCGCGCCGAAACTTGAGCCGTTGAAATGTTTTGAAACAATTAATGTATGATAATGATGCCTATGGGACCTTTTTAATTTCGTAACAGGAGTAATAAATTATTAACATTCAAATTGCCAAGAGAATTATAATTTGTTGAATAAATACAAAACAATATGTTAATTTTAAAATCCGACGTTGTATGTTTATGGAAAACAATGGCCTGTTTGTTCAGAACCTAAATCTGATCTAACTTGTAAATATGAGTGTTGCTGTTTTTAATTTTTCCCGTATCCGTTGGGGAAATCATTATTTTAAGTTAATTATTAGTTTGTTCCGTTGTTTGAAGTGTAGGGTAAATTTGCCCTGATTTAACTTTATAGATTTTTCGCAGCTATGCAGATAGATATTGCCTGTTAGTTATTTAAACAAGGCGTTTTTAAATTAAGTTCTCTTTCAAATATTTGAAAGCCCTTTTTATTTTACAATCGATAATTAGTATCAAGTTTTGAAATGAAGTTACATTAATGACGGTGACATTTAATTTGTTCAAGAGAAATCTATTTGCAATCCTGGTGATAAAACATCTTAGAAGAACAAACAAGAAAATATATAAATTATTCAAGTCAAAGCAGTAAATGTCGTCGCAAATATAAGTTGGGAGCATGTGCACTTTCCCAGGAACGTTATACTGAACATATTCATCGCACTTCCTAGAATTGTTCGCGACTAAACATTGCATTAAGTAGATACAAAAACGGCTATCAACATAGAAATAACAGATCTTACATTGTAACACTTTACACCTTAAACCGATATTCGTATTTTATCCAAGACAAAGGCTGAATAACAAAATATGGACCATATACGGGAAACACAATTGCGCATAACGAGATTAAAAGCTGCTGTTAAAACAAATCCTGCAGTATATAAATTTATCGTGAATTCCGGATTACGCTATGTATGAATAGACTGGTTTGGGAATCGATATTCGCGCGTCAAAAATCGTGGATGACGCTTCATAGAAATGTTATGTAATAAGTAATAACTAAGACAATTTTTATTATTGTGTTACATTTTCTCGTCCGTATTTCAAAGCTTTTCGTTCATGTATCGTGCTACATCATTTTTGTGTGTTATAACTAATGCCTAGAATATATTATGTTTCATGGAGTTAACTTTTGAACGCATGTGGGAGTTGTTATTAAATAAGCAAGCCAAATGTCAATCATCGAACGATCTTAGCTATTAGCAAACTATAACTTATTCAACCGCAGCGTCTCTAACTTATTTAACTCAGTATATTGATCTATAAAATAAATGATTTACTAGGGTTATTCAAATTTATAGGTATTTTATAATTCGTTTCCACCCCTTACAAAAACTAACATGCTAAACTCTGTCGTTAGAATTGCAAAAACATCTGCTTAGTAAATTTTATGTATTTAGTAACAGATGTATCTATTACATTCACAAGTATAATATTTAATAATAACAATCTTTATGTCAATAATTATCACTTATTTATATTAAATGTTCTATTCAATAACTAATACACAAAGTAATCAACTGCCCGAACAATTTCTTATAAATAAAATCGAATAGACCCAAATGTCCGCGTTAATGATTCTTCACAATACCGTGATAAATTCTTTCCACATAACATTACCTTTAATTATATGACTCCATTGACACGAGGTCCACAATAAATAATACGAAATAAAATACATTGGAAACGCGATGTCGCGACAAAAGCAAAGAGATATAAAGGAAGAGGCAATTTTGCCTCTTTAAGAAGTTATAGTCTTGCAACCTTGTGATGTCCTTATTGCATTGGAATAAGCCGTCATCTATCGGTGATAGTAATGTGGTACTGCTAACACAAATACCGTGTTGCGATTTTTTTTTTCGTTTGGGGTGAGCCGTTTTTGAGGGTTATATATCGTTTAAGAATTTACTAAGCTGAACAATGTGTAGTTGTTGACTATATTTTGCCTCAAGCAACGTGAAAATGCCCTAATTTTATATTTTAACTAGCGGTCCGCCCCGGCTTCGCCCGTGGTACATATTTACGTTTTCTCTGCATAAAAACCATTCTCGTGCTTCAAGAAATATAATAAAAAAAGAATTATCGAAATCGGTTCAGCCGTTCTCGAGTTATGCGCTTACCAACACATTTTGCGATTCATTTTTATATATAAGACTAGCGGTCCGCCCCGGCTTCGCCCGTGGTACATATCTACGTTTTCTCTACATAAAAACCATCCTCGTACTTCAAGGAATATAATAAAAAAAGAATTATCGAAATCTGTTCAGCCGTTCTCGAGTTATGCGCTTACCAACACATTTTGCGATTCATTTTTATATATAAGATATTATTGGATCAGAATGTATACTTCTGTAGAAATTACCCGTTTAGGGACATAACGTTAAGGCACACAAGGTATAGTAGGAAAACCTCTATGTAAGTTAATTTTTACGCATATTTTAATACCTAGCGCATACATTAATAGCATTAGAATTACCCTATACATTACTGAAAACATGTATGTCGCAGTCAGGGTCCATTCACACGGGCATTAGGTTTAATGCATTACCTAATCAATATGAAGTTAATTGGTGTAAAACGGCTATGGACGGCACTTAGCCTGAAAATCATAATTTACTATCGATATTTCAAAGTCTCTCTTTATAATATGGGAATAAAATTTTGTTTGAATACATATTTTACAAATTGATTTTGAATGTAAAGGATTCAGTGATCTTGTTTGTTATATGTATATTCCTTGAAGTACGAGGATGGTTCTTATGGAGAGAAATTAAACTTGTACCACGGGCGAAGCCGGGGCGGGCCGCTAGTAAAATATAATTTACAGAGTGTATAATTTGTGTATACAACACATGTATGTAGGTGCTTAATGTAATGACATATTTACAAGGATAAAAATACCACATTATAAGTAGAGCCATTTTAATAGGCAACATTTGACAGTTCAACAAAATTCAACAACGTAACCTAGTAACGACGACATAGAATAACATGATATTTCGTTTTGTTAGAACTGCACATTTGCTTAACTTTTTTCAATAACGATTACATATTTATAATAATAATGACCGATGCAACTAATTTTAAGATTTGATTTTACTGATAAACCATTCTAAACATAATAAACATTTTCTTATTTAAAGAACTGACGTCGCTACAATTTTGTGTCAATAAACCTTTTTCTTTATAAATACCAGAGACGTTACTCTAAAAATCGAAATCTGACATCTAGAATCGAATGCATTGGTTACTTGGGAATAAAAATCATCATAAATTATTGACATGTGTTTCAAGTTCGATTGACAATTGTTTCAAGTCCGTATCGATTAATTCGCTTTAATCGATGTTTTTAAGCAGGTTACCACCCTATGAAGATAAAATTGATAGACGTCAAATGTTGCCTATTAAATTGGCTCAACTATAAATAGGCATGCCAAAACTACACTACAGTATAGAGCTGCCATCAATAAATCCTTAAAAGTAACCACATCGAAACATCTATGCAAAACTTCACAAACGTTACATATTCTCGATTCTTAATAGTTTACGTCGAAAGGTTTGATCACAGTAAAGGTATTTGTCCCTTGTTAGGTGAAGTAAGCCGATAACAAGGAACTCACAATACCTGTAGAAATTTCTGAAAAGAAGTTGTTAACAAAAATACGCGGGGCCTGCGGGGTGCTGATAACGTCGCGCAAGTAATGGGATTGAAGCGATTATTTGAGAATTTAAAGGCTTTATTGTAAGGGTTTTTGGTTGAAATGTGTTGGCTAGAATGAAGAAATCAATGAAAATCTTAAATGATAATAATTGGTCTCAATATGTATAGAAATAATCCAAATACCTTTAAAGTTTTGAGCATTATGAGTAAAATAGTCCATTGCATTTTGCATGGCTAAATATAATTAGACATCGTGTGTTTTGATCGATACTATTTTTAAAGATACATTTTGTATATTTCCATTTTTGTATTTCAATAAATTACAACAATTTCTAAATTCCAATACGATAGGAAACATCAAAACAGTTATAGTATAAGAGTCCCCTCTAAAATAGACAAGAATCAAACCAAAATTATTCTCCAACCCAAAACCATGCATAAATTATACCCAAAACGAAATTTACTTCTTAGACCAACCAAAGATTCACAATAAACGTATATTGATCACTTTAATTAAGCCCAAGTTAGAATCTTTCAGCGAATAATTATTTTCAATTAAGGTTATTAATTATTTGTAACAATTGCATACTTGGCCTTACCTGTAAGGGCTAAGGGCTCTTGCTATTCTCTATTATTATGAACTGTTTTGTTAGAAGATTATTTGTTGATTTTAATAGATATAACCTTATTGGAAATCTATTGTGGGTTGGAAATTGTGCTTGTCTTTTAAAATAAGGAATATTATCAATTAACTAAAGCATTAATATATTGTTTTTTTATGAATAGGTACAAATAATAAGTGGAACTATATAAGTCTTTTCCTAACCTGACCGAGACTCGACTTTTGCACCTCTCAATCATTTAATAAATATTAAATAGTCATCCAAATGCATAAATATATTCCATTTAATAAAAATAAATACTGCGTTGCTTCTATCCAATCAAAAACGATTTACATCCAAATTCTACTTCAAAATCCTTAAAAGGAAATGACGCTAAGCGTTCGATACATTCCTCAAGTGTATACAAAAAAGATGTTCCATTTTTCGTGTAAAAGCGCCTCCCAAAATAGTTGCTCAACACCTCAGAGCACAATGGAACCCCCGACCCTCTATTGGCAATGCAGTATAATGCATCATTATACTAGGGATGTACATTCTAAGCATTTATCGATAAATTATATTTCATTGTGGAGGTTCGACGTAAAATTTTAAAATAGTTTAGCATTTTATGTACGCATAAATGTAAATATTAAAGATGCTATTATTAACTATTATTTTCACGATGTAAATTTATTTAATTAATGAAGTAACGAAATTGCATAAAATGGCGTCACTTAATTTAATTTGCATAAACAAATTACCCACAACAATGCAACACAGATACCTACAGATGTAACTATCAATTCCATCAATTCTGAGTATAATATCTGAACGTTTCTGGCATTCGTTATTAAAACCACATAAACTAAACATATCGATAATTATTAAAATAATCGATAAATAGACGTACCGTCACTATTTCTACACAATGGGCCCTCATGTCGCGAACACCGCGCGTGGTGCTGACAAAACACATCGGGTGTGGATTCAATTTAGCTATAAATATTGTAATATTGTGGCTTCACGCATTTCACTCTGATATATGGACGCAGATTTAAATAAACCTTATTGAAAATTGCCTTTTCGCAGTCAATTTTCAATTTATTTGAGACAATCCTGTTTACGGTAGAAGTGTTTTATTTGTTCAGGGAATTTATTGATGTGAAGTGTTTGATTGAATTGTTTAGTTTATTTATTCAGATAAATGTTCAAAATTATTTCATCAAATATTAACTTAACCTTAGATTTAAAGATATCTAAGTTACAGTATAATTGTACAATTTCAATTAGTAAAAAGAGAGAGTACATAATTAGAAATAAACGTAGCAATCTTTGCTAGGTTACAGAGTATTCAAGATATCAGACTTTATTACTTACTTTATATACCTATTATTGTGAATGTTTACAATGTTATATATAGTAATTCATTAATCTATTTTTATTAAGCGTTGCTGTTAAAATTTGGAAACATGCTTTAATCTAAGTATATGATTTAATCCCGGAGGAAACTGTTAAGAAAAATAGCTATTCTTTTCCATAAACAGCTGCATCATGAATTCTATATAATTTCGTTAAGCACATTATATAAAAATGCACATTAATATCTGAGATCAAAAGCAAGTTTACCAGATCATTATTAGAGTTCGCTCATAATTTTGTTAGTTCGAACTCAGCATTTGAGTTTAAATTTTAAAACCTTTCAAGTCCTTTGATATACAGATGGATGTTTTGTTTAAAAACAGACTGAATTTTTGATATCTATACCTATAGTTTGTATTTATAAATATATTAACGTTGCACTTGAGTTTCGGCTTTGGTGGTTCGAAGGCGATTTATCTTCATTATGTTTAAGTACACTTGACGTCTTACTAACTGTATTTTGGGATCGTTCCTGCATTTGTCTAATCGCGTGATGGAACGAATTTTAATTAGGATTCGAAAATTTGAAATTAATTTATTATTTGCGTGATAAATGCTAAACGAATACCTACTTTAAACTTTATTCTACGACAATATTTAATTTTGAATGAATAATATGAAAACTATGTAAGTTATCTCGGATCTATTATTGCAATGTAAAGTTTGTATGAATTATGACCGTTATAAACGCTATCTAAAATCGTTCATTGCCCTTTAATCCTTATTGAAAACCGAACTTAGAACTCCTGTTTCTGCGTGTTATTCACTTTACCAAGGACTTCCTTAGTATTTGGTCGATTATTTTAGTGTTGTAAAACTTGCCCTGATGGAATATTAAGAGCAACAGCAGTCTAAAACCCCTGAATAAAATACCTCAATACGATTATAATACCCAAAAACATATACACCGAAATGTACTATATCAATGTAATATAATAGTCCTTTTTTGCGCACCACACAATATATTTATGTACAAGTTTTTCCAATAAATAATGCAACGGAATCTTAACTGTGCTAACGTGAAGTAACAGTTTCATTCGATGAATATGTTATGCATATCTTCCAAGTTAGTCCAAGTTAGCTACATACTTAGACTTAACAGATAAGTTGGATGTAATGCTGGGTAAGATTTCATACATACATGTCGTGTATTCTGTAAGGGTTGCTTTATGGTTCATTATTGGAATATATATTGTGATATATATTTCAATGTTTCGAGTTTTGTTCGTATAGAGTTCTAATCGTGGGTAATAAATAATTACCAACTTGTTGTTTAAATTTTAAATGATGAATGGTAGTTGCAAATTGTACGGGATAAAAATTTGATTTGTAATCACTCTGACTTGTCTCAAACTTCATCTTTAAAGATGAAGTTTGAGATTAAAGATGAAGTTGTGGTGATCCACAATAAAATCAAAACAGAAACAATATTTTGAAATTTCAGAAATGTCTATCTAAAATTTAAATATTACGCTTAGATAGAATATAAATTTAAAAATAAATATCAAAATTCATATAGTTTTTTTATTTATCCTTACATCTATAAACAACAGCGTTAATCTATAATTGATAGCTAATTACGCTTTAAAAATATTAGCTCGTTTGATGAAAGTTTATTTTACAGCTTGAATGTAGGGTAGTTCATGAATAAATGAGTGCAATCCTGTTAGTATGTTGACAGTGACAGTGACCAGCGGACGTGTGACCAGTGTATCACTTTACTTGTATATTGCCACGGGTCTATTTAAATTGGTTGTCAGTAGTTGCTGATTGACCGAGTTACTCGTTTTAACGTTTGGTTTACATTGCTTGTTTGGTGTGTATCGATTGGATGCAGCAATGTATGTGATTTTGATGATTTTAGAGTTTATCAGTGTTATTACAAAAAAGATGTTAAACAATGTCTAAACACGTGTTTAGTTAAACAGCATTTAGAGCTTTAAACTCTGTCTAAAGATGTGTCTAACTTTCTCTATTACAAAACAGTGTTTATCTTTTGATTAGCTAAAACATCGTTAGGCAGCCAAATGTTATTTTAAAATAGCAACACTACATAACTTTCGTTCAAATGTCTACAGTTCATTCCATAGCGTTCCTTTTTAAGTAAATCAGTTACGTGATCCTATGCAGAAAATTATGTTTAAATCGTTTAAATAGTCTTATTATATATTTGGTTGCTTGTATTCTGCGAATATTTGTACTATTTTAATGAATACGCTGTTATACACAGCTGTTATAAATAAGTTTTGGAACAATGAAAATAATCTAACAAACAACAGTTCGAAGAAATGAAACGCGCTTGTCAGTTTGTCATTGTCAGTTGTCACAAATTATTGTTGCGATTTGTATCTCTATTTGTATTTTCGTGACGATCGTTTAAGTATTTGATACAAATATGAATGCAGAGAACGAACTAGTAAACAAAAATTATCCATGTAATCTAAATCTTCTCTATCAATATCATCAATAAAATCAATGAAGCCTAGATCCATTGCTATTGATGTTTTTAATTTGTTTTAATGTTTTTAGTTTTGTTACAAAATTTTTATAGCTCACACTCACACAGATTTAATTATTTAGCTGTAACTTTGAGGTTAAATAGGACTTTAGACAAGCGTTGAGTCGTGTCTAAATTTAAACAGTGTTTAAACAGTGTCTAACACTAATCAGGGGTTAAACACGGTTTTGTAATAGACAATTTTTTAAACACGTGTTCAACATGCGCTTAACTTTTTTGTAATAACAGTGTATAAATTTAGGTTAATTAAGTGATGGGTGATTGGAAATTGACATGGATAACCTACCTACTTTTGTTTCCTAGAAAATATGGATAAAATATGAAGATTTTGCAATTCTAAACTTAAATAAAAATATGTGCCCAAAAAACGTGAAAACATAGAATTTTTTTTTTGTTCCTACCATAGAAACTAGATCCTTCCTCTTTTAACATTTGCACTTACCTCAAAGAGTAGTAAAAGACTCAATACAATTTATTCTCTTCTCAATATGCTAAACCAATTCTCGATATAAGGTCATTGAGCGTGGACAGCTGGCTCACTGCTCTATATCAAAACAAATAACAACGCCACTCACCTACTTTTCACTTTAAAAATATTTTCTTCCTTCCCAACGTCATAATTTATTTACTTCTCTTTGAACTTTCCACTCGGCTTTAAAAATGTTGCATTTTCATTTTACCGCATTCAATTACATATTATATTAATTAGTTGGTCAATAACTGATATTTATTCTCCTATTAATGAATTACAAGCTTTGATTGTATTTCCGTTTATTTGTAGCCATCGGGAATTGTTATTTTAATTTTTTGTATATTTAATCATCTGTTTGAAAAACGACTTAAAGCATAATTATTTGACTTTCAATAGTTATAAAAGGATTTTTTTTAATGGAAACATCGATAAAAATTGTTAACTTCAGAATATTTAGAATATCTGGATTGACAGCGAATGATTTTAACTTGATAGCATTTGGATAACAATCTAAATTCTTAACGAAAAATACGTTATATTATATGGTTTAATTTTTGTAATTAGTAAACTAACTAACAACTGACTATTTATATTCTATTTCTATTTCTAACCGACTTGTATAGTCAACAGTAATTTTTTTCCAATAAAAATAAATAAACCGGAGATTAAAATATAATCGCCGGTTATGCCATCATTATTAGAAATGTCACTTTTAACGGCTGGTTTGATTTAAACCTCAGTTATAATAGCATTTATACAATCGTATAAAGAATCGTAATGAGTGAAATATAATTACGTATGCTTACAGCAAGTGCCATAAAACTCTAGTTAAGGTTATACAAGGTCATGTATAAATATTTTATTCATACCACGACACAATTACATAACCTATTGCTAATACATACATTATTAATTATACTATGGCCAATACGATTGTTGTAATGAAAACACATACAAAATACATATCTATAAAGATCTAGTGTAGAAATTAACATCATCAAGCTTTGGTGAGATGTTTGTTTAATTTCTGTCTACATTAATAACACCTACTAACTAATTTTATTATGTCTTTCCAACTAAAGGAAGGACCTTCTTATTTATCATTTAAAAAATAGCCCAAAACTATCAAGAAAGACATGGTTGCTTTGAAAGTATAAAAAAAACCTCTTGCGTTAATGTGAGCAGTTGTCGCATGAAAATGCTAACATTTTTAACTGATTAAATTATCTAAAGAATGCGTACAAAAGTGATAATTAATTTCACTAATATAATAAGACCCTGACAATCTACAATATAGACGGTAGTGTGAAGCCAGATAAATGCAATTACTGAGAATCGAACCGCAGACTGTTTTACGTTTTCCTGTTTCTATGGTGAGGGATGAGTCGATGAAATCTAATTTCGTATTAATATTATGAATTCGCTTTTCGGGATATAAACATTTTGATGGAATATAGCATGTTTATAGCAGTTGATTCAGGGGTCTCTTTTTGCTAAATACAATGTATTCCTTTTAAAGATAAATAGTTAAAAGATAAAAAAATGTGTTCCCTTATTGCAATGTATAATTTTACCAATAAAGGATAAACAAAGCTTTTACGAATTTCAAAAAAGTTATTGACCAAAAAATTTTAAACCAGGTGCAGAAAAACAAACATGATGTTTAATAAAGTCTTTGATTAAACACAAAAAATATTTCCAAATTAAAGAATATTATAATAATAGATGGAATTAATGGGATAACACAAATCCGATACAACTAACACTCAATCAACTTTAATATCAAAAGCAAATGTTAAACCATCCCCGCACATGGAACCGTGTCATTGTAGCCATAACGTACCATAACTACGGTGGGTCCTTGTAAATTATGTGGAAGTTACTTCGACAGAGTTGCAAAGGGCACTAAATATTGTAACGGCCCGAGGGATTGAGCTATCTTTACGAGTTGTACTTGGATTAGTTTTTGTTGGATAGCTTATTATGGGATGTGTGTTAAGCCCATTTATTATGCAATGATCGTTCGTATCGATTTTGGGTACATCATATTAATTCTTATGATTTCAATGTAACTTACGTAATTTACATGAAAAATAGAAACAGGAGATGATGAAAAGGCTCAGGTATTACTACGTAAATTGTAAAACAAAAGTGCAGTCACCTACCGTACGTACCGTAAGATTAGGTATTACCCAAAACTCTGCTGATTCTGACAATTATTTTCATATTCATTTTCGTATTTGATAAAGAAATACAAATAAACTTAATTAACACAAAACAAAATATAAGCAAACAAGAAACGCCATTATTGATTTAGATCACGCAGGCCCAAAGGGAAATAAAACTATGACCATCTGTATACCGACGCAATACGAAATTCAGCGGTCGCAAAAACAACCATCAACACCACAAGAATAACAAACAACCTTCAAAGGATTCTCCAGCTCCAATAATTGCATAATTCAACTTTCAAAAAAGCAAATAACTTCCCCTCAGCGGTAACAATGGTCCCCCATTCGATTAAAAAAAAAATCGCTTCCCCCATCTCTATTTCATAATTTGCATCGCGTAAATAAATTTAAAATATGGCGAAACCTTAATTCTTCCCCTCGTATCTTGAACTTTTACAAACGCAAATATTTGGCCCGGTTTAATGTAGTGTGGATGATATGGTACTTCCAAATGCTGTACCGAGTTTGGTTATTTCGTATTGAGATGGGAGCCTAATGGCATAAATGCGGGGATTTCGACATTTTAAGTTTTTATATTTATTGGAATGCAAAATGGGCCGTTTGGGCTTGTGTGTTCATTTCATAGAATTGATTTAAACGAACGTAAGGCTGTTGGCTGCTGAGTTAAGGATACAGTTACAGAATAGAAATAACAGTTCGTTTTTCTTCATAAAATTCAATCGCAAGAGGGGAAAATATTCCCTTGCTTTTTCACTAATAATTAAGGCTCTCATCCCTTTCAACCGCTCAACATTATATTGATACGGTAACAATTGATTTTTTTCATTTAATTTACATTGATAAATAATATAAAAATAATTTTATTACCTATTTAATCGAAAAATTAAGTGGTAGAATAGGTACACTCTGTATGAAGTAGTGACGTAACTTCACTTTACCCAGATTATTTATTGGATTATCTATACTAATATTATAAAGTTGAAGAGTTTGTTTGAACGCACCAATCTCAGGAACTACTGGTCCGATTTGAAAAATTACTTCAGTGTTAAATAGCCCATTTATCGAGGAATGCTATAGGCTATAATCATCACGTTACGACCAACAGCCCCCCTAGTCAAGTGGCTTTCTGTTAGCGTAGCGTTCAATAGAATAGACTACGAATGTATGAGATTGACGTAGGCTGTAGATAAACGTATCTACAGGTTACGTCAATCTCATACATTCGTAGTCTATTCTATTGAACGCTACGCTAACAGAAAGCCACTTGACTAGGGGGGCAGGAGTGGAGCCACGCGGGTGACACCACGGGGAGCAGCTAGAAAGAAAGAAAGAAAGAAAGAAAGAAAATACATTTAATCACAAATACAACATTTTAGCTTACAACTAATACATTTTAAGAACAATAAAAATAAAAAATAAATATTAAGTACATCGGATATATTATTCTAGTATTTGGTCAGTATTTGTGATAAGGTGGACTACTCAGCATTTGCCTCTCCGTATTAGTGGAGAGGCGCCGGTTTTCAGTAGTCCCCTCGACTTGCTACGCTTGGAGCACCAGAACGGTTTTTTGGGTGGTAAAATAAATAGCATAAACGTTTATTATAATTTTGAGATAGGTGAATAAAAGATAAGTAAGATAGTTATAATTAAAAGAAAAAAGAAACAATATATTATATGTCCATATATAAAAAATGAAATGTACATACACAATTACACATATAAATATACATAATGATATGAGCGTATACATTTAGCGCTATTAGGGCTGGTTGAGAAATTCAGCAAGTACAACTTTTCTATACTGATATTTAAAACTGTGCAGTGTTTTGCAATTTCTTGTAGGTGGAGGCAAATTATTCCAGCACCTAGTAGCGCTGTATGTGAAGCTTCCCCTGAAGGCCGCTGTGTAATTTCTGGGAACTGAGAGTTTATACATAGACGCCCGTGTTTCATATAACCGGTTGCCGTCATCCATCCACTTGAGTTTGTTGTAGAGGTAGGCGGGAGCTTTAGTCAGGATCACGTTAAAAAGTAGAGAAGCTAGGTGCAGTCGCCGCCTACTCTCCATGTTTAAGATTTTGTGGGACTTAAGGACAGGTGTTATATGGGTCCGAGCTGGTATGTCCCAACAAAAACGAGCGCAGGCATTTTGTATTCGCTGTATTGAATTTTTTGTGCGTACCAACAATCTAGGGCCATACATCACATCGGCATAGTTAAATTTTGCTAGTATGAGTGATTCGCAAAGCTTTATACGCAGATCTGTGTTCAAATGTGACCTTATGTTGTACAAAACTTTGAGACGGTAAAAGCAGTTTGCTATTATTGAATTAATGTATTTTTCGAATCTAAGTTGTTCGTCGAATATGACTCCTAGATTACGAGCTTCACGTACACGCTCTATGACAGTACCTTGGATGTTTATTACAGGGTTTTGCTGCTCTATACTTTTTACTTGTTTTGGTGTACCTAAAATCATAAATTTTGTTTTGTCAGCGTTGAGCACTAAGGTATTATTAGCTGACCAGGTAGAAATTCGATTTAGATCACCATTAAGTTTAACTAAGCAGTCGTGTGTATCATTGGGCTTGCAAGAGAGATATAAAAGCTAGTATATCTATACAATGTCAAACGATATTCCAATCCAGTCACAGGATACCAGTAACACAAACTTATAAGTGTTTATAAGAAAAAATGTAAATACACAATTGCGCATTCAAGGCATTTCCCGGAAGGCTGGTGACTGCATCATAAATAAATTATGTCTGTATAACACTCGTAAGGTACATGTTCTTTCATACGTTATAGCCTGTAGGCTATCTTGTACTGGCAGAGTATTTTTGTAAATTTGTTTAAGTAAAAGAAACAGTTTATGAAAGGGTAAAGAAACAAAATATTCAATGTAGTAGCTTTCATAACAGTGGTAGAAAGATCGCGTTGAATCTTGCTCATCATCATTACTCCTTTTCCTTATATTTGAAGTGTCATTTACATTTGGAAATTTTCTTTTACACAATGCTTTAAAACGCTTACATCATTGAACCAAAATCCTAACATATCTTCGCCTTAAAAATTCATTGAATTCAACTTTGCAATAATTTGTTCTTTATAAAAAGAACAGAACACGTGTCCTTTTCCAATCACAATCGCTGATCCAATCTTAGCAAAGCCTCATCTAATCTGAAGCAATACCAGGCGATCATAAGCCGAGAGTAGGTCGCTTCGTTTACATTTTCAATTGCATCTCGCTGGCCGACGGCGCTGCATTAACATAATTGCAGCCACTATATCGATTGGGGTATACTGGACGTTGGTTGGAACAGGGGTGCTGTGGAGTCGTTGTGTTTAAAAATGTTAAACAAGTCTCGTAGGTATTAGCTGTATTGCGTGCAATGTTGTGGTTAAAAAATATGATGGTAAGGAATGCAAAATTTACATCCCATTTGAAGAGAGTTTACAATATACTGTTTCATACTGAAATAGACATAGAGAAAACAAGAAGAAATATTTTCATATCAATGTATGCAAAGTAATTGCAATATATTTTTAACAATGGATAGATCAAAAGGCATCCAATCAAAAGAACATACATGTTACCTGAGTGCTTCTTCGTATCTTTTAAATGATTTGCACAGTTTAAAATAGCAAAATAACATAGCCGCTCCACAGATGTCTCTGTCCATTTCGCGGGTAGGCGTAGAATCAGTCAGTAGCCAACGGTGGCAGTAAGATACGATCACGACTGCAAAGGCTGTAATAGCGCCTGTCTATCGAAATTGAATAATACCAGTCATTATGGCCTTTTGCTTGGCGAAAATTTGAACTCGTTTTATTATGGGCATTGTATTGCTCGAGGATATATTTAGGGTATATATTTTTGGAATTACACCTTTTACGTTGAATAATACGCGATTTATGCCTGTCCATTTGTAGATCTTGTACCTACAATAGGCTTGATTTAAAAGAGAAATTATCTGTGTTAATAAATTATATATGTATTTAACCTCAACTTCTGATAATATCAAACCTACGCTCTTACTTAAAATGAACATATTAAGCACGATATTTCTAGAAGCTACGATAATTATTTATATATTATATTGTGTTGCTTTCATGCACTGACTTTGTATCAGTTAAAAACTTTGCCTATCGTGTTAGTGTACACAATTGTATGGAATTTATAATTTTCTGCTTGCTGTTTACAAAACTTCAAGCTCAGTGGTATCACATTGTATATAAATAGCTCAACTACGTATTTTCATATGATATTATAGCTGTTATAAATAGTTCTATGAAGCTTGTTCGCTATGTTAAATTGTTTATGGTTTTTATGAAGAATTATTAAAATCATCTAATCATTGTTTTGTTAAAATTCACAAAAAGTCACTGTACTTAATTTTACAAAATTATAGAAATATGCCTTTAAAATTGTAAGTAGCGTAAACAAAACCAAGTAAAAACCACTTTTATAGTTATTTATAAAGCATTTTAAATATAAACATTGTACCTAGGTAATACGATATTTTATAAACTACGACTTGTACCATCCACACTTACCACATTCATTTAAAAAGGTCTCAAATGAAGAATCACAAACTACGTAATAAACTGCGCATCGCACTGCGCCCAAAACCGTCTTATTAAAGACGTGGTAATGAATGGAAGATAAAATGAAAAACTTAAAAGCGAGCGTGTCATTACTTAAAACCTATTCTGGACTGAAAAAATCTGTTCTAGGTTTAATTACAGCTGGCCGTCACTAGCAGCGTTCTTACTGTGACTCTAATTTTGCTCAGTAATTAGATTTTTTAAACGTTCACCCGATAAGCTTGGGGAATGTTTTTTTCATCGTACCGCTATGTTGGTAGCTGAATAGGGTATATTGGGAGTTGGAACCAATCTATATTTTTTGAGTTTGGACGAAATAATCTGTAATAATGCTTTTGAAAATTATTTCACTAATTTGAAACTACATTAATAATTCACGTCAAACCAATCATCAGTAACTTCATCACTTTTTTTATAGCGTCGTTATAGACTTGAATAAAAAGTCGAAAATGGTGCATAAAATCAATCTTTATTCTTTGAAGCCATATTCTGTCATGAATTAGGTCACATTCGCGCTAAAGCTCTTTAGTAAAGTAATACCACATATAGGTAAGTGATAAATACTAACTCAAACATCACTTCATTGTAATATGCCTTGTTAGAAGCGCTTCAGCTTGAATAATGATATCGATTTTAGTATAAAAAGTTAGGTTACAAAGTTGTGTCTCAATCAAATTTTAAAATTTATTTCGCACTCCAAACTTTGCTTACTTCGACTAATGTATATTTCTTTTTTCAGGGAATCTAATTGATACTTTTGCCAAAAATGTACATACTTTTATAAACCCCTTTCACTCAATAACAAAACTTTTATAAACCTACTAGCGGTCCGCCCCGGTTTCGCCCGTGGTACATATTTCGCAATAAAAAGTCCTTTCTCGGGTATCAAAATATCTCTATACAAAATTTCATGCAAATTGTTTCAGTAGTTAAGGCGTGATTGAGTAACAGACAGACAGACAGAGTTACTTTCGCATTTATAATATTAGTATGGATGTGCTATTAATGAAAATTATATAAGAGCCTTTAATGAAAATTAAGCTCTGCGTGCGATTAGAGATTTTTGTGAAAATTAAGCTTTCCGTTCGATTAGAGCTTTTAATGAAAATTAAGCTCTCCGTGCGATTAAGAGCTTTTTTGTGAAAATTTAGCTTTCCGTGCGAATAGAGCTTTTTGTGAAAATTAAGCTTTCCATGCGATTAGAGCTTTTTGTGAAAATTAAGCTCACCGTGCGATTAGAGCTTTTTGTGAAAATTAAGCTTTCCGTGCGATTAGTTTTTTGTGAAAATTAAGCTCTCCGTGCGAGTAGAGCTTTTTTGTGAAAATTTTGCTTTCCGTGCGAATAGAGCTTTTTGTGAAAATTAAGCTCTCCGTGCGATTAAGAACTTTTTTGTGAAAATTAAGCTTTCCGTGCGAATAGAGCTTTTTGTGAAAATTAAGCTCTCCGTGCGATAAGAGCTTTTTTGTGAAAATTTAGCTTTCCGTGCGAATAGAGCTTTTTGTGAAAATTAAGCTCTCCGTACGATTAGAGCTCTTTGTGAAAATTAAGCTCTCCATGCGATAAGAGCTTTTTGTGAAAATTAAGCTCTCCGTGCGATTAGAGCTTTTTGTGAAAATTAAGCTCTCCATGCGTTTAGAGCTTTTTGTGAAAATTAAGCTCCGTGCGATTAGAGCTTTTTGTGAAAATTAAGCTTGAGCTTTTAATGAAAATTAAGCTCTCCGTGCGATTAAGAGCTTTTTTGTGAAAATTTAGCTTTCCGTGCGAATAGAGCTTTTTGTGAAAATTAAGCTCTCCATGCGATTAGAGCTTTTTGTGAAAATTAAGCTCACCGTGCGATTAGGTTTTTTTATGAATAGAGCTTTTTGTGAAAATTAAGCTCCGTGCGATTAGAGCTTTTTGTGAAAATTAAGCTCTCCATGAGATTAGAGCTTTTTGTGAAAATTAAGCTCTCCGTGCGATTAGAGCTTTTGGTGAAAATTAAGCTCTCCATGCGTTTAGAGCTTTTTGTGAAAATTAAGCTCTCCGTGCGATTTGAGCTTTTTATGAAAATTAAGCTTTCCGTGCGATTAGTTTTTTGTAAAAATTAAGCTCTCCGTGCGATGAGAGCTTTTTGTGAAAATTAACCTCTCCATGCGATTAGAGCTTTTTGTGAAAATTAAGCTTTCCGTGCGATTTGAGCTTTTTGCGAAAATTAAGTTCTCCGTGCGATTAAAGTTTTTTTGAAAATTAAGCTTTCCGTGCGATAAAAGCTTTTTGTGAAAATTAAGCTCTCCGTGCGATGAGAGTTTTTTGTGAAAATTAAGCTTTCCGTGCGATTAGAGCCTTTAATGAAAATTAAGCTCTCCATGCGATTTTATGCGGTTATCAATTCGGCCGGTATATTTTTTTTTATGTATGTACACCGATTACTCCGAGCTTTCTGAACCGATTTACGTGATTCTTTTTTTTTATTCGATGCGTGGATGGTGTCGAATTGGTCCCATATTTTTTTTTTTTTCGGATAGGCCCAGTAGTGTTTATTTTATGAGCATTTTTATCCGTATTCGATGACTAAGTTGATTTGTAGCAAGTAACTTTGATTCACTTCCCGGTAACCGATTGAGCTGAAATTTTGTATATGTATGTAAATTTGATAGCGATGAAACATTATCATGACATGAAGCTAATTTGATGATGGAATCGGAAGGTGGCCATAGGAACTCAGTAATATATTGACTCAACTTTATCGAGTTTGGGCTCGTTTGATTCGTGTTGAAAAATACACTAAAAGTATTAAATAAAAATAACTGCGTTAAAAACAACCGACTTCAAAAACGGAAAAGTAAGAAATAAAAAAGATTTGATATTATTAACTACTACATAATATTATTGTACATATTTCGCAATAAAAAGTGGCCTATGTCCTTTCTCGGGTATCAAAATATCTCTATACCAAATTTCATGCAAATTGGTTCAGTAGTTAAGGCGTGATTGAGTAACAGACAGACAGACAGAGTTACTTTCGCATTTATAATATTAGTATGGATTCTTAAATACTTAATATTAGTAGCAATTACGTAACATTCTAACACGCAACTGCGAGCGTGGCCATATAGAACTCACAAAGAATAAAAATAGACATGAAATTGATTTCAAAAATGGAATGCTAAGGCTCTCGAGCCTCTCGACTACACTCAGAGCTAATAATGGACAAGCGGACTCAATAGCGTATAGATTGGACATTCGCGTCCACTCCGCAAGATTAGACTGACCGTTTTGCTTTAACCCGTTGAATTTTACAAGTCGGCATTTTCAGGTTAACTGTTTGGATGGGATTATTTTAGTTTAGAATGAAGATATTTTTGCTGCGTTGTATTTCTTATGAATTTATAGACGGAACTAAAAGCAATTGAGCTTATAGTACAGTTCCTAATTATCGTCAATTGAAAAGCGATGGGAACATTAGTTAATTGACTACTCGTATTATATTACCTTTTAATTACATCAATGTATTTTTGTATTATTACTCACCACCCACGTCGCCAAAAATATCCATATAACATTATTAGATTAATACATATTTAGTTTTTCATTAATTCACATCCTATTCCAGGGTGGGCAGCTTGTGTATAAATAATAAAAGAAAATTACGCATCAAAATATGGTTTTGTTCAGGAAAGGCATCCTGCGTAGGAAGGGAGTGGGTGTATGAATACAATTCATTCAATCTAAAATTTCATTTAATACGATAAATTAAGCTTTTGTATATGAAATGTATATCTTTAGATACATGATGAAGGCTAAAATATGCTACATATTTTTGAAACACCTGTTATTATTTTTAAGAAAAATGAATGCGAACTGTGTCGTATGTGTCCGAACACAAAAATAAGCAACAAAGTCGTATTTCTATGAATTTATAAAAAAACTTTTTTGAAACTTTTACAGTGTTTCCGCACATACGAAAGAATTTTTCAAATCGGACCTGTAGTTCCTGAGATTAGCACGTTCAAACAAACAAACAAACTCTTCAGCTTTATAATATTAGTATAGATTTGTCCAATAACACAATTCGCTAACTCAATTCCCAGCAAATTCCTAAAGCAGTATATATTTAAAACAAAGCTACAAGTACTCCAAAAGAGAACCTTAGCTAAAGATAATGAGCCGTTTTGATGAATGGCCTCTGCCGATGCGATCTCACGTCTGTAACACTCGTGTACTTTGAACTGTGTACAAGTGGAATAAAAAATAAATATTTTTCTTAACTTTATTGTTATGCCAATTAACAATAAAATAAAATACAGTTTTAAAATACAGCACATAATGTGGCATTGACGTTTTAAGTGATCTCTTCCAGGCAACCAACTGAAAGAAAGAACTTTAACGTAGAATAGAATATTACATACATTGAATGATTTGAATCTATTATTTTTGATATTTTATTAGATAATTTATATTTCGGCATAGTAACAGTTTAATATAGAATTAATTTACCATGTATTGTATAAGATACTTTTATTACATTCTAAAAATACAATGTAATAACTAATAAAAAATGTCGCTTAAGTATAGATATTCATATTTCTTTGATATTCTTATAACATCTTATGAGTGTTTTTTATGATATAAAAGATTATTTTTAATACATACATACATTTTCTGTTATTTAAAACAAAAGAGTATGTACGGTACTCAAAATGAATACATATTACTAGCTACTTGCCTCGGCTTCGTCCGTGTCGGAAAAAAAGTACTATATTCTGTAATTTTCATGATCACAGAACTTTCGAAGATTACCCTCACAAACATACAAAGTTAGAAACTTCACTTCTTTATTATAATATATTATAGTAAAAATATCAAAGTTAACCAATAGTAAAATATCTCATATATCTTATTACTTCTGTGGGAAGAAAGTAAATTAAAATGAATATAAAAGCATTGTTTCCGTGCACCTTAGCGTCGTGACGGCACGTCGTGATGGAAGCGCAATTTCATCCTATCTTTAGCGAAAGTACGAAATTACATTTAAACAGATGATATTATAGCATTTACTATCGGCCACACGAATTACGATTGGTCGTTATTTAACTGTGAATTTTAAGCATGTTAATCAAGTTTAAAAGGAGAAATTTTGTCATAAATGTAACCATATTTTGTCATTAATTTAAACAAAATAGTTGATAATCAATAGAAAAATAATCCTTTTATACCTACCGTTATTTTAATGAGACTTAAACTTAAAAAGAAACATGGCCGACCGATGCGTGAAATGTCATTTTGACAGCACAGTCTACAGACTAAAAATATTGCCTAAACCAGCTTAATGATTTTTTCTATAGATATTTTTTATTAATAACTTAAAATCCCACGCACATAAGAAATGATACAACCTATTACAGTGTAGTTTATTGTGTAGTAAAGCGCAATGAAGCAGATCGTCCAGTGAAGCTTGGTCCTCACGATTACACTAATGCGATCTCTGAGGCCAGCCTCTCCGTTCATTTAACGCCTTGTTGGACATCACCTCGCTGGGAAAACGTGGTTAGATCATGAAAATATTGTCGAATCGAATTAGAGCTATATCCTGAGTTGCTTTGTTTAATGTGGTTTTAGTGTCTTTTTGGCAATTAGGACAATTCGGCTACTATATAATATGTAAAAATGCCCATTCATAATTTTGAATCCAATTAGGTTGTTACATCTTAAGTTCGTTTGATAAATGTGATTTTTGTACATTTTTATACATATTATAGTCAGCAATAGATCTTAAAAAGGCCCATTTTGATTAGGGCAGTTTGACTACATTTAAGGTGCCCATTCATAATTCTGAAACGATATATTTTCAAACTGAAAGCTATTTAGAAAGGAATTCACAAAATCGATATTCATATTACATTGTGTTATAAAATGTAAAAGGACGCACAATAGACGAACAAAAAATTGATAAACGATTTCCAATAGAGGCCCATTACCATACAGACAGGCATGCAATTGTTCGTGTGTATGTGTGCACGCACACAGGCACGTGAAATTTTGTTAACTCGTCATTTCTGTACACAAGGGTGGAGCTCTATTAAATTATCTATACCTGTAAAATACATGTACCGTCTGATAGACATGTATGAAGTTTGATGTTTTTTTGTTTCAGTATATTTTCAGTAGGTAGTTGATAAAGTTTTACAATGTTGCACTTATTTTAATTAAATTATTTATAAATTGTGAGAAAGAGAAGGGAAATTTGTGAACATAGATACCTATTATAGTGTTAATATTAATGTACCTTCATCGTTATAATGTACATTTTATTGAAACGATAAAAGCCTTTGAACGGTATTTAAATAATATTTTATTTAATGATACAAAGTACCTACACTTATAACGCAAGGTTTGCGTTTAAGGCATTAAAAAGTTATAAAAATGTATTCAATTAAATTATATTTACTTGCTTTTAGCTTTATACAAATTGACGCTACATCACAAAATGTAATGTAATGTATATACTTGAACGAAATTAAAAGAAAACACACTAGTACATAACATGAGAATAGAAAAACGTATAAATAATATTGAACAAGTTAACACAAATATTCCCATTCTATCAAGACCCCATGCTCTAACAATAAGGATGTATATAAAACGGAGCATCCTCCATATTGTAATATACAAATGGATTGAGATAATAAAAACGCTACGTAATGTTTGCTAAATTCGTAGCTTGTGTTTATGCGCTTAAAATACGTATATTCTCAATTTTTATTATGTATTATTATTTTACGCAGTAATGTAATAAGGGACCTTAAAATTAAGAAACTTATCTATACTAATATTATAAAGCTGAAGTTTGTTTGAACACGCTAATCTCAGGAACCAGTAGGGTCCGATTTGAAAAATTCTTTCGGTGTTAGATAGCCCATTTATCGAGGAAGGCTATAGGCTATATATCATCACGCTAAGACCAACAGGAGTGGAGCACTGCGGGTAAAACCGCAGGGCACAGCTAGTTTTCGATATAACGAAGTTAATGAGACAACTGTCACAAATCGATTCAACTACCGTATCTTAAAAAATAGTTGTAATATAACAACAGTGCTAAAAATATCTCGAGCTCTACTTTAATTTTATCGTAATTGTGTTCTTTGAAATATTTCAACAAATAACATTAATAACAAGACAATCTGAACTAAACAAGAAAACTAAATACGAAATAAATTCGTCATTTCTAAGAGCGTTTTCTTTATTGCCATGTCATTTTAACAGATACAGATGTTTCGTGATGTATTGTGACGGATTACGACTTGAGAAAATTGTTTCCACTGCTTATTAATTCTTTCTTTGCGTTTTTTTATTCATTACAAGTGGAATTCGCGACGGGTTGGGACGCAGTTACGTTTCATTTTTTCGTATTTCTCCTTCACCTGTTATTATACGTTTTTGAATTAGGATATTTTAATGTAATGAGAATTGTTTTGTTATGTTTATTTATTTATTTATTTATTAGAAATACCAACGTTTGTTTACATTGTTTCATTAATTATTAATTACAGACTTATTGTATTCTTCTAAATGTAACAAACAATTATAGGTATTCACAACATGCAAATATAAATTACACAAACTGACAATTTTTAATTGTAAACTCAACAGCGAGAAGAGAAAAAACAACATTACATTATAAAGAGAACAAAGGAAAATGTATATAATAAAAACAATAAATAGTTGCGTCTCATTACTAACACATAACTATAATAAATTGCTATTTAACTATAATAAATTAAAATTAATTAATTTATGTATAGAGATGTAGCTGGAAGCAAAAGCTTAGATACTTTTTGGTGTAAGAGCTTTTGGTAATATACATATACAAATGTAGGTTACCTATGTACCTAAGTAAACAGGAAAACTATATCACCTTAAAGTCATTTAATAGAGTGTTTATTTAATTTACATTTCAAATTCAGTTCGTCACTGATTTACCCAAGCTCGTCACCAAAATTCAGCTGGAACCCAAAACTATTGTTTCTATTTGATCATCAAAGCAAACAATATTCGGCGTCATAATCCAAACACGCGTTCGTCTTAACAATACAAATAATAACGTGTAAATAGAGGATTGGCAAGTGTCAAAGTTTCCCAAATCATAAGACGAGACTCGCGTTGTTCCCGAATTTGCATCATAATTCCCTTGTACCGTCACAATCTTAGGATTAACATAATAAACTATAACTTTACATACATTTGTATGAAATTGTGTGCTATGTAGCTAATGAATTTAATTAAGACATGAATGGCCTGACCCACATAAAGCGGTCTAATTCTTACATCGTGCACTTCTTTAAATTACAATTTGTAAAACATTTACATTGAATGGAAAATAAATTTTACGAGCGATGTGAATAAATTGAATTTTATGGCAAAAAGATTTTGCCAAATTTGTCTCATTCATAAATTGCCGGTGGAGAAACTTTGTATAATATATTTTTATTAACAAAACCGGCGCGTTTACTTTTTTCCCAAATTTCGGTAAAGAATCTGAAGTCAACTCAAAAGGAAGTACAAATATACATTTATGTAATTTTTATTTACATCTGGTTCACTATCAAAATGTAAACCAATTTTAAACATTCGCTTCACCTCAATGCTAGAAAAATAAATACGAAAACTTGGCATTTTATGCATTAAATGCAAAACATACTAAAAAGACCAAAAAGCATGCAACAAACTTCACCTACGCTCCATCCAGTTATAATAACTTTAAAACAATTTCGTGTCCTGACCTTAGTCCGGTGACGTCATATTTGCGCGCCAAGTGGCGGCCATGTTGGATAATTAGATAATTGCATAGGTACCGTTTGCGTACTCTGTTTGCCTTTCCCAATTGCTACTGGGGTAGCGCGTGAAATTGTTTTCGAGTAAATACGAGATTTAACGCGATTCCTGGATAAAGCCATCGCTCTGTATGAGAGAAATGGAATGACATTTCTGTAGGTTATTCCTAGTAAAAGATAAGCTCCAACAATTTTTGTTATTAACAAGGTACTAATCAAGATTCAAGACATTGCGTTCGTATATAAAGAGATTTTTTAATTACAAGGAATACGTTTGGACGTTTACAAGTTACAATAATTTTATACTTAGGTATTTATTCTATGGGTCTGTACAATTTATTGTCTGTTACCTGAATTAAATATAATAAATAAAACAAAATAAATAAATAAAATATTTTTTTTAGTTTTTACTGTTTTGTTGTATTCGTATAAAGTTGCAGTTAGGCGTTTGCAAGTAATAAAAATTGTATATCCGCTATGATTTTTGTTTGATTGCACGAATTTTATAGACTTTCAAAATATCAAATATCGGGATATCGAGGTAGTAAAGTAAAACCTCTCTCTAGGATACCGAGATTTATTAATAAATTTCATAAAAATGGGTAGAGCGTTTTTCGAGCAGTTTGGTACAAACAACAACAAACACTTTTACTTATATATATGTATAGTAGGGACATTACATTAACCAGCAAATTTAATATCACAACTAAGTAGTTGATAAATTTGACTAAATCGAATCAACATTGGGAAATTTGTTACTTTTAAGAACGAATTTTCGTAGCTCTGATTTTAGTTTTTAGTTGATTCATAAATAAAATTGCTGTCCTAAATCGTAGTTAATTCTTCTATGCTAGTCTTTGAAAAGGCTAACCATTTATTAGGTTACTTGATAAGTTCTATAGTGAAAGGCCATTTATAACTTAGCCGATTAATCAACGCCTCAATTTTTCGATACTATCTGTAGAATAAATTAAAGCTGTGAATTAAATAGTGGGTGGAGTTGATTGTCATAATTAATATTGATGTTTTTGTTTCAGGTAAGACATTTTGGATTGAGCGACTGAATATTGGGGGATGGTAAGAAGTAGGTATCCTTTGCTTTTTAGGTAAGATTCGATATGCGGTTCAGCATTTTTCATGGTATTGACATATAAAATAACATCTACTTAATTGTACGTTTATTATAATTATATTCGTATATAATTATAATTATAATAAACTTATAATTTACCTTATCCACTAGGATGATGTAAAAAAAACGAGCAGTATAGTATAGTTTCGTTATTATAGTACTATCAATATTTTAGTGAAATAAATTCTTATTATATAACGTAAATCCAAATATGCTGAAATGAATTTATTGAAAATCATACATCATTTTGGCAAAGAGCTGAGGAATTTAAGTAATTGTGTAGTTTGTGAATACGAAATTAAATATGTAGTGACTTATACAATGCCATTATGGTTAATATAATATACTTTAGTGAATTCACTACACGAATTTTCCGATAAATCGGTAACTATATAGAATTCATTGTGTAATTCTCCGAGTATGTATTCATATCCACAAATAAACTTTACAGTTTCTAATATTAGTAGGATATAACACTTTTTACGACGCGACATATTAAAACGCGATCCGAGTAAATATTACAACACTTCAACATCTTAATCGCGCATCGAAAATCCCGAACGGCGTTTTAACGATCAATTATTTGGCGGCCATATTTCGATTTCAGACAATACACGACTATACGTCTTATCTCCATAGACATAGGAGCTAACTTCCTTGCCCCCCCTTTTTAAAAGGTCCGGAAACGTCGGTTACATGAAATTTATAACCGAGCTGAAATCGGGGTGTAAATTGGTTAATGCAAGGGTTGAACTGGCCCCCGTCTGGGTTGCGTGATCTACGTAATGTGTACTTCATAGTGATTTAACTTAGTGTTTTAATTCCGTCGTTTTAACTCACTCGAACTTACAAACGTGGAGTTGCGAGTTAAGAGCTAAATTAGTATTTATATAGCGTTTTAGTCGGCGACTTCTTGTGTTAATTAATTTTGAACACGAATTACGTTGGTCCATTCATGCAGACATGTTGTTTTGTTGCAACTGTTTTAGTTCAAATACTTTAAGTCAATCCAAGGTTAATGTAGCAGTGCTGTGTACAAGTTATTCCACATTTTATTCAAGAAAGAAACTAATAGGTAACATTAAAGTGGTAATAATACAGGTTTAACTAAGCTCAAAACCAATGATTTCCTTTTCCCTATTTGTTTAACCCAGCTCTACATATCGAAGCAGCATATAATAATTCATAGATATGTAATAGATTCATCTAAATCATTTCTACTAAAAACACATAATCTATCCAACGAATAATATGACTTCATTTCATTGAAGCCTTCCGATAAACCTAAATTAAAAAAGCCGTTCTCGCATCGTCGTATAAGTCCATAACGTATTTTAAGCTAAAGTTGCCAAGTACAAGATATAATGATTTTATTAAGTTTACAGTGTCTAGTCGCTCCCCGGGGTGCAAGCGAGATACCGCCTAGTTACCTCAGTTAGGATTACCGCACCTAACCGGTATAAACCGGTTTCATTTAAATAAATGGACGCAAATTTTATTAGTGAATACTGTTTGAGTTAATAGTTTAAAAGTTAAAAGTAATCAGAGCTGGAGTACATGTTTGTAGGGAAACTAAATGCATGAAACTGTATTGGACTTGATTATTTAGTCGAAATGGTGATGCTGTTTCTAGAATCTGTAGTTACATTAAATCAGTCATCAGTTAGTAATCATGCTACATTAATGTATCAAAAAAGATTATTTGTCGAAAGTGTTATTGCTGATCAGAATATGACGATACCAACCTACACAAAAAATAACAAAATAATGGACTATAAAGCAATGAAATCAATTAATTTTGCAATTACTATTAGAAAATCAAAATTTACGATACATAATATTAGCATCATAATTTATTCATTTCATTATCCATGCTATTTTTAAACACGTCTTTATAATCATGAGCAATAACAATTAACTTTGCCTTTACATAACCAAGTAATGAGACCTAAGAAACAGGATTTATTCATGCTTTTTCTAAAGCCCCGACTGGTTTGATGGCATATCCTTTCGTATTTGGAGATGATTACATGGCTTTAATTACTCGAGTCTCGCGGAACTCATAGCGAGGAATCTGCATGTAAATTTTGTTCAGAGCCGGCCGTGGTGCTCTTAAGGCCCCGACAAATTGGGTGGATTACACTTTTCGCTTGTAGTCTTGCTAAAATATTGCACTGTGTGATGGTATTATTAATAATATATAATTACTATAGATCTACTTAAAGTTGGGTAAAATTGTTACAAAAATATGTTTGAATACACGAAGCTGTTACTTGTAGGTTACAACTTACAAGTTATATGTAATTATTACAATATTGGCTCTGTCTAAATTTAATTGCACTCAAAAAAGCAAACCTTTTCTTCTTTTTAAACTTAGGGTAGATTTTCACTGTGATACATTGACATACTACGTATATACACACTAACTACTCTTCATATTTAATTATTTATTGATATGTTTAATCTTCTTTAGGTTTCATAAATAAGCCTCAAATTCAATTAGTGTTAATGGGGCCCCAAAATAGCATTCATTCGTTGACTCAATATATTTTCTCGTTCGCGAAGAATCCTAATTCCGCTGACAGCGTTTGGGAATGAATTGATCAATTTAATTACGTACCTATAATGATGATTTATTCGAAATATCGTGTCTGCCTATCTAATGGATCTGCTAATATTTATAAATGCGAAAGTAACTCTGTTTGTCTCTTCTTCATCCTTAAACCACTGAACGGATTTTGATGAAATTTGGAATAGAAAGAGATAATATTGCACAAAATTTAGTTGTACATCGTGATTATAATAGTAGTAGGATTCTTTTTCTATCCTGACTTATATTAAGGGTTAAAAATAGAAAATTACACCACAAAATTTAACATAATACCTAGGCTCTACATTATATTTCATTTAATCCTCTCACACACGGTGTTAAACGATATAAAAAACGACAATTTAATCAATAACAAATTGAGGATAATCCAACTCATCAGCGCACATCCGATAGCACATTATGGAGGTCCAGACGTCCGAAACGCGCAGACAAAGGACTTCCGCTCGTCCGTCCGCTAACCTTATCGTGTGTTATCTATTTCGTATATTGAAATGTTCATTTATAAATAGGAATACATTTTTTTGCGTTGTGAAGCATATAAGCATGAATTTTTTATGTCCTACTAGAGAGCTTTCAACTTTTATACCTATAAGTAGAGTATTAAAAAAAGAGGTCCTGTATGCAAAAATATATATGAAAAGTTCACTATTTGTATCTAACTATTCATTTGAATTTAAAAAAAAAGTAAAGTGTAATCAAGTGCTTCTTAAGAACATTATTTCTAAACATTAGTCTGTACAGATTTCTTCAAAATTAATTAATTATAGTGACATTGAATGTCTACAAACTAATCAGTTTTATCAGCTCCAACATTTTACGTATTATATAGAGCTTAATAAACTCAGCCAATTAGTGTAACTAAAGTTGACATAAAATAGACAATGTAATATATCTAGGCCCGTGAAGCTTCAAAAATAATTAGAGATTCATTAAAACTACGCCAACGCAACCCTTAATCCCTCATTCATCATCTGCCGACTCGACAACACATTTCAATTACAAAACTATTCGCATTAATAATCTAAAAGCGTATCGCGTTTCCTCAACCGTCGCCGAAGACATTTCATCCACTCTCGAGCAATACCATTAAATATATAGGGCTATCCATTAAAATGTGAGAAGTCTGTCGTGATCTTTGACATATCGTATTCACCGCGCTACACCTGTTTGTGCGGTAATTCAATGGAAAATCCAATTTCTTTCGCTACAAGTCGACTCATTTTGTTTCCATCGATGAATCGCAACTCGTATTAGTATTTCTATTCATGCCGTTGACAGCACTCCGCCTTTATTGAGCATTGATTAGCGAACGCCCCACCTTACTCCGCTTTCAACGTCTATATTAAGATGTGAAGGACCATTTATTATTTGGAAAACTTCTGTACTCCTGATTGCTGATAAGTACGTTCATGTCTCAAAATAGCGCCGTGAACAGCTTTTAATTACGAACTTAGAAAAGTTTTAATTGATATTCTTTAATCGTCAACAAATGATAGATACTTCAAACAAAAACGACAGACTTAATTTGCGTTAATTAATTCATCATTACAATTTTAATAAGTTTTCCGTTCCTACCAATACAAATAAACAATAACATAGAAAACATTCCGAATTGATCACTGGAATTCTTCTTGTTATAACTGCAGATAAATACCATTTCAAATGTTGACTTATCAATTTCTAAATTGGCGTGATACAAAGAAAATACTATTATACGACTGTTCCTGAACAATTCAATTAACCAACCAATATCGTAATGGAGAGTGCAGATAATAAGAGCAAACGTCTATAAGTCGAGTCGAGAAATCCCTCGTCCAATCGAGACTTGATATTATTAAAAGTCTTTACGACGCGGGACAAACACAATATCTGGGATTGGGGAGCTTCGGCTCACAACAGCAAACATCGTGTTTTGTACATAAATTGAAGACTATGTGGGACAAACAGAATGACGAATTCCGTTATTGGAAAAGCGCGGGTCGCTCCGAGCGATGTAACTGCTATCACAATGCGTTCATATTAAAATTTTTAACGGTAAGAATTTTGAACGGAGTTCAGTAGACTGTTATTAAAGACTGTGTGTGGCTTGTACATTGAACGCAGTTATTTCTGAGCCTTTAATAATGTTTGACTTAGTTTTCCGCAACTAAGGGTTCCTAATTCCTATCATAAGTTTGTGTTTTTACTTTTTGAAAATATTCTATATCTAGCTTTTATCTGTGGTAATTTCTTGAAGTTTTGCATTAAAGTACCCAAAATATGTGATCATATCTCCATAAAATATACTTACAAGGTTCCCCTCGCTGTAGCTATAGGATACCAAAAACACATTTCCGGGTGCCCATAAGAAAATCCCCAGTCGTAAAGATCGCACTAGATCCCGCTCTAAGGACCAATAGCTGTACATATCGCGATTTCTTATCGCAATTTTAACAAAGGCATCGGGTGCGTTCGACAGGCCCGGGTCGAGGGGCCGGAACCCGCCGGGCGGGGGGTCGCGTCCGACACACGGCCACTACCCATTCGTCTAACGAGACACTCGTTTCCGGGAAAACTGCTTTAAAATTTTCATCACGCTATTTTATTTTCACCAAAGTTAATCGTCTTCGCGCAGAATGTGAGGATCCCCGTATTATACTTCCCTTGATTTCTCACGATTCACTGTTCATTTGTTCCCAGCCCGCTTTTTTGTTTTATATAACAATGGTTCAGCTGAAAAGTTTTTAGTCAAAACAAGATCCATTTGCGCTTGTTAAAAGAAAAATCATCAAAGTATTCGAATGAATTTAAAAGATAGGAATCTCGGAGTCACAGTCCGAATATTATCTCGGATAAAGTTTTGAGCGAAAAAAATGGAAAAGGGAAAACAATACAAAGTTTGGCGCTGAATAAAAATAACGAAATCAGTGAGCCTAATTCGTTCTACAAAGTGAACGCTGTATTGTTGTTGGGGTGCCATTTTATGACGTGATGGGAACGACACGATTTATTATGTGGACGATATTTTTTACTTTACTTCTCTGTGCGAGCGATATTTAAATCTCTATCGTTTAGTCGAAAGCGGCCAATTAACTGTCGCTATTTTTTCGTTAACAGAGCTACTTTACCGTCCTTTTACAGCTTAGACTTAAGCGTAATTCAAAATCGCTCGGATTTGAAACGTAAATCCTATAACCGCGCTAAAAAGTTCTCAAGTCCTCCGAGTCTAAGTAGTTTTATCTTCATTAGGCACATTAAAACTTAAACTGACTTATTTCAAATCCGAGAAACTACTTCGAGAGTAATAAAGTGAAGATCGCATCGTATAAAAGGCGAGATAATCTGCAGGCCGAAATAAAATTAAAGGAAAAAGTTTGTGAAGAAAAAAGTTGGTCCGCTACAATGGGAATAGCCGCGACAGAACACATCGCCGGGATTATAGGAGTTGCTCAAGTTTCCCCTTCTAGGGAGATGATGGCGGGGTAAGGCTTCGTACATGACGATAACGTCACTAAATATAATGCTATTATTATCCTGTCACCTGACATTACGTAGTTTGTGATTTCATAGAGCAAACGAAGTTGCTCTTATAACCGAATCTCGACTTAATCGTACTAAATCTATCAGTGAATCCACGTTTTTATTTGGCTCAATAATGCTACATATTTCAAAAGCCCAGAGATACATAGCTCTCTTTGCAATATTTTATATTACTATTCTAATTAAAGATAAATTAATTTAATTAATTTAATTTTAATTAAATATTAAATTAATTAAAATTAAATTATTAGCCCATAAAGCTGCCGAGCTCAAATGGAACTGGGCTGGACATGTTTGCCGGATGTCCGAAGAGTTGTGGGCAAAAATCTCCACTATGTGGATCCCCGACAATGGAAAAAGGCTGCGTGGAAGGCCCAAAATCAGATGGCGCGACGAACTTGACTCTCATTGCAAGGAATGGGCTAAAATTGCTCACAATAGGAAGACATGGACGAAGGGAAGAGAGGCCTTTGCCCAGCAGTGGGACAGCCATGGCTGAATAATAAATAATAATAAAATTCTGATTAAAATTTATTTCTATGTGGCCCTATGACAAAATAAAAACACTGATGATACATGCGGGCAGAGCCAGGGGCGGATACTATATACCTACAAAAGAATTGTATAAAATGCGACATTTAGTTTCTTTGAAGTTGCTTATTTGCGGAAACTTTAAGAATTCCAGATTAAAAAAGGACATCTGATCAAATTGTGCCGTGTAAACAATTCTTTTACTTTGTTATTGGTTTTACGAACCTGTGTCGGATTCCAGACATGTCTGTTTCCGAAACAATGTTTTATTACTGCTGAAAGGATCTGAATAGTTTTGTTTTGGGACAACTTGGAACGTATTACGTCTTAAGTTAATTAATTTGATTGTTTTTTGGTCTCTGATATGTATTGTCTGTATCTTTTGAATGGGACGATTCGTGATCTCTTTTTCGTTCTAACAAAGAACCAAATATGTATTGTTATTTGAAAAATACTTGATTAGTTTCTCTTCTTACACGTTTTCGAAGTCCGTCTAACTTGTCTCGCCGTCTGATACAATGTACTCGCAAAATACGAAATATTTTAGGCACCATAAATTATAGCGTAAACTGTAAAATGTAGTTCTATTAATTTAATAGTATTTTAGTTTATTGTCAAGTGATATCTAAAAGTTAGAAGTGATTCATAATAAATGTGAATAGCAAAAAAATTTTGGTAAGCCCTTTATATAGATAAGTAATCGAAAATGTACAAAGTTTGGCCGATTTAGGTTTTATACAAGTACATACATACAGCGTATCTTTCCAACTACCCCCTAGAGAACGAAAGAGCCCTTGTTTTGTGAATCAATGAGGCGTTTACTATAACTTTTTGAATCAATGTCCATAAATCTCAAGCTTCTTATGTAGAAAATGGCGCAACATATCGAATATTCGAGAAAATTCCCAAATAATTTTATAGTACAAGAAATAAATCTACTTTATTATAAGTATTTTTATCTACAAATGTGAAGGTATATTTAATTCTTATCATAGCTATTACGTGACCGAGTTGTCGATACGTCGAACAGCGATAATGACGCTTCTTTTTTCTGAAATGTGTCAAAGAAAATGGCGCGGAAATCTTAACGTTGACAGATTAATATTCAGGTAATTTGAGTCGAATTGTTGTGGAATGGGTATTATATTGTGCGGAAAAAGATAACAGAATAAAAAAATGTTTTGCGTAACTTTTATATTTTATTGTGTACCTGTTACCTGATTATGTTCGGGAAACTATCATGCTTTAAAATTGAATTATTTCGTTTTAATCTATGAATATCGATTCATTTAATACATAATCTTGACGACGATAAAAATTTGGTAATAATTTAATATTTTAAAATAAATCAGTATAGCTTCAGATTAATTTACCATTCAAGCTTTTAACTACGAAGTACATAATAAGTGATCATAACCTTGATGTCTCATAAAACAAGAAGTTTCTTAATTATGTAATTTGAAAATGTAGCGTCAAAGCCTTACCTCTAGCTTTTATTTAAACTGAATATTTGCGTATTTCGCAGAGTTTTGGCTATTTCTAGACAGGAACGGTCAGATAGGTAAATGCTCACGGTGAAGCCTTAAATTACAGAGGGTCGAACGAGCAGCCATTAATTATAACTTTTATACGTACGGTTTAATTAAGTCTTTAGCTTCGGTTATTTAACGACGGCCAAGTGAGCTTATTCTATTGGGAAAACGTTTAGAAAATTATGAAACAAATGTACGGCTTAGTTCGTTATTTTGATATTAATGTATGTTATATGTATGTACAATGTTTGAATATTTTTATTACAACACTAGCTGTACTCCGCGGTTTTACCCGCAGTGCTCCGCTCCTGTTGGTCTTAGCGAAATTATATATAGCCTTATAGATTTCCTCGATAACTGAGCTATGTAACACCGAAACAATTTTTCAAATCGGACCAGTAGTTCCCGAGATTAGCGCGTTCAAACAAACAAACTTTTCAGCTTAATATTAAGAAGAGATATAATATTGTTAATTTGTACCCATCGATTTCAATTGATTACAATCGTATCGTAATTGTCAAGCAAACCGGAATACCTATTCAAACAGGAAGGATCCTGTTTGAATAGTAGCTACTATATCCTTGGACCCTTGAAATCCCAATTAACCATTCCACTGTAATTACTTCCTTATATTATTATACATTTAATTCTTCACATATTTCACTGAGTATATCAAACCTTGCAATAACTTTCAACCTTCGAAACACATTCGTACCTTCACCATATTTTCCATTACCCAAAATACTCTTCACATCCCCTTTACCACAGAAATCTATTTTCTCAAAATCTTCCACATTGAATAACATACGTCCATTCTGATAGTTTTCCGCAACACTCAGATATTTCAACAGTACAATAGCGATACGTAACCAACATACTCGTACACTCGTGGGACATGCAAATCGGCCCATTACAATTCTTTCGGACACGGGTCGGCGATAAAACAGACTGAATTAACGCGGCCTGAATAATCCGATGCCTTTATAGTGCGGGAGCTCGTGGTTGGATGTGTGAGAAATATTTGTGTAAAATAATAATTATATAAGACAATGACTTCTTTTTTGGTTGATAATATATATATATACCTATTTGTTGTCATATAGGTATGATAATTGAGTAGATGATAAAATATAAAGAAAAAAATTAAATGCAAATGTAAATTTAAAACAGCACTATTTATATTTTCAAATCATTATAAACCATAGATAGCATTTTATCATTAGGCTTATGTGATGTGTTAGGGATGTATTAAATTTTGTTTCGTTATGTCTTAAAAGTTCCTCTAAAAATTATTACGTTCATGATAAAACGAGAGAAGCGCTAAGCTTCTTAGATTTTGTACTTATAATATTTGATCCAAACTTAATTTCGGCGTTTGTTTTCAACTTATTTACGATGTCTCGACTTTCAATCCCTATATACAAGGTTAGCGATTGCTAAGTTTTAAATCAATATGTCAACAATTTTATCCTTGATTTTCAACTCGAATATAATATTTAAGCGGATTAATAACTTACTATTCAATATCCATTGTGTATTAAAAATGTAGTAGTTCTTACTTTTTCAAAATCACGTAAATTATACAAAAATACTTACCATCAAGTATATATATTTTATATATCACATCGTTTCATGAAAACGGCCGCCGTCTCTCGCACTACATCCTTCGCACCCCAGGTGATTCCCGTATCGTAAAGTGCAGTCCATGTATTACAATTGTTAATGAAGGCATTTCGGGAGGGAACTAATTGCAGTGGACTTCGTTAAGACTATTGTGGGGGTGTGATAGCCCATAGAATATAAATGCTGGACTCTAGCGTGGTTTATGGGATATAACATTTCGTTTAGGAATTGTCTGTGAAAGGGTGACATGTTTTAATTGTTATAATAGTTGACGCTTGTTTTAGAATAAATAGGTAGTTGCTATAGATGTCGTGTCATAGTTTCTTATATGTATAAGAACACTAAAAGAAAACTTATAAAATTTTCTTCAATTTTTTAGATTGTACTTATAATAAAATACATACAAAATTTGTTTCTATCAATAAGTGGTTTAAAAAAAAATAATTGAAAGTTTATAGTGCAATATGGAAGAAAAGCACGTAATATTTGTATTTAAAAGTATAATAGTGTGAAAAGGGTTGCAATGTTAAATGTAAATCACGTACATAGTACATACATTGACTGAGTTTTTTTTAGAGTAATGTTACAAAATTTTCTATAATGTAGGTAGTTACATTCCCGCTGCGACTATCCAACTTGCCGTAACTTTAAAAGTTGAAAAGTCACTTTAAAGTCGATTTGTTTCAATCTTTGGCAATATTTTATTTAAAAACTTTCGTACGTTACAATATGATTTGCTCTTACCTTTCCTTAGTTTGAGTAATGATTAAATAGGTACTTCTGTAAAATATTTTCATCACCAGAAGAACTTTACTTCAAATATTCTGTGTTTTCCGTTCACTTTTTGTTATTAGGTATCCATAATATGATCATCCATGTTCTCAATAAAAAATAAGTCGTAAAGCGCGCGTCATTTAAATTTCGAATGAAACATTCTTGACGTGTAATTGTTTTATTATTTTCAGCCAGTTCGAATTTGAACACGTCTTGGAATATATAAACTCTTTGGTATATACGCAAATCTATAGACAGGTTGCAATATAGTATTTGGCCAATTTCAGACCGCATTTCGGCTACTTACGCTCACCATGGTTGAGAGTAAGCGTTGCACAGGACATCTTGCGGTCCGCCATCTTGATTTATCTAGCCACGGCCGCAAACCACCCACCTTCTATTTATTGCCACAATAACCCTATTAATTCTCGAGGACTTAGGGTTTTGGCCCCTACGCGATAGTTTATAGTAGTTGTAAACGCGTTGGACAGTTGACGATTCTAAATGGCTTGATGGCACCTTGTTAAATTTGATTGCGTTTAATTTGCCAAATCTGGCAGTGGAAATATAGCTGGCTTTGTTTTGAGGGGTTAGTTTTATGGGCTAGAATATCAAGAGGGAAAACCTGTTCCATTTTAAATTGTAAAAATATTTATGAAAGAGTAAGGACCAAAAAGATGAATTAAAATTTAACCCTAAATTCATTTTAACACAATTTAATTACATAATAATTCTGAAAACTGTATTTTTCCAATTTTCTTATCTATATTAGAACGCATCGGCTATTATCGAAAAAGATTAGCTAGTTAGTATTATTTATTATTATTCGTTCGTTCCCCACGGAGCGTGCTTGAATTGAATCACATTTTGGACTAATGCGTGGGCACGCAAGACCCAATATTACGAGGTGAAGGTCGACTGTCGTTTGTTCTACATTGCGTATTATATAAGAACCGTAATTAAATGATTGATTTAGCAACATATCTGAGCAGCAATGTACTTCAAACAGAGCATGTAATGGGTATAATGATATCACGCGATCACCAAGTTGAATCTTTGGACGAATCGTTTACTAATAGTTACTTATAATATAAAATTGATTAAATAATAAAACTATAACAATGAGAAAATGACGTAGAGATGTAATTAGAAAAACCCTTAACATCCAAAAGAGTGTATGGTGATTCCATATGAATAATGAATATGTATAAGCGAAAAGCTCTTCCGAATTTCAAAATAAACTCATTAAAAAACACTAGGAGCTGTGCGTGGCGGCGCATTAAACAAATAGCCGAGTTATCAGCGGCCTACATACGGTGCGTTCACCTAAACAAAGGACTTATTGATTATCTTATTTTTAACATTTCACTTCCCCTTTATGCGTTTTTTAATTGGTACGTTGCAATTTAAATTATTCTATGGTTGTGAGTCTACAAGACAAGGTTTGTGGAAGAAGTATTTCAACAAAAAATGAAGGAGGTATAATCATAATAAATTCGGCTTCATTAGTTTCTTCAGTCGGTTGTTAAAAACATACTATTTTCTTTACTATGATTAGGAAATACGTATATCAAAATACGTTTTTTCAATAATCATAAGTTATGTTTTCAGAAGATTAAGGACAACGTTTTAGACGTAAGCAGGACCTTCAAAGATACTCCCTATTTTAAGACTATACTATTCTCCTTCCATTCAGTCCAAGGCACAAACACAATAAACACAATAATATTTTTAACACATACCATTAAGCCTAACACTAAACATTTCTAAACAGATGCAGAATAACATAAATCGTATCCCTATAAGACAATACAGTCGCAATTTAATGTAACCGCAGACTGATTAATCTCTCACAACTCTTGTTTTACATTAGATAATTTAGAGCTAACCTTTTGGTACACGATATTAGCCAAATATATTGGGGTATTGTAAATTAAGAGAATTTATATTGTATGGTTTCAACCTGGTAGAATTCATATCGTATGTTTCAGTACTTCTACCTAGAACGATAGAATAAACTTTATGTTCGATTTTGTTTTAGTTATCCTTGTATCAGGCACTCAGTCGGTTCTGTATTGAACTAAAATTGTATTAATAATGAAAAATAGGTCTATACAACTTATCTCTGAGTTTATCTGTTCTCTGAATATCACTATAAATATCGTATACGTTTTTTAGATCATATAAAGTAGATGCAAGATGCCGCTTTACTCACTTTACGCAGTATCTGCATTGAAGGCTTTACGGTAATCCATACTACCTACTTACAAATCGCATTGACATTTTTTAATAAAAACATTTATTTATCTCTCTCACAAGGATTTAAAACTTGACGATGAATGTTTACAAACATAATAAATGTTACATATATCCATACAAACCTTCAAAGAGGAAGTTGCTCGACACCGATGGTAAAAATTAAATATTTAGTTCCAACATATACAAAATCTACAGCCAAACAGAAACGAAAAGTCACAATATCTCATTACAAATATACGACGCAGATAATCAATGTAATCCCCCAGTAAACACCCAATTACTTGCTCTCGGCTGATTAGCGAACGAAGTCGGGCGTACGTCTTAGTCCCGCGTAATCTATACAATACTTTTCGTGAGCCAAGATTAATACTCCATTCTGCCCTAGTTTACTCTTGGGTGCAGTATAAGGTATGGGAAACAGCGAATTTTTGAATTAATGGCCGAAACTTCACGTTCCTGTTTTTACACGCTTTAAATTAGCTTCACCTGTATGTTTGTTTGTTTGTAACCGACTTCTTTGGGCGCGATTTTGACCCACTTTAAACGGCCAGATTTCGTTCAAACTTTGTAGATTTATTGAGGACCGATGACAATACACTAATTTGATAAAATTTTCTATTTTTTACTTCGGTTTTCTATAAAAAGCGTGTTTTTTTAGTTTTTTTAAACTATTATTATTATTATAAAATTTGTTGGACTGTAGTTCGGAGATGTACTAGCTGTGCGTCTGGTATCGCTCGTCCGGTTGTAATGTTGTGGTATGACAGGTTCCCATATAACTTTCTTTGCCAATATCACCCTCTTTAAAAGTTTACTTATGGTATACATTGGCAAGATTGAATCTTAAATACAGAAAATAAAAAACGAAACAGCCTCGACATTTTAGAAACAATGTTAACAATATACGTATTAAAAGATCGAACGTGAAGTTAATTAACTTACCTAAGTGAAACAATAAAATGTGTGTCTCTGTGGCTAATAAAATAGAAAGCTCCGTTTATAAAATTACATTTATAAAGCCTCATATTAATATATCACAACAAAACATCTTGATAAATATGAAACCGTTCGTGAATTAGACTAATACGTTTAGGAGGGAAGCGCCCAAAATTAATTGTAGCCTTTATGTCGCGCACACCCTACGGTTTTGCTCGAAAAATCATCTCTTATTGTGCTCTGATTGATAGTACACACGTCTGATGCTCGCGAATCATTAATAAATTATGTGGAATGTGGAGTTTTGAGAGCATTCTCTTTTAGAGGCAATTTTATGGGAACGTGGTTGTAGAGAAACAATGTTTATTGTAGATAGGTTTTACATAGGTATGAGCCGTAAAAAGGTAATTGGTAAAAATATAATATAAATAACCTTGAAAAAGCCACTTTAAAATATCCAATATAAAAAGAAAAAGTCACTCTTATCAATATTGCATAGGTAGCTGAACAATATGGTATTAAAAATGAATAAGGGCATTATACTATTCTTATCATAACAAGTAATGCAAAGAAATGGTTGGTAATAAAGAAATGAAATAATAATTCGTACATGTACACCAAATGAAAATATTGTAATTCAGCAAACGTAAAGAATTCGACCGTCCATTTTTATTCCATCCATCACAAGATCGCATAACGTCTCATACCTGACCCGAACTTCAAAAGGGTGAGCCATAAAGAAGATTAAAACTATGGAGGGGGCATAATGGTCGGTGTAGTACGGAGAGTAACTGCCTCCTCGCAGCCGAGTGGCAAGCACAGTGCCTCATTAGGGGTAATGCGGTTTGGGGCATTTCGATTTAAAAGATATGTTTATGTTGATGCTCGAATGATATCATTACCTGGAGGAGCTTCATCGAATTGATTGTAAGTTAGGTCCAAACAGGTATCGAGAGAAGTAACGAATGTTAGTAATTTATTTTGTCATAAAGTAATAGAGTATTTAGTATTTTACATATAGTTTTTGCTAATTGATTTCGACGAAAGGTGTTCGTTAATGCCAACTGTTTATGTTAAGAAGTTTATCGGAGTGTGATGTGTATTCAGGCAAAATTAATAGGTTGTTTTAGAATGAGAGAAAAATACGCTTTCTTTTCGGCGAAAGAGAGACAAAAATACTCTTTTATCATACTTTGTTGTACAAATAGATTCCATGTATATACACAGATGTGACCGCTAAACCCCATTGTGGATTCGAATCTAGATTTATTTAAATAGCGGACCTTTGATTGCGACGAAAGCTCGTTATAAACCCAACTTTATTATGCCGCTCATCGAGCACTTATCTCAACGGCTTAAAGTTTAAATTCGCTCGACAAGCTAATGGATAAAGTTTGTAGTTAACCCTTTTACTAATAAGAGGGTGAAAGGTTTGAAGAAGCATTATGTTTCTTTTTTAACGCAGAATGCTTTACGTTTGATATGATAATTCACGTAATAGGATGCGAGTGTCCGTGTGTATGCATTTTACTATTTATTATTTAGATATTTAATACTTCACAGCTCGAAACAAGTTGACGAGATATGGCCATGCCTCTTGAATGAGTAATTATGGCTATGAATAATACTGTTTCAAGTGTCTTATATTATGGAAATGAACTGTTATCCTAATATACATATAAGAACATGATGTATTGTGGCCTATTAAATTGTTGTATGCCTTTCATTACAACAAAATGGAAAAATTGCTAGATGAAATTTCAAAATCTTCACTAATTAATATGAATGAAATTTTCTATAAAGACACGTAATATCTCTATAAAGACACGTGACAATTTATTGTATTCTTATTCCTATAAAAAGCATAATTTTAGAGCAATTCAAAATACTACCACTTACATACCTTATAAATAGATACTTTAAAACTCGTCTCAAACAACCAAAACCAAAAACAGAAGCTAGTACAGCACCCATCTATCACCCTAATTAGAAACGCAAAAAGTCGGAGAACGGTTTTAATTGTAAATTGAATTAAATTTTGACGAAATCAACTTTTGCGAGCAGTCGAGCAAATTCGCTTGTTAATGATTACAGGGGAACACCCTTGACTCCGACAGGTTTTTTGATTAACCGAAAAAATTTCTACTTTATGACCGTAATTAATGGTAATGTGTATGACGTTGTGGTATGATTTGGCGCTTTTTGTACCCGCTAGATTTTATTTAGCGGTTCTTTGTTTGGAGTTGAAAATATATCTACTATGAGTAGATATAGAGTTTCTTGTTCCATCATGTGATGTTAATTATGTGGTTGTCCGAAAATATACCTAATTCAGAAACCATTTATTCACTATTTTTTTTTTTAGTTCAATGTTCTCAACAAACTAACAATGTATGTAATACAAATTTTATAAATCTAAAATAATTTAAAAAATTTAGATGCGTAAGCGTAATTTGTAAAAAGTGCTATAAAATCGACATGTTATCGATTATTACATATTCCTACGGATTCAGTCCTACCGAATTTTGAATAGACCACTTGAAACTAGTATGTAGACTTTTATAGCACAATAAATTCGTAGTTCTTACCGTATTTTACATTAATGGCTGAGCCGTAGCCAAAGTACGTCTTATTTCCTACCTGATGTGAAAGACATTCTAGAACATTTTAAGGTCCTATGAATTCTTATACTATTCTTCCGAAGACTTATATGTTTATGACTTAATAATGGGCTATCTAACACCGAAAGAATTTTTCAAATCGGACCAGTAGTTCCCGAGATTAGCTCGTTCAAACAAACAAACAAACTCTTCCGCTTTATAATATTAGTATAGAGTATAGATTGAAAATTACTAGGTATCAAACCCAAGCTAGTATAGTATATAAAAAATCCATATAGATAAATTTTCATTAAAACCTGTAATAAAACTGGTTCTAGTCATCAAAAATTCATTAGTTCCACTATCTTCCTTATATGGTATCTAGAGCCTTCCATAATAATGTTTACTAACCTAGATATAAACGACGAAGTATGTAACATACATTTATTAATTATTATTAGTTCTTCAAAGCTATTTCATAAGAAAATAGTTAAGAATACGGCAATGGTAAGAAAAATATCTGGAGAATAAAGTTATACAGAAGTTCGCTATCGATACTGCGTAATTGCTCCTTAAAACTGAATAAATTGCATTGTTGAAGATAACAGGAAATAAAAAGGAGATTTATGTAACAAGAGTTCGCCCTGTAGTTTCGCATTTCTTTTATTACTTACATAAAATTTTAATTTTAATTTTTTGCACCATTGCCGTGGTTGTGTGTTCTATCAAAATTATTATACCAATCTCTACCATATTTTAATTGATAATTTGTCTTTATTCATTTTATATCAATTTAAAAATACTTCTTTCACTTTCTATAGCTATAAAGTTTGGTCTGATTATGAATTTAGATAGACGTGTAGGTTACTGGCTAAGTACATTTGAACATAAAAATTGATTTTAAAAGTTAAAAGTATTATTCTCATCTCAATTTTCATTTATCGCTTGAAGTATTTTTATTTTTTTTTTTTATTAACAATAGCCAGGCATTTGACTGCATCCTACCTGATGGTAAGTAGTAATGCAGTCTATGAATGAGCATGCCTGCCTAGAAAGAGCCTATTCACTTTTACCCTGAACAGATCCGGATTATAGGTTTCTGGAAAGACAGACGCGGGCAAGGCGTTCCAGTCCCTCGCTGTTCGGTTTATAAAAGAGTTCTGAAACCGTTTTGTGCGCAAAAAAGGTACATCAACTACGAAGGGATGGAAGCCAAGCGCGCGTCGAGATGTTCTGTGGTGGAAAGGGGAGGGTGGAATGAGATTATGCAGCTCCGTTGCACATTCCCCGAAGTGCAAGCGGTAAAAAACTGATAGGCATGCGACTTTACGTCTATGTTCAAGACTAAGCAGTCTACTCTTGGTCAGATTCTGGTCATCTATAATCCTTACAGCACGTCTCTCAATCGAATCCAATGCTCCTAGATGTGTTTTTGCAGCTCCAGCCCATAAATGGCTGCAGTACTCCACACACGAACGAATTTGTGCTTGATATATATTTAGAAGCTGTTTTGGTGTGAAGTACTGCCTGACCTTCGATAATATGCCAAGTTTTTTGGCAGCCATTCGAGCCTTGGATTCGATGAAAGCACCGAAGTTAAGATCAGATGAGAGAGTTACTCCTAGTAGCTCAAGGTGGTCAGCTACTGTAATCGCTACATTCTGAAAAGAAGGCGTCAGCTCAAAACTACACTTTTTGGCAGTGAAAAGGCAGGCCTGAGTTTTATTGGCATTGAATTGGACAAGATTGGAGTCGCCCCAATCGGAGACCTCTCTGAGTGTCCTATTCACGCGTTCGACCATGGCCTCTCTTTCCATTTTAATTTTGTCCTTTGTTGCAGTAGCATCAGATAAGTACCGTTCTACAACGGTGCTGTCATCTGCATACCCAAAAATGTTATGCTTAAGCATATCAAGTATATATATCAGTATGCATAAATATTTGAAATGCAGTGAAATGATCGCAGAAATGGCAGTCCAAACGAATTCAGTAATCAAGAAGTTCCATCGATTTCACATAATTGCACCTTAAAACGGGACTATATTAAAATCATCTAGTGGCGCGGAAGAAATTTCGTTCCGCATCTTAATAAGATGCCGAATATCCTAGATATCGGGGCCGTTCGAATCGCCAGACTTCTTAATGAAATTTTCGGATTACGACTCGTCCCTGTCTCCCCTCCTTGTCTAACTACCCTTGGTTCGCATAACGCCGTCTCTAGCATCGCGCCAAGGTGCACTTTCGAGTTTTATGTGAAATTTATTCATAACCTAGTAATTTATCCCGCGGAGTAGAACGCTTGGTAATGGGCACCGGGATGCGAGTGTTATTAGCGAGTTCGGCTTTAATTCCATAATTCTAAGTTATCGCCTCTGTAAATATTGGGAAATTTTATATTGCCCCCGGTAAATGCACCTTACCTTATTTAATGTTGTATTAGCCAGTTAGCTGAAATTTTGTACGAAAATTTGCTGAACGTTTTAATGTTAGATAAAGCTGTTATGTAAATTTGAAATTTTTACACTTTATGTGTCTTAGGTGATTATACTATGAACAATATTATATTCTTGAATTTTTATAACAAATTACAGACTTGAGACAAGCTCAACTTGTAGAAAGAAAGAGAAAACAGAACACTATTTTACTATATCAAGCTTATACATTGCAGTTTACATAGCTACCATCTTGTATCTCCAAGAAAAAAGCATCAATGTACATAAAACTGAAGAACTGAAAATGGACAGACAAAAGCTTTCGAGGCGGTCGTCATTATACATTCATAGATGGCTGACTGCGAAAGATTCTTATCCTTGCTCAGTTTCATAGTACTTTACTTACCGCACCGTGATAATATAATGGTCGATTTTAAATCCTTATATTTGAAACATTTTTAAACTTCTGGACTTTTCTGATAATATCTTTATGCTGTGTTCTGATATCCTTTGGCGTGTTTTGTTTTATTCTTTCTCCTGGATTTTATGTTAAATGTTTTTTTGTTGTCATTTTGACGAGTGTGTTGTGATTAGATTATGCTAAGTATTCGCGAGTTAGGTACTCAGTACTATGATAAATAATAATTTCTATAGGTACATACATTGAATTAACTTCAAAATCAAGTTGCAACCAACCCTTGTCACTTACATTAATACTACTTATTAGTAGTAGAAGTAGTAGGTAAATTTAGAGTACCAAATAACATGTATTTATTATGAAGAGTTTATCAAGTCATTGTTATCAGTAAAATAAACATAAATTTCCACCTGATTTGTTGTTGGCTATATCTCGCACATAATATAGTAATTTACTAACAACTACTTTCAAACCCTATAATTACTGACGTGATAACATTTATTTTCGTTAACCGTTCGTGTCAAGCGACAGTTTGAACAGAATTTTATTTTAAATTCGTTTGTTTACTCAAATCGCGATGCACGTCACATAAATTTAAATAACTTGATTAAGTTCTATAATTATCCCCAATCTCGTAAAGCGGCCATTGATGTAAAAAGGTTAAAAAATTCAACTCTTAATGGACTTTGAAAATGTTGGTCGATTTATTAATTACTTGGAAACTTATGAGATAATTAATTTGATATTGGTTCTTCGCGAACTGTCGCTTTTACTGATTTTGCTTAAAACTAAGAATTGATAATGTTCTTTTTGTGAAAGTAATTAAAGTTCAAAATTGAGTGCAGGAGTTGGAATTAACTTGAACATAACAGTTACAAGGTGAAAAGGAACGCAAAAGCAGGAAAAACACGGATTAGGATAACATTAAATAGATTAAAATGGGAAGAAATGGCGCCCAAGGTTGGACAAACAGAGCAACCTGTCACCGATTCAATACAATTGAGAAAATATTCATGTTACTTTTTTGTTAGAGCTTTCTTACATTCGTGTGATAAATATGGCACGTGTGTGTAAGTAATGTGTTTTATTATTTTATTTTGTGTTTACTTTTTGTATTCTTGGAAATAGTGGCAACCCTACGTGTTTATTTCAGCACGCTTTTTATAGTATTCCGTCCACTTAGCTTTGATACCGGACAAATAACTATGACATCCATATTGTTTCAATAACGGTTCTATTACATAATTATTCAGTCTATCAGCTGAAGAAATTGTTTGTTTCAATACAATACTTTTCATATAGATATCACAATATCGAAGTCCAAAAAAACTATGCATTAATTATTATATTATTTATTCATTGTATATTATATATTAATTTTATTTCGTTCATTTACGCCTTATTTTTTGCTCACCCACCTCAATCAAAATCTCTCCTTACGCATATACATACGGTAGCCTGGAAGAGATCGCTACCTAGCGATAAGGCCGCCGTTTGTACATATCTTTCTCTATTTTATGTTCTTTCTGTATTTGGACTTTCTTATGTGTGTGCAATAAAGTATAAAATAAATAAAAAAAATGCAGTACAGCCTTTCTTTCTTACTACTGCCAATATGCTGTACAGTTAAACACATGTGATTAAAAAACAAACATTATTATGATAACCGCTGCCCGCGCTAACCGTAACCGTACCCGTAATCCGCTGCCCGTGCGCTGTGCGGTCACACTAGCAGCGGTTCGTAATCATACGGATATCTTCGTTTCCTCGTGATGGTCACGTATTGTAGTTTTATTGTGAATCATGTGTTAAGAGTAGTAATGTAGGTATTTACGGATTATATTGAATTGTGGTTATAAATAATGATAAACATTATCCAAGTTTATATTCGTCACAACTTCGAAACAATATAGAAAGATTGGACAGGCGTATTTGTACGTGTTTGTAACCTCTTTTCCAAGAATACCAACGATATTTTTATCAACATTGTCATGAACTAAAATCAAGCAAAATCACTTAATCAAGCAATTAACAATAAGCGTACACACATGCCTATTTGTTGCCTTTAAATATACGCTCAATCTAACAAGCAAAAATGTAATATTTTCAATTCAAAGTCATCAATTTAATATTTCTTGTGCCCGCTAAATTTGCCACCAACGTAACCACGTACGATGCATGCATTCGATGCGCGTGCTAACAAGGTGCAATTCTATTACCGAATTAGTGGATGTCTTCCCAAATGCTTATTTTCTGGATTTAACGTATGACTCTGTCACGTGCTCGTAATATTTTATCGTGCGCTGCATTTTGAAGCGACATTTTCGAGTGAAGCGAAAAAATTCGAAAATCTAAACGAGAAATTTCACGTTTGATCTTTCGAACTCTTGCATTTAATTTTTCACTTGATCTGCTAAATTGCTTCTAATGAATTCTTGTGTATAGATAGGTATAGGACGTGGGCTACTTTTGTTGTAAAAATAAATAGAATAGAATGAAATATGGGATGCAAATTTGTATCGGGAATAGTTATCGTGATAACGTAAAGTGCACGCGATCGAAGTATGCGGAACCTAACCTAACTAAACCTTGTGCTTAGTTTCGTTACAAATCGATATTTATCTTTATAATAATAACTTGTTGAGTATTATGGGTAAATGTAAAAAATACATTATTCGTATCAGAATAATAAATGTCGAAAGTTAAACACATGCAGAAACATGTTATTTAATCTTATAAAATCGTAAAGTGGATAAATACAATTTAAACTAATCATAACACTCGTAACATTTTCCGAAATGTCTCCAATAAAAAAATACCTTACCCCCAATACAATTTCGCAGTTCCTCCAATAATTGACCAATTCGTATTCTAAATATGGGATTTTGGAAAAACTTTTTAATATATTCCGCGAGCTGTAATCTCCCGCGCAAATCTAATCTTCCATGACACGGGAAAAAATGAAATGTCTTTATATTCAATTGTCCCATCTCAGCCCCTGTCAATAAAACAAAGCTGAAATAAAAAAAATTATACGCAGTAAACGTCAACTTTTATTGTGTATATGTTACGGCTAATATGGGAAGTTATGTGATATTTGAATGTGACTGTTTACATTTTTTAAGAGAAACATAACATGTTCGATAAAATCTTTAAACACACATTATTATGACAAAGCTTTGTATCTTTGCCGTAAACTTATATTTTTGTAGAGCTTGAAATCACTACACAATGATATTCAATACTTAACTATAGCGCTGATCTAGGACGAATATAGACGATTGCAATTGAACCTAACCTACATCGTTTCTAGTCAATTGTAACCATAACAGTGTGGCCTAGATTTACCTATTAGAATAATGAAAGTCAAACGGATAGCTTATATGATTCTGTGTAGTTAAATTAACAATATATGTTTAAAAATGTATTCCTAAGGATATCCTAAAAGCGCTTTTGAACATATTCCTAAAACGTCTTCCAAGAAAACACGAAACTCCATAACACGCTTTTCAGCAGTCGTTTTAAAAATTACGCCATAGCGAAAGTTTGAAAATTTTGTCGATTGACTCTCCCCACATTGGCAGACAATAAAGTGTTTTCTTAGTGGATGTGGTACCCCTTCCATGTTTATCCAGTCCTCCCTTTGTTGGTAATTTCGATCCTTTCACTGGATGTGTAATGCGCTGCTAGTGTTTGTGTTCTTGTAATGTTTTTAAGTTTGATTGGCACAGTCTTCAGAGTACAAACAAAGTATACATAGAAGATTACATGTGGATTGTTTTTTTGTTTGTAGTAATCAACTAAAGAAACAGTCATGTTTTGAAGTGAGATTGTCATCTGATCGCAGTGAGCGCTATCTAGCCACAAACTAAGCAAAGTTTATACCGTAATGACTGACTCAAGACTGACTAGTTTTAAATACGTCATTTTCATATATATAATACATTATTTTTATTATTATAAAACACTCAGATAAAGCAATATCTATCAAGACTTATAAGTCTTAATATTAGCAATATTTTAAGCAATGTTTATCAAACCCGCAGCCTCCATAATCAGTCACCGGCCACTGCGTCAGCCCCATATAATTATAAAGTACGCAGCTCGGCTTGTTTTATCACGTTTTATCGCTTCCACATTCGGGTACGAATAATTATGTCATAAATTAAGGGTCGCTCCACACGGCGCGATTACACGTCTGCCCGTAGCTTAATCTGAAATTTATAACAAGAACCAAATTAACAATGTAAACGGGCTCCCGAACATTACCTCCAATTTTTTATTAATTAATGAATGAATTTTTAATAAATTAATTTATAGTTTCATTAATACGTAATTATCGGCCGATGGATCCTACGCTTTGGTGGTTGTTTTAATGGCCTGCTAATTGTATTTATACAATGGGTTTTATTTAAAATTGTACTTAATTTGATATTCTATTCGATTTAATATTAATCATGAATTTGTTTGCTTTCAGGTATGAATCAATCTCTGCATAATCGAACAATATTAAAGAAGTATAACTGGTCTGTGAGTACTTTTAATTTTTAATCAACGTTAAACAATGGAATTAACTTTGGAAATTAAGAAGTACAAACCATAGACAATTAACTGCGAAATTAAAAAATCAATCTGCCAAACGGTAACCACAGAGTATACAAGCACGCATTACCAGCGCTCGTTCATACAATTATCTACTCAAGTGACGCCGAATGCCGCGTACTAATCAAAGGCAAACCCCCCTCCTTCCCTTCCCCCCCTCCCTCCAAGTTTTCAACTCAATCAGTGCTTTAATATTTGCACAAAACGGGAATAATTTTGTTAAACGGTTTTCGTTCGTAAGTAACATAACATTTAATGTACGGGCGACAAAATGTGGTAGAGCGTCGCGTTTTTTTTTTGTTATATAATTATCTGGTTGATATTAATGTAATACCTATGGATTTAAATAATAATGGTGTAATATAAAGTACCATTCACAAAATATACCGGAGTCTTTAATTTAATCCATACTAATATTATAAATGCGAAAGTAACTCTGTCTGTCTGTCTGTTACTCAATCACGCCTAAACTACTCAACCAATTTGCATGAAATTTGGTATGGAGATATTTTGATACCCGAGAAAGGACATAGGCTACCTTTTATTGCGAAATATTTACCACGGGCGAAGCCGGGGCGGACCACTAGTTACCTATATTCAATTGATAGATAGATTATTTTCCAAAGATACAGAGAACTTTAACTGACTCTTCCTTTAACTACTTTCCTATCTCGAAGCTATTCAATGCTCATTGGGTTAAAATTTACTTAAAAAAATTATACCCCCAGTAAAATCCAGATTCACATCTTACTACTTAAAAAAACATTAAAAAAAGTTCTGATAAATTTCTACTTCTTAAAAGCCACATTTTCTGTAATCGGTCAAAAGCAGCGTTCACGCTCGGGTATACTTCCGTGTGTTTTCAACAGAAAGGTTATTAACGAGCTACGTATTAATCCACCAATTAAAACTTTGCTTATACAAAAACGTTTTGAAAACAACTTGTTAGGTTATTTCGGTGTTCTTTGAGATATTTCACGTTTACTTTCAGGTCAAATGGAGACCTTAATATTGAGGAGTTTTGTTTATTTTTCAATTTGGATGTATTCAGGATTCTTTGATGTTTGATATTTTCATACTACTTAGCTACCTATACTACCTATATCTGTATCTAGACTATATATTATATATTCTACATCTGTAATAAGTTTTACTAAAATCGATTCAGTTATTTTTCGAACACCAAAGTTCATTACACAAACTTTTGAATTTGTGTTTACATGTAACTTTCTACACGGCTTATTTTTGAAACATCTTTCTAAACTAAATAATCAACGTAAAAGATTCAACATCTTTTCATGAAGCACGTCACTCCGAGTATACACTTACTTTTAAAACTTTTCACGAATGCTTTATATACCGTCAATATTTCAGGAAAAAACAATTTGATAAAAGTACGCTATTGGGGGAGCGTGTGAAATGTGCGTAAGCTGAAGCCCTGAAAGTATTTTAGCGACGCGTCTTTCATTTGTTAAAACATTCACTACGCTGCGTAGAGTTAGGAATGTATAGACGCGCCTGTTCAATTATTTACGGGTATCGGAGACTGGGGTGTATAATGTAAGAAAGTTGTGCGTTGTTGATCACATAAATTAGGAGTGTGTAGGAAGATAAATACAGCTTGTTTATTTCTAATTGAACCTTCTAATTCAAGTATTATTACTTACAAAATGCGTTACAGATACAATCGGTGAATCTGCGTTGCAAATTCAAAGCCATAATATTAAAGGAAATCCAGCGTTTACATTGATTACTAACTATCTAAAACTATTCTATATAAAATCAATGTTAACAGTAAATATTTTACGACCTACATTTCACAATCTCACTTTCAAATAACACACATCACAATTACTCAGACAGCAATAAGTGATTACTCTTAGTAGTGCCAAAAACGGTGTCACCTCTAAACCTTCCTGTATCTATGGCAACAGAGTGATGAATGCAGCAAGTCTCTATGTATGTACATGTAAAGACATTCATGGTAACTGCGCCGCCCGCTCTGATTGGCAGCCTCTCGGAATTGACCTCTCACCCTGCGTAAAAAGTGAAAATAAAGTATGGAATAGAATACCTATGTTGTTTATTTTAAAAACTGTGTTAATACATTTTGTTATACCAACTACTTAAAAGGTAGGTAAAACAGACAATTAGACACGTGTACGGTTACACAGAATACTAGATTAAAACAAGCTTTCACATCTGTAATATATTATAGGCAAAATTAATTGAATTGAAAATGGCTTCACTTCTCTTATTTGTAAATTAGAGAAGATGGAAAAAAACGGATTCCAAGGAACTTATTCCGCTCCCCATAACAAAATGCATAAAATGTGTGAAATCTAAAATTATCATATTAGAAGCGTTGCAAATACATTGTAAACGAAATCAGAAACGTATATTCGTATCCAATCCGAGAGAATCGTATTTACAACTTTCAAATCTTCAGTTTTATGTCCAATTCTACATCCTAGCCATAAATATAGAGCGATCCGACATAAAAATGGATCGGTAGGCTTTTCCAATCCAACATAATATTTACGAGATCCCACTTTAACGTCCCTCTTTAGTGATGATGCTGTAAAGACATGCCGATAAACGTTTCATGTGTTTCCGTTTCAAACGCCTTTTTAACTTTATCTTTGCTTCAACCGCGCTAAACTACAGCGGATAAAATTTTAACCATCACAAAATATAAACTCATTATCTTTTAATTTCATCAAACTTTGTTCCCGATGTTTGCTTTTCCGCGGCCAACCGCAATTTACGCTTACCTACGTACCTACTGCAAGTTTCGAAACATTTTATTTCACGCCGAGATTGTTTCTATTTCCCTTAAAAATTATTTAAAGCGTGGCTAATTTGCAGGCGAAACTTCCCCCGTTTACACGGCAAAGATAATTCAATTTACGTAACTCTAAAAAGCAGCGGCGCCGGCGACCGAAAAAGACGAAACCTGTGTATTTTTCAAACAAATCCGCGACGGCAAAAGTTGTAGCGCAACGGATTCTCGTCCGCCTTTTCCTACAATCTGAATTGCAAATGGCACCGCGATGACGGCTTTATATAAAACTAAAAGTGTCGCGCAAACTTCGGATTAAACTTCCCCCGCAGGTATAGAAACAAAAACCTCACTTACAATTATGATAATTCCCGTCGTATCTCGCCGGATTGAATTTGCATGGGCGCTATCCATGGCTATGTCAACTGAGCTACCTTCCTTGATGAATAATGGAACCGCGCCACTTACCTGACACATTAACATATTTATTAATAAAATAAATATGAGACGTCCGCTTCGCTCGGCGCCCGAACGACGAATGGCCGCCGCGGCGTCACTGTTGACATTTCAGGATACCCGCAAACTTGGCAAACGAAAAGCTTATAGTGAATTGTTCTGAAGCGAGGTAATGTATGGCATTCGTTAAATAAATTGAGTTAGTATGCTGCGACAATGTTCATTCAGTTAATGTGTACAGAATTTAACACAAATATTGTAGACACGGCCCGTGTTTGTGTTTTAAGTGAGTATAAGCATTGCGTTTGAGAAATAACTTTAGCTCATTTAATTATAAAGTAACACGAGTCATTCCTTTTATTTTAATTAACAACATGTTCGTTGTCGTTTGTTTCACGGCGTATGATTAAGGAAGCGAATTTAATGTCTTCAGTGGGTAAACATCGTCTATAAATTCGGTATTCAGCAGCACATAAAATTTAAAAGTATCGGAATCAAGTCTCCCCGGAGCTGGAAATCCCCACAACTTTTTTATAACCGTATTAAATCATTAGATTTCCCTGCGGTACACCGTAGGGGGAGATGCAACTTCATAGCTAAATTAAATACGTGGATTGCAGGTGAATCGACCGTAAAAAAACGATGTCCGTCTGCCTGTTGACCTTAATTTATCGACCCCAGGAGGCAGGCGATCGGGCGTGCAAGAATTTCAAGGAATACTAGAAATTTCAACTTGAATCCTCTGTTTATTTTATCTGGTCGAACAATTGTTGCGATCCTTCTATAGAAACCGTGTTTCTTTACTTAACATAAAATATTGTTAAAGAACCAAACTTAATGTAATCTTAAACTTAGTTAAGTAATCTAGAACATTAATAATAAATCGGAAAAAATGAATGATTATTTCAACACGACTTCAAAGTTATATCCCCTGATAGCTGTTAAAAAACCATTAACAAAAATAACGCTTCATGAAATTATAAATATCACTTAAATAATACACGCTCCGCTGATACCCATTTTATATACAAGAGATACCTCATCTGAGCTTTATAATTAATTTCCAAAGTTAACATCTAGTTTCAGAATAATCGAGTACATAATATAACTATCGACCTAAATGTATGCTAATTTATTAACCATCACAACGCACACTGTGGTTGTTGATATTTTACATAAATGGCCGCTGAATTTCACAGAGTTTATAAGTATCGATTTGGGAATATAGGTCAATCATAAATTAGCGGATTTAATGTGACTTTTTGCTTGGCCCAAGTCCCAGTGGTGTTTCTTTTATTTCTTGTTTAGATAAAGAAAACGTTGTTCCGCTAGATGTAAACAATGCCACGTTCATTTTTAATACAAGCAATGCTAGATTTTAAAAGCTTTTCAATTACTCAGCTTTAAAATTATTTTTTTACGTTTATTGAAAAACTGAAGAACTTTAAATGCGCTTTTAATCATTTATAAATGAATTGTAGATTTCTATAGCAAAAAGTATCGGATAATATTCGATGCAATTGCAACACTAAAACATTAAAAAACATCAGTCCTCAATTAAAAAAAAACTTTCGCGCGCTCAACTGTCAGCGTTATGTCAACAGTTCCCGCGCATTCGCCGTCATGGCGGCAAGTCAGACGTCATTATGCGCAACGGAACACTGCGCCAAGTTCTGGTGCGTTCTGAATAATGCATGTGTTCGCCGCACATTAACCGATACAGCGCGGATTAAATATGGACACCCTGTTTAGTCATTCACTAACTGCGAGGTGAGAACACTGTTCTAGCTCTTGTACTAGATTTAATTTTGCGTGGTAACGAATTAATTCTGATGTCAAACGGCGGTTGCTTCGCGCGCTTCCCGCGACCGCGTCGCGTATTTAGCAGTAATTAAACTATATGGAAATTATCAAATGAGGAATTAGGCTTATGTGGCCTTGGATATATTTTTTTATAGTTTCAACCTGTTCTTGACTGTAAATGTTAGAAATGGAGGAGTATATTGTATACCTTTAATTTTAAATCGAATGTGAATAAACAACTTATGAACGCATTTAATTAATAAAGATTTGTAAAACACAAAAAACAAAGAATTGGTCTTCCGTGAATATAATATGACCAATTATAATTTAAAGCTTTAAAGATAATTGGCTTTTTCCAACTTTCTTATAATTGCAGAAAATTACTTGCAAGCATTTTAAATGCAATGCGTTGGAATATTTTATGACCGATTTATTTAGTTTCGTATTTGTTTTTTATTCAATACAAAATATCAACTGTTTAGTATAAAAGTTAGACAAGAAGTAATTACATGACTTTAATGCTATAATTTTATAACATTTTCACAGTGTACAATAGAAAACACAAGTATCAGAAGTAATCATAGTGTTGTCGACGAAAATATCGAATCGATAATAAGAACATTAAAGACAGTTTTTCAAGCTGTTACGCGATGCATACGTTATCGACGCGACGTCGCGTTCGGTAATTGGGACCACTGCCCTACTTCCATAAATGGTTGTGATGCATTCTGTAAATTTTAGTGATGCGCTATCGATATCGATAGTTTTTTTTTTGCTTGGATGATTCCAGTTGATTGAGTAATTTAATTAGGTATTGAAAATCGTAACGTAAAAATTATAAATCAAAATTATGTACTTATAGGTATAAGAGTTTTTCATAATACTTTAATTCGTATCTGTTATCAAATTGGAAAAACTTTGAAATGCAAAAAAGGGTGGCTAATTATGCTGATACATTAATTATACGTGTCGTTAATCCATTTGGAAGTTATCAAATTTTGATAAAACTACGTAAATTATCAAACTTAAAGCATTCGTGACTGCCGTTCTAACTGCGAATACAAATAGCTACTGGTTTTGTTTATCTATACTAGTATTATAAAGGGGTAAGTTTTAGTGCTTTTGTTTGTATGAACTAATGAATTTATTTGGGCAATCCTGTCAGCATTACGAAGGTACATTAAGCAATTACAATTTTAACCTTTAAATAGTTAATGCACATTTAACGTACTTCAATAGAATTAATAATACGAATTTATTCAATGAATATGATTTATGATAACAGATCATCTTTAATTTCTTAATTAATTTACTCAGAAAGCATAAAACAATGATACAGTGAGCTTATTAAATATGTACATACAGTTATGAATACGATAATCAACGTATTAGGTTGTACTCGGTGCTTTTCAAGGAAATATTCGAAACAATGCTTGAGGTTTCGTCAAATTGCACATCAACGGATTTAAATGTATCCTATTCGCATTATAATAAAATACATTATCGCGTAAACATATTCGCTTGCAAAATTCAAAGCTAAATAGTTAATGCAATGCACAGGGATTGTAGATCCAAGTCGGATAGCGGTCGACGTATTGATAATGAATATTTAAAGAGATATCATTTGTAAAGTGGACTGGCCATGCGGAAAGGATATGCGGATAGCCTACATGCCATTTACATGTTCGAGTGTCTTTAGCTTTCATTAAATATACAACTTTATGAATTTGTGCTGCATTTTCGAGACAATTGCCGGTGTAATAATGGAGATTGTCATGTCCGTGTGTACACATTCATAATAGATTAAAACACGTTTTATCGGGTAACGTAGAATTATTTATGTTTAGTTTTAAGTTTGGTACTTATGATACCCACGAGGCTATAATAGAAGTATACTAGATCCTTTTCATGATTATTGAAAGCGGAAAAAACTTGAGTTAGTTTTAGAAATATTTTTTTAGTATCTAACTAAATTATAGTATTGCATTCGATTTGCCTGAAACCAAACAGAGCTCCCTTACAAACATTGTTCCCACAAAAAATTCTTAATCCTTCACCTAAAAAGAGCGTATTAACAAAAAGCAATAACCTCCACATTAAGTCAAGCTAAGTCGTTGATTAAATTCGGTTCACCACAACGCCATTATTCAGGAATGTAATAACTGTCTAGTTGTATTGTAAGCGTCACTTTTGTGTCTTTGTTGGCTCGCTTGGCCATCGACGGTGATAGCAATCTCTGTTTTATTACGTTTACTAACTCTATGTAATATGTAAGATTACTTTTGGTAAGTTGCGCGGTGGAAGGTAACAGGTAGCTATGTGTGGTATAGATTGATCGACATACGACAATTTGTATATATGTTCTAAAATATGAGTCATCATCAAGACTCCAATTTAGTACAAGTACAAGTAAAGATTATCTGTCAGTCAGGAACAGGTATGTCTTTTAGTATTGTAATAAGTCGTCATTTATACAGAGCACCATGGTATCAAACGTACGTACAGTACCTACTACCTACGTTTAAAATTAAAACGTACCTGAAGATTTTTTTTAAACAATAATTGTTCCTAGTAATGTAAATACGATGCATGTGAAACGTTTATAATTTATTTAAATATTTTTGTTCCCTACATTTCTTAAACCTACTCACATACCTACAAACTAAATTATTTGCATTGCCACAATATCACGTAATGGTCGAGATTGAAAACCGTTGAACCGAAGTAAAGCCAGCGTGTTTGGCTAGTAGTTAATCGGTTATTAATTTCGCTACTACTAGATAATAAGCAGATATTGCGAGCTATGTGCAATGATCAATTTCAATCAGCACGCTCGTTTGCCAATGATAAATAAATTAAGATATATTATACATCCAATTATTATAATAACCAATTACTTCACAGAATTGGTGCATTAATTCGGCTTTATTTAATGCGTGTAAACTCTTTTTCAAAAATACATGTAGTTTTCGATTAGGTATCGTAATTAGTGTAGCGTAAGCTTACCTCGTAGATGACTGAAAGCAAGTAATGGTCTCTTAAACCAGTATATAGTAAATTAGCAATTACTTCTAATGAAAGAATTAGTTTAAATTAATAACATAAATATGTCAAATTTAAATTATTACATTGTAATATTCTTTTATTCCTCAAATAATACCTATTAATTGATAATTATTTTTTTTTTTTGTATACTACGCTACTATTTCTACGTTATCTTTTATTGCAAACTTTCTTCTATTACCTATGTACTTAAAAATTTCTACGAAAAAGGTAAACGCTAACTATTAGCTGATTAATTTCTGGCAGAGTTCCACACACATAAACATAATATAGACATTCTATATTATGTCTGTGTGCGTCACACTCCTCAGATAGCCCTGTCACACACACAAAAACATAGCACTATACCTAAGTTAAACAATTTTCTAGCAGTGCCTTCTCTATTCAATTTACAAAACCAAGCCATTAAACGCAACATAAAATAAACACAAAACGAAAGCAAGATGCTCCAGTATCAAAGCGATCGCCATAACTCACAACTATCAAACAAATTAAACGCTAGCTACAATTTCACGGATACAATTCATTTCGCGACGACAATAGTTCCCAGTTCCACCGCGAAATGTCACTTCGGCTAACTGTATTAAGAATTCCATAAACAATGTTCCACTTCTGAAATAACCCCGCAGCGGGCAAATAGACTTATGTTCGCGTCGATATTTTCCGCTCGCCCGCTCAATAATTCATCGACTGATCGATACGTTACGGCACATCACTATTTTACGTGTGGTATTGTGTTTTCGTTTACTTTGTTTTGTGTTTGATTGAGTACTGAAAAGCTGTATATGTAATTTACTACATATATGGAAGATTCTATTCTATAAGAATGAATAGGACAATGATAGACTTTGTTTAATTTTAAAACTTTTGTATAAAATACATATTATAAATAACAAAAAAAAAATATTATCTGAATTCAAAACTAAATATATCTGTATCGACACATCGATAGATGCAGCACATCTCTATTTCTTAAGACTGTATGGGTTTAAATTGAAAGCTTGTCAAATAAATAATATTGATGTTCATGGCACATTTAAACAAAGAGAAATAGGTTATACGGTAAGGTTATTCATATTTTTTATTGAATAACATAACATTTACAGTAAATTAGACCTGGCGTCAGTCTTGGCTTATAACTCTCTCCTTTCACGAAAGATTGGCGTCATGTTAACTGAAAATCAGCGCTGTCAATCACAAATTCACTGCGCATTAGATAGTTACAAAGTGCATACTATGTTTTGTTATTTGTGTTAATTCTTTGGACAAATAATTACCTATCTATACACGACAATTCAAGTAAAATTCGTACCGTACTATAGTAAGCTACTACCACAATTAATGGACAATGCATCTGCTGACTTATTACGTCGGTCTACACGTAATTGGAATTATTGGCTGGAGCTACTCTAGGCCTTTAATCTTGCTATAGCTCTGTGTAGGTCAAGATAGCCCTTCCTGTGTGTAATGCTAATTATGTTGTGCAATATAGAGGTGAATTTAAGTATATTTTAGTTGATGGAAAATGCATATTTTAAATCTAATTAAATTCTTACAAACACACTAAAAATAGAATATTTCCTGTTTAAATAGCAATAGCTATATTCTATAGCTCATTTGTTATTCTAATGTGTAACCTATATTACTTTAAAGTTTCATCTAAATCCGTCTAGTAGATTTTTCGTGAAAGAATAACAATCGATCCATCCTTACAAACTTTTGCATTTATAATATTAGTAGCATAATTACAACCACGTACCAACCAAAATATTCGCAAGAACGATATTTAAAGCCGTCAGATTTAAATCCTGAGAGCAGCTCGCAGACTGGCTCGATTTCTTTATTTCTACAAAAATGGCGCGTTTCAACTGTATTTCATACATAATCCGGGTTAAATAACCAACAGCTGTTCGATCACACGTATGCGCCACAGATATTACAGAAATAACAAAATAACACGTATTTTTAAGTGTTTTTTCAGCGTTACAAATGTTCCGTTGAATACAATATTCATAGCTGACGGTGGTATCGATTCGCGCCCTGTCTTCGCTCGACGCTTTTATTTCAATCTTTTCACCACTTAATTGTCAAGGAAATGTGTTTATTTCCGAATGTTTTATTCAGCGTTCGTGGAATGATAAATTATAAAGGTGGAGATGTTTACTTGATAAGTTATTTTGATAAAATGTATTATTTTATTTGATTTACTGTTAAAAGTTGACATTTCAACAAAATATGTATTAAATAATTTTGTGAATTATAATATTCGTAGGAACATATTTAACTTGATACATTATAATTTGTTTATCAACGTCGCGTCGATCAACATATGTTTATCGAAACGATATCAATTAAACAGTTACCTACACAAAACGAAAGAATCAAACGTCACAGTTACATCAGTGCATTTGAAACTAAAACCGAAAAGCCATTAAAAACTCAATATACGAAATTGCTCTTATCTATTTTTTTCAATACCACTTAAGCAAGGTTATTAGCCTGAGGGGAGACGGTGCCAGGCACCGAGGGTTGTGGTGGAAACGTTTCCTTGCACTTTTAATTGCTTTCATTTTACCTTCATTATTTTTCACACCAGTCAATTTGTTTGTTTCCATGTTATGGATTTGGCTGTAACTATGGCAAAAGGCAAACGATATTTATAAACTGCTTAAATTTCACTTCACAATCTATTTAAGTAGATCTTTCTTTTACAGGAATTTCAGAAACTCCAAGGATAATTTGCGGTGACATTTCTATGTTGTGTGAATGAAAATCCCTTTTTTTCTAATATAAAGTTTAAAAATATTTCAAGATACATGAAAATGCCGTTACGAACCTAATGCGAATACTAAAATTATATTCGCAAAGTCGATTATTACTAAACCTGCAAAGAAGCTTTGTACTAAAAAACTTCGTTATTTACTTTTTATAATGATACCTACTTAATAAAATAAACATTTTCAAACAGCCAGTGTTAAAGTAATAAAGAATTAACCACAAAAATAATAAAAAATTACGCCTTAAATAAATATATTTTTATCACTAACGTGGTTAAGTGCTTAAGTGGCCTGACAAGGTAGAAAGAGCCATTACTTTTTTCTAGGTCTAACCTTAATACCTTAAACGAATACGACCTCTTTTGGTATTTTTAGTTTTGAAATTACATTTTCGTATTTTAGTTACATTCAGGGGGTTATAGTAGTTATTAGTTATAATCTATCTATACAATTATACATATAATAAATCTGTAGAAGGGTCAATTCTGTACATTGAAAATATTGAAAAAATAAATAGTAGGGGGTGTTACTGGATCGATACCAAACCCAAATATGTGATAAAAAAAATACTTGTCTGTCTGTCTGTCTGTATGTGAAGGCATCACGTGAAAACTAACGGTTCGATTTCGATGAAACTTGGTATAATTATACCTTATTATCCTGGGCATAAAATAGGATACTTTTTATCCCGGAAAAATACGAAGAAAAAAAAAATATTAATTTTTCGCGCGGACGGAGTCGCGGGCGGAAGCTAGTCATAACTATTAGTATTGAATAATTGTCGAGTGGTTAACGTTTACTTACATTTTACCTACATATAATTAAGTTTTTAATACATATTAAGTTCAGTATTAAAAGCCTATACATATACCTACTACTTTGTTTACCTAAAAGTTCAAGGCAGGACATTATGTAATTTAATAATGCCAATTTTGTGTACGTATGATATATGAATAGAAGATCATCAATATATGATAATCTTATATATAAAAATGAATAGCAAAATGTGTTGGTAAGCGCATAACTCGAGAACGGCTGAACCGATTTCGATAATTCTTTTTTTATTATATTCCTTGAAGTACGAGGATGGTTCTTATGTAGAGAAGACGTAAATATTATTTACCACGGGCGAAGCCGGGGCGGACCGCTAGTATTTTATAAAAACTATAAATAAATGTTACCGTAGATTTGCATTCGTTGCCTTCGCACTAAAAATCAAAATATTTTATTACAATTAACTCTAAATACATAATTGATAATGCTTTGTAGGAGAATATAAATATAGAATTTTACTTTTACGTACGACAGTTTTACATATTCCTCCGATACACTGAAAAATTTCATTATATTGTTTTATTTCGGTAAGTTAAAATTATAATCTACTAGCGGTTCGCCCCGGCTTCGCCCGTGGTACATGTTTACGTTTTCTCTACATAAAAACCATCCTCGTACTTCAAGGAATATAATAAAAAAAGAATTATCGAAATCGGTTCAGCCGTTCTCGAGTTATGCGCTTACCAACACATTTTGCGATTCATTTTTATATATAAGATTCATCGTTTATCCATTGATATACTTTTTCATCTTATTAGGTCTCAAATTACTAAGAACTAAGAAGTATAATTAATATAAAACAAAGTTTCCGCCGTCTGTATGATAAGATCTTTAAAATTACGTGACTGATTTTTATGGATTATTATAGATAAAGTGATTCAAGAGGAAGGTTTTAGTATTTATAGGTCTTATAAGATTTTAGACAAAGCGGGCAAACCCACGGGCGCAAAGCTATATGACTGTAAAAATAGATATTTTCATAAAACATAATTTTATGGAAATTAATTGGAAACTTCTAGTGATATTCTTAGAAATTATTTCCAATAAAATTAGCTAATTACATTTATTTAGGTATGTAAACATATAATTTGACGCACACATCACACAAAAACATCCAAATTTAACTTTTTCAATTAGAACCAGAAAGTTTTCCTTCAGAAAGTTGTTTATGAATACGGCTTCGGAAGTTAAAGACTTATTCTATACTTTTATTTATGAATTTTAACACTTTTACATCAAATAAAAAGATGGGAATATAATAACTCTTTTGTTATTTAAAAAAACACATCTAGCCTCTATTATCTTATCTTATATATAAAATTCTCTTGTCACAATGTTAGTCTGCATACTCCTCCGAAACGGGTGGACCGATTCTCATGAAATTTTCTGTGCATATCGGGTAAGTCTGAGAATCGGCCAACATCTATTTTTCATATGTACCACGGGCGAAGCCGGGGCGAACCGCTAGTACATAATATAATAAACAAAGATTCATCTGAAGTCATATCATTACTTCTATAAAATACCATAAATCATCCAATATGTAAACGTATATCAAAGCACAAATCGAAATACCCTTCTCACTCCGCGTAAATATGAAACATCCATAAACCGCTCCATATTAAATAAAGCTGTCTATTCACGCACCGTCATAAAACTTAAGTACAAACTAAGTATCTATTTAAAAGCGTAAGCGAAGAAAATTATTCGCAGTCGTCCATTACATCCATCCCTCTACAAGAAAATTACATTTCAATCCAACAGCAGACTATATTAAGTGCAGTACTGACTCAGCGTTATAGGTATAAAACCCTCAAACGCTTTGGAAATCATTAATGGGTAGATATTGACAGATCCCATTTATCTCCTGCCTTAATTTAAGTTTATAAGCAAGTCAGTGTCTTCGTGACAAGTTAATGCACAATGCGTGGATGGAAAGCAATTAAAATTGTCTCTTAGATTTGTGACGCTTTATCGTGAACAAGTTTGAGGTTTGTCTGTTTTTTCTGTGCTCTATGGGTTTAGATAAGGCAATAAAAAAAATCATTTTGATTTAAATTTTATGTGTTTTCAATGTGTACACTCATGTTATCCTAGATTGAACACAAGAATTACAAAAAATGCATCAAGCGTTAAGTTTGCAATAAATGCAGACCACGATACTAATAACAACATGTCTAAAGAATATTTTCTACCCTTACCGAAATTACTTATATCATAATATACTCCGCAAACATATGTAAAATTGGAAAACCTAAAGCGAAGCCTCGTCCAGAATTTTCGTAATAATTAAGAATTTCAAAAGGGTATATTCTTAAAACAATGGCTTATAAGACGGAGGTTTTTATGAGAGCGAGGACGGTTAATTTTAACAGCGGCCGTAATTAGCAAATCTTAAGGTCCTTGAATATCAGGAGCGTTTCCGACGCCTTAATAACTCTTGACTGTAAGTGATGAGTGGTAGCGGTTAAATGTAATTATAAAAAATATTTTTTTTACTATGAAATTACTGGTGGGGTCGTGGCTTGGTACAAATTTTACACTTATAGTTTAGTACTCTAAAAATAAGGTCTACTTTATTATAAACAAAAGCAAGAGAGATCAGAAGCACTGGCCAGATTCTTGAAAAATACAAGCATAATTAAATTTAGTTGTACAAAATGTGAGAACTGTATCTTGCATGCAAAATATCTTGTTTATGCCTTTTACAGGGCTCAGTTATTTGCTAACGTTACATGAATAGCCCAAAATAAGGCATAATTTTTCAAACCTCGAGTTGTAACGAGCTCTCATTACAACTCGAGGTTTGAACTTAAGAATTTTGTAAAGGTTTTAAAAATTCTTTTTTCTTTGCTTTTTCATATTCCTCCCTATTTGTACTTTACATCTATAAAAAATACGCAATAATCCGATCTAATGACAACCACATGCAAAGAACCAGTACAATAACGGATACGGGTGTAAAATATATTTCCAATATCCAGCTATCAAGCACACGTCTAATCATCAGTTACTCCACAGCCGAATTCTTCAATTCGGATTTAATCTAGCAAAACGCCCTCCGCAATATTAAAATATGAGTCCAAAGAGGCCTGAACAGTCACCATCTGATCATACATACTTAATCTTATTTGAACGAAATCCGCTCCTATTTCTTACGTCCTAAGTCTATATTGCCGTGACTTTCTTATACTTTGAGCGTGTAATTACAATATTTCGACGAAATTAAATCGGATAAGCCGTACTCTGAGACGATTGCGGGATTGATCAAAAGGAATTGTCGTTTCTGTCTATAACATCGTTAGATGTGCCCAAAATGATGGCACGACAAGTTTGCGCGGATTTAATAAAATGGCCTGAATTGGAACATCCTGTTTACATTATCATAGGCAAATTATAATAAGTTTTTCTGTATTTTATCTGATTGAAATACACAAGAAATTTATTTCATTTATGGACTCGTATTTTGCTAAATACTTATACTCTGAATAAATAAAGTGAAACAAGGCTGTCCAAACAGTAGAGATCTCGAACTTATACAACTGTCAGACCGAAAAATCCAACATCAAACGCCTTACCGGATTAAAATTATCGTCAATATGCGTGGAAATAATGAGGTTGAAATGCGACGTATTTAGGCTTTGAATTAAAAATTCACAAGTCTTGCGCCCCGGCGTCACGTTTGAGATGGTAATGCAATCGTCAGTATTCCATCGCCCCACACTAGCGTAATCGCAAATAGGGTTGTCACACGCAGTCGATTATCGATGATTTATTACGGTTTTTCCGAGTGAACTGCAATCGTGATTATGTAAAGTTATTAAGACTTTAAAATCAATACTGTAATTTATCTGTGAAAGAATACTATATTATATAATATATCGTTTTATAAAAAAGTTTAAAAGTTGGAAAACAATACGATGTTTAAAATTCTCAACACATTGTATAATGAAGGTTCTGCTATTATTGCGTAATCAGGATGATAAAACAACGCTAACAGAATATTAATAAATTGTGGAAATACTTCGAACATTATCTAATTAATAAGTGGGCAGAATTTAAGAAACACAAGAAACTACTCTTTCAATAATTACTTAGTTTATAAAGTAACTAGGTTTCCGCTCGCGGCTTCGCCCGCTTTGTCTAAAACCTAATAAATTATATACTAAAACCTTCCTATTGAATAACTTTATCTTTAAAAAAAAACCGCATCAAAATCAATCCCACTTTTGAAGTGAAACTTCTTTATCGGGGTTGGACAAAAATTTAGTGTAACATTTTTGCGTTACGCCGTACGCGTGACATTTATGCGTTACGCCGTACGCGTGACATTTTTGCGTTACGCCATACTCGTGACATTTTATCGTGACATAAGATCATAAAGAAGTTTCACTTCTTACGTGTGTACTCTAACACACGAATACATTTTTTTAAAAGATTTAAGCATACATAGAGACATAGGGACAGAGAAAGTTTCTTTGTTTTAAACTATGTAGTAATAAGAAGAGATAACTTCGCATGTTACGTAGATCGTTATGACTCATGATTTTTTAAGAATAATGCATAAATGCAATTCTTTTGACTCACAAGTTCTTTAACGTGATTCCGCGATATCGATAACGTCCCATCACTATTTCACGATTGATTCCAGTTGGAATACGGCTGAAAGACACTGGGGAGCCGATAAGCGATCAGACGCAGACTCGAGACTCATTGCGCAATGTTGCTTCTAATATCATTGTGATTCATATTTTTGCGATTACTTTAATTTGTAGAAATGGGGAGTTTTTTATCTGTCCTGCTTTTAACTGGGCGGTGGTTTTGTAAAGGACGTTGTGAAGTGATAGCCTGTGTGGTATTTCATAGTAGAGATTTTGTTGTAAGTATTTTAAAATGCTACTACGTGAACCTAGCAAGTGGACTAATATATTACTTTGATTATGTTGATAATGATTTTGGTTAAACAATATGGAACAGAATGCTTTTCTTTGAGTCCTACATGTAGGTACGAAGAAATTCAAAATTAACGTACTCCATGTTTTCCTTAAATCACTCATATGCCGTCAATGATCTAAGAACTTTTCAATACCTTAATTAAAACAAAAACATCAAAACACAGAATGCCTCTAAACAAATACCGTTAAATACCACAAGTGTAATTTATAAAACGTATTTTCGTTTCACTTAGCTGTTATCAGGGCCTAAGCAAAGCCGGGGGCACACTGACGCCTGACGGTGATAAATGACTTACGCGCTCCGAGGCACGCCTGAAAAAATGCTTAACTTATTCCGTAATCCGTGAGTATGCACCAGGCGTTACGAAATACCTTTTGTATAAGTTCAAACGTGTATTCAATTTTTGTAATTTTGTGTTCCATTCAAACTAGAAGTACAGTAAGAGCTTTTAGGTTGTATTGATTGTTTTGCGATTTTTACTTATTTTTGTTCTGTATATACTTATGTTTATTTATGTATAGTCTACATAAACACACCAACGCCTACTCTATATTAAACAATATTATAACTATATTAAAAAAATTAATGTTTACTTTAACTAGCATAGGTATATTTCTGAATAATTCCCAACATTGCGTATAAAATAAAATCGTATTTTTATTTGGAAATACAGCGCGAAGTGACACGCCGGCAATTTATTTTATTCCGCAAAATAGTTAGCACTTCAGACTAGCTGACGGCAAAAATAAATTTACCATAATCGTATTTTTACTATAAACTTTAACAAAAACAAACATCGGCTTTCGCATTTCGAAACCAACCCGTTCGCTGCAGGCTGTCCGAGCGCGCTCTTATTTGGTAAGTACGGCCATTCTAGCCCCGTATGGAAGCAAGACCAGGCCTTATACGGATTGTGAGTGCCATTCTACCTCTGTATACCTCGCTACAATTGTACCTCGTATCTGTTAAATCTACAACAGTACCAGCTATTTATAGTGTGAATATTTTAATACTCTCTTTAATTTTGTTCGTTGCTTTTGAATTGTTTTATCGTTGACATCTCAGTGAGTTAATGGTTATTAAGTATGTTTTGTTTGAATAGATTTATGTTCTAGTTAACATACAAACATGTGCCTTGTTTGGACAAATTAAATTGTAAAGTCTGTTCTTAACTTTAAAGCTATACACGACACGGCTATGAAAAACTAATGCTAGTAATGTGATGTAATTTTAAAACGTTTTACATCTTAAATGCAAGTAAACGAAAACTACGGAGGGTCCAATAAGATCGTAATCTTTTGAGGCAATATCCTTTTGCGTAAACCTCTTTTATTTGCAGGCAAGTTTATGGTGTTGCAAAAAATGTACGTGCCGACAGAGTCGTATATCATTGGGATTGACGCGTGGTATCACGGTGATCTAGCGAGGCGATGGACGAAACGGCCCGGCTGATTGCTTTTACATACATCGGCGTTTTAGGGTTAATCTATATTTTTAATGATTCAATATTATTTTTCAATATTTTCACGAAAAGGTACCTAGAAGGACTTTAACTACATATTATATAGTATTCTACTAAACAATTTGCCATCTTAAATTGAAATGTAATAATTTAGTTGTTTGCAGAATAAATATCACACACTACTCTCGAAAATATAAACTATGATAAAACTACTACATCATACTAATACTTATATAAAAAACACAGAAAAATAAGTAAAAACTTTCCAATATTCCCAAAAAGCATCACGTTCACGTCCCATCGCATTACACGGTGTTGCATAATAAAAAACCGTTTTTGTCAGAACAAACAACTTTTAATCACAATAACCAAATATGTACCTGGTTATGGCCAGAACCATGTATAGCTATCGAAAACCCTTTATTATATGATGCGAAGTTAATTGCAGTACTCAAGATTTATTTTGCGGATAATTTTGTTGCAATTTTCGTGACGCAACTTTTTAATCCTGACGTTGAATAAGGCGTTGATTCGAAAGTGATGTATCGATTGTGTGCAGTTGTTTCAGATATTGTTTGTTTGGCTATGTTGGTCATATTCGACGTGTTGCAAAATATTTAAAAAATATATGTAATAAGATCTGCTAAGTTTAATTGCCTTTAGCCTTAATTGCCTTTTTGCTGCAGTGTAGTAAGACGAGAGTAGAGTTCTATAAACATTTATAAAATTTTAACATTAAAATATTATTTAAATGTGTAGTTTAGAATATTAATAAATGTAAAATTAAATTTCGTCTTACATTCAGAACACAATTCAATATCATCAAAATAAATCTCTATAACATTACGGCATTCACAAAGAAACTCCAAAAGGCCGCTTGTCCAATTAAATAAAAAGTCTTGCATAAGACTCGTGGGCCATTTGTACATGTAATGGATACCTGTGATTAATATTGACTTGCATTATAGTAATGGAGGAATTGTTAATTAAAAATTTTATTGCATTATAGATGGGAGTTTTCAATATTCTAATTGATGATAAATTGAATATGCGTTGGTTTAATTGATCGTTTGATGCGATGTGCGTTTATATGTTTGGTTGTTATTAAATGCTTAACTAAATTTGATACGAAATATAGAAATTTTATAACAATTGTATTTTAATAGCAAGTTTATTATTGTATGTCAATAGGTCGTTGAAATTTGACCTTGTGAATTGTCATTCTAAGAGTCTCTCCTGTGTTTTACCACTTTATAGCGCATCCATGAAACTTTTAACAAATCTAAACACTTAAATTCGTACCAGAGCATATTAAAATAATTAATACACAAATAAATCAAAACAACAAAAACATACAACACTTAACCGCTACCAAGTCGTCGACCGAATGAAAAAAACATGACATAACCGTACGATGGGTGGTCGGGACCTTACAAGGATGCGTACAAGGTCCAGGACTTGTTACTATATACAGCAGTGTTATTTTATTACTTGCGTAATCAATATTGCAAGTACAGTGTTCCAGTGTCCTTGAGTTGTGATTTGGATATTGAATTTTATTGTTGAGGTCGTAAGGTCGAAATTTGATGTTTATGTGCTTAATTTTATTCGGATGTCAACATATTTTGTTTTGTGAGATTTTTTTTAAATAATATATTTTATTCAATGAAATAAGGGAACCAATGTATACTGTAAGAACTTGGTTTTCTATTCCTAATAACGATAAAGACATTGTCTCTCCAAAAAGGTCTTAACAGATTTGATTCAACTTAAGATTATGACCTAAAATAATACGAAAAAAAGAACAAATATTACATAAAAAGCATTTATTATTTAATCCAAAGCGGTTGGAATACTTGGCAACGAGGTGGGCAGCACCCACGCATGTGATTATATCGTTAATATTAACTAGTTTGACCCGTGGTTTTGTCAGTCTATTTTATTTATAAAATCTTTTAATTCTTCTTAAACCTACATAAAAAGTAGTCGTATAGAAACTATCATATATGTTTAATGGTTTCCTTTAAGAATAGTGCAATCTCCATAATATAGAAAAAGGATTCGCCGTTTTTATGTTTATAAAATATGTAATTCTTAATATTTATATCTTAATCATTAATAAAATAATTTACGTAATCGTTTACTAATTAAAAATAGGTATACTATATTATACCAATATTATAAAGCTGAAGAGTTTGTTTGTTTGAACGCGCTAATCCCAGGAACTACTGGTCCGATTTGAAAGATAGATAGTTTAGTGTTAGATAGCCCATGTATCGAGGAAGGCTAAGGCTATATATCATCACGCTGAGACCAACAGGAGCGGAGCACTGCGAGTAAAACCGCGGGGCACAGCCAGTTTATTTATCAAATATTAAGGCCCCATACAATACACAATGCATTGTCCATTTTTTCCAATCACGTATCCATTGCGCCGATATCGTGACGTGGCACGACACGTGCGCGTCTCACGACTTTGAATCACGACGTTTTGTCGCAGCGTCATTTATTACCGGACGCGGCTGGTGTTGTGCGCGCTCGACTTTGTGTTTGTGATTATATTAATTGATAGCATTTCCTTTTATAACTAATTTAATAAAAATGAGTTTATTTTATTAATTCTCCGAACAAATTTGCAGTAAAATATGAATACTATGAACAATTTTATAAAAGCCAATTGCTAGCTTACTGAATCGTATGTACCCCAGTTAAAACAACCAGTTCTTATTTAATATAGCAATTAATTCCAAATGCAAGTTTATTACTACACAATCAAAACCAATATTTTGAACATTAACTTGTGCTTACAAGCCTTAATATTAAGCATAAAAAATCAGTATCAAATTCGTGACACGACACAACCAAACGCCTCTACATTAACTATACAATATACATACGATTAAGCGGCTATAAATTAAAGTGGAATACGCGACAGACCTCCAAAGGTCTCTTATTGTCCGCGCCTGACCCATTTATTTCACCATTTGTATCGCTTTGTGAATAAAACCTGACACGACCGCATAGACCGGCCATTCTACATTTGCATTCAATTACTTAAATGACAATATTATACAGACATATTTTATTTAACGAAAGTTAACATCTGAAGAATGTAGTGACCTCTCCTATGTTACGTGTATAAGGTTTCTTATATTGAATTAAATGGAGATAATATAACTTCAAAATTCAGATTTTCAATTATTTAAATGTGAATAGTAAAATGTAGGTAATATTTCTATTCAATTGCCTTTATAGAAATATTTCTATACACTATGTAAGTGACCTTTTGTAAATAATAAATACATATTATCTGTAATTTTATCTGAGTTCACATTTCTTCTACAAGTTTATTGTAACACGATATCTTATTTCGAATACAAATAAATAGTACAAGTATTTTTTAACAGCTCGGCCGTTATGATTCCTCCCAAATCCAATTTGGGATTACATGAAAAAGTCGCTAAACAAAATACAGTATGTTTATAGTAAAAATAGCACTGAAACTTGGTTTCAGATGTTTTTATTGGAAGTTTATCCGATTCTGAATAAATACAGCCTAACAATCCGGGAGCAGCCTCGGGGCTTCCTTATAGACGTATGTTTACTTTGCAAATAATAACAAAAAATGTTTCATGCCGTTGCCATGCTGTTCTGTGGTATAGAAATTATATATATATATGTTATAGGCAAACTCCGAAGCTCCGGCGCTCCTAGGTTGGACTGGTCCATCCTCAGGTCAGACTGAATGACTTAGTCAAAGCCCAAACAAATGTAAATTTTCGGCCTTTGACTAAACAATTTTCGTCAAACCTGGGAGAGACTAATTTGGTCAGGCAAACGTCAAAACACAATTTCATTAAATCGGGGTTTGACGAGTCAAACTCCGATATAGGTATGAAGTGTCTTATCTTCGTATATTTGGAAGCATTTTATCATTTAAGCAGCTTTCAAGTCTTAAGAACCGCTTAACTCTGCCAGTTCTGACACCTGATTGGTCATCTTACGTGATTTTCACTTTTATATTTGAGATGCTTTGAGAGAATGCCGTGTGGCATTAGGCCCGCCTTTTGTACGATGTGCAATAAAGTATAAAATAAATAAATAAATGCGTTGGAATATACGGAGGTTAGTTTGTATAAGATTAAGTATAAAAAAATAACATTTTTAAAATTTTGATGTTTATTGTTTTAAAAATTTCTTAAGTAATTAAAATGAAAAATTAATCATTTTTCTGACATGGTGAGGCATTAACTTTAATGTTAATTGTTTTAATAATTTCTTAGGTAATTAAAATGAAAAATTAATCTTTATTCTGGCATGGTGAGGCATTATGACATTTAGAATTGCACAATACATTAGACCTTTTACATTTGCATAATTTTGAAGAGCATTTTTTATTGCAGTGGCATTTTATAAAGCCTTGGCCACCAAATTTTGAATTATGAACATTATGAACCTGTTTAAACATGTTCAGATCAACGTTTGACCGAGAATTGCAGTCGCTTCTAGGATTGACTAGGCCAAAACCGAAACAGAATAATTTACTTTCGACGTTTGACTGAAAAGTTAGGAGCTCCTGGGTTTGACTAAAAATACTTCAGGCAAAGGGCGAAATTGAAATGTATTTCGGGTATTGCCTGATGGCTTTGGCCAAACCTAGGATAAACCAGTCCTTCCGCGAAGAGACTGTGTATCGGACTTTGACTATAACATATATATATATATGTACATGATAAGAATTATAAACACAGGCATTTGGAAGTAATGATTTTCACTGCAGTTGCTTTGGTAAATAAAGAGTCTTTAAAAATCCTATATGTATATTTTAGGAATGTCGATTAATTATACATTTTTACACGACAAAAATAACAATGAAGGTATAAAATTAATATTTACAATAAAAGTTTCAAGGAATAAGAATCAACACGCGTCTACAAATTATATTTATTACCCACCTTTTTCCAATCTCCCGAGCATCGTAGGTATACCATTTTAGTAGTGTTCGAAAGATTACCCATATACAGTGTTTTTAAACATTGTTTCAACACAATACTATGTCGTAAATGCATTGCTTTCCTAAAATAGGATGTGAGGTTTCAACGGAATTCCAAGATCGGAAAAGATAAAAGATAAAGCTAAAAGGTAGTTCTCCAGCTCCTCCTACAGAGAAAATGCTTTTTCTAAGAGACTACGTAAATACTGTAGATCTAAACAAACATATTTATATTTATCTATACTTATATTATAAAGCTGAAGAGTTTGTTTGTTTGAACGCGCTAATCTCAGGAACTACAGGTTTGATTTGAAAAATTTTTTCAGTGTTAGATAGGTAGCCCATTTATCGAGGAAGGCTATTATAGGCTATAGGTATACCTCTATGATTACGCTGAGACCAACAGGAGCGGAGCGCAGCTAGTATGAAATAAAATTATATTGGAATAGCACTTTGAATGCAGCAAATTTAATATAAAATAAATACTTTCAAATGTTCTCACGGAATGGAATTATGTTATATTTTTAAGTCAAACGTTGCGTTTCATTCATTCGGTTGGTTTGTACAAAATATTACGATCAATTGGCTCGTACACTGAGAGTACAGTCGCGTACAATATCGTTTTGAAGTTATGATTTTATATTTCTTGCTATTTATTTTATTAAAATTATTTCGTTATTTTTATTTTCAGATGGGTTGTTAATTCGTAGTTGTTTTTTAAAACTTCTTTATAACAACTTATAAATGTAATTTACTTACTTTCAACACTTACAAAATTACTTTGAACTAACAACGTTCCTATAAAACGATGTCTACACATTTGTGATTATTATAAGCTTTTAACTTCACCATCAATCAAAATACAAATTAAATAACTACATAACAGAATAACTCTCAACCAAAATCAAGACCCTTGCCTTGCGTACTCCAATTCCGAAGTGTAATAATTGCAAGTCTAGAATGTGTTGGAGCCGACAGTACGCTCAGGAGGTGCTAAACGTTACAAAATGTTCCGACGGGCTAGCTCCAATGTTCGGCAATTAGCACGTGTCCATACCGGTTGCCATGACAACGCAATATGATACACCCCGCTAAGCAAACTAATTGGTTTCGGAATGAGTTGTGACGTAATTAATGAACGAGTTAAAAATCAATGCCCTATATTTGGGAAAAGGTTCAGTTTTAGAGATTTTTAATTGACGCGCTATAGATAGTTAAGAGGTTAGTTATTTTGGGAATATTTTTTATTCATATTGTATTGTAATAATTGTATTTCAAACTTATTTGAAAAATATAAACAGTGACTTAATTGTATGTACATATTCTTAATTTTATAAAAGGTATTAAAGGTTAATTTATTTTGTTACAGGCATGCTCAGATCTACATACGATCGGCCCGACCACGAACGTAAGTAATTATTTTTATTTCTTAAAATATTATCATATTTAAAAATATTTCATATTATATCAACTTAAAAAGCATAGAGCTTAACATAATAATAAGTGGGTACACTTAAATAATATTAATTGTACACTATGTGTGTTTGTTACTCAATAACACTTAAACAACCGCACATTTCTAAATAAAACTTGTATCCATGTATTATTCACACATTTCTAACCCCGTATCATTCCAATGGACACGAAAAGCAAAAAATAATCAATTTCTGCACACCTGTACACGACACGTCACGTCATTCCCGTGACGTGTAAATAAAAAGCAACTAGCATAGAACCTCAGTTAGGTCATCAATTTTTCCCTTTATACTAGATTCAGCTCGTTTCCATGGCAACAGTGAAACCTATTGTGAAATGTACCAAATGGTTTATGGGGCAAATGTTTGGACGGGTTTTATGAACTTTGTTTTTTTTTTTGGTTGTGGTAAATGCAAGTACAAATAAAAGTATTTCTTGCGTTTCGTTTTACATGAAAGAACGAACTGTAATTGTTTGTAAAGAACCTTCTCGAATATTTCCTTAAGAAAATGCTGTAATATTATTTGTAAAAATTGTAGGATTAAATTAAATTATTAAAATTATTTCATTAATTTATTTCAATAGTTAACCAATAGCGGATTTATTAATTAGTCGATTATATTCTATTATATAAATAATAATAACAGAAAATCATATCTAGTAGATATCAAATGTTCGCCGTTATTTCAATTCTGCCAAAGGTTTTGCACTGAATATCATTATCATCAACAAACAAATTGCCAATAAATTTATGAATAATCTGCTACTGAGTATAATATAAATAATGACACTTTAAAATATTAACCAAATGAGTCTGAATTCTCGCTATCCGTCATAAATATTCAATAAGTTTAACCAAAATATTCAGTTAAACGAAACTTGTTTAAGTATTTTGTGTCAAAAATAGAAATATTTGTACTTTATATATTTGAATGTGCTTTTTATAGGCAGTATAACAGTTAAAATATATTATTCTAAATATAAGTTCAGGTACTAATAAAATCAATATGACTGATCGTAACTTTTAAATATTTTTTATAAAGACAGAACTTTCAATACAATTTAATAATGTTTCAATCGACTATTTCTCAATTATGAAATGACCTATATTTTAAGTCTCATAGTTATTATAACTAGGCACAGCCTTTCATTCTCTCACAGCCCTACAAAATTATGAGCTAATTTTAATGTATAAACATAAACACTCCATGTACTGTTTAGTCTATTGGAGGGTTTATATTGTACAGCTGTTGAAATTCGATATCAAAATCACAAAATCACGTCGACTACAATATTATGATAATATACATACTATTTAGGTATACCGCATTTTATCTTATCTTATATATAAAAATGAATCGCAAAATGTGTTGGTAAGCGCATAACTCGAGAACGGCTGAACCGATTTTGATAATTCTTTTTTTATTATATTCCTTGAAGTACGAGGATGGTTTTTATGTAGAGAAAACGTAAATATGTACCACGGGCGAAGCCGGGGCGGACCGCTAGTATATTAATAAAAATAAGACGTGTGGCACTCGGGGACTGCTTCGGTAAAGCTATTGCATGCTATGCCTTTAAGCCACACCTCCGCGCCCGTCGGAGTGGGGAGCGTGAGGTTTTTCGTTACTAAATTTCTGGATTCGGTCCCCGCGCTCAAGGCCCGAGATAGAAGCTATGCAATCGCTAAAAATCTTTTTCGTATAACAACGGCATTAAAAAAACTGGCTTTTTTTCACGTGTTTACTATCTACTGCCATATCTACGTAACAACTTTCGTCTTTCCAATTATAATATAGTTCTATGCACTGTAAAGTTCCACATTGTAAACCAAATTCACACATACATTTATAGAACTCCGATTCGCGGGCGGCCGTTATCATAATTCACTTAGTTTATAATCTTAACTCCATCCTCAATTTACGTCAATTCTATAGCTCCCGAGTTCTCACAATATTGAAATTAATTAAATTAATGGAATATTCCATAGGACGGCGATAATCTGAATGATTGCCGACTCGAAGATACTATTCAATATCTTCATAATCAATTTCGTACAGAACTTGCGCTCTAAAACTATAAACTATGCTTTGAGAAGTAATTTTGCTGGAGCGAGCCGTTTCATTTTAGTTCGGCAATTCAGATCTGCGAGGGCTTACCAAGTTGTACCGAGTAGCTAATTTTAATCACTATCAAAAGGATATAATTACGTAGATTTACAAAGAGTAGTTCGCAAAATAAAGTCTAATACTAGTCGTTTTAAAGCTAACTGTGTAACGGTAATAAGGCCAATTACTCATATACATTTAAACCGATACAACCTTTTTTTCTTTGTATTTAGCACTAGCTGCTCCGCGCGGTTTCACCCCCGTGGCTCCTCTCCTGTTGGTCGTAGCGTGATGGTATATAGCCTATAGCCTTCCTCGATAAATGAGCTATCTAACACCGAAAGAATTTTTCAAATCGGACCAGTAGTTCCCGAGATTAGCGCGTTCAAACAAACAAACTCTCCAGCTTTATAATATTAGTATAGATTATTTTATGAAGGTGTTTCTTGTATATCATCGGCTAGTTACAATAGAAATATACTAGTACTATACTTGTACCGTGGTATGTAAGTATTATTACCAGTATTAGGAAACTCTAAGAGCGACGTCACCGATTGTTTAGTTACTATCGAGTTAGGCAAGTTGTTCACGGTTTAAGCCAGTTTGGATGTTGAAGCGTTAACTATCCTGTTTGATACGATTTTCGCGTATTATATTAGCTTTAATGCTCTATTTTATTACCGTGTTAGTTAACCGTAGATTGAAGTTTAAAGTCTGGTATTATCATGCCAAAGTCTCTTATTTTCTCCGATTCTCAAGATAGGACACCTTTTTATAAGAAAGTGTAGTTTCCTTTATTTAAATACTATTAATCTGAGAAGCAATATATTTGAAATTTTGATGTAAAAATCTATACGATGTGTGTGTGTTTTAAAACATAAGTATTGATAATTTCAAATTAAACTTTAAGAAATGACTGCTTAGCTCTATACAAATTTTTGCTATTTTCTACCAAAGAACAAGCTTATGAATTATAATATATTTATTAGATTCTTACTAAATATGAACTATGAAAATTAAATATAACCATACCTACGTCAATTGATAAACGAAACCCCAATAACTGGGTGCGTCTAATTTTAGTGAATAGCATGCAGTGAGTTCGCGCGGAAGGAACGTCGGAATTCGTGCAAGCGCCATAACTTCTCATTAATCTGATATTAAATTCTAAAAACGCACTTAAATGCAAAGGGGAATAATTCGGTTACATTTAACTGTTAACGATGCGTTTTGGTGTTAAGGAATTCAATGTTTAATCTTAGGGATTAAAAATATCGTTAATATTTTGATGTTTGCCTTTAAATTGATTAAATTACGTTCTTCTCCGTAGATACTGCTTTCCGAATCGGTGGTAAATGTTAAAAATATGTAATGACGATCAAAAGTGCTTCTAGGAGAAGTCTAATTGAATAAATAAAAGTTTCAGTTTGACTTTGAATACTATGGTATGTATATAAAGGGCTTCTTTACGCTTAGCTTCATCATTTTATGAAATCTAAAGCTTTCCTTAGTGGTCTGAATGTAGAAATTCTTCGAGTGTCCCAAGGGTGCACTAACGAGGGATTTTTTTGAAATTCTGCCAACAAGTTAACAGGGCTGAAAGTTTCCTTGGCAATTTTGTTATTTCCAAAAATGTTTTGGAGATATAGTGAAATATATATATATGCACTTGCAAACTTTTCTCATCAGTTTTAGAAGTATACTATTTTCGTCCCTACAATGTATTTCTGCTGGTTTATTTATAAGTAATTATTACTTTCATAATCGTAAAATACCTAGTTCCTAAGTAATCTTAACTAACGATCGACTTCAACTAAGGCGTCCGATAACAGAACGTTTTTCATAAAAACTGAATTACTTTCCAAACTATTGCTTAAATTTTTGTATCGCTGATACTAGAATATAAACACCATCACAATATTCACTCTTATTCATAGAATATATATAAAGTAAATATTATAAATGTGAAAGTTTGTATGGATGTATGGATGTTTGTTACTCTTTCACGTAAAAACTACTGAACCGATTACAATGAAATTTGGCACACATATAGAGGGTAACTTGGATTAACACATAGGATAGGTTTTATCCCGGAAATACGGGAACTATGCGGGTTTATCTTTGAAAATGCGGGCGAAGCCGCGGGCGGAAAGCTAGTATAAAATAAGCTATTAATCATAAATATAAAGACGCTATTATTACAGGAAATTGGTAAAGTTGTTTGTAAATGAGGCCTATTGAGAGACACGATGTCGGCATAAGATACTGGGTAATGAGTTTCAAAGGGTATTCAAGCGAGATTATATCTTGCGAATATAATAATGTATAACAAAGACTTTTATTAAAAGTCTAAAAAAAGATATCCTAATATTATATGTATGTAATGATAAAAAGCCTTTTTGAACTCTTAAAAGAAAGCCTAATACATGGAGGTTTTATTTTTTGTTACAAACTATAATCCATACTTAATATTATAAATGCGAAAGTAACTCTGTCTGTCTGTCTGTTACTCAATCACGCCTTAACTACTGAACCAATTTGCATGAAATTTTGTGTAGAGATATTTTGACATCCGAGAAAGGACATAGGCTACTTTTTACCCCGGGACATAGGATAGGTTTTTTCCTGGAAATCCCACGGGAACGGGAACTATGCGGGTTTTTCTTTGACGGCGCGGGCGAAGCTGCGGGTGGAAAGCTAGTTAGTGATATATTGAATGTTAAAAAATGCATTTGATGAATTTTAACATAAATACTAATGGATACAATGTTAGATATTTTATATAGAAAGATGCGTTGATATTTGTATATAACTTCGTGAAGCTCGCCTGAGCAGCAAGCTAAGTAAATTCTTTGAGGTATTATGTACATGGCCTGTAGTCATTCATAAATAAAATATATATTTCATAAAATTCAGGACAAACAACAAAAAGTGATCAACAAGTTTTTATAGCCTCGAAACCGAATTACCTAGCTACCGGAATTTCCAAGAAAATGGGAAAAAATTTAGTAAATACCAGGAACATTAAACCGGCAATATCAATATAAATTCTCACTCAGAACGGTTAAAATGAAAAAAGGATTCCAAACGACCACCTGAATCACTTTCCTAAGTAAGGGTGATGTCGTTTATAGCGCTAAGGCCAATTACACACGAGCGTTTAAGTCGCGCACTATGTTGTAATAATAACATTACTAAATAGGAACAAGTTTTTTTATGTTTATCATTTGTCTTATATGTTTGCTTAATTTGACTCATGGCATATCGAAGAATATAATAAACTTAGAAAATAAGGCATTTTTCTTTAAGATATTCAAAGCTCACGTTACTTATCTATAGATAATTTACCTACTTATCTATACGTGGTATTTAATTTCATTTGATTTATAATTAAGAAATTATTGATGTTCATTTTATTATTTACTATGAATAGCTGTTTATTACATACTAGCTGCGCTCCGCAGTTTCACCCGCGTGGCTTCGCTCCTGTTGGTCTTAGTGTGATGATATAGCCTATAGCACAGAATATATTATAATAGTACTACGCTTATCGAGGAAGGCTATACCTTCCTCGATAAATGGGCTATCTAACACCGAAAGAATTTTCAAATCGGACCAGTAGTTCCTGAGATTAGCGCGTTCATACAAACAAACAAACTTTTCAGCTTTATAATATTAGTATAGATTCCTCAATAAACACATAGGAAATATTAGCATAGATTCCACAATAAACACATAGGCCTATTATAAAGCTTCTCATAAGCAACAATAGAGCGCGTTTCTCCCGCGCGTCCCGGGAACACCTATAAATCTGTTATCTATGTAACGATCGGACATTATCCCGGGACGGAGTGAATTTGCATTATTTTTTATCGTTCACTGACACTTGATGTTCGGGAACCTTCGGCACAATGGCGCGAGTTCCTATTTTATACTTAAAGAGATAAAAATTACTCAGTCATTATCGCGATTTATGGATTTTTGCGAAATATCGTCACGTTTTATTATAAGTGTTTCTGTAAAGCCTGTGTAGGCAGTATTCAAGCTTATAGCTAAAGTTTTCGGTGGTAAATATTTTGTTTTCTTTTTTGTAGGATTTGTCGTGAGGTTAATGTTATGGCAGTGTTATAAGTATAAAGTAAGACCTATTACAGGGATTTTTTAAGTCAGTAAAGGCAGAAGATACTCTATGTTTATTAAACATACTGAAAAACGTTAAGTATATAAAAAAGGTGCAATGAAAATATCAAAATATTGTATCAATATTATTCTATTCGCAACTAGACTATAAAAAAGAAACAATTACGGTACATATAGTAGAGCCATTTTAATAGGCAACATTTGACAGTTCAACAAAATTCAACAACGTAACCTAGTAACGACGACATAGAATAACATGATATTTCGTTTTGTTAGAACTGCACATTTGTTTAACTTTTTTCAATTACGATTACATATTTATAATAATAATGACCGATGCAACTAATTTTAAGATTTGATTTTACTGATAAACCTTACTTATTTAAATAACTGACGTCGCTACAATTTTGTGTCAATAAACCTTTTTTCTTTATAAATACTTGTATACGATTCATATTTGGTCTACGGAAATATGACCATGTATCTGAGTTCCGGTCTAAACTCAAATGGCTACCGATCCGATTTCGCCGGAATGCTCATGTGCTGCATCTCCTCTATCAGGTAATGTTCAACCCAAAGATGCCGAAATACCTAAAAGAAAAATTTGTCTTCAGGGGTAACAATGGAGAACCTGTTCGCTCCACTGAAATGTATCGTTTACGAATGCCACCACACTTTACTTGTTTCTACGATACTTCCTTCACTGTTCAGGCTATTAAACTGTGGAACGCATTACCAGAACCAATAAAAAAGGCACAGTCATTACATAAATTTAAAATAATGGTACGCGATAATTATCATTCTTCTTGTCGTATTTAATAATCTATTTTGTATTATATCTTTATCGCTTTATATATTTATTAACATATTTTTATGGCCTTAATTATTCCTTCCTATACTGTGAATATATATTGTATTTCTCGATAATCTTATAGTTACATATTAATATATTCTTACTTATTATATTTATGCTCTGCCCTATTCCTCTCCTCAAACTAACTTCCTTTCGTACGTCTGGTTGTCTGGAAGAAATCGCTATTTAGCGATAAGACCGCCATTTGTTTTAATTTATAATTAGATTAAGTTCCCAGTTAAGCTTTGTCAGAGCAATAAAGTATGAATAAATAAATAAATACCAGAGACGTTACTCTAAAAATCGAAATCTGACATCTAGAATCGAATGCATTGGTTACTTGGGAATAAAAATCATCATAAATTATTGACATGTGTATCAAGTTCGATTGACAATTGTTTCAAGTCCGTATCGATTAATTCGCTTTAATCGATGTTTTTAAGCAGGTTACCACCCTATGAAGATAAAATTGATAGACGTCAAATGTTGCCTATTAAATTGGCTCAACTATAAAATTCACTGTAGAATTTTATTTTAAAACAAAATGTATAAATTATATAAATTATACACGGTAGTTTTTATTAGTCGCTCAAATAAAACAAAACTTTTGTTCAGCTAACGCGGCGCTAATTGAAAAAAAATCCCTGCGAATACGATTTTAAATACGTTTTTCAATAAAAACTAAAAGTTGTATCGAAATGAGTCCAGTTTAGTTTATCTTACGACTCCGCTCATAACTTCGTTAAGAACTTTTCTATAATATTATTATTTTCCGCTCTTCGCCGCAAATAAAGTGATTTCAGTTTGATTTTTATAAATGAAAAAATATTTTTAATGTAGTTATATCCGTGCTTAAATGTTTAATAATATTTTGTTCATGATAAATATGTATAAGTATATGTATGTATAAAGAGGAGCTACTCACTGTTTTCCTGATTATTAACTAGTAATATTAATACTGATGTCAAACCAATCAACAAAAAGCATTACTTTTTATTCAACTTCAAGGTACCTTATAACAGACAAACATTAAAAGAACAAATTATACAATAAATGATCAGTAATTTAACAAAAAAGATCCAAAATCCCATTAGCAAGTGGCACTATATGCGATTACTCTTGAAATTCGTTTAATTAAAACAATCGACGTTCAAGTGAGCTTTAATTGTTAAACGAACGGTGCCCGATTCGATTCCCATTGTTATGGTGTGTTATTTTATTCGATTGCGAGATATTAATGAGTTTTATTCTGCCTTAATGTATCTCGTGTTTATGTTCACAAAAATTATGATGTTAAGTAGCATAATTGTCGAAGATTTTTGAAGTGAAATTTCTTTAGGCGTGATGGCAATACCGACGATTTTAGGATCTTTGAAACTTGCCAAAGCAGTTTCGCTTTTGACTCGGCACACACGCTCTTTTTTAAGTAGTGAATAGTACAGTATTTGAAGTGCTTTAAATATATATAGACAGAAATCACATTTTCAGTTTGTATGTATACCTATTTCTCACGTACACAAAACACAAGGATACATCACTAACTTATATATGTCGCAAAAAATGTAGAACGGGCACCAATAATGCGAGTGGGCTACAAAATGACTGCAATTGGAAGCAAGAGTAAAAAATATTTCACAAAAATCACAGCTCCATACGCCCGACTTTTTGTTTGAACGGCAAATATATTTGTTGAAAACATTTGCTTGTGAAAAAATCCAACTGATTTTTTATTTTTCTTTCTATTGTATCGTTTTGGAGTTGCGCTTATTTATTTGTTTTGTTTTATTGTGCGTAATGGAGACTTAATGGTCGCTTTTCTGGAGATAAGTAAGAACAAACACATTAATTTAATACAATAATACTGTATAGTATTCTATTAAATTAGTTTTGTGGTTGATTTTTTATCTTCTTGATTTCTTACTGGGTCTGAAACTTTGAAAGAACATTTCTATTTATAAGTTACTGTGAAAACTATAAAGTTGTTATATTACGGTATTCACAAAGTCGAACGCAAAATTTGTTCCTTTAACTAACAAGAAGAAACTATGGTAGAGTTACTCTTTATAACCATTAATATCAACTTTTATGTTATAAATGTTACCATTACCGACTTATCACAGCTAAATACTCCTTACTAAAATAAACTGACAAAATCTAAAAAATTCCAACAAAAATTTTATCCTACAAACTTCACAGCATATGTTTCCTTATTCCGTAAAATTATGTAACCAGATATAGTGCCCGAACTTAACGTTACGCCGGGAATAATAAACGGAGTTCAAACTAAGCATACACAAAATACTTTGTACTAACAATAAGTGCACTATTCCGAGTAATTTAAAGGAAATTTTTGTCTCACTCTAACGTATGAACGCGACAAGGATAGCATGTAGTGAGATTTAACTTTTATTAATGTGAGTGATGTTATTGTTATAATCAGTGTTGTTTTTCATTCGTGGATATTTTTTAGTTTTTATTTTGGTTGTATCACTTATTTCAATGTTTATTTGCCAGAATAGAAATTCATCGTTTGATATTTTATAGTATTGTAATTGTTCTAATTACGATTTAATTTGTCGCTGCTTGGGCTCACATGTAACCTAGATAAAACATAAATCCGCCAATCCAAATCTACCTGCGTAGCAATTTTGCCAAACCGCTTCAACATTATTTGCGTGAAAGATCAAGAACTCGAATTGTTATTAATAAGTAGGTAACAGATTACAATATTGATTACGTATCATATCTGAGACAATATACATTCAAATAACGCCTCAATGGCTCTTTATCAAGAATTTGGAGAGATTTTCACAGATCAAAGGTTAATAAACTATATTTTCCTTTGTTCGCACCGGTTTGGTTTCCCGCGGAATCTTGGCGCCCTAATGAGGCGCTTTGCCCTGCTACCAGCATAATTGTGGAATGGGAATTACGCTTTATTTGAGTTCCTATTGAAATTTGATAAAGCATAGACGGTTTTAGGTTTCATATTGTCGATGTTATGTTTTTATTTTGTAATAATTAGAGTAGCTTTTTTGTTGTCTGTTTGGGTAGTATTGATACATTTACAATGTATTTTAAACTGACTTTGGTTAAAGTTCTCAATTTTAGATAATCATTTTCTATTTTTGTTATTTCATTGTCGTGGTACAGTTAAATAGGGAAATAATGTAAATACAACGAACATTCTGGATTAAAATCGGATTACCAATGGCTTTGCTACATCTCCTCCACAAAAGGCAAAAACCCGGGGGATTAACAACGAAATGACATTATCGAATATCTTATTCATCTCTCAAAAAAGCAACAATCAAATCTCTCCGCTCTGAGGATAACGCCGTTTGCTAATTAAAAGCGGAGCTCTCATAGCCATACTTTCAGTTCTCATTTTATTTACAAAAACTTGGTATTATAAAGAAAATTTCAATTATCCTCGCGAAATATAGGAATGAGAATAAATTCATTAAGTTCTTTCGCTCATAATAAGGAGGTACGAATTTACATTTAGACACGAATTATGATAATATCAATGAATTATGATTAGGTTCTGTAAACCCTTGTCAAGTAATAAACGAGGCACCTAATATCGTGGAATTTGGTAGAGAAACGTTCGATGTTTCTGTATTCAATGATATATAGGAATTGAATGAAAAAGTTGGTCTAACTGTAGAGATTTAGGGAGACAGTTTTGACCGATCGAGCCGAATTCGACGCGAAATGCCGAATGGACAAAACTGGGTCAATTACGTTGCTCGAATTGCTAACGGGAGGATAATATTTTTATTCAAATGACATATCGAATAAATTGTTGCAATCCTAACAAACTTATAGGTTTTGGCCAGATTGATGTTGATTTTATGCTTTTTAAATAAACAAAATTGAATTTATAGGTATATTTTTAGAAATAATAGCTAATGTGTCCGCTAGTAAAACCCATATATTTCGTTTATAAGCAGCACTATCGATGTACATCGTTATCTGATTCTTACAGTACGGGTTATACTATAGGATATGATACTATTGGAAGGAACCCTTTCTCTCACCATACAACATAAATATGAAGCATCAATATTCAGTATGAATGTGGAATACATTCACACATTACAAGAACTCTCAACACCATTCACACTGCATTTTAACTCACGAATAGGCGTTAATAAGATCGATGACGAGCAATAAATATAATTGGTTCGTACAAATGACAGCGCAGTCGTAGCTATTAAAATGTTTTCGCGATACGAATTCGCTATTTAAGCACCAATTAAGGGCTCGCTAGCGTCAGATAGCACTGAATTCGCAACTCAATCGCAATTATTTTCCACTCACAAGAAAACTTGAAACGAACGTTAATTGTGGTCTCCGAGACTGGGGGACGTTTGTTACTGACGACACGACGTCGTTGCGGTAATTGGAAAACAATATGCTGGAATGTGGGTGGCAAAGCTGCAAGCAGTGTTGCCTTTTCTAGAAGTACAAGGTTATATGTAAAGGCACCTGGTAATCGATCGTATATTGATTTTTTTAGAAATTACAAATAAAATATATGATTGACTTAACTATAATTTAGGTAGTAGTAGTAGATTTCATTCATTATACACATAAATACTGTAAATTACAAAATTATTATTATCACCTTGAAAATTATATTTTATTTAAGTAGGGTCAGAAAATCCTTTGGAATCCTGAAAAAGATATTACTGAATCGAATTCATATTTTTTAAAGAAATGTCTTTGAATTGTCGTATCGATATCGTATACTTTAAAAACGTCAATACAGCACGCAAGAGGTGTGACGTCATTAGCAATCTTCTGAGCGCCTGTGCTACCGACAAATTGGAGCAATTACAATGTGCCGTTGTTTCTACCCCAATACCCCACTGCCCCTGGCCCTGCTCCTGCCCCTGGCCCTTTGAACTCAGTGATTTTGTTAATTTGAGTGACAATTTATTAAGAGATACTTTTGATAACTGATGACGTCATCGAGTTCGTGGCGGGACGTACGCGTTGAAAGCTATTTTTTGGGGAATATTCAATTAGTTTTTGATTTTGTACGTAATTTTAGTTGGAAAATGTGACGATAATAGTATATTGATGTATTCAATTTAAATCAATAGCGTTTTGGGACTGCTGATAATTTTACCAAAAATATTATTATCTAGATACACACCCGAAAAGAAAAAGATATTAATAGTTATTCATTTGTTTGATCTGAAATGACACACACCTATTTATCAAAGTTTGTTTTCGTATACTCATGATTGGCTGAAACCTACCGCGCCAATTGCACTTATGAAATGAATATACATATTTCCTGTATCTGTTCGTTACATAAACAGTTTTCCGCATCATTTATCCAATAGAATTATGTTCGCAAATGAAAATAATGGCCTGTAATTTTCTGTTAAGCAAAACTTCATAATAAATTTCATTAATTACATTTAAATGCAACATAAATTGTTTTATCTTAACTACCGACAATTTATAACGTTGAATTAATAAAAAAACTTCGAAACCGTGAAATGTAGGTCCACGCACAGATGGCGCCACGTGAATTATTAAGTAAATTTAAAAAAGGAATTTCAGCGTTCGTGTGAAATGGCGCGAACGAAATTTACTATTGCGATTGCCTCGCTTTAAATCGATCCGTGTTACGTGTATTTATTATTATGGTTTAAATTATTCTACTATTGTTACCTTTTATGCACTGCATTTGAATTTCACTGTTAGATAACTGTAGTGCAGCTGTGAAATGTTGATACTTTACTATTGTATTGTTTCATCTTGAAGGAAATTTAATTAAAGATACTTTTACAAAACAAAGAAAAAATCTACACTTATTATACTTGAAGAAATAAATAAAATTGCTTTGCCTCTAAATAGCAATTCTGAGAAATACCTTATTTTATGATACATTTTTTATTTCATATGTTTTTATTACATTCATATTATGTAAGTAAATATTCGGCGACAGACTTCGTCTAATTTTGGTATTTTTTCTATCACTTAGATGTCTAGAGGTCATTCGGAACTTTATAAAGAGACTTTCTTTATAGAAACATATGTGCCCACGACATTGTCCAAGGTACACGGTTAATATGGTTTCTTAATGAAAGAGAAACTTCTTTAGGATGACATTTTCTTCTGCAACTGAAATCCTGACCAAAATATAATAGTTTTTGAAATTACCTAACTAAAATTAGCACCGCGTTGCTCACTACAGTACAATACAGCGATAGGTAGCTACTCAAATTTTGTCAACATGATGAACATAATTTGAAGCTACAAATCTACCCTAAAATTTTACAACTTTGTTGCAAGCTAGAAAATACATCTTAATAGAACAGAATCCTTAAAAAGAAACAAACGCAGAGTCACGCCTCGGGCTCTTCAAAACCGAGATGTCAGTGCTTACGTCACGGGGTCAACGGCCGCACCGGGCACATTCGTAATGACACTTGTTAATTAAGTGGCCTGACCTAATTACAAGGTTTAGTGCCATTAAGTTATGTCACTCTTCTAGATGTATGGAAACGTCTTGTGAATCTCATGATGTTTGCAATAGTTTATAGTTTAAAAGAAGATACATTTTATGACTTTCCTGTCCTTTAAAATTACTTAAAAGTAGTAATCATAAATTATAATTCTTGTGGTATTTCTCTAACAAAAATATCGTCAATATTAAAGGTAAAATAAATTCAATTCTTATGATTCAATTACAGCTTTACAAATTTTTTTCAATTGATTACTAGGAAACTTTATTCATTATAGCAATGAAATAAAGTATTATTTAATCATTTATCAATCATTTTATTTTCAATGTATTAAGCATCAATAAGTTATTTTTATAATAGTTCAATTCGTAGCCAGTTTGAATAAATATCGGAACATTTAAACCATATTTAGTTCCAACCCAGTGTTATACAAATAAAGATAAAGCTGGTGTTTCAAAAATAAATCCTCGTAACTAACAGAATTTATCTTTTCATGAGCAGTTGGATAACACTCTGCAACTTTTGCTGTTACGTAAACTGCACTTGAATAGAAAAAGATATACTACGAGTGCGCTACGCGACTACGCGATTCGTAGCTAAGTGCTACGACGAAATGAATGTAGACGGAAAACTTCAGAGATTGAGAAATATTTCTCCTTTTTATTTAAATAAATTCTTACGGGTTTATACAGGGTGTCCCAAAAAGTAGTGATGAACGGAAGCTGGGAGGTAGAGGACCTAGAGAGCTATCCGAATCACCCCCATGTATGTTATGCGATTTTTCGTATTTTCGGAGTTATGACATTTTTTTCAATTTTTCATCTATCGCTGAGTACGATGAGATTTTTATTTATGGTGACGTGACTTATTGCGCTAGATGCTTGATTTTTTTTTGTGTGGTAAGCTGAAAGATAGGCCAATTCAGTATGGTAACATTTACTATCGTTAGATCTTCGAATGGAATAAAAAAAGAATTAAATGCCAAGAAAGATAAAATTACGCAGTATGTTCACAACTTCAAGGGCCCATAAAAAAATAAAATCACATAAAAAAAGTTTTCCATTTGGCTTTTAAAAACTCGCTCTATCTATCAGGTAGCTACCCAAAAAATTTCATTTTATTATTCAGAAGGCTTCAATCGAAAAATTGAAATCTAAATGTGGTAAGTGCAAAAATTTTATTAACATGATGATCATTAAAACCAAATTAAAACCCATAAATAGGTGTTTAATTACCAGAAATTTTTAAAATAACCCCGCTGTTGCTCAATGCAAGTGCGTAAAAAGTTGTCTTTTAAATGTCTGAATGCCCTTTTATCATTTTTAATGGTTTCTTCTGCTACTATGAATTTCCGGGATATTTCGTCCAAATTGTAGCATTCTCTCAAGTAGCCGAGGTCTTTTTAGTATCCCCATTGAAACAGATCAATGGGGTTTAGGTCGAGGGACCGTGCAGGCCAGGCTTTAAGGCAGGCGTCACCAGCGCATGCGCAGGCTGCAACGACCAATCCATCTTTCAGGGTATCTTTGCCCTTTAGCCTGGCCTCGACGGTCCCCGGACATAAACCCTATTGATTTTTTTCCGTGGGGATACTACAAAGACGAGAGACTGCCACAATTTGAACGAAATAACCTGGAAATTCATAGTAGCAGAAGAAACCATTAAAAATGATAAAAGGGCATTCAGACATTTAAAAGACAACTTTTTACGGTGATGTCGCACTTGCACTGAGCAATAGCGGGGTCATTTTAAAAATTTCTGGTAATTAAACACCTTGTTATTGGTTTTAATTTGTTTTTATTAATCATCATGTTAATTCAATTTTTGCACTTACCTCATTTAGATTTCAATTTTTCGATTGAAGCCTTCTGAATAATAAAATGAAATTTTCAGGGTAGCTACCTGATAGATAGAGCAAGTTTTTAAAAGCCAAATGGAAAACTTTTTTTATGTGATTTTATTTTTTTACGGGCCCTTGAAGTGGAGAACATACTGGGTAATTTTATCTTTCTTGGCATTTTAATTCTTTTTTTTATTCCATTCAAAGATCTAACGATAGTAAATGTTACCATACTGAATTGGCCTATCTTTCAGCTTAGCACACAAAAAAAATCAAGCACCTTCCGCAATAATTGACGTCACCATGAGTGAAAATATCACCGTACTCGGCGATCGGTGAAAAATTGAAAAAAACGTCATAACTCCGAAAATACGAAAAATCGCATAACATACATGGGGGTGATTCGGATAGCCCTTTAGGTCCTCTACCTCCCAGCTTCCGTTCATCACTACTTTTTGGGACACCCTGTATTTATTTACATAAGACATTTAAATGTCAGGAAGTTTTAAACACATTTATTTTCAGTTAGCTCCAACTTTTCTATAATGCAGCAAAATTAAATAGCGTACAATCACGTTATAAATATAGAAAATATGAATTATTTCAAACCGCTATTAGCTTGTTCAGCCATGTTTTATTCAAGTACAAACTATAATCCGGGCGTGCAAGCAATTTTCCATCCGAATTATTCCTTAAAATCTCTCGTAATTATCTTCATTACTCGTACTTGAAATCTCGCTGCAATTAATAAAAAGCCGATCTCAAAACAGGACGCATAAAGCATTCACAGAGTTCGTTCATAATGTAAAGACGGAAAGTAGGTCTTGAATGAAGCCTCGGAAATAGTGCCTTCAATATAAATATGAGGCTATAGGTTAAGCTCTCAGCCCCAGATTTTGTTCTTTTGTCTCGTTTTCTGAAGAACAAGGATTTGGAATCGTATGCTTTATGTTTTGTGAGATATCTTCAATAACTAATATATGGTACTTGGCATATTTAGGTTGTTTTGTATTTTCAAAAGGAAATGAATATCATTTCAATTTGCAAGGTTGTTTGTAACACAAGTAACAGAAGCATGATAAAAAATTCAAGCAAATGACGAGCACGCCACTTACACTTTGTTGTTTTGTTTCTAATATTAAAATGTTTATCTGATAGATAAAATTTCTTATATTAAATAACTAAAAAGTTAATTCTACACAAACCAAACGTATTTTCACATCATATTCAATTGAATGGACGGAGAATTTACCAAAATTGTCTAAACACATCGTACATATGAAATTCCAAGCAAGTCAGTCCTCTGCCAAGATTCTGGTTAATCCTGGTTAGAGAACCAATACAGTCTCCTAACCGTCCAAATGCCGTAATCAGCTGATCAGTACACTGACCACGTAGCTCCCTTGGACACTTGCCAGTTTGTAAAAACAATTGTGACGCCTACGTGAAGCCTACGCTGCTACGCCGCTACGGTGCTACGGCGCTACGCTTTAAATCTTTACGTTTCGTAAACAATGCCGCGTGAATACGTAAGCAGGCTGTTTATTTGATATCGAAAGCTAAAAAGGTTTATTACTGTTTGTTATTTCTTAAATTGGGTCCTTGTATTTTTGGGAATTGAGAATAAAATCAAGTCTTAGAGTGAATTATGTATTTCAATTATTTGTCGACTCTATTTATTTTCTTGATTTAGCGATTTTAATTGAAGACTGTACATTAGTAAATTTATTCAAGTTTACACATTTTTTGTAATTTTCTATCACATATATGCACAGACACATTTAATATGTTAATTCGTATTATTACATTATTAAACACATACAGTACGTATTTAAGCTGAAGTATACAGTACGCTTGCACTCATTCCAACCTCCCTGTACCACAAACGGGCGTTAGCGCTAATTTGTATTCGGTAGCGTTCTTAAATATAACCTCCAGTTAAATGCAATAAACCACGGGTTAATACTGGCCTGGTTGGCAAGCGCCGTGTAAAACTAAACCAATATACTTCTTAAAATTACTGCAGCCCGTTACGCAAGCGCTTGGCGATGGCCCAAACTGGGATTTTTAACTCGAATATCGAGTTCAGGTTTGAGGTGTAAATGATTATGCATTATTTGGTTATTGGTGGGTTATGTTTATAGATGTAATGCATAATGGCTTGGAAATACAAGTGCATTATGTGTAGTTGATTGGAGTGCTCAATGTAAAGCAATCATTCTAAATTGATGTTATTGAATTGATTAATGAACTTATAGTTTGCAATGTAGTTCAGTTATCATTATATACTTTGAGATTCTATTTATCAAGTTACATTGAAGATATAACTTTTTCTTCGTCAATATCTGACTGATGATAATTTCGATGCATTTACAAGACAAACTTATTAAAGTAAATGTACTTTCTCATTAAATAATAACATTGAAATGGCTATAAGCTGTTTTAATATCAAATTCTTTTATTCGCAATTTACTGTCTTAATTGCAGTCAGTTTACCCAATATACAAACAAAAACTTGAACAAAATTAAAGCTGAATAAAACATAAGTGATCTAGTCTTACAATCGAAATGCTATAACATCTTTAAATAGAGTATTCGATTCGTTAATAGCAATAGACATCCCTCAACTATTTGCACACTCGACTCAATACTCAGCATTTTTACAATAGGACGCTCGAGATCTATCCTTTACAAATTTACCTACCGTCTAGAAACAAAGCTCCCTGATTCGATTTAGCGGAGAGCTATCGTCTTTGATGTGACGAATCAAAGGCAGCGATCCATTCGTAATACATTTACCCGGGCTATTTCTGTCCCCTTAACCCGCCTGCAGTCCAATAAGATTTTCATTACGCGTTGAAAAGTTTTTAATGAGTGAATATTTTAAACCCTCGCTGCTGGATCATGGTGATTGTTTTTTATGCCTTGTTTGTTTGCGAATATGCAGTTGTAGAATGTACGGACGTGGTGTTGGTGACCGCTGGTGTTTTGGATAAAGGATTTCTTAGTCGTTAAATGTACAAGTTTAACAAGGTATATTATAGATATGAACACTTTTAAAATATTTGTATTAAAACATTTCGTTTTGTTTCAATTTGTCAAAATATTAATATGAAACGGCAGATTTCTTTTGATCTTTACAAATGTAATCCCGTGTTGATGTGTATTGTGATTTGTCACACATCACAAATATTTCAACAACAAATTTTTCGTAAAGCTTTATCATCGCGATTATCATTTGTTTACGGCAAAACATTATTAATACCATGTTGTCAATGGCGTATGTGCATGAATACGAACATAACACGTTTATACCGCGGCTCCAAATTAATTTCGCGAACTCAAACTATTTCGAAATAAAATTTCCGCCGCCACCGCTTCTTTAATTACATTTCATTCAAGTTGAGTGGAAATATTTGCTGTATTTCTGGCCATGCTAGCGTAGCGTGTTTCGCTCACATAACACCGACTTCTTACCATTAACTACGAACTAAGCCTTGATTTACATATTAATTAAGATTCGGCCCCTAATTACAAAATCATCGGGTTGAAATTGGTGTTAATTTTTTATTTAAAGAAACATTCCGCTCATTATAAACTTAGTAGGACGCGAGTCGCATTGCCCGTTAAATTTATTGTAGATGGGAAATAAAAAATATGGTGATTATAATTGTTGATAAGCATTCCGGCTAACACTTAAAACAAAGAAAGCACTTTTTAAACATACAACAAAGGATAAACACGAAAAATTACTCATATATAAACCGTAAGTACATTAACTACACATCACACAGTAGGAACGACAATAATTTCAACCTAATTGCTTTAATTTAACTAACTATTGAGTTATTCCAACAACCATACATATTTTTTTATATATATTATTTGTTCCAAGTGTTGTAACACTCGATATCACACCACAGGGCAGCAACACCAGGGTCACAATGAAGGCATCAATCAAGTAGCGTGGAAAGCCACTTATCAGATGTATTTGCGGCCTGCTTATATGTAATTTCCGCCATTCGATCGACCGCCTTAGGATAGTAACTGACCGTTAAACATAGGCTTTTAAGGCCTAGTTTTAAAGTGGAAAAATAATATTTGATCGTAGGGTACTGCCTATAAACTATAATCTACCTAGTAAATATAAATTTACTTGATACTTATTACGTTTTTACTATAAGGAAAGGTTTTTACGATATGAAAAGCATGTAGACAAATTATTTATGATTTTGGAAAACCACGTATATATTGGCACAAAATAGATGAACGAATTTAAATCAGACTTTTTGTATAGTTACTTTTTATCTGTACATTACATTATTTCTTAAAGGAACTCAATCCGTCTTCAAAGGTTTTTAGTGTGCATTAGACGTAACACGACCCTCCGAAATTGCCTAACCTTGTTCGTGATGTATATAGGTCCATTCTGGCCTTTTAGTATCTAGTGTCTGATTTCTTGCCTCTTGCTATCTGTTATGTGATAGGGTTAGATTTCAAGTTTTTTCCTACTGAATATCGAATAATTCATATTTATATGTATACAAGTGCATTATGTATTCGTAGTCTAATATTTTATTTTAAACATTTTAGTTTATTTCCAAAAACACTCATACTCATAAATCAACTCTACGTACTGTAATACCCGTGACTCAATATTCCCTAACATACTACTATTACAAATCTAAAATTAAATAATACTTCACAATGTATCGTATTCTTTTACAAAACGACTAAACAGAATTATCACGTCCAGTCGTCCAGTTAAAAGAATTAACAGCGAGTCTTATTAACAAGCGATTTCTATTGAATCGAGTGTAAATTGAAAAACAGCTCGGTCAGATAATTAACTTAAGAGGTTTGACCTAATGCTGCCGCCACTCGCTTACAAGAATCTAGGGCTTTAGTGCACACTGCAAAATAGACTATATTTACTATTTATTTCATAGTGTTTGTAGGTTTTAATTGGACTGTTTAATTGAAAATCCTAGTTTATTTCAGTGAAGGAATTATTGGGTTTTAATGTCATGGTGATGAACAGAAATTGAATACAAAATACACGTTAAACTCAAACTCAAACTCAAACATTTATTTATTCAATTAGACTACTTTTAGTAGCACTTTCGAATCGTCATTACATAAGTATTTTTAACATTTACCACCGATTCGGAAAGCAGTATCTATGGAGAAGAACCGGCAAGAAACTCCATAGTTGCTCTTTTAAAATCATATTGTCAATATTACATAATCTGTAACTTAAATCTAACTACATAATATATCATAATATGCCAAAGAACTGTCCTGTGGTTCTTACGCGACAACCCTCCATGGATTTTCATCTTCCATATATTCCTTAATGCTATAATAGGCTCTCTGAACTAATATATTTTTTACATAAGTTTTAAATTTAGCACTACCAAACTCTTTAATATTATGAGGAATTCTATTGTAAAAGCGTATACCTTGACCCATAAATGAATTTTTAACTTTAGCTAATCGGAAAAATGGCATTTCAATTCTATTTCTGTTCCTTGTGCCATAACAGTGTCTATCTCCTACTCTTGTGTGTACGTCGGCATTTTTGTGTACATGCAAAATATTATTAAATATATACTGTGATGGTACAGTAAGGATACCAGTATTCTTAAAGAGATCTCTTAGTGAGTCCCGAGCACGTAAATTATATATAGAGCGAATGGCTCTTTTCTGTAAGATAAATATAGTTTCTATATCTGCTGCCCTGCCCCATAGTAGAATTCCATAGGACATAATACTATGAAAGTAGCTGAAATAAACCAATCTAGCTGTATCTTCATCGGTGAGATGCCTTACCTTTCGGACTGCATATGCTGCTGAACTGAGCTTACCTGCAGCGGTGTTGACATGGGCTCCCCACTGTAGTTTCTCGTCCAATGTTAACCCAAGAAATACAGTCGATTCTGTAGGGTGTAATACCTCCCCGTTCAAGGTAATATTTCTGCTCAACTTTTTAACGTTAGGTAGTAAAAATTCAACACAAGTTGTTTTTTTGGCATTTAATAATAAATTATTAGCAGTAAACCAGTCGGATATGTGTAAAAGAGTACTGTTCACTTCGTCAACATTTGGGTCATGCCTATCCACATTGAATATTAATGAGGTATCATCTGCAAACAGAACTATTTCACACCTATCCTGTAAATAATAAGGTAGATCATTGATATATACCAAGAACAAGAAGGGTCCTAAAATAGATCCTTGTGGAACACCAATGTTAATTGACGCACCGCTAGAACGTTCTCCATTAACAACTACAGTTTGTATCCTATCATGCAGGTATGAGGCTATGAGGTTCTGAGCTTGTCCTTTAATCCCATAGTGATTAAGTTTACGCAATAATGTACAATGTTCAACGCAGTCAAATGCCTTGGAGAGGTCACAAAATATCCCCAAAGCATTTTTTGAGTTTTCCCATGCCTTATATATATGTGTTAGTAGTGCAACTCCAGCATCTGTGGTTGAGCGCCCCTTTGTGAAACCAAACTGTTTGGTGTGCAGCAAATTATTAGAAGCAAAGTGACTAGTCAATTGGTTTAATATTAACTTTTCGAATACCTTACTTAATGTTGGTAAAATCGAGATAGGTCTATAGTTGTTACAGTCTTCTTGATCGCCTTTCTTAAATAGAGGTATAACTTTACTAAGCTTTAGTAAATTAGGAAATGTACCATAGTCACAACACTTATTAAATATGAAAGCTAAATTGTTTGCAATATTTTCTATTATATTATTAACTAAATTTACGGACATTCCCCAAAGATCACAAGTGTTTTTTAAATTAAGTGTCTTAAATGCTGTAACAATATCATTAGCAGTTACGTGACGCAATTGAAATAATGTACTGCACCCCGCAACATGGTCCCTCAAAAAGGTCTCTGCAAGTACTGAAGACGAGTTTAAATTATTAGTAATGCTAGCAGGGACACTACTAAAGAAATCTTCAAAAGCAAGCGCAACATCAGCATTTTTGTCAATAACCATGCCATTATGTACAAGTTTTATGGTATTACTTGATTTGCTTTTACCCATTTCACCATTAATAATAGACCAAACTGTTTTAACTTTATTATCCGAGTCGCGTATTTTATCTCTGATATACAAACGCTTCGCAGTAAAACAAACAATTTTAAAAATTTTTGAGTAATTTCTAACATATCTAAGAAAAGATGGGTCTTTATTATATTGCTTCATACCATATAACTCATAAAGAACGATCCTACACCTATGTATGCTAGGTGTCGCCCATTTACTAAATGGTAAATCCTTGGTAATATTTAAAGATTTAACTTTAAATATTTTTTCAAATTCATTATGAACTAAATTAAAAAGATTTTTAAACATTTCACAAGGATTATTATGACAGGATTGATCATTCAGTACGGGCAGGTTTTTATTAATATTATCTCTAAATTTATTAATGCCTTTTTTAGTTATAGGCCTAACATTAATTCTTTTAAATTCAGGTAAGCAATCCCATTCAAAAACTACTTTCTGGCCACAGTGATCCGAAGTGAGTGTATTGAGAATATTTTTCTCTAAACAGATGCAGTCGCAGTATATATTATCAATACAGGTTGCAGAAGTAGGTGTAATTCGTGTGGGTTCATTAAAAAGTTTATACAGATTAAATGACTGAAACAAATTAACAATTCGTGTTGCCGTTTGTGTTTGTAAAAGTATATCAATATTAAAATCACCACATACTATAACTTTTTTTTTACTCCTACTTAAACGCTTTAATATTTCTTCCATGACTGTCTCAAACATATTATAGTCACTGGAAGGGGGTCTATAAACGCAAACAATAATGTAACGCTCCAGTTCAACACAGGACAGTTCAATGGTCCGTTCTACAGAAAGACTAACAATGTCAGTTCGTTCTTTGCATTTTACACTATTATGTACAAAAATAAGAGAACCTCCATGAATAGCATATGTCCTGAAGTATATACTTTTTAATTTATAATTATCAATATTTATTAACAACTGACATTGTTTAAGCCAATGTTCTGTTACACAAAAAACCTTAATACTATTATGATTTAAAAACAATTCTATTTCTAATAATTTGCTAGCCAAGCCTTGAATGTTTTGATGTACAATAGAAAAGGTCTGCTTAGCTGTTGTCTTATATACTAGTTTAAATCTAGCTTAGGGCTAGATTTTCTGTCAACACTAGGTTGGTGTATATAATTACTACTACATAAAATTATAGTAGATCCAGGGTCTGATACCGAACATGTACCAGACTGGTTAATATTATATGCTATTAACATAGCAAGTTCTCGCTTATATCTAGATGGCAGATACACTGTATTCTTTGTCAAAGTAAAAGATTTAATACACAAATTAATGTCAAAGTAAATAAATGCATCACGATGATGATTTGTTACATTATACAATTTTAAATTCATATTATGAATTAATCTATTTTGTTCTTGTGTCAAACCAGGTAGGTATGGCAATGTACACAACATAAATTTACATTTAGTCTTACTACTAATTTCCAACATTTTTTGAAATCCTACATCAATATCCTTATTTTTTACATTTAAACTATCTCCATATAGTATAATTACAATATTATTCTTATTAAAGCTGAAATGATCAAGTGATTTGATTATATAATTAAATGAACTGTTAGGAGTGCAAATATTAGTGACTTTAAGCCCTAAATTGTTGAGCATAGCGCCAAAACCCTGACCAATATTATCTGACAACACAAAAATTTCCTGCTCGGAAAGGTGTTTAGTTTTTCTAGTTGAAATTGTTGTCACGGGTTTTACACTATGTATGTCTGTGCAGTCAAGCTTATGGGGCGACGTTTGCTCATTGTCACTTTTTGAACACTGACATACATATTTATTGGTCAGCGACTCAAAGCGATCCATATTTTCAGTACTCAACTTAATTAAGTCATCTGCCTGTTGTATATGTTAATATCCAAAGGTATCTGAATATAATATTTTAGTTATCCACGTAGCATTTTCCTATCAACAAAGTAGGCTGTGACCTATTCTCATATGCTATAATATCCGTGTATACGTGGCGATGACATCATTATGTTACATGCTATGCTGTTATATAATAGATATTGATATAGACCTCTAATCAATTCAATCATTTTGCTCTTCATCGAATAATTACGTCGAATACGTTACAAGGCACTTTTTCGTATTTTTTTTGTAGTTCTAGTTACACTTTTATATTTTAAATACAATAATCTACCTAGTAAACTTACTATCAAAAATTTTTTTGTCTGTGCATTATGTTAATTTAATTCCATACTATTAGAAATACTTATGTTTTTTTTTTTTTTTTTTCAAATACATATTGAGTTATCACTACTGCTGTAAAACATCAGTTTCTTTTCCGCACCTTTGCATGTAATAATGACAATTATTATAACGGCAAAGGTTCTATAATTGCGTGAATAATTTTAATGAATCTGAGCTCGACATCTCCGTACTGTACCAGTCCTGTGGTCTCTCGAGGCTCGAGCGGCGATCTTAATTGAGATCGACACAATTTGAGACCTGTGTATATATTAATTTGGTGGCTATTTAATTATCAATGTAATATGGCTTAGGCAGCATCAACTTGTATAAGGATGCTGAGATAAAATATCGCTGAAAATATTACATATTCGACCGTAGTATAAAAGGAGTACATGAATTAATTTTTTAAATGCAAGCAAGTATGTTATTTACTAGAGATGACTCTGCTTTAAAAAGAATACATGTGTCTAACAACTAAGAGGAACAAAAACATATCATTAATCTGATAATCTCGTCCCACATGGAATAAGTTAAACGCTTTAATTCTCCAGGATTTCACCGCAAAAATGCTACGGACTAAGGGTAAAACGTTTCACCATTAAATCACGTTTAAAACAATGCATTTCACCTCTTTGTTTTTTATAATCTGACATCGCAGCGTGGTAGATGCCGCGATCCTATGTATTATTTAGCATAATGCTCGCCGACACACGCCGGCTTACCTACAGGCTACAACGTTCCTGTTAAATAATACACACTTTCATTATATTTCTTGCTGTGTAATCGTTTTCTTATTTTAGTTCCGCCATATTGCTAGTTTCAGCGCAATGAAAGCTCTCATACTCGCACTTATGCACGTCTTTTAAAAGTCTTTATCTCGATAAATGGCTTTTGTATTGACTTGTATCTTTTTAAACATAAATTATACGAAGAGTTTTATGCTACTTTTGTGTTTACGTATAGATTACTTTTCTCTAAATTTTCTTCATCGCAGCTAATCTACCTTTTACAGAATATAAGCCTCCGTTTAAATTCCAAGCGTGGATTATGAAGTTTTTGTGTAATCGGGCAACATTCATATCCAAAGTTTATATCGTCACAATTTTGCGTTAAGTTTCAGATACATTTGTTTATTATTGTACCTATTAAAAGTGAGATCGCGAATAATTCAAGTAAACGACACAATAAAATATCTCGCCTGTTCCCTTTCTGTTATAATTTTTATAATTAATGGAGAGAATTTGTATAATTTAGCCTTTAATAGTCCTCGGATGCTGTAAAAAGCAAATTTCCGACGAATCACAATACACTCGACGCCATTACGGGTTATAATAAAGATGTTTAGTCATAGCAGACATTTTTAATGATTTTGTTTTTTTAGCTCGGTCATTTGAGACCTTCGAATAATAGTTAAGGTTGTCTGTCTTGGGAGAAAGAGGAAAAATATTTCTACATTGCGTATTGAAAATGCATGTTAGACTTACAGATGTAGTTTTGTAGTAGCTAGGTTGTGGAGTAATTTATATTTTATTCCTACAATTTGCAATAAAGATGTAAATATCCTCTGTAAAAATTATCCTCTCTGATGTTAATATCGTTCCTCTGTCATCAAATTATACAGCATTTGCTACATGCATGTTATACTTAAGTTAATGTTTTGTATGCAGATAAATACAGACCTGGAAAACATAATATAGGCTTTTATCCTGAACACCGGTTTGAACTAGTTTTTCATAAAAATTTCTATAAAATAAAGTCTACACCATTATCATAATAGCATTAATCCTTTATTCACATTAAATATAATCAAACTCGCTGATAACAAAACAATATAACTTTCACAATTTCCGAGTTATTGACTTGAAGTTCGTTCAGTAATTCCACCTTGTTCTATCTTTTGTTGGTGGTATTACGTCATCGATTTTATGAAAGTACCCTCTTATAGCAACAGTGCTGTTGTTAATGTTATTTTTATTCAATTGCAGATTTATTATCTGTGCCTTCGGAGTGAAATGCAAAATAATTGCTTACGAAGATGATGATGTTTGTTGCGTTTATACAAAAGTTTTAAATATTTATTTCTTATGTGAACAAAATCGGATCATTATTGGTCTGATCTTATTTCTTCTAATCACATGCACTAAATGTTTTTATAGCAATTGATAGAAACTTGTAATATTTTGTCTTTAACTTTTATTCTAAATTACATTTTGTTAGTATATAACATATCTAAATGTTAATTAAATGAGCAATTAGTAAATCGTGTTGGATAAATTATTTTAATTGTTTCGCTATACTTATAGAAAACATTTAGAACATATTCATTTATCTTTAGATAATATTAGAATAAAAATAAACATTTTTATTTGGTTAATTTCCATGTAAATAGCATTATAAATGCTACATCAAACTGCTTTAAATAATCCTAACTAATACTAACATTACCAGCGCCAACGTTTTTCTTACCAACGCGAATACAAAAGCGTCTTATTATACGTAGTTATAGTTTAGTATTCCTATTTATATAGACTAGCTAGTTATAAAAGACAGCAGAACAAAGGCTGGGCTCGGCATGGCGAAATTAGTAAAGTTGATGCCATTATTGGAGGCGCGTACAAAGAGCGCTTTTGTCAGCGCATAATTACCGGCCCTGTACTTTAGGTAACTATTATGATCCTTGGATAACGCGGGTATTGGAGTTTATTTATTAAGTGTTGTTTAGCACGGTCAATTGGCTAGCTCATATAGACTGAAGACTGTCACATTGGATACAGAAGGGACTGTAGTAAAAATCATTGATTAACTTTCACGATGAAATAATAAATAGATTAGTGAGTGATTATTTGTGATGGTAATGAGTACATTTTTAATTTTTAATCGGATATAATTTATTCACTTTATTTTTCGTGCAAGCTTTATTGATATTTTATATAAGTCTCTTCTTTAAATTCGAGAATTTACTATTGTAGAATCATTTCAAAAGCAGTCCTGAGTAAGGAAGTAAGCGGTGCTACACATGCCTTAGAGAATATCCAAAGCTGTCGGTCTGGCGCCTGATACCTTATATCGGATTTACTGTCCCAACGGACTGGGCTACTCTATAATATAATTGAATATATTTTAGTGGTCAGTTACAGTTTTGATAACTTTTATTAACACGATGAAATAGAACAGAAATTAATAAATACGGATTATACTTTTTACAATACAATTATGTATGTATGTTATTAAATTATGTATACAACTTTAGTACCTATGCATAACTATCTTGTCTGACCTATTCACAGCGAAGACTCGTTCAAAACTGGGTAAATTATATCCAAAACGTCAGCGTCGCAGACATCTTGTTTGTCCGCCAGCAAATTGCCGCAGCTCGAAATTCGTCTGCAATTTGTACCGCAAATTACGTCTTCGGAGTGCCGGCGCCGGCCCTGCGCTTCGTTAAGGCCCCGATTGGTCCCATTGTGCGAAACGCGTAATCGCCCTGGACAATGGCCGATGACGCGGCGTAATTGCCGCTAAATAGCGTTTTAAGCGAAATCGCTTGATTTTAATTGTATGTTGCGCTGTGTTTGCTCGATTCTATACGATTTATTTTGACACTTTCCCGCCCTTTTCGCTGTCAACTGACAGTTCTTTTCGAGCACAGATAATTGATACAGTTTTTGTTTACACTCATCAACGAAGATTTATACGTGTTAATTTAACTGTATTTAAATATTCAACAGCTATAAATTAATTATTGCATTTAAATAATGTCGAACGGATTACATCGACATCTTTAAATTCTGGTTATTGCCGCGCAAATGAGTCGTTTACTTTCGAATGACGTATTAATTTTCCGACCATAGACTTTTATGTGTCACAGTAAATTTTATGTACATTTAATACGCATTTAAATTGACTGCGTTTAAATTCTATTTCTTGGTCTGTTAACGCCTACGTTGTAATGCTACACGTCCGTTGGAATTTATCGCTTTTCCTCACTTATTTAACCAAATTGATAATTTTATTATACACTGTACATTGTGATTGGTATACCGATGGAAATAGTTTAACGAATTCGTAGTAATCCCCAAGCTGTTTTTGACAAAACAAATTTGTATAAAAATTGTGGAACAAGGATTTAATTGCCACAGAGTATAAACGCGAACACACGTCTCGCATATTTATTTCGCTGACAAAAATTCAGCATTTAAACTTTCTTTGATAAACCTTTTTTCGCAGCGAATTTGTTTTATTTATTCTAATAACGTACCAGTTAGCGAGTTTAAGTCCGCCAAGCGAAGCGTGCAAAGTCCGTTAATTGAAACTATAAATATACAAGCGCCATTTTCCTAGGGCACTATTTTCGCGCCTTTTTCGCCCACGACAAAATGGATGCCCGCCGCGTTGTTATTTTTAAACTTTTGCTTAGTATACAGCTTTTCTTTTAAGTTTTGTTGTTGAAACAAGTTTTTCACAGTTCTATTTCATACTTTTAGAGTGCATTTTTAATAACTTCATTATAAATGCACCCGTGCACAAGTTGCTTTGAGCTAACGTTGGGATTTGTTTTATATTTTGAATCAAAAATCTGTATATGGAATTAATTTTAATTAAACATAACGGTATAAATATTGTCAAAGGGGCTTTGCGGTTTCAACGTCTGAAAGCCACGATGTGACATCAAAATGTATTTTAATTTTTCGCGATTTTTACCACATTCTTTAAAATCAATTTTCGCATACAAAATCGAGTGTCACAATAAAATTGAATACACAAAAAATGATAAAGACGTGAGTAGATGGTGCAAAATCGCGTTAACAGCTAGTTACGCTTACAAAAAGGGGGATATTATTTTTTTATTGCGTCACCCGCTCCCCTCGGGCGGGCGATAACTTCACATAATACCGGGATAGACCACTAAGCTGATAGAATTGTGCTACGAATCAGCAGCCCTTTTGAAGTCCTATTAAATTGTGCCAGCGTTCGAGCCAACGCGCCCGTGAAATTGAGGCTTTATTGAAATTGTTGCCAATTTTTTTACGCACTTTTTTTTGATTAGATAACTCGGAATGGGCTGCGTTTGATTCGATTAATTTAACGTAATTTTTGGTGTGGTTTATTTCAACTGTATATGTAGATAATGTAATTTTGGGTTGGCTTCCGCAATTTTCATCAAAGCAAAACACGCATGTTAGAATTTATTAATTGTTATCTTTTCCTCATTCATTGTCATTCCTCAATGTTATCGTTAACATATTGGATTTCCATCTAAATTATAACAGGAAGTTCTTCCATATTTAATTCACTGTCATGATCCAAATTACCAAATACGACAAACATGTGAAATTATCAAGCATAACTTATTATAATAACGTTCATAAATTTATGACACGTGCACAAAAATCACACAGACTAATCAAACACCAGAGCGTTTATAAAATGGTTATCTAAAATCAACGAGTATACGCAAGACGGCAAGACAGGCTGCTATTATACCGCTATTACTTGCGACACTCATAATCGATCAATATTTACGGCGACAGCCATCCGATACTGTAAACATTGAGACGGCCGGATTGAGATGTTTCTAGACATTTTTGTAATATTAGCTTTGCTTTAATCATTGTTACCGTGATATTTTGTAAGGCGAAACCCTTTTGGGCTTCGTTTTTTGATATTGAATACTGATTTTCCACAGACTGGGTATTCATACTTTTTAATTAGTATATTCTGTTTGCTCTTTTAGGATTTTGAGCGTCGCTTGTATATTGTATGTTATTTTTTTAATGGCCGTTTGAAACCACATTTTTGTTACGTAATTTACATGTAATTTCATAACAAATTTAAAAAAAATATCAAAAAATATACGTGCTCACGAAAACATGCCTACTAACACTTCACATAATTTATGTCCACAAACAACAAAATCTACAATAATAAATCGATCAACATATACCTAACTATCCATAACATGACAAATCGTATGCCCCTTCCCCGGGACGGTCCACGCTCATTACACCCGCTCTATATAATTTATTTGCCCCAGCAAATAGGATTAGCTGCGGGGAGCCGATTGTAGGCAATTTTTTCGGACAATGCTGTCTACGGGCGGTATACTCTGTGGTCATCGGACGTTCGGATAGTTATGATTTATTTTGTATATTAATTTTATTTTTGTCCCTTGCATATTTTGTATTAATGGATGTATTCGCAATTTTCTTTGTAAATAATGTATTATTTTTAATCTATCAAATAAACCAATATAAAGCAATATATGAAATTCAAACATTCCTTACCTATACGTAAAAACTAACATTCGTGGATGCTTAATAGAATTGTTAAGTTATTGCAAAAGTACCTACTTATAAAATTGAAATATAAACAAATTTAAAATAAAAATAGAACATATCTACATTCAATTGCCTATAATCAACTGTTTTTAATCCGTACATGATTGCGTTCCATTCCACGCGTTTGTCCAAACGCTATCAAAGGTTTTACGACAGGCTACGCAGTTACGTGTTAAGTATATTTATTTGTTCGCAAGATCGGATAAGCAATCGCTCGAGCCATACAATCTCGGAGGCTTTTAAGCGCACCTGTCACGTTCTGGCCTACATTACCTGTAGGTAAGGAGGCTGCTTTAATGGTATGGCATAATGACTGTAAAAGTGTTGTTTTACAGTTTCCTACAGGGAATGTAGGAACGAATACAATTATTTGGTTTGAAAAAATTGTCTTCACTTTTTGACGTGACAACGTCTTATAATTCGATAGAGCCGGCTGCACGCACGAAAAAACATGACTCATACGGCGTTACCTCGCTCTGAGGCGTTCCATGTAGGCTTGAAGTGCAAGCGAGAGCGCGGAACGAGCGACAAAGAAGCACAATCTGACGTTGTCACGTTCAACTATCGTCAGTAAATCGACTTTACAAACAACCAATTTTTTTTTGGAATTTGGCAAATTAGTGTTGTGATTTAAAATAAATTTCCTTCGATTTAATGGTGTCTTACTCTTTGTTTACTATTGTATGCAATGTCTAATTTTCTTTTATGCGATCTCTACTATAAATAACCATAATATACTAAGAAAATCGCCTAAGAAATTTTCAAAACATTGGCAGAAAGTTTGCAACAGAATTCGTTGAATTATAAAGGGTTACCATACAACGCCTTTGTACATAACACCACAAAAGTATTCTAATACAAAATTCTCAAGGGCGAGATAGAGGCGCGAATAAAACATTGATCAATGTGAAAATTTATGAATACATAAAAACGGAGGTATTTCTCTGATGGAATATTCTTGTATTGTCCCGGGCTGAACACGCAGCTGTGAACGTGTTAAACTCCCCCAAGTTTTATAACTTTAAGAAATGCATACTAAAGTTCGGTTATTGTTCGACGAAGTTCCGTTTTAAGGTTTGCTCAATTACCAAATTCGTTTGATGTGAACCAACCGGGGGTTTTTCTGTTGGGAGTAAAAACTCGTCTATGGTTTATTTGATGTAGCCAGTAGGTATCGAATATTTTAAAACAAAAAGCTTAATATGCTATCGTAATTGTACACTCGTACGTCGTTTTAAATACGAGTGTATTGCATTAAGAAATTATTAAAACAATGTATTAGGAAAAGTTAATAATAACATTTCTTTCATAAAGTATTTTACAGGAAATAATCTCCGAAAATAACCGGACAATCCCTCACCAAGAAAGATATTAAAATAAGAGTCAGTATCTAATCAAAAATATCAATTTTAGAGTAACATCTCATTTTAGCAGGGTTCCGCAAACCCGACCCCTCGGGGCCGCCGCAGCCGTTCATTGCCCATTTTTATTTTATATAAAAATCCATTTTAATCCACACTCCGCCATAATTCAGACCTTTATTTAGCCACTAGATAACGGATAACAAGAACCCGCTCTGACTTTTATTTCCCCTTAATTAAGGGATTCGTTATTTTAAATAATGAGCATGCGAAAATAATTTAATTGTTACCTTTTTATTGAGTGAGGTGTTTGTTCATTCTTTGCTTTCGTTTTGCGTTTCAATTTTGTTTTTCATTGTAATGTGCTGTTTTGAAAATGCAGGTGCAATGTTCGTATTATATTGTTAAACTACTGTTTTATTTATATCAATTTTCATGGATAACTGGTAGGTATGGTATTCGATCAACATTTTATAATATATAAATGTACTATATACTAATTAAGTAATATTGGTATATGGAATATAAACGATTTTATTTGTTCTTTTAATTGAAAGCTTTAGATTTCCTTGAAATATAATGATTAACTGTTACATGGTAGATTATTTAGTACTGTATTATTATATTTGCTGTACCTTTAACATCAGAAAAATCTAGACAACATTTATATAAGAAAAAATAGTAACTACAATACAAATGTACATATCTTTACTAAAACGCGTTCTATGAAGCATAAAGTGGGCTTATACAAATACACTACGAGTGTTTATGGACGCTTAAGAGCTTATCTTGTTGAATGTTATTATCTCTAGAATACAGCTTAATTATCCAAGAGATAAAAGGTATTACAATGTAGTAATAGACATATATTTTATTGTATAACCGTTGACTTTAAGTAGCGCTGGTCGATTCTTATTTCGTACTCATCATACAGCTAAAAATCTCATGTAGTCTTTGCTTAAGAATTTTTTTTTTTTTTATATATTTTCTTGCCTGATAATCTCATACAACCTCTTTTGTTATTATTCATTAAACCTTTTTAGTTGCAACAGATGCAATAACATTTCATTTTCAAAAAAGCGCGCGGAATTTCACTTTTTTTTTCACCACAACATATAATACAAACTGGCCAGTTGTCACCGACATTAACCGGCCAAAGTTATAAGCCCCGCAAAATCTGTTTAGTAGCTAGATAAAGATGTCATTCAATTTGGCCGGATTGTCGAAATACAGTTTGAAATAGCAACGAACAATGAGATTTAACGCACCACGTGGTGCTATATTCGGCATGTAATTACTAAGCAGATTAGTGCTAACAGCAACTGGGCTAAATATTTTGATACTTTACGCTTTGCGCTGAGTGATTGTGATTGCTATAAATTGCACAACAGTCGATGGTTATTAATAGTGTATGGATTATGGACTTTGCGAATGATTAGATTTTGTTCTGTTTTTTCATATACAATTTAGGTAAGTACTAATTTTATATGTAGAGATACATACTTTGCTTGCAGTATGTTTTCATATACTTACATATAAAAAAATATTAAGTAGGCAAAATTTTTTTGAAATTGAAAAAAATCATAAAATTGATTTACGACGAAAATTTTATCTACAAGGTAAAGTGTTCCTTTGTGAACTCGTTTTTGTAAATGAGTTCAGTTCTTGTTAAAATAATAATTATAATTATAAATATCAAAACGAAATTTCTCTGAAAAGTTTATTTACAACACTATTAACTATTTTATGTTCGTTAAAATAAAGTATATTCTCGATTGTTCTATATATTAAATGATAATAATAAGCTTTATTTATTTCCACCTTACAATTATTAGTAAATACATAATCATACATAACTATTACATTTCAGTTTTTTTTTTTTTTTTTTTTTTTTTTTTTTTCCTTTTATAATTATAATAAGTATAAATTTTTATTTTTATTTTTATTAATCTATTCCTTGTTAGGTGGCCCCTTATGGGTAAAAGCCTCCTCCATCTTGTACCAAAGATCCCTATCTTGGGACATACGCATCCAGTTTTTTCCTGCTATTTTCTCTATGTCGTCCACCCACCTCTTCTTCTGCCTTCCCACTTTCCTTTTGCCGATTGGGCCCTGCCATTTAGTGGTATGGTATGTCCACCTGTCAAATACATATTTCAAGAAGAGAAGTTCCAGAAAATGGACATGGTTATCACCAGATCACAAAACAAAAAATGAAATCGACTTTATATTGAGTTCCAACCCAAAATCTGTAACAAATGTTGAAGTCCTGAATAAAATAAGCTACCCATCAGACCACAGAATGATAAGATGCTCTTTAAAAATACAAAATCCTAAAATGAACCGTCGAATAATCAAAACCATGCCCAGTAAATTGAAGTATACACACGAGACAGAAAACTACATAGAAAATCTAAAAGAGAACTTACCAATACTAAGAGAATTCCTAAAAGAAGATCAGTCTGTACAATCATTCAGCAACAAACTGGAAGAATTAATCATTAAAAGCCTTAAAATGGATAAAAACAATAGACAAAAAAACAAGATCATTAGCGAACAAACACAGAATTTAATCCGTAAAAGAACTGAACTTATGTTCACAAAGAACAAATCGAAAGAAACAAGAGAAGAACTCAAGAATCTGTTCAAAGAAACCAATCGAGCAATCAAAATAGATTATGCTAATCATAGAAGAGCAATAATAGAAAAAAATATGACAACTTTCCGGAGTTCCAAAAGAGCCTTTAAAGAATTATCAACTCATAAAAATTGGATACAAAGTCTGAACAGCGAAAAGGGTGAAATCAAAAATAGAGAGGGCATCATAGAATGTGCAACGGCTTTCTATACTTCTCTTTATGAAAAACCATCACATGATACAACACAAAATAACAAAAACGATAATAGTATTAATATCAGTGGAGAAGATATAGCAAAAACAGCACCAGACCCAATAACAGAAAGTGAAATAATAACTCAAATTAAACAACTGAAACCCGAGAAAAGTCCAGGTGAAGATAATATCCCAAATGAAGCCCTGAAAATCGGTGCGCCATACCTAGTTAAATACCTAAAGGATTTATTTAACTTAGTACTGGAAAAAGAGCAAGTACCATTGCAATGGTGTAGATCCAATATAATACTGCTATATAAAAAAGGGAACCCGCTAGACATTAGCAATTACAGGCCCATCAGCTTACTATCTACAATATATAAACTCTTTTCGTCAATCATACTACGAAGGATAACACCAGATATAGACAAGAATCAGCCAATAGAACAAGCGGGCTTCCGGATGCACTTCTCAACAGTAGACCACATCCATACAATAGAACAAATCATAGAGAAATTTAGAGAATTCAACAAACCACTTTACATAGCCTTTGTGGACTATTCCAAAGCATTTGACAGCATAATACACCCATACATTTGGACAGCCTTACAGAACAACAATGTCAACAATGCTTATGTCAATATCATAAAAAACATTTATGCTAAAAGTGTAAGCAGAGTAAAACTGGAAAGACAAGGGGAAGAATTCAAAATTGGAAGAGGAGTACGCCAGGGTGACCCATTGTCTCCAAAGCTATTCATTGCCGTCCTGGAAGATATTTTTAAAAACATTAAGTGGGAAAATAATGGCATATGGATACGAAATAAAAAACTTACACACCTAAGGTTTGCTGATGACATTGTTCTTTTCAGTGAGTCTGCAACAGGGCTAGAATCAATGCTACAAAAATTAAATTCTGCAAGCATAAAAGTCGGCCTACACATGAACGCATCTAAAACTAAAATTATGTCAAATAGTCAAAAGAAAACAATTAGAATAGAGGAAAACCCAATAGACTATGTAAATGAATATGTGTACCTTGGAAAGTTGGTTTCTTTTGATACAAAAAGCAACGAAAACGAAGTAGACAGAAGAATAAGTACAGCCTGGAAAAAATACTGGGCCCAAAAAGAAATTCTAAAAGGTAATTATAACCTTAAAATAAAAAAGACAATAATGGATTCCTGTATTCTTCCAAGCCTTACTTATGCAAGCCAAACATGGGTCTTCACAGAACAAGTAAAGAACAAAATTTCATCATGCCAACATGCTATGGAACGAAGTATACTGAAACTAAGAAGAATAGAAAAACAAAGGAACGTGGACATTCGCAAGAAAACCAAACTAACAGACGCACTTAATTTCAGTTTAAAACAAAAGTGGAAATGGGCAGGACACCTCTCCAGATATAAAGATGACAGGTGGACATATTAAATGATATGAATATTTATTTATTAATATTTTTGAGTACAGAATTTAATTCAATAATATCAAATTGTATCTTATTTCCGTTGGTTCGTCAGTCAATAGCCGCTTATCAGTCCCGGTTGAAATCAACCAACGATTTATAGTAATAATTATTTGTAACTACATTTAAAATTAAATATTCTTTCCGGTAAATATTATTAATACAACGAGAAACAAATACGCATAAATTGATGCCTTTGATGACATTGTATAAATAAATCTTTGTTTAGAAAAATTATGAGAATTAATGAAAATTATTACTGCAAAAAAAAATCGAATCGTTATAATCATAGATAAAATATAACCTAAATATAAACAGCCTTATATTCGTTAAAAAAAAATCATCCCACACATAAATAACATCCCGCCAAATTCGCAAGACGTATTGATTTAGATCCAAACTAATGGATATAGGGTCATCGCATTGTCATCGAATCGGTCAGAACGGGCAGATGGTCCCGTTTGTAAATGAAACCCGGTTATATGGGTGACCTCTGAAATATATTTCGCCAGCCTTTTTGCGTTGGCACACCGATTTGTCATTTTAAAAGCAGTGAGTGTAATTCTGCCAGAGTTCTGTATGTTAGAATTTACTTAGAGGAATGCTTTTCCGATTTTATTATCAACAATTTGTAAATTAATAGAGACAATGTCTATGAAGATCCTAATATAAAATATTGAGTTAAAATTGTTCTAAAGACTATAAAAACTTGACATAATGAAATGTAGAGCAAATTTTTTTTTTAATTCAAGCTGTTTTTCCTCCTTAAAATTAGTAATATAAACTATATCAAAATAGGCCAACTATCGTATTCATAACATTATTTAACGAGCCCTTATCAAAATGAACTGCACAAACATATTAACATAACAAAAGATTTACAACGACCATTACAGTAATATGTAAAAACAAACAATATTTAATCGATTAGTCCTCTATCCGACAACACAAACAACCACAATACGAACAAATACGGCACAATTTATTTACTCGCTTAAGTAAATAATAATATATTTCTGACAGGTTTATATCGATATTGCTCGCGATTATTTCCATTTATCAGGTTGCTACGGGTAGACATAACATTTTCCCTTTCATATACTCATTATTAAAGTAATATTTGTTTGCATATTGTTTTTATGATAATAACCTGTTTGTAGAACGCATGTGAGAGTAAGTTTTTTTCATTGCTCTTGTCAATGTTTACTTTTTTATCGGATAAATTAAATGGGTTGTTTCGCTCGCAATCGGACGTTGTAATCTTACCTTAATTTTGATTAATATCATAAGAGATAAGCAAATTCGTAACCGACAAAAACGCGGGGCAGCCATGAAATCCATAATTTATACTCGAGTGTGAAATAATTAATATTATTGAATAAATCATCTAATCTGCAAAATGTTATCGTGACAGTACTACGCGTGAGGGCGTAATAATTGCAAATATAAATCAACATGACATCCGTTTATACGGACCCTCAACGCAAAGAACTCAGAAGAAAGCGAACCCTTGCTAATGCACAGCCTTCTATCTATTTGGGTACAAAGCGACCCAAGTATACTTGACCCTCGAATATTTCGGGTCACGATGGGTATTTGAGACCCCGGATCTGAAGATGAACGTGCGAAATGGATAAAGACGCGTTAAGATGTTTGGAAACGGCGTAAGTAGGTTTTATTGTTGGCATAATTTCTTTTCGTTTAACATCCGTATAACCCGTGGAAAAAGAAAAAAATAAAAAACTTCGTTTCGTTATGACTTTGTTTTGTATTGACTTTGAGACCAATTCATAAAAACACGTCTAAAATCCTAACAAAACACACATAACCCAAATAAAAATTTCGTAAACGGAACGCTTAATCACTGTAAAGTGACAGCTCGCACCTGTCAACGTCACATCAAGTCCCAGGGCGGCGCCATTTTATTTTAAAATGCAGATAACGAATCGGGGTGTAACGTGAGCCGTCCCGAGGCGAAACTTGCTGATTTATTTCATACCCGATATGATTTTACCGCATTCGAGCGCTCCCCTAACGTTTACGTACACCTAACCTCACACTTTAAAAAATAGCACGCGAATGTAATCCTTTAGCGCTACTTATCATTGTCTACTTCTGCATACGCGATGGTGAAGCTGGGGTCGTCGTACGTTATGTTATCTGTACAAGGGTTCACGGCCAATTACGCTAAGAAAATGCGTGTTTTTTCAAGTCTTGAGTTGGCAGCGTGAATGGCCCACTCAGTCGGTGTTAAGGCCACTTCACTATCAAGGCTGCATCACTTGTTATATGCACATCACTAAAGCGCGCGAAGGGTGACAGATACGCGCGCCATTTTTTACTTGACATTGATAGATTATTAGACTTTGTTGCTAATATGTTTAAGAGTACTTGACAAAACTGCAAAAAAATTGAGTGCCTATGAGAAAATTTTCTTAGGCAATAATTTAAGAAGAGCCTGTATTTCACTCGCAGACAGTTCAAAGCATAACAATTTCAACATGACAGACTAAAATTAAGGAGGGTCGCAAGAATAGAAAATCAATACAAAACTTTTGGTACCATCCAAATAGTTCAAAAGACTCTTTAGAATTGATGTTTGTTTAATCTCAAGTAACTAGGGCTCAAGTACTAAGGCTAAAAATATCTTCATATTGATTTATGATAAGTGAATTATTGTCTTAGCTATATCCAGTGAAATTCCCACTGCCGCATAATTATGATTATAGTTTTACAACAAAAACAGGGCCCAGAGTTGAAATAAATTTACACATAACAATTATGTGTGTAGTCTGAATTTATTTTCGATTCTGCATTTCTTGTAATGTTCTGTCAGTATATTGGAGATATTTCCTTTTATATAAAAATGCTCTGCTATATCGTCATTTATACCCAAAAGACGTTAACCAAAAGTTATCCCTAACGACACCGCAGAGACAATAATCATTATACGTCTTAGAAACATTTAAATTTGGATATATGCGAATCCCCATTTAATCGTGTAAGACCTCCACAGGGTGGAGGACGGGGGTGACCGATCATCAATCTCTATCAGCCGTCGTTCTGCTGAAAAAAGTGAGAAATATGACCGTGTCCGTGGGAAACTCGGCGTATGCTTTGAGCAAATATGCATACGAACTATGGTAGTTTAGACCGTTTTACTTTTGTTGTATCTACACTCTAAAAATGAGGTTAACTATTGAAACCTTTTCAATTCATTTTTAACCTAAAATTTAATGAGATATAACAAATCAAGTGTTTCTAATAGTAATAGAAGTAATTAAAGAACTATTAAAACGATTTAATCGTGTAGTTTTTATTGAACGATCGTTAACTTAGTCTTAACACAAAATTAACACTAAAGTTAATTAATACTCTATTTTTATTGCTCATTAAATATAGTCATTATATGGTATCGTAATTTTGTTTAATTTAATTATTAAACTTCTTCCTGTTCTTATCAAATTAATAAACTTACTGTTCACACAACTCTGAGTCAATCCAATTATTATATCGCGTAATTCGTTATACAGCATTAATAATAAATTTAGCCATCAATTTATCTGTTACTAGTTGAGATAACATTAAACGTATATTTATTTTGAAACAATTTCAATTGGATTTCGCAAGTTAACGACGAACTTGCTAAATCAATTATACAAAATATCTTCTCGTCGTCTATAATAACAATTGAATTTAACAACTTCTCAAGAAAATGCAAGAAAATGAACCGTAAAGATATTTTAGACGATACGATACGATAACATTGTTCAAAATAATCGTAACCAATGACCGATGAGTTATTAATTACTAATTTTATAAATCTTAAAGATTACTCTTAGATATAATAATTTTTGTTACTAAACTACTCTTACATATTCGTAAGAGTACGTACTCGTACCGTATCGTACTCGGCTGATATTTGGCAAGTAAATAGATTATGGCCTGGATTACTTAAAAGTTTTTATCCCTGTACCACGTGATCAAAGCCTCGAGCTTGACCATTTAAGCATTGTTTACGTATTAGTTTCTATATTGTAAGCTTGCATTAGTTGAGTATAAAGTGTATAAAATAGTTGTAAACAAAACTAATAAAGTTATTAAGTATTAAAATTACAAAATATAAAGTTTGTGTTGAATTAATAGATACAAATTAAGAAACAATTAAAACTGTAATACATAGAAAAGAAAATTCTTATATCGTTGTATAAAAAAACAATAAAATAATATATACCTAAGCAAGAACATAATAAGCATCAGTACGTTACGATATCGTATCGACCCCGTCCCGGCATCTCCAATCGTCCTCAGCTGGATACTCGAAAGACAATTAAACGCCTATCTCTTCCCATTTATCTGTTCGTTTTGTTTGTTTCTATTAATGGTAATTAATGCTAGGGTAAGGTTAATGAAAGCGTTATCACACATCTCGGCTCAGGTTGTATCAAAAAGCTTCAAACTTCAAATCGAAGATACAAGGTCGAAAGCCTGCGATCTAAACTGAACCGTAACACATGCTATGTGAGATCAAAATCGTACCACACATGAAATAACTGACTAAAATTACACAGGGGATATTAATAGTTGTTTTAATGTAAAATTAAATAAGCGTATGGTTTATCTCACGTTAATTTGTAGTTTCTAGTTCAACGATACATGTAATGTTCAAACTATTTAATAGATAAGCTAAAAACTCATAATAAATGAGGCTATTTATGTTTTTCTAATATTGTGTATAGAACCTTTAAATTACTGTAGAAACTCTATAATAGATCATAATTTGTATGTAGAATACTTAGCTGTAAAATACAAGCTTATTTTAACTGTGTATAATAAAATAGGAAATGTTAGAATAAATATAAAACAGGAACTAAATATAGACAACGCTGTCGGCAGCCGTTCATAAATTATTGAACCGAAGTGACTATATTAGCCCAGTTACACGTGCGAGCCTAATAACGTTTCACGAATACACGGGCTAAGAAATGATATCCATGACAATGATATAGCTCGTCGCAATGAAGGAGGAATTTTTCAATTTCATCACCCTCATCGAAGGCCAACGACAGCAATGTATCCTCCCCAAATCTCAGACATCAGTCACGGAATCAAGTGCATTCTTTTCGGACGGCTAATTTCGTGCGACCGTTCCGTGTGACGCTGGCATCCATCACGTCTCACACCGCAGATTCAATGATAACGAGCCGAATACACACCCCGAAACACAATTAATTTAATGGATTCAGACAAAGAAATATGTGATAGCTAGATTAATAGCTAGGCGCATTGTTTTGACCGGTAACAGATGTTGCGCGTTACGTAACCCGAGTCTCTTCGGCTTTTTTCTTGCACTAATGAAGGAGCCTTTCATCTAACGAGCGGTAAGGTTGCAGCTTTTTGCTTGTTATCAACTCGGTAGTTTTAAATCCTCCACGATTGTTTAAGCATCTACTAATTGTACAGCATTCTCTGTCGAACTAGAATTAATTGCTGATTTACGAGGATCTATTTTAGCGTGTAATATTCATTTAAATTAAGTTTAATGAGGGCTTTATGTAACGAGTCGATTAAGGGATTAGTAACATCTTATTGATAGCTAGGTAAGGCTCTTCTATATTATTTTGTATTCGTTTCGCAAATAATATTCGTAGCAAGCATTCTCAACAGCGACACGAGCTATAAATGCAGAATATAATTTACAGTCCTTGTAAGAATATGGTGATTCGGGCTATCGCTTTGTTTGCCCAGACAGTTTATTACCATAACAGCCCATAAAAACTTAGGGCAAAGTGCAAGGTGCGTCCACGGTATATCTTAAATCACAACATAAATTAGTGCACCAGTCGCGTGACGTACCGACTTGGGCAACGTCGTGTCCTTATCGTTGCCGGAAACAAAAACGAACACGTTTAAAAACACACCCTAATATCTCAACCGAAAAGTTCAACTTCCCTCTTCATTACGTAGATGTGAACGGAGGTGGCGATGCGAAATCGGACTCTATTCATAGCAATAGATAGTGCAAATCTAGTTGTTACTGTAGCTGAAATGGCAAATAAGGCAACGTTGGCAGTATGTCGACATAAATAAAGCTGAGTGTCCTTTAACGAAGGAGACGTTGATGTTAGCCTTAATAAAGACCTCTCGAGACAATGTGGACTCTATTACTTTGTGTTAAAATTGAAATTGCGCGGATAGTGGAGTCATAAAGGCTTGCGTTTAGCGGTGGTTGTGGTAGCGATATGGGTGGACTTCCTTTGTCTGGTAATCTTATCAGCGGGCAAGCGGTTGCTGCTTGACATGATACATTGCCCACAATATAGATTTACATGCGTCTTTAATGCTGGACCTACGTTAGATTAATACAAGCTATTTATTGCGACCTCCCTATAATTAATCGTGGAAACTAATCAGTAAACATTCACATAGTAAGTATATAGAATAAGAATTTCATTCCCTCCATGGGAATGAAATTCTTATTCTATTCCTTTGTACTATAATCGGAAAAATACACCAACCCAAAATCACCTAACAACGGTACAATAATAACAAATCTCTTGCTCAACCAACTATGAAATGGATGTCTATTTAACCACATAAATCAGCGCCGAAGCGACTGGAACCTTTGAGTTTTTGTAGCGAACATCTAAATTCAAGCGTGTGACGTCACATTATAATTCAGAGTGAAAATCGCAACGATTTCAAAACGGCACATAAATCATTGACCGAATTCGTGTACGCGTCAACTGATAAGAGAATATTTAACGGAATCGTGGAAACCAGGCCAACTGAAAGCCATCGATTAAATATAAGCGTAATATCATTAAGCGGCGTTTTGCTTGAAACTGGAGAGTTTTATACCGCCTATACACTTACAAGTCGTTATATTATTTTAAAAAGTTGCGTTTACAGCAACTATAACTTAAGAATGGCTGAACGGATTTTGATGGTATTTTGGTAAATAATTATTTTTCTGTATTTTGACGATTCGAAAGCGTTTTTAAACGAAGTTGGATTTGTCACTTGCTTGAGCATTGTAACTGTTAAAACTAACCGAGAAGAACCGGGGTATATTGCTAGTTAAATAATAATAAAAATCAAAAAGCTAAGCGACATACGTCACCTGCAACTAACCGCAGCAATTAGGCGCGGTTGTTAACCTCAAATACGATTAGCAACTGAATAGGATTATAAGATACAAATGGTAAAAGGTATTTAATTATGTATAAGTAATTTAATACTGAATTATTAGTAAGTACTTATAAAACAGCAAAAAATACAGCATGATGCGGCAAATGATATGGCTTTTTATGTATTGTAAAAATGTTAATCATATCGTAATGGATGTATATTTTAACCGAATATTCCTGGTAAAAACAGGCAAATTTTGGCACAGTTTCAAACAATGCATAAGATAAACTATAGGATGTACATTCTACCTCACTTCACTTTGATTTTACAATACAAAGTTTATAATGTATTTTATTATTAAAATAACAGCATTATTTCCTTGAAAATCTTTCAACAAATATTGTACAATAATATTGTAAGTACGCGATCGCTTTAACATGTAACCAGAGATAAAATTTTATTCTCGTTACAAGGGAATTTTGCTAATGTCAGAGAATTCGCTATAATGCCCCGAAAGACTTCCGACGTGGAAAACGTTAAGGAAATTATTGCTCAACTCCCGCTGAGATAAAAATATCTTGAAATAATCCGTCGGTATTGATATTTTCTCCTTCGATATTCTTCAGAAATGTAGATTACGAAAAATCCAAATTATATCAGATTACTTGGAGATTTACTGATTAAGTTATGATATCTCGAACATTTTATATTAGGCTTTATATTTCTTGGTACTTTACTATTTATAATAATCATATTTTACCTTTTTGTACATATTGGTACATACAAGATATCGATAGAAAGGAAACAATTAACAATGTGGTTAATTAAACAAGACTACATATATTGTAAAATATAAATATAAATGTAATCACACAAATGCAGCGAATGTGGCAACGTAAGCAATTCTGAACTTACCAATTTCAGCAAACTTACTCCGTGGTTTACCTCAAGTTTCAATTTCTGAAATTTTCGGACATATGTATGTAATAGGTACACTAGATGAAACTGGAAACTCCAAATGGCGTGCATGTAAACTAAATATAGTTACATCTACTCGTGTTTAAAGAATTTTGCATCAAAGTAGTTTTCTGTTACGTGAACATTTTGTTCAAAATACAAAAGTGATTGGATAAATGTATAGACATTCTTAAACGTTAATTATCAAAGTAATTATTAGTACAGCAAATAATTTAAATCTCAACAATCTTTAGCACCAAATCCGAATAATATCGGGTCAAATAAACCGATCGAGATTGATAGCGAGTTTCGCATTAAGCCCAACACTCGACTATCGAAAAGTTCGATTATAATGGATTTGTTCTCAACTCGATTGTTTCACGATGAATGGGTGCTAATTAAAACGGAGTCACAGCGTCAGACCAAGTTCCCGATTGTTCCCAACTAAATGCTGCGCTTCTCTCAAATAAATATTGCACGTTCAGGGAAAGTTTAATGCCTTTAAAATAGAAATTGGGGAACGGGAACTTATCATTTCCGTTTTACATATTAATTACTTTGGGATAGCGAGCGGTTTTACCTGGATAGTTATTGAGACAACTTTTCTTGGATGCTAGTAATGGTTAACCCACGGATCTCAACTAATCTGTGTTTAATATATTGTATTTGTGTATTATATTATAAAGAAACATATTATGCAATATTTTTATTCAATTATATTTGCTCAATAATTATTAGCTGTAGAGAAATTTCGGTTGAGTTAGTTACTTATTATTGAATGGTACATCATTCTGACGATATATTTTTTACCCTCTACCAAACAGTTCGTCTCAATTCGTAAGCAACATAACATCGATTAATGTATTGAATTCTAAATGGTAACGCAAACGAGTATAAGATTGTCGGCACATGTTGGTCTCAGATTGGCCATAGTACCGAGTCTCCATACTAGTGTCTCATACATCAACGTCTGCAGTTATGAAACTTGAAAGAGATATATGCCCGACAGGTTAACCGGATTGAATACGTTCTGTACGGCCTATACTAACGACCACGTATGGTGATGGTATGCCCTTAATATCTTTCTAATGTACAAGCCCGTGCAGGCCATTCCTTTGGCTATAAATCTATGTACATAATAGAAGAGTGTATAGATATGAGTTAATGGTGGTATTGATATTAAAAAATAAGGTACATAAATTAAATCAATAATAGTTTTCATAACATAGGAACGCGACTACTATAAAATAAATGAACTGGCTTATTCCCTGTTTGGTTTAGGGAATAAAGAATTTCTATCTCCATCTGTTTTTCCCTTCGTCGATAAGAAATCACGTTTGATCTGACTGAGCTCCGCAAATGAGCCGAAACACACCCCCTTTATCTTCCAATAAGTAAGCGAGTTTAGCTTTTCCGTGTAGGAAAAGGTTTCACGCGGGAACGTATAGCAGATGGCTCGAAAAATATAAAAACGAACGGACCGTTACACGGATAGAACGAGTGATATTAGTTTTATGCATAGAAGTCGGTAAATGAACGATGAAAAAGCTGGATTAACAAACTATATTTTGCGTAAACAATCGGGCAAAGTGCTGGCGTTGCGGCGGCCAATTTCTAAAACCAAAAAGGACGTTCGTTCGACCGACAAATCCCGCAGCGACGTTCAAAATCGCGCTCCCTTTTAAAGTTGAGACGATTCGGTTAACGAGTGTCGAATTCTCATGCTCCTGGGCCCTTTAAAGAAACGAAGTGTCCCCGGGAGGTGCCTCAGTAATTACCCACCATTACAGACAAAAGACACGATTCGTCCGATTACCATAATTCCCGCTCCCCAAGACGAGATATAAATGGGCCGCATTTTGTACTAGGACGTCGACTGACATGTGTATTAATGACTATACTTGTCCTCCTAAATTAGGTTAGGGAGGTGATTTAGTTTTTCATTGGCTACTGGGTGGGATGAATACTTAGTTGCTATTACAGTTTGAACTCCAAAGGGCTCTAAGATAAATGACCTTGCTTAATCCCGGCTTACTGCGCTCAGTACGCTAATGAGATTTCAAGTGAATACATCTTTTTTTAATGAAAACGTGGTTATTCTCGTCGTGAATGTAATTCGTACGTCTATTGAAAGCACGTTTTCTTTGGGTTCGGGAGTAAATTCATTACTCTCTAATTACAAGGAACCGAACCGTTCAAAAGGGACGGCTTCAAAGGACTGTCGCATTGTAGCTCGCTTTCTTTTCGCGACGCGGAAAACGATCGCTGAAAAAAACACAAAAACCCTTTTAAAATTAATTGAGTTTTCTTACGGCTACATCGGCCGCTACAATAAATTAATTAACGCTTGAAGGAATCCTTAAAATTTGTCGAGGATCAAAAGTTGGTTGCGAGCGGGAAGGGGGTGGCGGGGTGGATAATGCTTCGATTTTCCATTAACTTATATTAGCGATGGGAGAGGTCGCCGCGCCTCTCTCCATCCGATAGCTCCCAATCTAATATATTTCCTTTATTAACTAACTGCCGAAACACGCGATCTTTGATCCATTTCCATAGACCTCTAAACGCTATTTGTTTGCTATTACAAGAATTTGACCCTAATTAAATTACGACATGCTAATTTTGCGGTCAAAATCAATTTGGGCCAGCCTTGTCCAATAATATGTAATTAATTAACAGGACATTGTCAATTACTGTGCGCTATCTAATTTTATGTACATATAATGTAGTTATTAACACAAAACAATCTAAACAAGAAAAAATAAAACATCAAATAAACCGAACATGCATACACACATATATACAAATGCATTTATATATTTATATATATTGCATTTCATATTATATAATTACAATGCTATATAAGAGCATCAACACCGATTATTTAATTACAAGACTTCTCAACAACACAACAATGTATCAAAAGTTTGTTTTGTTTGTCCTCAGGTTGTCTTCTAGAAGGGTCCCGGCCCCCTCCCGATGTACCCCCCCGCAACCCAACGATGTCTCGGCTAAACGGCCGCATCACTGGCAACCCAGCTGACTTGGGTGATTTCGAACCCTCGTGTCTTGTACGCACTCCTTCGGGAAACTTCTACGTGCCTTCAGGTGAACTGAACACGTGTGAGTCTCAATTTTTATCATTAGTAGAATAATTAGAATGTAAATGTAACGACATTCTGGTCATGTTTACTTACTTGGTCTACAAGTTTAAGCTTTAAAGAAAAAATATTTACATAAGCTCGCAAAAATGTTTGTAATACGAAAGTAAAATCTGTTACTCCGATAGTATGATTGATTACAAAAGATCGCTACAATATTACATAGGTTGCCTTTACCTTTTCAGGGGACATACAAAAGAATCCGTCTATGGACTATAAATCAAATTCGTCGTGTAGCAGTCCAGGTAAACAAGAAAAGGGAACGCTAGAAAGGATGGATCGTAGTGACAGACATCCAGCGTTCGGGGCGCCTGTCCCCGTGCTTCCTGTGAGGAACAACCTCCGCGCCACGCACTTCCCTCCAGCGGCCTCGAGGTTCCACTTCAGAAAAGGCTTATCTTCAAGATGTTCTTGGAAGTGTACTGCGATAGTGTTTATAGTGCTATTTGTTCTATTATTGTCTATTGCTTCTTATATGTCAGGTTAGTATTTTTTGGTAAAATTAATATTCTTTACCTTTTTATCAAAATTTATTTAACTTATGAAAGTGTTTTAATAGAGTATTCATTAACCAAAGATTGAGCAATAATTCAATTATTCATTTGCAGCTTCATATTTTACGGACAACTGGTCGTATGAAAATGCGAAACCATGTTCCGTAATCGTTGGAGACGTGGACAAATTCCAAGCGTCAAAAGCGACGACGCTTGAATCCAGTAATAAATCATTGCCACGACCGCACCAGAGCTCGACGTCGTCAGCTACAGGTAAAGGGGGTGGCCATTCACGCGCTCGTAGAAGTGTAGACGAGCATGCTTCTTTATCTTCTGTTTCTTCCACGGATTCTTCCACTGTAGATATGCATGAACTAATCACTACTCCTTCCTCGACCACTGTTAGCTTAGTGCATGGTGTGTCAGCCGACGGGAGTACTGAACCGCAAGACGGGGGCGCTTCTAAAGCTTCTGTATCTAGCGATGTGGGCGCTATGGGTGTAAATCTTAATGTTACTAATGACACATCGATAAACGTGAAAAATGATATAGAACCTACCACTGAGGAATATACCACTTCAACGAAAATTGATAATGTTACTAATACTGCAACACTTGCACACAGTGTAAATAATACAAGCACTACTACAACCTCGACAAAAACTAATAAAGTGACTAACAAAGCTGAGATATTAACGGAAATGCCACCAGAAATAAAAGATTCGGAAAAAGATGCAATAGCCTATGATCCTGAGGACATGCAAGGCGACGCCTATCCGTCAATTTATTCGTACGGTGTTCAAAAGCTACATTATTTAAAGTTACTCTCAAGATTGAACAAAGAGTTACATATCGACACTGATGATTTAAGTGAAAAACTTGAAAAAGATCATTACGATATTCAAACATCAAAAAGCATTGGAACTACAATTCCACCTGTATATTACACTAATGCTACAACACAGAGTTCAACGCCCCTACTAATGAGTGAAGTAACCACGGAAGTAACTAATATATTTACGACACATGTAGATAAAATTCAAACTAATTCTGATGTCCTATTAACCCCAACTACACAAAGTGCACCTAATACTATCAGTGTATATAATACAACTTCGGAATCTTCGTCTAAAACAAGTACTATAACAACAGCAACTGGTAGTACTTCTGCTCCTATCACTACAAATGAATCGTCTACAATTAATGTTGCTTCTGGATCTAAAACAGACATGCCAGTGAACAGCAAGCATGTATTAATTAATTTAACGTTATCATCAGATGATTCCAATAATGGTGATTCATATAAACCTTTTTATTCCTTAACAGTAAGAGTACCTACTGTTGGCGATTCCAACGAAATTCCCACTGTTAAAATAACACCGATCGATTTAGAACCAACAGCGCCTACAAACTTTAATAAACCTGTCACAATTGATGGAACGAAATCGACAAAAGATGTGAATTCAGAAGATTGGGGTGGTAGTTGTGAATGTTCCTGCCCCGTGTGTGAAGACAGTATCACAGGTGATGATTTCTATGACGATGATGGACAGAAAACTACTCCTGTTAATACAGACAGTACAGGTACTACAGATTCTTCTGGTCAAACCGAAACCGATCAAATGAAAGAAGGTACTGCACCTAGTTCTACTGAAAGTGACTATAGTACGTCAACAGAGTATCTAAATGCAACTGAATCAGTTCAGTTTTCATCTACAACCGATTCGACATCAACAGATGAGACTACAGATTTTCCAACAAGTACAGAAAGTATTTCTACAACTGAAGCACCGGTACTATGCGTATGTCCAAAAGTAAAGCCTCCACCAATCCTAATATTGGAAGGTGAGGTGTCCAAATTTACGTCGTTTCGATAACTAACTAACAATCATAGAACCATCTCCGGGCGTCGGTGCTTTGTGTCTAATAAACTAATTCGCATGCTTATTAATTATACTTAGATCGGATGTACTTACCGTAATATTAGCAAAACGCTATATAGTAAAATGCATGTTATCTTTTCTTTTCGTATTCTATTACCTTATCACTGAAATCACTTCATCACATTATCGCATGGTTTTGCATCTCGTTCGTTTACTTCAAAGTCGAACAAATAACAACACAAGTTTAATGTTATAGGTGCGCGAACATTCCCAGCGCAGTCTTTTCCGCCAGACGGGACTACGTTCAAACAAATAACTTTAGGTGAAAAATTATCAAAAGAAATCCCTCCATATAGCTATTGGAACATGCAGTTCTATCAGTCAGAAGCCTCTTACGTGAAATTCGACTACATGATACCGAGAGGGGCGTCGATAGGCGTGTACGCGAGACGAAACGCTCTGCCCACACATACACAGTATCACTTTTTGGAAGTTCTAAGCGGATTTAAGGCTAGAACTACGAGAGCCTCGCACGTAAGTACTATCTGTAATCTAACACGTGTGAGTTTTGCATCGATTTCGAACTTGAGTTAAACTGAAACGCGATATTCTTTTTTTTTTTAAACAATCCTGGATTTAAGAAATCTATTGTTGTTTTTCACGTATATTTCACTTATTATTCCTATTTACGATTAATCGAGAGCACAACACATAATACATAATAACATAATAATATACATAATCACATACACATATCTGAAATACGTACTTTTTATTCATATATTATTAATTTTGACAGCCGTCCATTAAGAAGGAAGTGACGCATTACATGGAGCAAGGCCACTGGTTCCTGTCTCTGTATAACGACGACGGCGACCCGCAAGAGATCTCCTTCATAGCAATAATTGCGGATGATATGACGCACAACTGTCCGAATGGCTGCTCTGGGAAGGGAGAATGTCTGATGGGACACTGCCAATGTCAGCCTGGCTTTGGAGGAGACGATTGTAGTGAAAGTATGTCTTCCTATCTTTATCTTGTATATTATATTTCATGTATTTTTAATTAACAACCATGTGCCCATAAGCATTATGCCAAAAAGTAGATTAGAATAGAAGTAATAACGTACATCAAAGCCGAAAACCCGCGATCATTTAATGGTTTAGATTGTTCCTAGAAAAACACTCGATCCAACATAAAATACATAAACCTCTATGTTTGCACCAATATATTCAAATTTTCATACGCAGATTGATACCAAGAATCAAGTATTTGATGTATCAAATACACAGGTCATAAAGCACAATAAATGCTTGAAATAAACCACTTTCTTATGAAATAAAAGTCAGCCAACGCCCAGAATTCTGATAAATACGTCGATTATTTAAGCAACGTATTAGTGAAATAGTTTTAGTGAAAATTTGTAACAGAAAGTAGAGAAAATTCAGCCGCTATAACAAAGAACCAATTGTCTGTGTCAATCTGAATGTCAGAAATAAAAAACATGTTTTCAGAAATGAAAGCACAGCAAGAAGAAAAATTTGAATCATTAAAAAGCTCTATAAACTTATTAGTGTCCCAAAACCAAGACATCATGAAATCTGTTGATTTTATGTCCACTCAGTATGATGAATTATTAAATAAATTTAACGCTCTTGAAAGGGAAAATCTTCAATATAAAAAACAAATATGTGCACTAGAAAAGAAAATGGATCTAATGGAGAGAACTTCACTCAGTTCTAAAATAGAAATACGCAATATTCCACAAACAAGTGACAACAAACAAAATTTGATGCATACTATTAACAGTGTATGTACAACTTTGTGTCCCGAGAATCCGTTGGTGGATTTAGAAGTAAAAGAAATCTATAGGTCTAAGTCTGACGCTTTGATAGTTGACTTTGTTACCACTGGCAGAAAAGAAACTATCTTAAATGCATATAAAAGTTTTAATAAATCACGCCGCCTTACTAAACAACCACTACTCAATACACAGGATATTAAGCTTCCAGGACCGACATATCCGATATACATCTCTGAGGTTCTGTCGGGTAAAGCACGTCAACTTCACTACATGACCAGACAGCCTGTGAAAAATAAAAAGATAATTAGCACATGGACTTCCTTCGGAAAAGTGTATATTAAAATAAAAGACGGTCAGATGCCATTACGTATCGCGGAGGAATCCGACTTGCAAAAGTTATCATTGTGACTAGATTTAATCATCTTTATGCATGTTTCGTTGTTAATTATAATATTATGTTCGTTTTATTATGTTTTTATAGTTAAAATTAGTACTATGTGCAACTCTATTATTTGTATTGTAATTTATAATGGATATATTATAGAATTTTACTTTTATACACAAATAATTAACTTTACTTACACACTTCTCTACAAAATATTATTCAAGATAAAAACGTTCACTCAACTATATACATATACACAGCCACACATTTTTTACATTTCACATATAACATGCACCAAAGCTAGCCTAAAGTTACTTTTACGTCAAATTCGATAATTCCGGAATTGAATCAATCCATCAAAGTCTTGATACCTTTGCTAAAGCCAAATCCCTTACATGCGATATTGAAGACATGAAAACTGTCCTACCATTAGGCAAACGAACCTTAAAAATATTCTCTCAAAATATAAGAAGTTTACAATGTAACATGCCTAACCTACAGGTTATATTGTATAGATCGGGCATAGATTGGGACGTAATTATTCTCTCTGAATGTTGGCTTCGGTCGTCACATAATAATATACCCCTTTTAGAGGGTTACAGACATATATGCACAACCATACATCAAACCCAAAATGAAGGCGTTGTTATTTACTATAAAAACCGGTATGAAGTAATGGTGGATGAGCCTCATTTAGTTGATGCTAATTATTTGTGCCTAAAATTTAGTAACGAGATTTGTATTTTAGGTCTTTATCGCCCTCCAGGTCAACGTAATACCACTAATTTTATTAATTCTTTAGATACACTACTTACTAAATTAAATAACTATAAAACAATAGTAATTGGTGGAGATATCAACATTGACATAGGTCCCAATAGTACCGATAAGCGCTCTTTTGAATATTTAAATATTCTGGCGTATCATTGTATACTACCCGCTCATACTTTACCCACACGCCAACACACATGTCTAGATAATTTTATGGTCAAAACAAAATTGGATACCACATGTTGTGTAGCTAACTCATCTGTGACTGATCATGAAAGTGTTGCTATAACTGTTAATTTGCAGACTAAACTTAACTTTAATTTATCAACCATAAAAAGAATTAATTATACTGAATTAGATAAAACTATCAATAAAATGAACTTTCAGTCAGTAATAGAGTACAGCGACGTAAACTTAGCAACAGACCAATTCGTCACACTTTTAAATAATGCCATATTAGAAAACTCGTCCATTGTTAAAGTACCTAACAAAAAGAGGATTCATAAGCCATGGATTACTACAGGCCTACTGAGATGTATACGCAATAGGGACAAATTATATAAAAAACTAAAAAAGAAACCTGATGATGAATCACTTAAATTAATCTACAAAAGATATAGGAATTTCTGCAACGCCCTACTAAAGAAGCAAAAAAGAAACTACGAAAAACAAGAAATTGAAAAAACTAAAAATAATAATAAAAAATTGTGGGATGTCATTAAAAATATATGTTACACAAATAAAAGATCAGAGTCCGCTTCAGCGCTAATTGATAAGAACAACCCGAAAAATAGTGTTGATCATGTTAACAGTTACTTTATAGGTGTTGGTAAAACTTTGGCGGAGAAGATTATCAGTAACCATAATAAACCTGACATTTATGAGAATGTACACTCTCAAATATCCAAATCGTTTGTCCTGCTTCCAACTGATGTTACAGAGATTGAACATATCATTATGGATCTAAGAGAAGATGCTGCGGTGGGAATTGATGAGATATCAGGCAAAATCATAAAACGTTACATCAAAGTAATATCGCTCCCACTTTCACATATCTGTAACTTATCGTTTACCACCGCTATTTTTCCACAGGCTTTTAAGACTGCACTAGTTAAACCAATCCACAAAGGTGGAGATATAGACTCTATTACAAATTACCGGCCAATTTCTATTCTCCCCACTCTGTCTAAGATCTTGGAACGCTTGATCAATAAACGCCTGATGAACTTTTTAGAGTCTAATGAATTACTTTCACCAGGACAATATGGCTTTCGGTCAGGTAGGTCGACTGACGATGCTGTTCACGAACTAACCAATAACATTGTTTGCAATTTGGATAAGAAAAAGAAATGTATTGTGGTTTTCCTTGACCTAGCCAAGGCCTTTGATACCGTATCAATACCACTCTTGTTACTTAAGTTAGAAAGGATCGGTGTCAGAGGCCTTCCATTACAATTACTGGGAGATTACTTAAAACATAGAAAGCAGCGTGTAAAAATAGACAATTGGGTTAGCGATGAACTACTTGTGCAGTACGGTGTCCCTCAGGGTAGTGTTCTTGGACCTAGCTTATTTCTTGTGTATCTAAACGATTTATGCCAACTTCAACTGGACCATGGTAAAATACTGTCTTTTGCAGACGACACAGCACTTTTGTTCACGGGTGACTCATGGACAGAAGTGTTTCAAAGTACACAAAAGGGCTTTGATCAGATTTGTGAGTGGCTAAAATGTAATGTTTTAACGTTAAATGTGGATAAGACTAAATATATTGCCTTTGCATCAAAAAAAAATCTTCTTCCACCTGTAAGTTACAAAATTACCTCACATACATGCACACCTATGACTAACCTTACCTGCTCTTGTCCTCCTATTCAAAGAACTGACACTATCAAATATCTTGGAGTTTATTTGGATCAAACTCTCACATTTAAGCCTCACATTGAAATTTTAGTTACACGGATTCGCAAACTGATATATATATTTAAAATTTTGAGACATATTGCTGATTTCCGGACAATAAAAATGGTATACTCAGCTCTATGTCATTCAATCATTAATTATTGTATTAGCTCCTGGGGAGGCGCTTGCAAGGTACACCTCATTGAAGTTGAAAGAGCACAAAGAGCCTTACTCAGAGTAGGAGCTGGTTTACCATTTCGCTATCCTACTTGCGAACTATACAAACGCTGGGATGTACTAACTGTCAGACAGACTTTTATCTTATCTATTGTAATAAGGCAACATGCACAAATAAACTATGATCCGAATTTCAATAGGGACAAGCGTAGAAAAGATATTATTTGTAAAAAGAACTCTTTTAATTCATGTCTATCACATAGATTTTATTATTTTCTCGGGGCATTTTTATACAATAGAATCAATAAGTCTATCTCAATATACTCTCTTAGTACATCAAGGTGCAAGACGTCGGTATGTAAATGGCTCAAAAAATTAGACTATCAAACAACAGAAAATTTTATTCATTCAATTCGGTAAATAGAGAAACTGAAACGTACATACTCCATCGCAAAAACCCATCCATATTCCATACCTTACCGTCAATCACTCACTCACACACACACACACATACACGCGAGCACATACGCACACTCACTCACACACTCACACACGCATACACAAACACACACATTATACACATAGTATATCAATTCACTTTAACCTTTCACCTCATCTATAATAATTTATAATATGTCCATTGGTAATTTTTTCTATTTTAATTTTTCATTTAACTTTAGTTACGATTAATTCTTTCTCATTTCATGCTCACGCTCATTGTTTATCTTATAGATGTGATTGTTAATGCTTTGGGGGCCTGGTGACCCGTAACACAAGTATTTTATACTTCTCGCGGGCACCAGTCTCTCACAAATGTTAGTGTTAAGATTTTATATAGATTAACAATGTATATATATTGTGCATTTGTGATGAGAAAAATAAATAAATTTTAATTTAATTTAATTTAATCCTACATAGTTTCCATTCCATAACTATTCTCTTCTTTTATTATTTATATGTATAGAAGCCACTTAGCTAGGTCTTTGTTTGCCATAAAAAATAAAAACACACAACTTGAGTTCCACCTGGACAGACATTTATCTATCCCAATATCTACTAAAGAAACCTCCTTCCCAGGTATCTATTAATATACCAACTACATAAACCACTTTTACACATGTCTATCCCTATAACATCTACATAAACGTGGTTGCCTGGCAGAGATCTCTGCATAGTGATAAGGCCGCCCTTTGTGCTTTCTTCAATCTTATTTTTGTAACCTTTATGTATATTTTATTTCTTGCACAATAGTGTTAAATCCATACTAATATTATAAAATATGCGAAAGTAACTCTGTTTGTCTGTCTGTTACTCAATCACGCCTTAACTACTGAACCAATTTGCATGAAATTTGGTATAGAGATATTTTGATACCCGAGAAAGGACATAAGATAGGTTTTATCCTGGAAATCCCACGGAAACGGGAACTATGCGGGTTTTTCTTTGACTGCGCGGGCGATGCCGCGGGTAGAAAGCTAGTAAATAAATAAATAAACCTCGTTTTCCAGGCGTTTGTCCAGTGCTATGTAGCCAGCGAGGCGAGTACATCAACGGCGAGTGCCAGTGCAACCCGGGCTGGAAGGGCAAGGAGTGCTCGCTGCGGCACGACGAGTGTGAAGTGCCCGACTGTAACGGGCACGGGCACTGTGTGAACGGAAAGTGCTCTTGTGTCAGGGGGTATAAAGGTTAGTTTGGGATGTGGTTTTTTTAATGTTGACGCCAAGTTCTGTAATGCTATAGTCAACTTTAGTACGAAATCCAAATCATTTGTAGTTAATACAAATTAAAATGATTCAGGAAATTGACTTTAACTTTTGAGAGGATTTTTAATATGGGTGAAAATATTTTCATATATTACTATTTCGTACACCAGTTCAGGCACCAGTCTCTCACAAATGTTAGTGTTAAGATATATAGATTAACAATGTATGTGTTGATTGTGCATTTGTGATGAGAAAATAAATAAAAGTAAATCTTAATCTTTAATCTATTTCGAATCATATTAAGTCATGCATATTCGTAAGATGAGAAGCCTTTACTGTTCGTTTAAGTCTCTATAATTTAATTCTTCTGGTTGGAGAAGTATACCGAATTGTCGCCGTTCCGTTGTTTACCGTTCTGTATCGCTAGTTTTAAAAATGATAATTCATCATTGGGTTTAGTACCTTTTTTCTAACAGTACTATTCCTTTCAGGCAAGTTCTGTGCCGAGGTAGACTGTCCGCACCCCACATGCTCTGGACACGGGTTCTGTATCGACGGTACTTGCGTGTGCAAGAAGGGCTGGAAGGGCGGAGACTGTGCCACTATGGACACTGATGCTCTACAGTGCTTACCTGATTGTTCTGGTCATGGAACTTTTGATGTTGAGACGCAGACTTGTACCTGCCATGCTAGATGGTCTGGAGAGGATTGTTCTAAAGGTGAGTTTGAGATACACAAAGGTGTTGTTAAACTACCCTTTTAGTAGAATTCGGGCGGTTAAATTGTTCGACTTGTCAGGTTAAATACTAGGCTATATTTGTGTGACTAAAAGTAATTTGTTGCAGAGGCTTCTGATGCAAACATTTGTGTGATTTTGCGTAATATAACAGGACTTATATAAGTTCAAATAAAACAGCTTGTAGTACACCATCTCTTTATTTGAATATTAAACTTTGTTATGCAATAAAATTATTAAGAGTTGACTTAAAGAAAACAGAAAAAAACATAAATATGTACTCAATTCGTTCAAAGAAACGCAAGGAAGTAGATCTGAATATACGTCTTTCTACATCTATTTCGCTGATTAGGTTTTCCTCGGAATTAATCTAGCATAAAACAGGACTATTGAGTCACTATTACCAAGAATCTGTTTGTACCTAATTACTTAATACTAATTAAATAAATATAGTTAAATAAGTATGAATAATATAAATGGCCTTAATCTGCAGTAGTCTATTAAATTGGATAGAATGCGTACTGAAAATATATTCACATACGGCTTCATTCTTCGTATTATAAAGATTTAAAATGCCAATTGTTATTAGCATCATTAATATTATTTATCCAATTGAAATGAACAATTTAATCAAAGAGATATTGACTACAAATTGTATACGTGACTACAAATAATCATCTTAGCTTGGATTGTTTGGCTACCATTTAGTTTGTTTAATTTTTATGATTATAATAACACACATAGATAGATAGCTAGAGCTATACAATCCATCTGAATAGGAGTTCAATCTGTAGATTTACAAATGTTTCTTCAAAGGAAACTTTTAGCTTCCCAAATTATTTACAAAACACTCAACAATCCATCAATATTTTAGTTGAACACTTAGTCATTAATAATCCTCGAGCGGACATTCGAAGCTTTAACAAATAATCATTGCGATTGCAAATCTGTGTAAAATTAAACGAACAGTATCCAATTTGAAAATGAATCATTAACAAGCAATAATAATTTACGAACATGTTACTAAATCCTTCACGATCATAGCTGCTAATCTAATGGTTGCAGATATGGTTAATACGTAATGCAATTATAACTGTTATTGGTCCAGGCATTAGATAAATTGCTATCAGCATTATTGTAATAGCTTAACACTGAACGTATTTAATTTTGAAATTGGTTAGCATTTAAATACATAGACATCATATAGGAAGAGTTGGTTTTGTCAAAAACATGCAAAAGAAGAAAATAAGAAATTGCCAACTCTTCGTGGTTTTCCTTGATATTTTGAATACAAAACTTAAAAAATCATGTCGATGTCTTGACAACTTTTCTTTACGTATTTTTATGAGTTGAGACCTTCTTCTCGATTTTTTACGAAGAAAATATCAACTTACTGATTTCAGAAGTTAATACACCTTTCACCATCTCCCCAAAAATCCTGCAACCACAAACTTCTCTAAAACTGTAACCTTAAATGTTACCATTCCAGAGGTGTGCGATCTTGACTGTGGTCCGCACGGGCGCTGTGTGGGCGAAGCTTGCGTGTGCGACCCCGGCTGGAGCGGCGAATATTGTACCTCAAAGCTCTGCGATCCTCGCTGTAGTGACCACGGACAATGCAAGAATGGCACTTGTCTCTGCGTCTCTGGTTGGAATGGCCGACATTGTACACTCGAAGGGTGTCCTAGAGGTTGTGCTGGCCATGGACAGTGCAGAGTGGCGAATGATGGCCATTGGGAGTGCAAATGTTTTGATGGCTGGGATGGCCCAGATTGTACCACGCTGAAGGAACAGATCTGTGACGACTCTAAGGATAATGATAAAGGTTTGTTTTTGTTAGTTGGATAGATGTGATTGTGTTTTTTAAAGTATCCAAAATGTCTGACATAGTTTAGAACAAATGTTAAGATGCGATTCGTAGCTCCTATGGAAATAATAATTATTTTGATTGACATAGCCATAACCATCAGACAACTTCTCGAAACTTCTGTCCATTCTGTTTGATATTTTCCTAAATGTACTTGCAAAGCTCCAAATACACTAAATATTTTAAACTAAACTTACTATCCCTAAATAACAGACGGCCTAGTGGACTGCGAAGACCCGGAATGCTGTCAAACAGCGGCCTGCAAGACAAGCCAACTTTGCGTCTCATCTCCCAAACCCACTGACATTTTACTCCGAAAGCAACCGCCAGCGATCACTGCGTCATTCTTCGAACGAATGAAATTCCTCATAGATGAGGGTAGTTTGCAAAACTACGCGAAACAAGAAACGTTTAACGAAAGGTGAGATATATGTTCGATGTCCCATGTTATACTACGACATGATACTAGATCGAATTAATATTTTCTCATACATTTTTGTGGGTAATTTGTCTCAATGTTGGATGAGTTACTGATTAATGTATCAAGTATTTTGTGTCGTAGTCTAATTACACCATGTCTAATTTGTTATAAATGTACGTCTATTGATATTGTAATAAACACAATAAATATAAGTTCTGGAAATGGAAGTATTTGTTGTAATACATTTAGCACTTCATATGAAGATATTCGGGCTGATTTTTCAATCCTTGGATAAAACTTATTCGTCGAATAATGTATAAAACTACCGTTTTAAAAACGTATTCTAATTGCCCGTATTTGACAGTTTACGTGACATTTTAATATTATCGTGTAATACTTTATTGGACGGATAACTTTTATCCAAGCATTTAAAAATCGGCCCTTAAATTTAAAATATGTGTTACAATATCAATGGACGAATCGAATCAAATCAAAATCGAATATCTGTTATATAAAATATGCAATGTTGTGCCCCAGTCAATCCTAATGTTTTATTTAAGGAAGTGTTAACAATTTTTCTTTTTATTTCTTCTATGTTAACTGTGTATGTTCTAAGATGATCTGTAACATAACCTTAACACTTATAAATACATTGCTCTTTAAATGTGTGTCTTTAGTTTACAAAATTTCAAAATTTAAATACACAATTTATTCACCATATAATTTTCATTATAAAAGAAACAGTTCACATATAAAACAGTTCTTACCGAGAAATTTCGGAAATATTAGGTCAAGTATTTCATACAATAACACGCATTTTAGTAGCAAGCTATTTACCGAAAAACTGGTTCGCATGAGACTTCGTTCAACTAATTGGCTAACTAAAAATTTCCTCTCGAAACTGCATCAAACATAACTTACTTATTTTATTTCTCGTCTTTTCGCTGCCAGTATGTTTTGGAACCACTTCAACACGAGGTAAGAAACAACTTTAGGTAGGCTAGTGTGTGAATTAGACCATATCTATATATGTATCTATGATATAGGCGTTTTTTGTGTGCATGACGATGGTTTACCTGTGTCCTGTGAATTTTGTGTTCGCTTCTTATGTATACATTATACATCCATATGTAGTGTGTAGTTGTGAATAATAATACGGTGGTGGGATTTGTACAAATTTGTTTTCCTTCCAGTAGACGATATCATCAACTATAATGTAGTTAGTAACATTGTAAATATGTCCTTAGTTTTACGATTTGAATGATACCATGTCCCCTTTAAATGCCCAAAAACAAGTATGATTTTGTTAACCTCCCTATAAGTATTTTATATGAAACGAGATTAACGTATTCATAGTAATTTATCAGCGGTTCCCATTGGAACTAATATCGTAATTTAATAACGATAAATGTAACCAGGCAACAGCTAAATGCCTCAGTTTATTTTAATTACTAACATTTAACGTGTACGAATGCCAAAGCTTCATTACGAATTCAAATTGAAACAGACCAAATTATTTGTTCGCATAAAACTATTTATCATTATGGAATTGGAATTTCACAGAACTGCTCTATAAATAACAAACGATTTATGGCAATAAAAAGGTCATACTTCTCCATAATGTCAGGATTTGACACATTTGTCCAATTTCCAGTCGGTCAGCGGTTATCCGTGGTCGTGTGGTAACCTCCCTGGGGTCAGGGTTGGTGGGGGTGAGGGTCTCGACTTCCACCCCCCTGGAAGGGTTCACCCTTACACGGGAGGATGGCTGGTTCGACCTGCTGGTCAATGGGGGAGGAGCTGTGACTCTGCACTTTGGCAGGGCACCCTTCAAACGATCTACACAGGTCGTCTTCGTGCCTTGGAATGAGGTATGTTTGATTCATAACACGAAGTAATTGATTATTTAAAAAGAAGTTCGATTGACTGTTCCATAATTATTTTAAGAATTTTTTACTGTGAAATAGGCCAGCAAACTCATTTTCTTAGCCTAACATACCGTTATTTCGAGAAAATCGTATTGTTCGGCTTTATTCCTGATTTAAATTCTGTTGTACTTTGTTCATGTTCAAATCTTATAAATATTGCAATATTTGAAGTTATAAATACTTAACTCCGTAACGTACCAAAACTGCATATGAAGCCATTTAATTTTTTGCACATAACTAACACGCGAAACTGCAATCAAAGGAAAATGAAGTAATATTGCTCTTAATTTTAGCTGACCTTTTTACTTTTACAATGAATTTTAACTATTTGAAGCTGAAACGCTAATAGGTCATTTGGAATGCCAAATGATATGTTTATTAGGTTTTACATTACTATAATTATTTTATTATGATTGAATATTTTATTATAATTATTGGAAAGGTAGATGTTACTTTTGTAATTATAATTGAATCTAATTTTTGTCTAATTCATGACAGCTGGAAATATTATTTGCAAAAAATCTTCAATAATTACTTAGTAAATATATAATTATAAATAACATTATTAACATTTCATACACCTAGTTACGTAATGTGCATACTCCTGATAGCAAAAAATATCTCAATTATAAAAAAAATCTTATAATTTTCTACCATTCAAAATTACTAACCGGCCCACTGTTCTTAATTTTTCTACGATTCAAAATTTGCTATGTAGCCTACCGTTCCTAATTAATGCATCCTATCCTATATACTAGTATATACAATACTTAAATCTAAAAATCCTTTAGGTGGTAATAATCGACGAAGTAGTGATGACAACATCAGACGAAAAGAGTGGTACAGGTCCACCCGCCGCCTGCCTCGCACACGACTACGATCTGATGAAGCCGGTCGTTCTGGCTACATGGAAACATGGCTTCCAGGGCGCTTGTCCCGATAAAAGCGCTATTTTAGCTGAGTCGCAGGTGAATATCACGTTTACCTTATCTTTACTATGACCCCAGTATCCGGACAGTAAATAATAAAAAAACAATCTGGAAAGAAACTTATTTCTCTGAGCATGTCGTTCATCATCATGTTATTTAATGATTGATTTGAAAATTCAATGAAAACATCATATTTAGAAATTGCATATAAATCTTAAAATGATAATAAAATTACTAGCATTTCATTCAAAACTATAATAATTTATGGATAACTAGACTAATTGTAATTTATAAAGATCAATCAATAGAATTGGTTTACAGTTGCGAGTCATTCACAAACTTGACATGATGTGAAAGTCATAAATTATTTTAATTAAATTAATAATCAAATAATAGTGTACATTTAAAACAATTCCAGGTGGTCCAAGAGAGCCTTCAAATCCCAGGAACAGGTCTAAACCTTGTATACCACAGTTCACGAGCAGCTGGCTACTTGTCCACTATCCAGCTCCAATTGACCCCAGAGAAAGTGCCCCCAACTCTTGCCCTTATACACTTAAGGATCACTATCGAAGGAATCCTCTTTGAAAAAACCTTTGAAGCAGACCCAGTTATCAAATTCACATACCCCTGGAACAGATTAAATGTCTACAGGCAAAGAGTGTATGGAGTAACTACCGCTTTAGTTAAAGTCGGTTATCAGTACACAGATTGTAAGGATATCATTTGGAACGTACAGACGACGAAATTGAGCGGACATGATATGAGCATTTCTGATGTGGGTGGTTGGAATTTGGATATTCATCATAGATACAATTTCCATGAAGGTAAGATGTGTGTTATATTTGTTATTTATACAAATATAAAAAAGTAATTTGCTATCAATATTGGAATTGATTTGTACTACCTCTTTGCTGCTTTATTTGTTTACTTTTTTATAAAAGACAGCACTAATCTAGGTTTAAGGTAACTGGATAAAATTGAAATTATCAAGATGATTGATGTTGCTGTAACAACGAAAGTTTTTTAATTTGTAAATTTTATTATTTTTATGTAGATATATTTTTAACACTGATACTTGGCATTTCAAACTAAATTGTATATATCCTTCAGAAATATCCACTCGTTTCAGTCATGCAGACTTTTTGAAGTGAAATCTTCTTTAGCGGCATTGAGCACTTTTTCTGTAATGGGTATAAAATCTTAAACTCGCGTCAGGACACGTGGCCTGATCGAAAAAGCGTAAGACGGATGGATATCAAACATGCTCAACGTTAATAATCAAGTTTTCACTTCTGCCGGCACTCCCGGAGTGCAACCCGTCTTTTTTTTGACATTAGCATTTCTCTAACAATTATGTCTCCCCAGGTATCCTCCAAAAAGGTGACGGCACGAACATCTACCTGAAACACAAGCCCCGTCTCCTGATCACGGCACTCGGTGACGGGCGACAGCGGGCACTCACCTGCGGGGCGTGTCCCGCGAGACTGCTGGCACCCGGGGCTTTGGCCGCGGCACCCGACGGGAGCCTGTTCGTTGGGGACTTCAACTTGGTGCGGAAATTGGCACCAGATGGCAGTGTGCATACTGTTGTCAAGCTTAAGTGAGTAACTAATACAAAAATAATAATACTACCAAAAAAAATGTAAATGTCTGAAGTCGTACCCTAAAGTACAATAATAATAGCCTTTATTTAACAATATTTAACAAGTTCATTAAAGATTATTATAATTAATAGTCATTTCTACATTTTAAATATTTATTTTGCCTTTAAATGTCCTCACTAAATGACCTCATAATTTCAGTAAAATATTTTTGAGTCCTAACATTAATCTTTCTTGTTTCAGTGCGACCAGAGTCTCCTACCGCTACCACATGGCACTATCCCCACTTGACGGCACGCTCTACATTTCCGACCCAGAATCCCATCAGATCATCAAAGTCCGCAACACAGACGACTATAGCGACCCTGAGAGAAACTGGGAAACCGTCGTGGGATCTGGTGAAAGATGTCTCCCTGGTGATGAAGCGCATTGTGGTGATGGAGCCCTTGCTAGAGACGCTAAACTAGCTTACCCTAAAGGAGTCGCAGTTTCTATAGACAATGTTCTGTTCTTCGCTGACGGCACTAACATCAGAATGGTCGACAGAGATGGAATTATCACAACTGTCATCGGAAATCACATGCACAGAGCGCATTGGAAACCGATACCGTGTGAAGGCACGCTCAGTGTTGAAGAAGTGCACTTAAGATGGCCGACGGAATTGGCAATTAATCCTCTAGACAACAGCTTACATATTATTGACGATCATATGATTCTGCAAATGGCGCCAGATGGCAGAGTTAAAGTGATCGCTGGAAGACCGTTACATTGCCCGTCGCCATTATCTGGGTATGATATGGAATTAGCGACTTATGCTACTCTTGTAATGCCGCAAAGTATTGCTTTTGGAGCCGCCGGTGATTTGTATGTAGCTGAAAGTGATTCCCAAAGAATTAACAGGGTTAGATTGATAACTACCGATGGAAAGATATCTCTTTACGCTGGGGCCGAATCGAAATGTAACTGTCTAGAAAGAGGCTGCGATTGCTTCGAAGCCGATCATTTCCTGGCTTCTAACTCCAAGTTTAATACGATTTCCGCGGTTGCAGTCAGTCCAGATGGTATTGTTCATATCGCTGATCAAGCTAACTACAGAATTAGATCCGTAATGGCCAGTATTCCTGACGCAAGTGGTGCTAGGGAGTACGAAATATATTCCCCAGATACGCAAGAAATTTACATCTTCAATAGATTCGGACAGCACATTATGACTAAGAATATTCTAACTGGTGAAAACAACTACGTATTTACATACACAGTCAATACAAGCAATGGTAAACTCAGTACTGTAACTGACGCCGCTGGAAACAAAGTTTTCTTACTACGCGATTATTCGAGCCTCGTTAACTCTATTGAAAATACTAAAGGACAGAAATGCAGGCTCAAAATGTCAAGAATGAAAATGCTGCAAGAGTTACGAACACCTGATAATTTCAATGTGACATTCGATTACCATGGTACTACAGGATTACTCAAAGCTAAATATGACAGCACTGGACGCAGTTACATTTACAAATACGACGAATTCGGTAGATTGACATCAGCTGTAACGCCTACAGGAAGAATTATTACATTAACATTCGATCTAAGCTTGAAGGGAGCAACTGTCCTAGTCAGTGAAAATAATAAGAAACCAACATCCATTCTGATCAAGGGCTCCTCTGTCAATACGAGAATAGGGGAAGCTGAGAAGAAGACAATCATTTCTATTGATGGTAGCATTTCATCAAGTATGCCTTGGGGTCATGTGATATCAACCGATACAGTACCATATACAATACTATCAGAAATCGATCCTATATTAGGAGAAAGCTATCCCGTACCAGCTAAACAAAGAACTGAAGTAGGTGGCGACTTGGCAAACAGATTCGAATGGAGATATTTCTTGCGAAGATTACAGTCCAACAAAGGAAAGAGTAGCAAAGCAGTCGCTCAAATCGGTCGAAAGTTGAGAGTTAACGGTGAAAATTTGCTTACGCTTGAATATGATAGGGATACTTCAACGGTGGCTATATTTATGGACGATAAGGTAGAATTGCTGAACGTAACATATGACAGAATGGCCAGGCCCGTGCGTTGGGGACCGAGAAGCGGTTTATTCTCTGAAGTTGAACTCGACTACGATAGATTCAATAGACTTACCAGTTGGAGATGGGGAGACCTCAATGAAACATATGGATACGACAGAGCGGGCAGATTGCACGAAATACGTTATGGAGACGGTTCATCTTTGGCTTATTCCTTCCGCGATATGTTCACAAGCCTACCGCTTAAAGTAACGACACCAAGAGGCAGTGATTATCTCCTTGACTATGACGATTCTGGTGCACTGCAAAACCTTACCACACCTCGAGGACACATTCATACCTTTGCATTGATGACATCTCTTGGCTACTTCAAATATCAATACTTTTCTCCAATGAACAGACATCCATATGAAATTCTATACAACGACGATGGACACATATTGGCAAAGATATTCCCTCATCAATCTGGTAAAATTCTGTACGTCTATGACAGTTCTGGAAAATTAGAAACGGTGTTGGCTGGCGCATCAGCTATACGCTACGTGTATCACGAAAACAGTCATCTAGTCAAGAATGTTGAAATAACCGACCCAGATTATGAACTTAGACAAGATTACAAATATCACGCGGGTATTCTAAAAGACGAAAAGATGAAATTCAACTCAAAGAGCGGTCTCAACAATGCTCATTTCAAATACCAGTACGATGGCAACGCGCGGCTTTCTACGATTGACATGAACATCAACAGTAAGGAAATGCCACAACTGCGATTGAAATATAACCAGAACTTGGGTATTCTCGAAGCTGTCAGTGACTTAAGAATCTATAGGAACACCTTCAACCGTTCTGTGATGCAAGACACGAGCAAACAATACTTTACGATCACCGACTACGACGATCACGGTAGAATTAAGACCGTGCTCATGAACATAAAGGCTTTCGACGTGTTCCGACTCGAATTGGAATATGACGTCAGAAACCGCATTAAATCGAAAAAGATGATGATTGGCGACACTTCATCGAACGAACGAATTAGCTACAACTACGATGGACATTTAATGGAAGTTGTGGGATCAGAAGACGATTGGAAATACGTGTATGATGAGAACGGCAATGTTATTGGTGTTATTGAGCACGGAGAGAAACGTTATCTTGGCTATGATATTGGTGACAGAGTAGTACAATATGGCGATATTGAGTTCAGTAGCTATGACGGTAGAGGCTTTGTAATACGTCGCGCTGAACAAAAGTATAGGTACAATTCTCGAGGACAATTCGTTCACGCTTTTGAAAGGGATAAGTTCCAAGTGTGGTACTATTATGACGATAGAAATAGACTAGTCGCTTGGAAGGATGATAAGGAAAACATCACGCAGTTCTTCTACACCAATCCACAAACGCCGAATTTGATAACTCACATGCATCATCCGAAAACAGAAAAGACTGTACGATTTTTGTATGATCAACGCAACTTCCTCACGTGTATTGAAACTGAAGACCAGCGCTTTTACGTCGCAACTGACCACAATGGGTCTCCTTTAGTCGTATTTGATATTAACGGTGAAATCGTTAAGGAAATCAAGCGTAGTCCATTTGGAAAAATTGTCAAAGACACTAATCCTGGCTTCTATGTACCCGTTGACTTCCAAGGTGGTATCTTAGACTACAATACGAACCTGATATACCTTGAGAACCGATTATACGATCCGGTTGTAGGACAATGGATGACACCGAGCTGGGAACACCTTGCAACTAAACTGAGTCTTCCAACGGACATATTTATCTACAGATTTAGGAACAACGACCCCATTAATCGAGATCAGAATGTCCCGTACATGACCAGCTTGTCAAGTTGGCTTGCACTATACGGCTACGATTTGAACAAAATGATGGGATCCAAGTACATAACTGATATGATCTTTACGCCGAAGACGTCTGTAACTGCTCCTCAACTTGCGCCTGACTTCGGTGTTATGTCTGGATTGCAGTGTATCATTGAAAAGGTAAATATGATTTAATTGTATCATAAACTGAACTGTCTCTTTTCTTTATCTATGATTTTCATTTTAAATAATTTCTCATAAAATTGTTTAATATTTTCAGGTGAATGATAAACTGGCAGATATCGAATTTGTACCCACACCATTACTGAAGATGGAGCCCATAACGAGAAATCTTCTGCCAAGAGTATCTTACAAACGAGGCGTGTTTGGTGAAGGAGTTCTCATCTCAAGAGTAGACGGCAAAGCTTACATCAGTGTAGCCGATGGTGCAAATAGCGTAGTTGAAGATGTTATTACCACCGTCTTCAATAACTCCTACTTCTTAGATGTACACTTCAGTATTCACGATCAGGATGTTTTCTACTTCGTGAAGGATAATTCATTGAAGATTAGAGACGATATGGATGAATTACGACGATTGTCCGGAAAGTTTAATGTGTCGCAAGATGAAACTAACGACCAAGGATTAGAGGTAAGAAGCTTTTAAATTCCTATAATAGTGTTATAAGATTAGACTAAAGAATTAAAGTTTCTTAAATGTTCTTTTTAAACTCAAATGAATAAACGATTCGTTCAATTGGATTTCTTCTAGAAGCACTTTCGAATCGTCATATCATATTACCGACCGATTACCACCGATTCGGAAAGAAGTTCAGTTTCTTCGAAGAAGAATCGGCAAGAAGCTCCGTAGTTGCTCTTTTTTTCTTGATGATACCATATTAAGTTGTCTAATGAATTACGCTAGTGATTCTGAATGAATTCTTATGTATATCTATGAATACCAATTTTTAAACTTTATAATTAAAATTGCAGGTGCGCGTCCACGCGGTGGGCAAGGGCTCAGCACAGGCTGTGATAGTACTACGGTACGGAGTAGATCCGTTACAAGAGCGTGCGAAGCTGCTGAAGCACGCGCACAAGCGAGCCGCTACACGCGCGTGGGAGCGGGAGAAGGCGCTGGTAGCGGGCGGGTGGGAGGGGAGGGGAGTGTGGAGCGAGGAGGAGAAGGAGGAGCTCATCTCCCACGGCGTAGTGGACGGGTGGATCGCGCGAGATGTGCACTCGCTTGCCAGGTATGTATATGTATATGTATGTATGGCCTTGTATTAACTTCCATTACATTAGATTATTTACCTACTTGTTAACTTTCTACACTGTCCATAACATATGTAACCAAGAAGCGCAACTCAGGGTCGCAACTCGCAAGACACAAGTATTTCACTTAGTTTGGGACCCACTGTCGTACATTAATTGTAAAACATATAATGGACAAATAAATTTATTTCATTTTCATTTCAGGTTCCCCGCGCTGGCGGACGATCCCGCGAACATCGTGTTCGTGCGAGACGCGCGCCGCAAGCGGAGGCGGAGCGGCCGCGCGCGGCACCGCTCGTGACTGCACTGAGCACCCGCGCCCCCCGCCCTCGCTTATATACCCGTCTGAACGCTTGAGATCATTGAGTTACATGTACTACGTACTAGAGAGGACATCGCTACTACACTTTTTTTAACACGTGTTAGAGTCAATCGTCTCAAACTCAATTTTTTTTGAAGTGAAACTTCTTTATCGGGGTTGGACAAAAATTTAGTGTAACATTTTTGCGTTACGCCGTACGCGTGACATTTTTGCGTTACGCCATACTCGTGACATTTTTAAGGTCATAAAGAAGTTTCACTTCTTACGTGTGTACACTAGTAACAAATAAAAACACGCACACATTTTGTTTTTATTTGTTACATCGATTGGTTTTAATTGATAAGTTTATCATATTTTTTAATAAGATAAACAATATTTATTTGTTACATTGATTGGTTTTAATTTATAAGTAATAAGAGGCAGAATATCTACAAAGTGTATGACTCACTAGCCGCGCTTGTCGCACAGATTTTGTTCGTGGTGCCCTCTCTAGTAATAATACCTCAATGTTTGTGATTGGATTTTTACGCGTGTTTTCTATTAACGGAATTGTTAAGCTCGGGGACGATAGGACCGCTTCGCGTTTCGACGCTCGAATCTCGTTTGTGAATCTCTTGAGATCTCGCGACAGGGTACCGAGTCGAAATCGATTCGACTCCTGACAAGCATAATATACTATCAAAACGATAATACTCAATTACGATCACAATTTTTTACCCTTTTCTATTGTTTTACGCCCTCTATTATCTTGTATATCTACGTATCGCTCGCGTCGATCCTTTACTTTTTCGAAGTATCGCGTACTCCTATGATATTTTTAGCCAAATATTTCGTTCTATCGCTTACCCTTAAGTGATTGTAAATAATATTTTATTCTTGTAGTCGGTTCCTTTTAACGATAGACCTGAGGTCTTTTCACTTCGCAATACTATTACTATTTAAGCAATAATTTTATCATTATAAATATGTAGCGTTAGGTTTTTATAATTCATTAAACCTATGTAAGATAGTCCCGTCTCGTAACTCATATCAAACCTTTTCACTCGTCTGAAAACTTTCGTTCCGGTTTACTAGAACCATAACCCTATTAGGTAAAACTTCATATTCTCCTTCCTAATTTTCTACTATTTTCTCCCAGAGAAAGGCCTATAATAGACTCTACTAGACTTTACGTTATTCACTTCCAATTTCCTACTAATAAATAGATTGTTTACGCACTGAAGTTATTTTAATGTACATTTTATATCGAGTTAATTTTACTAACATGGTCTCGTTACAAATTAACGTAAGTCGAAACTTGAATACGTACAATGTATGTGTTGTACAATAATCGATATTAGAATATTATCAGTGTAGAGGTGACTTCTTGTTGACTTATCGCCATTATAGACTGAAATTATGTGATTTACGCGCAAAAATACTCAATTTTTATTTTGCCAAATGTTTATTAATAAGGAATTGTATTAATCTTTTTTATGTAATAATCTTATACTTTTTTATGTGTTTCTAATGATATTATTGATTGCAATCCGACATAAGTCAGCAAGAAGGAATGTATAAAATCGCGTAGTTTCATAGTGTTTGTCCATAAATGTTTCATTTAAATTGTGGTGTCTACTCTGTGTTAGATGTATCATTTAAATGCTAGATGACTGAATGATAGGCGTGGAATATTTTTTACGAAAAGTTTATAAAAATAATATAAAAAGTTAATGAAATAAATTTTTAATCTACGTACGCTCCTTAGCAAGCGGGGCTACATGGTGATATTTTTGCAAAATGTGACTAAACGAAGCAATACTTTGTAATGTAATACGTCTTATCCTTTATTTAGTAACTATAGGGTGTAATTTTTTATTTATAATAATTAATGTAATAATATATATGATATTTATATCTATTGTGAATGTAGTTATTGATTTCGCGGTGATATATTATAGAGCGTATTATCTTTTTTATAATGTATAAAGATTCTAATTTGTAAATAGGTACTTAAAAGTTGTAACGTGTAAAAAATAATTGTACATATCTTTACGCTTGAATTATTTATGTAACTAAATAAGTTTAGGCTAACGTATCGTAACTAACGTCAGGCTAGGTGCAGTTTCGGGGCTTTAGTCAAATTTGCCGATCGGTTGGATATCCACACACTTACAAACGCATTTATAATCATTTAGGACGTTGTTGATTTTGAGCATTTTATACTTTTTTTATCGGCTAACAAATCGATCAGGCAACTCTTTAGTGTCATCGACAACCTTACCATAGACTAAGCTTCTAGAATATTAGTGAGCTTGAGAATGCGATCGCATTTAATAAGTAGATTCCTCTGCCGCATTTAATTTATACTGTTGTAGATATGGCGTAGAGCCGGGTTATGTGTATAGTCTGCAGTCAGCTGTGTAAGTCAATAGCTCGTGCGTGCGTGTAAGCATGTACAATAATAAATATAGTATTCTAATGGAATATGTAATAAAAAGTAATAAACTGTAATTTTGTTTTCTTTCATACCTTACCCTAGTTACCCTAGATTTATAGAAAACACACATTTCACATACTACACTAATGTTGTAAATATAAATATTGGATACTTACATGTTAAAATGACTCGTAAACTTCTAAACCGATTTTGAAGTCTTTAAAGCTATATTTATTCATATATTTCATTCTGATTCAATTAAATGATTAAATTCAATTTAAAAAATGTAACAGCTAACATTCTATAGATTTTTAGATAACATTTTTTGAGTGCACTCTATAATAATTGATACTGAAGTTCTCACTACACAATCCTGTACATACACACGAACTTAAACCTGTCCTGAAATGTGATTTTAAAATATATTCAAAGAAATAAACATTTAAACAAAATAGCTTATTAGCATAAGTTTAATGTATTCTCAATAGGAATAATCATCCTAGCTGATGACACAAAAAATAAATTCAGCCTCGTTTAGATTACATAATTAATGTCAGTTTTGATGAGGAAATTTTTGCCGCCGATTCTATGCTACATAATATTATACAATAGTGCTATTACACATTCATGATAGAGATATTGATAAGTTATAGAATACTAATCATTTTCCCAAAACACTATTTATTTTCCTTCTTCAAACCTTGGTAATAACTTTACTTTTTGTAAAAAAATCAACCTTTATTAGCCTTCACTTATACCATACACGTGCATTAAACGTGTATAAAAAACAAACCAAAGAGACATTTTTAAAGAATAGAAATATTCGACCACAAGTCGCCTTTCGCTTGATCGGCAGCCTTATAGCTAAAAATCAGCCGATAGCGACCACCGCGCAACAGCAGCGCGAAAGTTTAGCGACTGGTCGCAAAACGTCCTAAGAAACTAGAGAGGCCATCGCTACTACACTTTTTCTAACACGAGTTAGAGTCAATCGTCTCAAACCATTTTTTTTGTTACATTGATTGGTTTTAATTTATAAGTAATAATAGGCAGAATATTTGCAAATTGTATGACTCACAAGCCACCCCGCGCCGCCGCGCTTGTCGCACAGATTTTTTCGTGGTGGTTCTATAATAATACCTCAATGCATAAAAATTCGTATTATTTCGTGTGCGTCGCTGTTGCACAACATCAGCTGATTTCTTCGACCGTGATTTTGTATGGAAAGCAGCGCCACTCATAAGGCGGCAACTGGTGGTACTACGTATTTTTATAAACAAGCTATACTGTAAAGTCTTGCTCTCACATTTATCAATGAATAAGAATAGTCCGGGATATATCGCCCATTTTTGCAAGTTATTACTATCAAGCTAATTTTTCGTGAGTAGCTTTATTTTGATGAGATGCTCAATAATTTCATGTACAAAACTCTCGATTGTGGTAGCTACCAGAGGAAACAAGGATAAAATATTTTGATTTGATGGTTCTCAAATATTAATTACTAACTCTATGTTTTTTTTTTTGTTCAATCTCAAGATAATTATCTAAATTATTCGAAAAAATATTTGTCCTACAAAATCTATGGTTTGATCAAAGAGTCCCCCTTTCCAATGTGTATCGATGACGAAGTCATCATAAATGATTACTAACCAGCTGATTTTTTTATTTTCACTTATTTAATACTTATATAATTCAACAGACATATTGTCCTACAAATTGCGTAATAAATATTTGAGAACCGTCAAATCAAAAATTTTTATCCTTGTTACCTCTGTAAGCTACCACAATCGAGAGTTTCGTACATGAAATTATTGGGCATCTCATCAAAATAAAGCTACTCACGAAAAATTAGCTTGATAGTAATCACTTGCAAAAATGGGCGATGTATCCCGGACTAGAATGTTCGTGCCAACGTTGGTAAAAATGTATTTTTTTATTGCGTTGGCTTATAAGGTTGATTTTCAGCTTGACAACTTTAAGAGACAATAGACTTGAATGCCTGTAGAAGCCTTAGAAAGTTCATGTTATACTATTTTATGATTTATGTGTTGTAGTGGGAAGTAGATCTTAGTAATTACTGAAACATGTTCAAAATTCGTTCATCATTTCCATATTAAATTACATTGGCAAAAGCTATTTTCGTAATTTATAATATTTTCATTTAGAGAATTACCTACTAAGTGGAGTGGACTACGCCGGACTTCGGGTCAGAAGAAATAAAAGAGAAGTTTTGAAATAATACGATTTATTTATAAAAATAATTTTATCATCTATAAAAGCACTTTTACAGTGATATGCTTTTCAAATATAAAAAAATAACTGGATCGTATACAAAAACATTTAACCATAGGAACACTTAGGACTAAATTTTCACAATATACAATCATCTAATTATAAAAATACCAGTAAAAATAATACAATTTCACGTTACAAAAATCAGTCGAATATTTAAAAAATGGCTAGTAATTTCAAATAAAACTGTACACACATGATTTTCTTGATAAAATTAAAAAAAAATGTCGGAAATACAGGATCAATAATTATTATAATTATTAAAAAAAAATAAGTATAATGTTTTTTTGTCTATTTAATTCTACTACATTTAATATTTTATATCATAATTAACACACAAAATTACCGTCATTGAGATTTGTGACATAATTTAATTAATTATTATAGATAATAACGAATAATCTCTGTTATATATTTACAAAATATTAAGTCAACACTATAAATACTATAAAAATAAAGGCAAGAAGTATAAATGCTCACAATTTTAATCAAATGTATATAAGTAAATAAGTTTTTTTAGACTAGCATTACATAATATTATAATTGAATCTCTTATCATTATATTTCTGAATATTGTAAACACATTTACGTTAAGCTGCAATCAAAATACATAAACTTAAGGAACCAAAACATTGTCATAAGAAGATAATCAAACCATTCGCCACAAGAAATGTTTTTTCTTTAATCGCATTTATTTATATACAGTAACGATAACCTATTAATTATAGCAATTCAGTTTTCTTGATGATAGTACCTATGTCAATAAATATAATAAAAATAATTATAAAAAAATAATTTCAAAAGATAAAGCCTCAATTAAAGTACATGATTTACGTATTTTAAAGTATTTTAAAAAATACAGTATTTGGGTGATAATAATAGTAATTTATGTATCATTTAGTAAATATGTACTACGATAACATCGTTTAATATACAGTGTGGAAATTTTCGATGCGCCCTGTAGGGAAAGTACTTAAAATACTGAAGATAGCGAATTTTTCTGAAATGAGCAAGCAAAATTCCCTCCACGGCCCATCGAAAATTTCCATACTGTATAAATATATCTAACTATTTATTTGTATGTAATTGCATAAACATGCACCTATGTGCAACTTCTACTCAATAATTCGTGTTTAATATTTATTAAGAACACAATCATTTAACAAACAATGGAATACTTTCTTATGTTTAAAATTTTCAATTACACCATTGATATATTAATATCCTGCAAACATACTAAAAAATGCGACGTTTTTCGTCTAACACAACATTAACCTTTTTCCCTTCCATGCTTTTCCTAAGCAAAAAAATGTCTTTTTTACAACAAACCAAAGACAAATTAAATAAATGCCAAACACTACCACATAATTGGGATTTTCAGTATATTTGTCTTTTTATCACGTGATGCTTAATTAGTAATTTCAAAGTTCCCTTCACCTTTGGCAATAAATACTTGATGAGATTTTAATCTAACCAACCCCTTTCTTTTTCCTTTATCACTCACAAAATCTTGTGAAAATCTCATAAGAATAATCACTTTGCAAGGAATACATTTAAATATTTTGAAAATACCATACTATTAAATTTTTTATCCACAATCTATAAAATCACTATTAGATAAGCAATGTTTTTTCTTTTAAATATACTGCTAAAAATATGTTCCAGTTTCTAAAAACAAAACATTGATATCCGCCTTCCTAATACTTCTTCTTCCTAATATTCTTTCCCCATGACCAGAACAATTCGTGAGAAATTTAAAAAATACGAGTTTTTTTTGTGCCAACGCTGCCCATTGTGAAGAAAGCCCAATAAATTTTAATAATACCCCCAAATTCTTAACAAATTCACTCTCTATAATCCTCAACTGGCCCAATTCTGGGCTGGGCCACTTTGTCCCATTTTCCCCATCTATACGTCTACGTCCATTTTATTTATATGACAAATTAATATTAAGGGACGATTTTTCAATGCTTGGATAAAACTTATCCGTCCAATAAAGTATTTCATGATAATATTAAAATGTCACGTAAACTGTCAAATACGGGCAATTAGAATACGTTTTTAAAATGGTAATTTATACATTGTTCGACGAATAAGTTTTATCCAAGCATTGAAAAATCGGCCCTAAGTGAAATTTTATGTATAGTTGTGATAAATTCGCATGTTGTTAATGACTGCTAAACATGCTGAAAAACTTAGGAAAGCGTTTCTTCCTCCCCACCCCCCTTATAAACAGCACAATTTATTTTTTCCAATATCCTAAATTTTAGGGCCTAAAGTATTAAACCAAATTCACTCTCTATAATCCTCAACTGGCCCAGTTCTGGGCTGGGCCACTCTGTCCCATTGCCCCAACATGTCCCAATCTATATGCTCTACGTCCCAACGTTGCGTGTCGGTCCCATCACAGGGACGAATGAACAGGTCCTTGGTGGAACGGTCCCAATCGAGACAATTGTCGTTCGTCCCGTGTTTTAGGAGTTTTTTGCTCTGTGAATAGATAAGAGTATTAGTATAATAAACACTACTTATATATTACACACGTATCGCAGAAATAAATAGGGAAAACACTTTGATTCGATGTGTAAATTCATGACATGAAATATATACTAAAGATAATATTGTGGGTTAACAGACTAAAATAATCGTAAATAATTAATTGGTAAAAACATAAAAGTAGCGTTAGGAACGTAGAGTAAATTACGAAGTGTCAAGTTCGTAGATACTGACTATATTAAATATTTAAGTAGAGCTACGAACATAAGGGTTCTATGTAAAGGGCGATTCACACAGAGCTAACACACAGACACTCACCGCGTGGTACCGCCACAGCTGGTTGCCGCCCCCCAGGTGGCAGGCGTACAGCAGCACGGCGCACACACAGAGCTAACACACAGACACTCACCGCGTGGTACCGCCACAGCTGGTTGCCGCCCCCCAGGTGGCAGGCGTACAGCAGCACGGCGCACACACAGAGCTAACACACAGACACTCACCGCGTGGTACCGCCACAGCTGGTTGCCGCCCCCCAGGTGGCAGGCGTACAGCAGCACGGCGCACACACAGAGCTAACACACAGACACTCACCGCGTGGTACCGCCACAGCTGGTTGCCGCCCCCCAGGTGGCAGGCGTACAGCAGCACGGCGCACACACAGAGCTAACACACAGACACTCACCGCGTGGTACCGCCACAGCTGGTTGCCGCCCCCCAGGTGGCAGGCGTACAGCAGCACGGCGCACACACAGAGCTAACACACAGACACTCACCGCGTGGTACCGCCACAGCTGGTTGCCGCCCCCCAGGTGGCAGGCGTACAGCAGCACGGCGCACACACAGAGCTAACACACAGACACTCACCGCGTGGTACCGCCACAGCTGGTTGCCGCCCCCCAGGTGGCAGGCGTACAGCAGCACGGCGCACACACAGAGCTAACACACAGACACTCACCGCGTGGTACCGCCACAGCTGGTTGCCGCCCCCCAGGTGGCAGGCGTACAGCAGCACGGCGCACACACAGAGCTAACACACAGACACTCACCGCGTGGTACCGCCACAGCTGGTTGCCGCCCCCCAGGTGGCAGGCGTACAGCAGCACGGCGCTGCGCGGGGACGACTCCGGGACGTCCCAGCACATCGAACGGGACTTCGATCTGGAAATACATTTATTTTACTAGTGATGACAGAAAGAGCGCACATGCAGCGCTCTATCTGACTAGTGATGATAACAAAGAGCGCACGTGCAGCGTTCTATCTGACTAGTGATGATAACAAAGAGTGCAGGTGCAGCGCTCTATCTGACTAGTGATGATAACAAAGAGTGCAGGTGCAGCGCTCTATCTGACTAGTGATGATAACAAAGAGTGCACGTACAGCGTTCTATCTGACTAGTGATGATAACAAAGAGCGCATCGATCGATCAATCGATTAATCAATCGATCTATCAATAATCGATCAATCAATAATTGATCAATCAATCAATCGATATATCGATCGATCAATCAAATCAATCAATCAATCGATCAATCAATCGATCAATCGATCATTGAATCAATCAATCAATCTATCAAATGATCAATCAATCAATCAATAATCGATCAATCAATAATTGATCAATCGATCTATCAATCGATCAATCGATCAATCGATCAATCGATCAGTCGATATATCAATCAATCGAAGAATCGATCAATCATTCGATCAATCAATCAATCAATCAATAATCGATCAATCAATTATCGATCAATCGATCAATCGATCAATAATCGATCAATTCGATAAATCGATAGATTAATCAATCAATCGATCAATCGATCAATCAATCTAGCAATCAATAATCGATCAATCAATAATTGATCAATCGATCTATAAATCGATCAATCAATCAAATCGATAGTCGATATATCAATCAATCGCATAATCGATCAATCATTCGATCAATCAATCAATAATCGATCAATCAATTATCGATCAATCTATCAAACAATCGATCAATCAATCGATCATTCAATCAATCGACCAATCGATCAAGCGCTCAATCGATCGATCGATCGATCAATCAATCAATCAATAATCGATCAATCAATAATTGATCAATCGATATATCGATCGATCAATCGATCATTCAATCAATCTATCAATCGATCAATCGATCGATCAATCAATCAACCAATAATCGATCAATCAATCAATCAATTCTATCAATCAATCAACAATCGATCAATCAATAATCAATCAATCGATCGATAGATCAATCGATAATCGATCAATCGATATATCGATCTATCAATCGATCAATCAATCGATTATTCAATCGATCAATCTATCTATCAATCGATCAATCGATCATTCAATCAATCAATCAATCAATCGATCAATCAATTCAATCAATCAATAATCGATCAATCGATCAATCAATAATCGATCAATTCGATAAATCAATCGATCAATCGATTATTCAATCAATCCATCAATCTATCAATCTATCAATCGATAAATCAATCAATTAATCAATCAATCAATCGATCAATCAATCGATCAGTCGATCAATCAATCAATCACTCAATCGATCAATCAATCATTCAATCAATCGATCAATCAATCAATCAATCAATCAATCAATCAATCATTCAATCAATCAATCAATCGATCAATCGATTAATCGATATATCGATCATGTCTTTGTTTATATTCAAGCTACATTCACATATTGTTACATTCACAATACTTTAGGGGAAATATTTGTAAACAACAATGTTTGATATTTTTGCGATTAATTGTTATAAATATATTTATTGAATAACTACTAGATAAGTAGGTAATAATAGCTTGGAAAACTCTTTTCAATCAGGACATCCTTTATAACAGTTTACAACCTATTCTATGACCTACGGAATATATGTACCCTTTAAAAATTTAATAAAGAAATCGATCCTTATCCGATTATTTCATTATATTATAGAACTTTATAATATTAAAGTAAATATATTGTTTACAATATTTAATAGTGAATGAATATGAATGTGATTGTTGCAATTTCACGCAAAATCTACACAGTCGTTTTGAATAAAATTTGCTATGCAGATTGATTGGGATGAAATAACCATTGACCGTAAATAGATAACACGTTCCGTTCTAAATTTCTGATTCAATGGTTATTTTATAATTATGTAATATTATGCTCATCTATCTATACTTTCTATAACAGGGCTTCCCAAACTAAGCGTCCCATTGTCCCAGGGGCCTCGCATGTCCATATTTCCCCGGATAATCTGGAGCAATATGACTGGGTCAGAAATCCTTTTCAGTCGCCACCACCATCAATACTTTCAACAGAAGAAGAAGAACAATTAATATAATTATTGTCCTGTGATTCCAGCCTAACAACATGACAAGGACAAACTGTTTGAATTTTGGACCTCTGTTTCTCATGAATATCGTGCCATCGGGACTGCTGTATTAAAGGTTTTATTACCATTTGCGACTTCGTACTTGTGCGAAACAGGCTTTTCTGCAGTTGCAGTAATAAAAAACAAGTACAGGTCAAAAATAGACGTAGAAAAGGAAATGAGAGTGGCAATTTCTATGCTCAGAAAAGCAAGTAGCTTTGCTGGCTTAAATATCTCTTTTTATTTTTATGTTATGTTTTGATTTCGTTCTTATTTTCTAATAAAAATTATAAATGTCCAAATAGTGTTTTGAACCTGAGGTTGGTACTTAAATTGCTAAGTATTTTTGGGGGCTGGGTTGAGGGGCGTCGTAGAATAATGGTAAAAACTCAAGAGCGTCACAGTACAAAAAAGTTTGGGAAGCCCTGTTCTATAATAATATTATAAAGCTGAAGAGTTTGTTTGAACGCGCTAATCTCAGGAACTACTGGTCCGATTTGAAAAAAATAGCCCATTTATCGAGGCTGCTATAGGCTATATACAGGGTTACAGGTTAAGTCGACCTATTCCTGTTAAGAGCGTGTAGTAGGGGTCAAAACAAACTGATTTGATCATATAATACCATATCCAAAAGTTAGCCGTTGAAGAGTTATTGCAATTTTAAGTTTTTTCTTGAAAATGCCACTTTATCTTCGCATTTAGCGTTTAATTTTTTATTTTACTTATTTGGTCTAGGTTTTTTTGAGTTTTTAAGTAAAGGTTGAGTTAAACAATAATTCTCAGCAATAAAAATCCATATCGCTGCAAACAATTCAAAGAAATGGCTTTTAAACTAAAAATAATAACATTAAAATAATTAAGTTAACTCGTTTTAAACAAAGATATTGAAAAAAATCTCTATGAAAATGTGTCTGCAGATGTTTTTAAAAACATGTGCATGTTCTTAGCTATGTAAAAAGGTATGATAACCTCAGGTAGCATTCGTAGATTCCAAGAAATCGGGGATAAACTTGGTATGGGGAAATAATTCTTAGAATAGCTCATTAACATCGGTCTAGTTATTATCTGCCTATGCGAACAATAAAGGGTTGTGCCGCGTGATTATGATGTCTCACTCACACGCTGCAACTATCTCGCTTCCACCTACTGGAGACATTTTGATGTGTTACGGGTTTTGTCAAGGTGTATCTGCACATTCTCGTGCGGAATACATGACCCGCTATCCTGACCGTCGTGCACCAGATTGTCTTCGAAGGGACCTATCGTCGCCTTAGAGAAACTGGTTCGATTCTAAGACGACGAACAGACGTTGGTCGGCCATCTGTCCGGGATGAGGAAGACGAAGAGGAAAATGAAATTAAGCGATTTTTTCGAATGGATCCCACGACATCAACAAACATTGTTGCCCGAGAACTTGGTCTGTCTCAGTGGAAAGTATGGTTCACAATGAACACTTCAGGATATTACCCATATCACTACACGCCCGTGCACGTGATGGAAGAAGGAGATCCTTTAAGAAGACTAGATTTTTGTAGATTCATGTTGAATGCGGATCTGGAACACCCCTCGTTTTTCAAAAAAAAATTATGGACAGATGAGTCCAAATTTGATCAAGACGGTATCACAAACTACCATAACGCTCACTATTGGGCTCCGAAAGCACGTGGCAATCCTAACAAGAAGAATCCAAAAAAATCACAAAGACGATTCAGTCTTAATGTGTGGATGGGGATAATTTCAAATAAATTAATTGGACCATACTTCCTTCCGGACAACCTAAATGGTGAAAATTATGAGACCTTTCTGCGCCAACATTTAAGCGACCTACTTGAAGACATACCCCTGACTTTGTTAAGAGACATGTGGTTCCAACATGATGGCTGCCCTGCACATTACAGAAGAAGTGTTAGAGAATGGTTAGACATCAACTATCCAAACAGATGGATCGGAAGAGGTGGGCCCATACCATGGCCGGCTAGAAGTCCAGACCTAACCCCCATGGACTTTTACGTATGGGGGCATATGAAGAGTCTGGTGTACAATGAGCCGAACCCGATTCCATCTGTTGATATTTTACGACAAAAAATTATCGATGCAGCCAATAAGATGAGGAACCAATTAACAACTGGGGTAGTCAAGAGTTTTCTGCGGAAAAGGTTTCGAATATGTGTTCGCAATAGAGGAAGACATGTTGAGCAGGAACTGTAAAGTTTTTAAGAAAAATAAATTATAACAAAATTTATTCTGATGTTGTACTTTACTAACACTGTCCCATGTTTATCCCCGATTTCTTGGAATCTACGAATGCTACCTGAGGTTATCATACCTTTTTACATAGCTTAGAACATGCCCATGTTTTTAAAAACATCTGCAGACACATTTTCATAGAGATTTTTTTCAATATCTTTGTTTAAAACGAGTTAACTTAATTATTTTAATGTTATTATTTTTAGTTTAAAAGCCATTTCTTTGAATTGTTTGCAGCGATATGGATTTTTATTGCTGAGAATTATTGTTTAACTCAACCTTTACATAAAAACTCAAAAAAACCCAGACCAAATAAGTAAAATAAAAAATTAAACGCTAAATGCGAAGATAAAGTGGCATTTTCAAGAAAAAAATTAAAATTGCAATAACTCTTCAACGGCTAACTTTTGGCTGTTGGAAAGCTACATCATTTCTGAGTGACATAGGCTAGGTTTTATACCGGAAATCCCACGGGAACGGGAACTATGCGGGTTTTTTTTTTAAAACGCGGGCGAAGCCGCAGGCGGAAAGCTAGTACATACATATATAGCCTATAGCGCGATGATATTATCATCGCGCTATAAGACCAACAGGAGCGGAGCTACGCGGGTGAAACCGCGGGGCGCAGCTAGTTATAGATAAAACAATCACCTTATATCCTTATGCCAGGAGAGTATGAAGTTTTGCTCAGCTTTCGGCGATTCGGTGCACGGTTTAAGATGTAACTTGTCCATTTGTTCGCCGTGGTGTGCGTCCACACATAGTTGCGGGTTTGACGATGGTCTAATCTGTAATTATTTAAATAATTAAAGGTAATCCAGTTAAAAAAAAATAATTTTACATATTTTAGCATGCAAATTGTTTGAAATCGTTAAAATTTTTTTTTCTGTTCAAAATAAAGGCAAGGATTCGTCAAGTAAAATTTTCTATCTACAATAGATACCTTCCGTTGTGTAGATTTAGTATATGTGATGTTTTACATAATATTATGTTTAAGTTTATGTACTATGTTTGAAATAATTATATGTGTTGTAATTATTAATGAAATGAAATGAAATGAAATGATTTTGATTTATTTTGCAAGAAATGTGGTAGATTTACAGATGTTGCATAATTCATTGTTCAGCACAAATCGCCAATTGATTGGCATGCAAAAATTAACAAGAGAATGTCAATGTCTTACTACATAAATATCATTTTTATAATAATTATACATATTATATTGTCAACTATTATGTACCCTTTTTCACTTACAATTACAATGTATTTGTTTTAAGGTTAGCCTAATAAAAGATCAACCCAAAACGTTGTTTCATTTTCCACCATTACATCCTTTATCCATACTAATATTATAAATGCGAAAGTAACTCTGTCTGTCTGTCTGTTACTCAATCACGCCTTAACTACTGAACCAATTTGCATGAAATTTGGTATAGAGATATTTTGATACCCGAGAAAGGACATAGGCTACTTTTTACCCCGGGACGTGGGATAGGTTTTATCCCGGAATTTTTTTTTTTTTTTAAACCATTTATTGATAGAAAAATAAACATACATTAAGCATACAGAAGAAACACCACATAAATCGACACGATTTGATCGTGGTGCACATGCATTCTAGACGCCAAACAAATACTAGACAGATTAATATAAATTTTGCTGCATTACATTTGAAAATTACAAATCCCAAGGGAACGGGAACTATGCGGGTTTTTCTTTGACTGCGCGGGCGAAACCACGGGCGGAAAGCTAGTTCATAATAAATAATAATTATTTACTGTATAAAAATCTACTCACGCGGCCTTCAGCAAACGGACTAGGTTCAACAGGTGGATATTTCACTGTTAAGTCGAAAGCAATCTGAAAAACAATGTCAATACTTAATTATAAGGAAAAACAACACATCTAACTGAAAGGCAATTGTTACATGTTTTTGTAATACAATATAATATCAACAGGCTATTTCATGTTTAAAAAAAGGGAAAAAACAATATAGATTTATAAAAAAAAAATATTCCTCAAACCGAACTATACTAAAAATTCAGAACAAATACAATTAAAAAAAACACTCAAAAGAAAACCTAACCTTAACTGATACAAAAAGCTATATATCAACATACCTGAGTCATGAACCACTTAAATGATTTACACTTAAGCCGCTCCCTCAGAGCTTTCTGCTCCGAGATGTCCCCAGTATCAATACTTAAATATTTTGGTCGTCTCTTGTACAAGTATTGTGCATATTCGTCCATCCACACCTCTGCAACGCGGCGGTAGTTCTGAAATTAGGAAAAATTAGGTTCTATACTTCACAATTCATTTGTAAAACTTAGACATAACAATGACAATTTATTTCTGTGTGAGAATATACTTAGTAATTTCTTATTTTTTTCGTAAAGTATCTACATTGTTAAACTAATGAAATGCATCTGAAATTCAAACTTGAAACTGAATCATATAAAATTTAAAATTGTTTGAAAATACAAAGCGAAGACAAATTCTTCTGTATCCTACTGAGACATAAAACAAATTATTATAACTGTTAATACCATAAACACTGGATACTTTTTTCCTCAATAAACTGATATTAATCAGATATTCTTTTTCGATTTCTTAAACTTTATTTTCCCAAAAAAACATTTTTTTGACGTGACAACGTCTTATAATTCGATAGAGCCGGCTGCACCCACGAAAAAACATGACTCATGCGGCGTTACCTCGCTCTGAGGCGTTCCATGTATGGCTTGAAGTGCAAGCGAGAGCGCGGAACGAGTGACAAAGAAGCACAATCGGACGTTGTCACGTTCAACTATCGTCTGTAAACTGACTGTACAGACAGACAATTTTTTTTTTATTTATTTGTTGTTTTTACTCACCCGCCCCACAAAATCCCCATGTCCCGGGTTGGGGAACGGCGCGAACTTTCGGTACACGTGCCCCACGCGGGAACACGGCGCGTCTACCATACGACCGCCACACTGCCAGATCTGGGGACAAATGTATGGTAAATTATTATTTAGTCATCACTAAGGTGGTTGACGCGTGAACGTAACACCGAGGGGTCCTGGGTTCGATTCCCGGTGGAGACGAAGAAAAAAAAAATGTCTTGGTCTGGTAGGACACAGAAGGCTGATCACCTACTTGTGCCTAAAGAAAATCGATCAGTGAAACAGATGTATAATGCATCTGCCCCTTGGCCTTACCCCACTAGGGGACATGGGACTTCACAACGTGAAAGTTGTTACAACTATACCTATGTAAAAAAATTGAAGGTAAAAATCTATGTGATGAAAGGCCATTTTAGTTCCGATAAGTAAATTTATAGCTTTTGTGAATTATAATATTTTTACGTGAAATTTTTAACAACTAAATCCTTCATTCACTTATAAACGTGACAAGAACAAAATATTATTTCCATTGTAAATTACTGATATTATGGTTATCACGTCACATGAAGGACCGCAATCAAATATGAAAGTTGAATTGCAAACAAATACGTTAAAAAGAGGTAAAATACTGTAGATCGTTTTTTGTGAATTTAAACTAAACAGGTAGATCAAGTAAAATAGCTATAAATTAAATATTACATAGGAATAAAGCATTACACCGATTTTTTATTTTAAAAATGTACTATATTTATGTAATATACCTTAAAACTCAATTCATACTGTTCCCCACCCCAAATGTCTAGTCCAGGGTCGTAACCGCCAAGTTCCCAAAAGAAAAGACGTGATATTGCAAACAATCCTCCCGCCATAACTGGACTCCTACAAAATAAAATATATCAATTTAAATATTAAACTCGAATTCAAACATTTATTTATTATATATTTTATGAATGCAGTAATTTTATTTTTTTGGGTACTGGTGATGTTAAATTTGATGTTAGTGTACATTGACATTGTACACTAACATCAAAAAATTCCACACATTTTTGGTATATACAACGCACAACACAAAAAACTTTAAAAACAAACAAAAAATCACAAAAAATACTAACTCAAACGGCTCCGGCATATTTTCCACATCTCTAGGCAACAGCGGCAGTCTTTTATAATACAATTCCCAATCAAAAGCTCCCCTAGCCCCTTCATCTTGAGCCCGGTATTCGAAGGTATCGTATGCGATTACATCTATGTATGGACATACTACTGTGCGAGGATCAAGCGCTATGGGCTCTGGAAAAGTGTTTTTTTTTTTTTTATTAAAAAAGAGAAGTAATAAATATCATAAGTTTAAGAACGATTATGGTGCAAAACCAATGTTAATATGAATATTCATGAGAATAGAAAATTCTTGCGATTTCGAATAAGAAATATATTTTGACAAAAAATATATTTTTTGAAAAATTTTAATCCATTAAAAAAATAAATGGTTATTTTTTATTAGCCTTTTTTAAAGAAAGACTTTTTACATGAGCCTTTTATATATAAAAAAATTGATCATATCATATTTAAAACATGTTACATTAGTAAAAACAGTAACAAAGCCTATCGTCAAATACTTCTTAATGATAATAATTAATATATGCATACATACTATACCTAACAATGGCGGTAACCAATTAACATTGGCCTCTGTATGAGAGTCTAGAAATAGTAGAACATCAGCCGTCGCTTGCTTCGCACCAGCCAATCTCGCTGTTATCAATCCACTGCGATTTTTAAGACGAATTACCTTCACTTTTCGATAGTTATACATGAGGTATTCATCCAAGTTTTCTTTCAGGAAATCTGAAACATATTGAGAATTTTTTACAACGGTGAAAGACGAAAGTTCGAATCCGATCAATTTTTAAAAATTTCTCAATTATAATGTTAACATTGCCAATTATAAGATAGAAAATTTTATCTAATAATATGTATTCAAATTTAGTGTCTTCTCAAACATTCAATTTCAACAAATATTACATTTTGGATGAATACAAACTAGAATAACATATGATAATGTGTAAGCTAAACCTTGGCGCATACTTTTCTTACTTTTTTACCAAACATACTTTTTTAACCAACCCAATCTTATAAGACTCATATATGATGTTTCTCAATTTTCTATACTCTACTATACATTTGAATAAAATCATTAAATTAGTATTGTACATATTACTAACTACTACTAATTATAATAATTTGCTTTAAAATTTATGTTATCTTTGCATTATCAGTGCATTAAATAGTAAAACAGTACATGGTATTTCCCACATAATTCTTGAACAAATATTTTGAACATTATAATATGTTCAACACATCCTGCCTTAATTGACATCATGCTAAAACTATTTAAAACAATTACATATTTTGAATATTGCAAAGATATTCAGATCCACAAGAAATTACTGTATTGTAATTGTGAAAGACATCTTTAATTAATAGTTTTATAAATACAACAAAATACTATACACACAAAACTAAAACAAACTATTTAACAAATTATTTCAACACAAACATCATTTGTGCACTAAATACTGAACAATTTTTACACGCTTTACATTAGCTTCACCTGTATGTTTGTTTGTTTGTAACCGACTTCTTTAGGCGCGATTTTGACCCACTTTAAAAGGCCTGATTTCGTTCAAACTTTGTAGATTTATTGAGGACCTATGACAATACACTAATTTGATAAAATTTTCTATTTTTTAGTTCGGTTTTCTATAAAAAGCGTGTTTTTTTAGTTTTATTAAACTATTATTATACTTTTTAGCACTTACATACAACATTTATACAAATTACCTTTAGTACTAGCATCGTCCACTAAGAATATCTCCTTGATCAACTTTTCCGGTGATCTATTAAGCACACTGACCACAGTTCGAAGCAATGTGCTCCAATGCTCATTATGAAATGGTACAACCACACTCACAGTTGGCAACGACTCAATATAGAGACGTTTTTGACACCCCAGATGCCTTATATCTGGTAGGGAGCGATTGAGAGGTATCTTATCACTTAGGGCACCGTTAAATCCATTCACTGAATACAATTCTTTCTCCAGATTGGCTTCTCTTTTCGATAAATGAGCAGGCAGTCCCTGTTCGCCAATACCTTAAAATTAAAACTTTTTAATATTATTGGTAAGTCAGAAACATTAAGAGATCAATTGTAAATTTTTAGAATATTTGCTGTTAAATAAATAATATTAAGCATAAAACAATACACACCCACTCGTTTCCTTTCATATTTTATCTGTTTGTAATTGTGCCAGTCTATTTTCTGGAATTAATTTTAAAATTTGATAAGTTATCTTATATCACAAATAGATTTTTTATAAATTTATAAAGAATAGAAAAAATTTGATCGCTCTAGCGGGTCACGGGTGGCCGAGTTGGTTAGGCATCCGCCCTGGATTGGCTTGAAAGGATGCAGGTTCGAGTCTCGCCTCGTGATCGAATTTTTTCTATTATTTTTAAATTTATATTTATAAAGCACTAGCGGTCCGCCCCGGCTTCGCCCGTGGTACATATTTACGTTTTCTCTACATAAAAACCATCCTCGTACTTCAAGGAATATAATAAAAAAAGAATTATTGAAATCGGTTCAGCCGTTCTCGAGTTATGCGCTTACCAACACATTTTGCGATTCATTTTTATATATAAGATTTGAATGCCATAAAACCAAAAATATCAAATTCAATAGATTTTCTTTCAATTATTCAAATTTTTCACTATATTATAGGATTTTCATCATAAAGAAAGAAAGCTATAGTTGTACAATATGAATACCCTTTTTTTTACTAGTGAGTAGTTTAATTTTCCTTTCAAAGCAGCTTGATAAAAGACAATCTTATTCATGCAGGTAAGGCGTAAAACCATAAAAGTCAAATAGAATACAGCATATCAATTACATTTATAATTGTATGGTTACTTATACATACTTTTAAGCTTGTTGGTTCAAAATAATCCTTCTTTCCACTGCCCAAGAGTGTCTGCTTCAAAGGCTCAATGGATATTGAGTTTACATCCTTTGTTCTCAATATATATACTGTGGCCACAATTACTATTATTATAATAAGGTTACGAAGCCGTAACAGCCTCAAAAAGTTGCGCCGCATCCCAATTAAACCTTTGAAATATAAAAAACATATACAGTAATTTTTTATTTGTAAGTATGTAAGTATCGGATACTTCGGGTAAAAGAATAATTATGATTTAAGCTACATTAAAAAAATGAATTATTTTATTAGCGCTCGTAATAATAATTATTACACTTAAGAATAATAAACTGTCTGCTTTTCCAAGAAATGGCTATAACTATAGGTCAATGATTGCAGATCAATATCTCCAAATTATATTAGATAAATCACAGGAATTGTCGTGTACCCATTATAATGCGATAAGATAATATAAATATTAATAGCACTGATTGACGAGTTCATAGATAAATTACTTACCTTGATATGCTTCCTAGGAACAAGTAAATACACTAACCAGACACTGGTGCTATAAACCCTTTTTTGTACGAAACCTGATCAATTTTACATGGAACCCAGTCAGTAAAGGAACCGGCAAACAAGTAAACAGCCGACAGGCGACAAGGTTTGCCTTTTACTTTTTAAAAATATTCATTGTTAATGATAGTACAACGAAAAGATTTTCTCACACAGCTGTAATGTTCGTTCACTTTACTATTTTACATACTCATAATTTTTTAAATACTTCAATAAAATCAATAATGAATCTATATAAGATGTAAATCGCAACTTGCTGTTTGTGATTGGGCTAAAGTCAAATAAAATTTTGACAATGTTTTTTTTATTTGATTTGACATTCGTATTGGAATTTGGAAATAATTTACTTGCCATTTCTAAAAATATTTGTTGTTTAAAGCTCCTTGATTGGAATATAAAATATAAAATGGAATATAAAAATACTAAGATAAGATATTATATTATAAATCCTGTGATTATATCCATGTTTGTGAACTTAGATTGTGAATATGGGTCACTTTCCTATAGTATATACTTAGATCATCTACACTTAATAATATTATAAAGAGTAAAACTTTGTTTGTTTGTTTGATTGATTGTAATGAATAGGCTCATAAACTACTGGACCGATTTTAAAAATTCTTTCACCATTCGAAAGTTACATTATCCACGAGTAATATAGGCTATATATCATCATGCTAAGACTAAATGTATCTACAGACGCTCCGATTTGGTTGGTGCCAACCATATCGGAACCGACAAGGCAACCATTCCAACATTGCTACAGATTGTCCGACGGTTGGCCTTCCAGCTGTCAGTTGACCATAGAGTAATATGTCAGTTGACCATAGTACGAAGAGAATGGGCTAAATTCTACTATAGAAATAGAGAAAATTACAGTCATATGCGGCTCTTACAACTTATTTTTTAAGGTTTTTAATGTAGCCGCACTGTCAATTTTTTTTAATACTTCTAACATAATAAAATACGCTTGATTTCTGGCATCTCTATTTGCGTAATCTTTGTTACTTAAGTCCCACAAACAGGGAAAGTCTTTATATAGTTCCAGCAATTTTATTAATATGTCACGTTCGGTGACCGTAACTCCCTCGGCGTTCATGTTGACGTCCTACACCGGCGGCGTTGCGAATCTGAATGAGCCAATTACCTATATTACTCTATGGAATGAGCCGATTTGGTCGGAACAAAGCTTCCAGACGTTCCAATTTGGTTGGATCGGATAGGAAGTTGGTTTGGTCGGTATCGCCGGCGCATCCGACCACGTCAAACCAATATTAATAATAATTATGTCGGACCGACCGCTCTCTACACTTTCCGATTTGGTCGTGGTCGGATGGTTGGCACCAACCAAATCGGAGCGTCTGTAGATGCTATAACATGAGCGGAGTAATGCGGGTGAAACCGCGCGGCACACCTAGTAGCATATATGGCGCATTTTTATTCCACCGTATATAATATGACGTCATCATCACATTTATCATTTTTATTTAATTTTTCTTAAAATATGCGATTAAACAATGAAATAAATTTATTTCTGTAATCGCAAGAGCAAAATAAAGAAACGGTTTTTTTTCTTTCAAGGCCTTTTATAAATGAAATGTTGTCAAAATTGTACATTATAAATAAATATTTCAGGACAGTTTTCATACACGGCACGATCTGATCCCATACTAAACTTTCGCTTGTGTTATGGAAAGCAGATGGCTGATAAACATTCACATATCATTTAAAATAAATACAATAGGTACACCCAGGTAACACCCAGACATAGAGCAAACATCTATGTTCATCACACAAATATTTGCCCCGGGTGGGAATCGAAGCCACGACCTCTGACTTGGAAGGCAGGGCCACTACCAACCAAGCCAACCGGTCAGTCAAATTATCCAAGATTACAAAATTTTGATAGGTAGGTAGGTAAATTTTACATCATTATTTAATAATTATTTTAATATCACTACATAGTATAAAACAAAGTCGCTTTTTCTGTCCCTATGTATGCTTAAATCTTTAAAACTACGCAACGGATTTTGATGCGGTTTTTTGTAATAGATAGAGTGATTCAAGATGAAGGTTTTAGTATATAATTTATTAGGTTTTAGACAAAGCGAAGCCGCGGGCGGAAAGCTAGTAATAACTAAAGTAGAATATCTATTTCAATAAATAATTGTTAAACTTGCCAGTTACAAATTAAAAAACTCACCATCATCTTTGTCGTCTTTGTCACTGAATCTGACATTTACCGACAAATGTCGGACAACTGTTCCATCCCTATTGGTGAAAACAGGCTTGGTATTAAATAAACAGCCAATAGAAGCAAACCACAGAGTAAAAATATAGGTGGACAACGAATGAAAATAGATTTATTCTACAAACTGACTTCTGCAAGCATGCCTAATTCAATTTGAAACCAATTTATTATTTGAGAATTGAGATCTATTGCGGCTTTCAGATTTCGTTTGTTTCAACGTTAATAAATATAAACAATTGTTGAAAGAAATTGATTTATGTGTTCGTGCGTTTAAAGATTCCTTGAGCAAGGTATGTAATTTAAAAATATACATAATTCTAACAATTACAATAATTAATTAAAAAAATCACTGCAAGGAAGTGCATTTCGTTATTTTATTAAAATTGTTTTTATTGAGAACTTCCGTCATCCGGCCTCTAATTCATATTATATTTAACGTATGTACTGCGCCGGTTGGACTTCGGCTTATTTATTTAATTAGATTACGATTTGTTCGTGGCTGTCTATAACCAGTTCGGATTTATTACAGATGGCTCTATTTAGAGTTATTTTAACAAGCGCATTTATTGTGCTTGTTGCAACAACGTGTGCTCATGCTGAGGCCGAAAATGCAGACGATGGAGTTACTGTTGAGGTTAGATATAGGTGTTTTTATTTGACCTACTTTCATACAGTTTTACTATTTAATTTGATTTTACCGACAATTCGTGTTTAGTGAGTTCCGATCACAACTGATTCATAGAAATATCATCACCGACAAAATATGCAAAGGTTTCCTTTGAATATTTCGAAATTGAAGTGTCATTTTAGGTACAGAACATACAATCAGATAAGAATTATTTACAATGTGATATGATTAGAATTTAGAGACAGGAATAAAATGTGTGACTAGCCTAGTAAATTGTATTTTAGTTTATTGACTTGGTTATGAAGATATCCCGAGTTACCTATTTCATTTTCTAAATTAACTCTCACCCAAGAACCTTGAGTGAAGTTTTAACATACAAAGTAGTACACTACATCAGGTATATGTCGCAGCAAATTATTTAAATCAGCCATTTTATTGATAGTCTAGGTCCTATATAAACCAGCACCTTTTAGTTGACTTCACGCATGATCCAGCCATTTAATGAGGCAAATGATTTGATCAGCCAAGTTATTGATAATGTCATGCTGCCACTTGCCAGCAAAATCCAATCACTGTATTATGGATGACTATTATTATGGCCTTAATATTATTGGCATTGTCATGCTAACAAAGTTCAACAAAAGAGAACACTTAACTGTTGCTGTCTCAAGGATTAAAAATTTTATGAATTTAACAAAATTGTCAATTTAAAACTTGTTGACAAACAAAAAATTAAAAGTTTTATATGTTAAATATTATAGGAATAGCCTAAGAGCGTATACGCACTATTCGGGTAGCCGCATTGCGGGTAGCCGTCCGTGCAGGTCCACACTGCGAGCCTAGCGCGGTTGCGACGGCGGGCGCGAAATATCAAACGTATGAAACGCGCCTTTGCGTCCACATTGAAATGACTATGGCGGAAGCCTAGTGCGACGGTAATGAGCGAGCCAGCGCGCGTAGTTTTCAAACTCTCCTATCCGCGCGTTCTGGCCACACTACGGGCCTAGTCAGCAAGCGACCCAATGCGCGGACGGCGGGGGTATCAAACCAGTTCGGTCTTGTCGCTCGACTTCTTATATTATATCCTTTATTGTTTTTCGTAAAATAGCGGTAAATACTTAATTGTTGAAGTGAAACTTCTTTATTTATAAGTGCGATTCAATCTAAAACACTTATAGACACCACAGTAATTTCGTAGGGTATAATCTCAATTCTTCATATAAGATTCACCCGTTATTCCTCTGTTTTATTTATTTCGTGTACAACTTCTATAATGATCTCATCTCAAAATCGGACTGTCCAATAAAAATAGCAAATCGTCCAAAGTTTGCAACACCCGAAAAACGTCGAACCGCTACTTGAGCTCGCGCGTCGGTGTGGCCACCTCGAGCGCCCGCTCGTCGCGCCCGCCTAGGCCGCCGCCACCGCGCATTCAGTGTGGACGCACACTCCGGCTGACCGCAAGCACAATTATGTACGTAATATAGTGTCCGACCGAACTTTCGGTTTCGGCCGAGTTTCGGCCAAAAATCAAGTTTCGGCCGCAGTTTCGGTTTCGGCCAAAATCGGCCGAAACTTTTGCCGAAACCGAAACTTATTTCGCAAGTTCAGTGAACTTAGTTCACACACGTTCACGCTCTTCTAACTTCCTTTTACTCGGCAACGCTTTGACGGACGCTGTCAAAGTGTTGGTTGACCCCAAGAAGCTTATATCTAATACACTGGAGATTTCGGTATGAACATTAACTTGTAACAAGAAAATATGAATGACGCCTGTATGTTTTTTTATCCCTTTCACACCTTGGCAAGTTGGTGTGAAAGGGATAAAAAAACATACCTACAGGCGTCATACCTAAAAGAGACTGATTATTCTGTTAAGTACAATTCCACTTAGAAGAATAATCTTACATGTCCTTTATTTTTATGGTTGCCTGGAAGAGATTGCTTTTAAGCAATAAGGCCGCCTATTGTACACTTTCCAATTTTATGTATTCTCTTATTTTAAATTCCTGTTATATGTACAATAAAGTGTCATAAATAAATAAATAAATAAATAAAAATACCAATCCAAAGTATGTATTAAAGACTCTTTAATAAAGAGAAAGATCTCAAAATACCAAAACTTAGTATTTAAAGTAACAGTAACAATTACTGATTTGATTTAGATGACTGATTTTACTGAGAACTCAATTTGAAAAAATAATAAAAATTTAATATACTGTGTTTTCATTTCATGCCCTAATTAAGGCAAAATAATAGGTAAAATGCACCAAAGTTCAGTATTTTTAGAAATTTCATACTTGACCACGTGAGTTTCGGTTTCGGTTTCGGTTTCGGCCGAAACTGAAGCCACGGCCGAACATTCGGTTTCGGTTTCGGTTTCGGCCTGGAGACCAGTTTCGGTCGGACACTAACGTAATATTCATTTCTATGCGCACTGTGCGGTCTGCGGTAGCCGCATCGCAGTGCGCATAGAAATGAATATTACGTACATAATTGTGCTTGCGGTCAGCCGGACGGCTACCCGCATAGTGCGTATACGCTCTAAGAAAGCTGGCAATGAGCCAATGAGTTCAAATGATATTGCTGAAATTCATTCAGACAGTTAATTAAACAACACTACTTAATAAAGAGCCTATGCCCTATACTATTAATGAAAAGTCTGATTTAACTAGTTAGAAAATGATATGCTTGAAAATAAGCGAACATTTAACTTTTAGTAGTAACTAAATTGCATAGCACTATTAAATTGAACATGAACTAAATGTTAATTGAAAATATAATTTTACCGTCTAAGGGCCGATTTTTCAATGCTTGGATAAAACTTATTCGTCAAATAATGTATAAAACTACCATTTTAAAAACGTATTCTAATTGCCCGTATTTGACAGTTTACGTGACATTTTAATATTGTCATGTAATACTTTATTGGACAGATAAGTTTTATCCAAGCATTGAAAAATCGGCCCTAATATAAATAAAATTATGTATAAACAGGTAGAAGAAGATGGATATCAGACACCAGAAATTGACCCAAAGAAAGTGTATCTAGCTGAGCACTTTGACAATGAAGCTGCCTTCAAGAAAAGATGGGTGAAATCTGAGGCTAAAAAACAGGGTGTTGACGAGAATATAGCTAAATATGACGGGCAGTGGGAGGTGAGCTTTTATTGTTTTTTAATTATGATATTATGTTTTCCCTTTCTTTCAAAAAAGGCTTTTGCCTTGTTAATTTAGGAAAAAATAACAAGAAGATACTTTACATGTTACCATTAACTATCAAATATCAGATAATTTTAATAAGTCAAATTCCGAAGTTCCATAGTAGGGTATCAGGCAGATGCATTTTTTATCAAATTCAAACTCAAACATATATTTTTTTGAGAAGTGTTGTGCTAGACCGAAATAGTGATTTTTTTTTGTTAGTCTTCTCAAACTAAGGAACCGTAGCATATAGATGTCACATGTCATGTGTGAACCTCGGAACTAAGGAACGAATCATATGATGTACTTTTCATATTTAAACTTCTCATAGATCCCATGATATTCTACAACTTTTGACGTGACAACGTCTTATAATTCGATAGAGCCAGCTGCACGCACGAAAAAACATGACTCATGCGGCGTTACCTCGCTCTGAGGCGTTCCATGTAAGGCTTGAAATACGAGCGAGAGCGCGGAACGAGTGACAAAGAAGCACAATCGGACGTTTTCACGTTCAACTATCGTCAGTAAACCGACTTTACCGACTACCAATTTTTTTATATTAACATATATTTTCAGATACAAGCCCCATCCCGACGACTTCTCAAGGATGATTTAGGTCTAGTTTTGACAACTGAAGCCAAGCATGCGGCCATCGCTACGCTCTTGGACAGACCGTTTGAGTTCAAAGATAAACCATTTGTTGTGCAGTATGAAGTTACTATGCAGGTATTGTAATTAGAATTAAATTAAGTATACTTTAAAGTTATAAATACTGTAGTAAAATATTATATATGTAATTATAAGATGATGTATGAGACACACTGTTATGTCCTTTATGTTGCCATAAACAAATTTCAATGATCCTCAAAACTAAAGCTTCAAACTATATTTGTAAATTTGTAGAATTATATGTTTATCTTTTGTAATTTTTCATTTATTCAGGGTCAATATTAATTAATGTTAAAAGACAGTTCGGAAAAAATTTAAGTTTTTTACGTCTTTGTATTAAAATAAATAAACACTGTAAAAAACAAACCATTGACTATGATATAACAGATAGCTACTTCTATGTTATTTGTTACCATTGTATTAAGGGCCGATTTTCCAATGCTCGGATAAAACTTATCCGTCCAATAAAGTATTACACAATAATATTAAAATGTCACGTAAACTGTCAAATACGGGCAATTACAATACGTCAAGAAGCTTATATCTTATACACTGGAGATTTCGGTATGAACATTTGACGTGTAACAAGAAAATTGTTGTGTTTTGTCACTTTCACACCTAACTTGGTATTGCCACTGTTAATACGAAGTTTTCCCAAGGCTACTATGTATGCTGTAATATTCTGTGCAAAAGGTTAGTTTTTGTACATGAGTTTGTTGATAAATTGCCAACAACGTCATTCAGAAGCGTTTTTGGATGAGACAATTATTATTTATGCTAAATAAAATAAGTATCTGAACCAATTATTAAAAAGCGATACTCCCTGATTATGGGTAGATACCATAATAAAATTGTATCAACTCTCACTTTGACAATATGGCATAAGTGTCAAAAAAATTGCGTCGCTTCGAATATTTAAGTTAATATTGTTGCGTATTTAATAAATATTTTCCGAATATAAATAATGTATTGCATTGTGAAAAATTGTAGAAGTTTTTGGACACCAAATTCTGGCATAAAATTTCACAGGCAAGTGTATATATTTACGCTATTTACAATATTCCTCAATACTCATGCATTTACCTGTTTAGAATCATTTTCATGGCAAAAATCGTCTCATTTTAGTAATCAATCATGCTAAATATCTTCTATCTATCTTCTTTTCCTAATAATTTCATCATTTTTCAATAAACCAATTTATCAAGTAAGGTAACCATGATGACGAGTTTTTACGGATAGCGAAGAGAAAATATTGTAATAGTTAACAAAATTATGATGAACATTTAGAACACCATTTCAAAGATTTTTATACTAGTAAGTAATGAAACAACGCACAACATCGATATTGCACTCACATGTGGTTTTATGTTTGTTCTTCTTTAACATAGAAATTAATAGTTCTTATAACTTACCAAATTTTTTTTGTTTTACTTATTTCAGCTTTCCAAAAATGAAATAAAAAGAAATAAATGGCTGTCCATAGTGCCTATCAAGGGTAAAATTTATCAACATGCCAGAATATGCAGTTTGCATTTTAAGCCTGAGGATTACGGTCCAGAAAAAAAATACCTTTTGAAAAGTGCTATACCTTTTTATTTACCACATTCTTGTTACTGCGTCTCAACAGCTGTGGATAAAGTTATTTTAATTATATTATAATTAACCACCATGAAACCATTAGTAACCGTAAGTACAGCTCCTGAAAGACATACGAATTTCTGACAACTGTAATATCGTTACCACACATCAACATTAGCAATGCAACTCTCCCTTTGGAATATTGAAAAGTTTTAGACTGAAGCTTGAGTAACCAAAACGATGTTTTAATGTATGTAGCACTCATTTTAATTAAAAAATTGTAGTATGAGATCAAAAGTTATCAAGCGTTATTTAAAACTATCATTCTCTACCAATTAAAATGGTATGTACCTATAAAGATGATAATTATTCATGTAAGTTGACCAGTAATATTATAATATAAATACTGTTAAAAATATATGTCGTTATTATTTATAGACCAGGATTTTTAGTTTTTTTTATTTCGAAAAATCCTGAATATACAAACTAGTGTGGTCACCCACAGAAAGAGACAAAAAACAACACTGACGTCATTCAAGGTTATATTTTCTTGTGACTAGTTAATGGTCATAGTGCAATCTCCAGTGTATTAGATATAAGCTTCTTGCAATACGTTTTTAAAATGGTAGTTTTATACATTATTCAACGAATAAGTTTAATCCAAGCATTGAAAAATCGGCCCTTAATTAAAATTAAAAGTAAAAAATACCAAACAAATGGGTGTAAAAATGGATCTGGGAATGGAATTATACCTGGTACCTTATATGTACTGGGTAGTAGTATATAAAAATATTGTATTGTCTCTTTTTAAAATGAACCCTAAAACTAATTTTATAATTTCTTATAATTTTCGTTAACTGTTAAAATTGATCTTGAATTCAGGGTCATTATTAATTAACTCGCTCTCGCTTTTAACCATTGCAAGATTATAGTTTGCGTAATAACTAATTAGGTATGTGAGAAACTAATTAACCTTACATGTAGGTATGTATAATGTATAAATTTTCAACTATTGCCATTGTTTGTTTTGGTTTTTTCTTTCTTTTATATATAAATTGAGTATATAAATATAAATTCGAAGAGACGTTTTTTTATCTTTATTATCTTTGTTATGTCTTAGTAAAATCGGCCAACGGAAGAAAAAAGGTGATCAACCAACGAAAAAAAAACAAAAACAACTTCCTTCGCATTATTTATAGCGTTCTCCAAACCAAAGATATTTCAGTACACGCCAAAATATAAAAACTATTTTTAAACAAATTTTCTTTTGTAAGTCGCAGTTTACTTTCATCATAATATAGGTACCTAATACAACGTGGCCTACGTATATTCATAGTTCATACGTTAGCGCGGCGCTAATTGGCTTATCGGCTTAGAACATTCTAGAAAGTATGTGAAATGCAAGATACCTACTGCGTCTTACTTAGAAGTTTTCATAAACGGTTTGAAAATAGAAAAAAATATTGTTTTATGAAATTTTTAGAAAATATTTTTGATATATTTTTGTTAATCATTAATCATTATGTTCATCATTTCATTAAGTACCTTGTTAAATGAAACAAACGCTATTATGTATTTCGGCAGTTTTTTAAAGTGAAACTTTTATTACAATATCGTCTCAAACTTTTTGGTCTGTGTAGCGCATGTCGCGTGTATCGCGGCTGACGAGTAGGTATACCTACTCGGCAGCCGACCGTCACTCGACATGCGCTACACAAAGCAGTGTTCGGAACCGTTCGAACAGTTCCACTTTTACCGTGGTTTCATAAAACCACACAACATTTTTTAAGTATTAATAATAGAGATCAATTTCTTTAAATAAAATTAAAACAAGGATGTAGAAGAAAGGCCCTCAAGGTACGGTTACAATTATTTGAGTAGCTTTCCGATATGAATGCCTATAAAAAATCTATAATACTAAAAAAACATTACACTTTAATAGTACATAATAATATATAAAACACGCATTTTCCGAATCGTAAACATTAACGAGTACAATGACGTGAACGTGTATTTATAAAGATACATTTCCGATCCTAATTTTGGATGTATGCCATGTTCATATTCCACGTGTTTATTATTTATTATGTACTTTACAATATGACACTGCATTTTAAAAACAGGAGATCATTACTCCCTGCTAAATATAATTTGTGCACAAATATTTGCTAATAAAAAAAAGTTATAAACACTTTCTTTGTTTTATGAATGCTGGTCAGGCATTGGACGGATAAACGGTTGGATGAATGTAAAAAGTTTAAGAATATGTTTCAAGTATTTCATATATATATTGAAGCCATAACTATCAACCAATTCAGTTCTGGTCTATTATATGTGCTACCAAGTAGCATTATCGTTCGCCTTTCCATCTCTACAATATTTATTCTCTTTATGTTTTTATCAATTTAAATCAATTAAGAAAATGACCTTAAAATTGCCAGATCAAAAACAAGTTTAAAAAATGTCAGCCCTATACAGGGTGTCCCACTGTTGATATACTAAGCTCAAAGGAGGTTATAATTTTGCAATTTGCATACGGTTTGTACGTAAAAAATACTTATAAAATTCCAGACGCATTTTTTGACGTGACAACGTCTTATAATTCGATAAAGCCGGCTGCACGCACGAAAAAACATGACTCATGCGGCGTTACCTCGCTCTGAGGCGTTCCATGTAAGGCTTGAAGTGCAAGCGAGAGCGCGGAACGAGCGACAAAGAAGCACAATCGGACGTTGTCACGTTCAACTATCGTCAGTAAACCGACTTTACAGACAACCAATT